>NC_069781.1:70748007-71360892 GCF_027406575.1 Nycticebus coucang | reverse complement strand
TTTGTTACGGCCGATCCACTTGTAGATATTGGAGAGTTGGCTGTAATTGAACTTTTGTTCTTCAATTGGAATGCAATACATCTGCTGGCCTTTTAAAATTTTAATTGAGGGAACATGTTTAAAGTTTTAAATTACTAGAACTATTTTGCTTTGATTGGCCACTATATAAAAGCAGACAGAGTCCATCTATAGCAACACCTAATAGTTCTGCCCCATCAATCAAAGTGTGTTTCTTCATTTTATTTCCTGCCTCTACTATTAACTTGTCACTACCAACCTGCTTTTATTCTTTCAGTGGTGTGTGATGGATTAAACTAGTTAGCTGGCTAGATAGATTATACAGGGTACATTAACACTTAGTGTTTTTGATGGAGCACTGGGCAAAACAAAAGCTATTCCTTATAGAAGACAATTAAGTCTGCCGCTTGCTGTGTTTTGAACTTTGTGGTTCTCACTTTCTCTGAGTGGGCAGATAATAGCCATGTAATCATTTTAGTGCAGGTGCATTTAATTAGTTTCTTTCTTAAGCACCTTCTATTAAAAGCATAATGGTCAGTCCTCTGAGCAGCCCGTCTCCTTACATCAGGCCCTCTCCCCTTCCTCTCGTGTCTATATTTGGTAGATTGAAGCAAACCACCTCCACAGGTCTTTGCATCTAAGAGATGGGCCTCTGGGATTCTGGGCAGACAGCTCAAGAAGTCTTTGCTAATTGATGATGTTGACCCAAGTTCCTGATATTTTATTTTTCTTCTGTTTGGAAGCCAAATCCTCCCAGCCTCACATTGAGGCCTGCCCTGGCCAGTGTCCATTGCGTACCTCTGTGGATTGTACCAGCCAGGTGCGACCCAGATGTCCTGACACTCACACTGTGGGTCTGGGGCCTGGCTTGTCTCTGCCTCACCAAATGAGAGAGATGGTCTGTGGTTGGCCCCAGCCAATCTCCCCTGCGGCTTAGGCCTTCACCTTTATGCACCTGATATCATTGCCTGCTAAAATTTGCAGGTTTGAATGTGCAAATCTCCATGGAAGTGCTGTAAACATTCCCTCAGCATTTCCACAGGAAGGACAGAGATCATCTTTCTGTGGCTTCTGAAGTTCTGTCACTGTTCCTGAGGGATGGTAACACCTTAGTCACCTTGACCCATATCTTTGATAATGTTTGATGTCTGGGCTTAAGACTTGGTTGTATTTTCTGGTTTTCTCACTTCTTTTCCTTTCTAAACTCCTGGGGCAACTGTTGGTGCTTGCTGGCTCATTTGGGGCGAGGAAACCCTGTGGAAGGAGCTGATGGAAAAGCTGATTCTGTTTCTTTAACACCTCTGTAGCACAGGGAAGCCTTTCTGCTCTGGGCAGCCTCATGCCGTCAGTCTCCTGCTGACCCTCAGTGCTGGCCGAGTGGCAATCACTCAAATGAAAGCTGACCTTGATCAACCACTCCCAGAGGCTGGATTAGTCCCCACTGGCAAGCAAGGTGGGGTAGATGGGGACTGGGAGAGGGAAGTCAGTACCTGGGCCTTTCTTCCTTGTTTGCACCTTGTGAGCAAGATCAGGGTCACATCCATCTCTATTTGCCCACAGAATATGAACACAGTCCCACACAGGCAGCTACTCAGCCATCATACTACATCCCTGCGACTTCTAATAATACTAATAAGGGTGACAACAAAAACACACAGTGTCTTCTATGGGAAAGCAGAATGGGGCCTCCTGCCAGGAATTTTTAAAAACTAAGCTGCCCTGATCTTGCTTTAGTCTCTAACATCATCCATAACCTCCCGGAGAAGCAAAATAATCGGATCTCACATTATTGATCTTCTAGCATGTGCAGGAACTTTACATACGCTATTACTAATCCAGTAGTAAGAGCCTGTCTCTGCTTGTCACTGTATGCCAGGTGCTGCTTTAGGTCCTATACATTATTCGGTCTGCACAATAGCCACGTGCTATGAGCGTGCTTATCTGCCTGTGGCAGCAGCATGTCCAAACAGCCTATTCAGATCAAAGATGTCTGATAAAATAACAGCAGCAGCAGCTGTTAACATTTGTTGTTGGGTACTTACTATGTACCTGGCACTGTTCAAAGCTCTTTGCATGTATTAATTCATTCCATCATCACAAAAACCTTATGAGCTATGAGGTAGATATTGTTTTTTATCTTTATTTTACAGACGAGAAAAGCATGAGGCATAGAGTGTAAATACTTTTTCTCAACATCACTCACTGAGAAAGCTTTCTAGTAAATGCTTTAAGATAGGTATCCTTAGTCCCATTTTAAGTACTGCTAATAAGAAACCAATAATATTTTAGGAGCCGGCTGAATTTGAGCACATTGATCTAAATTTGAGCATATTGATCAAAGTTCCTCGTTCAGGAAAAGAAAAGAATTATTCTTTTGTTTAGGAAAATGCCTTTACACTTACACAAGCAAGGTGTAATGTATAGGCATCATTGGCATAGAAGCTTAAACAAAGACAAGTTAACTTCTCTGCATGGTAGAGTAACAGGAGGTTTGGAGTTGTCCACCAGCAACTTGAGATGACACAAGGACCTGAAAATGAAGAAAATAAGAATACCCACATGAGAGAAAACATGATTAAATTAGAGTAGAGGGGGAGAGATGGGGGAGGAGTCCAGTAAGCTTCCACCTAATGGGTACAATGTAGGAGTATATGGCACGCCTCCTGGGTGAAGGACTCAACTACAACCCAGATGCTACCTAACAATGTAACCTAATCCTATGTACCCTTATATTAATCTGAAATTTTAAAAAAATTAGAAAAAAAGAAGGCAAGAACGGGGGAGGAGGCCGGGGGGCTCAGTAACATGAAGTTTAGGATTCTTGAAAGGAACGTTGTCAGTGATAAAATCCCCTGGAGGGAATGACCAATGAATTCCTCAGGACAGGCTGGCTGACATTCAGTGTAAAGTTGCTTTTGCATATGTTGCTTTCTGTTAACCCAAAAGCTTTATTAACAATTTGATACACAGAGAGTAGTGCTGCTGCTTTGGAAGGGTGAAGGGAGAGGAAGTGGACCTCTCCTGGACCAGGGCATTCCAGGCAGTGACCAGAGGAGAAAGGATTTAGAAACTCCCAGAGCTGGGAGTGAGTCCAAGTCGGGGGCAGCAGAGAAACAAACTGAAGAAGAGACTTGGTTGGGCAGGGGGTATACGGGCCTCTGCAAACTCCCTTCCCCAACATATACTCAAAGGAAGGGAACCAAGATAAAGGCATGGGGGAAGAGGGAGCAATTGGTGACTTGGGTAATAATGAATGATTTTCTGAACTGGAGGGTATGTATCTTTTAGGGATTCAGCCTTAAGCAGTAGAAAGCATCATCTTAACTGCAACCAAACAACAAGGCAACGTCTTGTCTTGTAAATCAGGCGGTCCAGATGTGGAGTCGAGTGTCTTCAGGGTTAGTTGACTCAGCGATTCAGCCACATCCTCAAGCTTACAATTCCTTTCACTTCTCTCTTTTTCTCTGCTATCTTCAGGGATAGTTTCATCCCTAGGGTATGGCAAGAAGGCTTCAGAAAAAACCCGAGAGTCAAATCCATTCATTTCAATACGCAGAAGAAGAAATGCTTTCTATTCTAGTGGCTCTCTTAGGAATGAGGTACCTTTTCCGAGAAACTTCCTAGCAGATTTTTCTTGTGTCTCCCTGGCAAGAAAAACATGGTCATTTAAGAACTGATCTCTTTTAAGTGGATGGAGATCAGCCTTAGATAAGTCTAATGTACCCTTGGAGTTGGGGATGGGGTTAGCTTCCTCTGAAGCATGTGGCTGTGAATGGGAGAGGTGGAAAACCTGAACACTGTCAACTTGGGTCTTGAAGTGTATGCTAAGTATGGTCATGGATGTGGAATAAAATGGGAGAGAAAGAAGTTTCAAGTTTCTGAACACATGTTTTTGTTGTGTTTCTAGACCTGTAAATGAAGGTGTTACACTCCATCCTTACATAGCTAAAAGAAGCAGCTGGGGTATGATGTCCCTACATCAAGGAGGACTATGTAATTAATAAAGGAATATCTCTGCATATTTGTCTAATATCTTCAGGATATATTTCAGAGTAAGCAAGGTACAGAGTATCTGTGAAAGGGGGAAATACAAATATAAACATAAACCATAAACTATCATCATGAAAGTATCTCTAAAGATGTGTATTATTTTGTAGAATTGACTTTAAAACCACGTGAAGTTGAAACAAGAAAGCACTTCTTTGAAACTAAAAGAAAAATGACATAAATAAACTTAATTGTAAATCATGTGGGTAGTTAACTGCATCAAGAGGAATGATTTCAAACAACATTAAAAACTCAGTAATTTGGACATCTCTTGTGTATCCTAAGGAGAAAAAAACTGCAAAGAAATTTAAATTGTTAATGTCATTAGGAACCAAGATTTTTCAATTTAAGGGAAAAATATACCATGGTAAAATCAAAGAAGTTTAATTAAAAACTCTATAATGCTAAGTTTGAATTGGAAAAATCAGTAATATTTTTGATACATTTTCTAATATTTCCCAGAAATTTATACTATAAAAAGGCACAGAATAGGCCATTAGCAATGAGCACTGAGACTGCAGACTGTAAGTACAAACACCTTGGAACTAGAACCAAGGTTTGTAGTGGAATGGTGAATTCCATGTTTGGAAGAATAAATGAGTTCACCTTATATAAAGTGAACCTGGAAAATCTTCTCATACCAGAAAGCGAAAAAACCATTCAATCAATGGGGACTGTGTTCCAAAGATTAAAGTGCTACCTTGAACAGCTCTCACCAGCTGAAGGTGAAACAATTAGGAAATCAAAAGGAATATAACTGCAAGTCTGTTGAAATATATAAGATATATCAATGTTCACAGATTTATTATCATATAAAAATGATTGGTCACTTTTGCGGGATACTAAGAAACTATCCATTATTCTGAAAAATTGGTAAATAAAGAATGCAGTCCTTAACTTGTTTTTCCTACGTGACCTCTACCTCAGAGCAAGCAAATATTTAATGGAAGTTTTACTTTATAGAAAAATTCTAGTGAATAAAAGAGGAAGGAACAATAGGTTTAAACTATGTGGGTCACTATGAAAGTTTTGAGATAGAATATGATCCATTATTTCACTTCCAAGAATCACAGTTGACAGTGACCTTTCTGCTTCACCCATGAAAATGGCAACTTGCTAGATTTATCCGTGTTGCTGGGAGGGCTTCCTTTGTTTCCATCCATGTGGATTTTACATTTCTTGATTTTTGTGTATCTCAGAACTTTTGTAATGATCCATTAACATTTCAGTTCTAAATGAGATAATTGATCTGAGCAATTAACATCAATGCCTGCTAAGACCATTATTTGAAAAGCTGATAGGGAACTTTATAATAGATAATCAGGCTGGCAGCACCTGGTCTCATTGATCAATATTAACATCAGGCATTATGAACCTCCTGATGTGATGTAATAGGAAGCACACAGTGCGACTTGTGTAGTCTCTTGCTAAAAAAACAAAAAAAATTGAACCTAAATATAATCAAGCTTTCCAGTTTACAGGAAATATTGCACATAGAAATGAAATATAGTAGATGGAATTTTTTTTGGAATCTGATTTAAACAAGACAACTACTTGAAAATATATTAGACAATGGGAGAAATGTGAATGCTAACTGAATATTTGATGTATTAAGGCACTATTGTTAGCTGTCTCAAATATGGTAATGGTTATACTTTTTAAAAGTCCTAATTTTTTGGTAGATACATAGTGAAATATTTACATGTGAAATAATATACAATACATGATTTGTTTCAAAATAATGCAGCATATGTATGAGGGAAGTCAATGTGACTATAGATTGGTAAGCCTGGCTATGTATTAATAATTACTGAAGCTGGGTGATGGGCAGTGGAGTTCACTCAAGGTTTCTCTGTGTCTTATGTTTGACCCCTCCATAATAGAATGTTTGAAAAGAATCAGCTGTGGTCAACCACCTTTGAATCATTGCAATTCTGGCTTTTGCTACTTTGGCTGTAGGCAGGGGCCTTGATTTGAAGGCTTTGGCACAGTAAGCCATGGCCATGCAGAGGCTGCCTTAGGAGTAATCTGGGACCTCATAAATACGGGGGACCATGGTTTTCCAGATCTCTGCTACAATAGTGTATTAATCTTATTCTTCCCCCTCCCCTCTCTCTCCTGCCAGGTTCTGGAGTGGTGACAGGATTTAGTGGAACAATCTGGGTAAGAGGAACTGTAGAGAAGTTGTTCTTAGAAATTGTGCCATTGGCTCTTGGCTGGCATGCCTCTCATTGCTTATGCTGTGATTCTGGGACTAGCCACAAACCACAAGTCAAAAACCATCGTCTTTTTACTTGTGGTTGAGACTTGACATCACTTCTCCATTGCCAAACACAGGCTTAGATCCTATTACGAGGTAAAGACCACAGAAATGGGCTGATTCTGTAACCTATCAGTTTTCAAGTTAAAGTTCCAAGGAAAAACTTACTCTCAGAGAGTTCTGGTACTCATTTTGAATATGACAATTTTCTTCTACTATAGTAAAAATATTAAGTCCAAGGATGGAATAATACTAATTATAAAATTTTCACCATTCAAATCTTTCCATGTTCTTGGTGTATGCTATTGCGTGTATATACTAGAACTTAAGATGATGCCTGATTTAATATAGGATTATAATTATTGATTTTAATATTTATGTGATAAATTTTCACGGTCGTCTAAGAACAACATGATTTTCTGGTCAACTTGTAGAACAGAGCGCTGCAGTAGAATTATTTATGTTTTAGTATGAGTGAAGGAGCTGACAGTGGGTTTAATGAGAGGAAGAACAGCTTCCTTGCTGTTGATAACTGAAAATGGAAAAACCTCAGCCTGTCTTGTTTAAGAATGTGTTTCCTTGACAACACAATTTAAATACAATAACTTAAGCGAAAGTTAAACTCTTAGGAGCAACGCCCAAGCAGGGAGAAATGATATTTCAGCTTAGCTTGTCGTGGGTGTTAGTGACTGAACCTGTCAGGTCATAGGCTATGAGATTTATTTCTTACTCCATAGGAGAGAACTAGTTGCAATGACACAAAAATAGAAATTAATCACATTCCTTCTCATCTTTTAAGTAGTTCAAGAACTTAGCCAGGGGTTGGAGACAATTACTGGCAAGAAAGGAAGCTTTTTGCCTGGGTGTGGACCTTGGAACCCTGAATAAAGCTGAGTAGAGAGAGACACTTTTAATTTAATTCATATTTTTAACCTGAAAAAATTGGAAGGAAAGGCAGGAAGCATATAAGCCATCCGCTAAATAACTGTTAGTGTCTTAGGCTTCTCCTTCAACCAAGGATGGCTGGGGTACTTGTATGTGGCCAAAGGGGAAATTGTGTTAAGATGTGAACTAGAACTCGGAAAGCTGGGATTCCTTAAAGTATTGGGTGTTTTCCAGGACATAGATTGTTTACAGTTATGCTCCGTGCCTAGGTTTTGTCCTGTATCACTACAAAGATGAAAACAAGCATCAAACAACTCTTTAAATCTGTGTTAGTCTTCTCATTCTATTTTGATCCGAATCTGTCTTCTCTCTTCCCTCCCTTTATCTCTCTCTAATTAGTGTTCTTACTATCTCACGTCTCTCATAACATGCACCAAAGTTGTGCCATCCACTTGCCACATGTGCCTACCTAGCACTTGGAATGTGGCAGGTCCATATTGAAATGTGAGATTTATTTTTATTTACTTATTTTTATTGAGACAGAGTCTCACTTTGTCACCCTTGGTAGAGTGCTGTGGCTTCATAGCTCACAGCAACTTCAAACTCTTGGGTTCAAGTGATTCTCTTGCCTCAGCCTCCATAGTAGCTGGGACTACAGGTGCCCACCACAATGCCCAGCTATTTTTTTTGTTGTTTAGCAGACCCGAGCCAGGTTCAAACCCACCATCCCAGAGCATGTGGCCCTAACCACTAAGCTATGGGCACCCAGCTGAAATGTGATTTTTAAATAAACACCATATTTGGAAGACTAAGTGTGGAGAAATGAATATAAAATATCTTATCAATATTTTTTATTTATTCATTAATTTTTTTCTTTCTTTCTTTCTTTTTTTTTTTTTTTACTAAATCATAGCTGTGTACATTAATGTGATCATGGGGCACCATACACTAGTTTTATAGACTGTTTGACATATTTTCATAACACTGATTAACATAGGCCTCCTGGCATTTTCTTAGTTATTGTGTTAAGACGTTTACATTCTACATTTACTAAGTTTCACATATACCCTTGAAGATGCACCGCAGGTGTAATCCCACCAATCACCCTCCCTCTGCCCACCTCCACCCTCCCTCATCTCCCTTTTCCCCTTCCCTTTATTCTTGGGTTATAACTGAGTTATAGCTTTCATGTGAAAGCCATAAATTAGTTTCACAGTAGGGCTGAGTACACTGGATACTTTTTCTTACATTCTTGAGATACTTTATTCAGAAGAAAATGTTAACATGAAAGAGGTAAAGTCTCCATCTTTCTTTAAGGCTGCATAATATTCTATGGTGTACATATACCACAATTTATTAATCCATTCATGGATCGATGGGCACTTAGGCCTTTTCCATGACTTAGCAATTATGAATAGGGCTGCAATAAACATTCTGGTACAAATATCTTTGTTATGATGTGATTTTTGGTCTTCTGGGTATATGCCTAGTAGAGGAATTATAGGATTGAATGGCAGATCTATTTTTAGATCTCTAAGTGTTCTCCAAACATCTTTCCAAAAGGAATGTATTGATTTGCATTCCCACCAGCAGTGTAGAAGTGTTTGCCTTTCTCCACATCCACACCAACATCTCTGGTCTTGGGATTTTGTAATATGGGCTAATCTTACTGGAGTTAGATGATATCTCAAAGTAGTTTTGATTTGCATTTCTCTGATGATTAAAGATGATGAGCATTTTTTCATACATCTGTAGGCCACACGCCTGTCTTCTTCAGAGAAGTTTCTCTTCAAGTCCCTTGCCCAGCCTGCGATGGGATCACTTGTTCTTTTCTTGCTTATACGTTTGAGTTCTCTGTGGATTCTGGTTATTAAACCTTTATCGGAGGCATAACCTGCAAATATCTTCTCCCATTCTGAGGGCTGTTTGCTTGCTTTACTTACTGTGTTCTTGGCTGTGCAGGAGCTTTTTAGATTGATCAGGTCCTAGTAGTGTATTTTTGAAGCTGCTTCAATTGCCTGGGGGATCCTCCTCCTAAGATACTCGCCCAGACTGATTTCTTCAAGGGTTTACCCTACACTCTCTTCTAGTATTTTTATAGTTTCATGTCTTAAGTTTAAATCTTTAATCCAGTGAGAGTCTATCTTAGTTAATGGTGAAAGGTGTGGGTGCAGTTTCAGTCTTCTGCAGGTTGCCAGCCAGTTCACCCAGCACCATTTGTTAAATAGGGAATCTTTTCCCCACTGAATGTTTTTAATTGTCTTTTCAAATATCAAATAACGGTAAGTAGCTGGATTCATCTCTTGGTTCTCTATTCTGTTCCAGACATCTACTTCTCTGTTTTTATGCCAGTACCAGGCTGTTTTGATCACTATCGATTTATAGTATAGTCTGAGGTCTGGTAGCGTGATTCCTCCTGCTTTGTTTTTATTTCTGAGTGATGTCTTGGCTATTTGAGGTTTTTTTCTGATTCCATATAAAATGGAGTATTGTTTTTTCAAGATCTTTAAAGTATGACAGTGGAGCTTTAATAGGGATTGCATTAAAATTATATATTGCTGGGCGGTGCCTGTGGCTCAGTGAGTAGGACGCCGGCCCCATATACCGAGGGTAGCGGGTTCAAAGCCAGCACCAGCCAAACTGCAACAAAAAAATAACCAGGCGTTGTGGCAGGCGCCTATAGTCCCAGCTGCTCAGGTGGCTGAGGCAAGAGAATTGCCTAAGCCTAAGAGCTGCAGGTTGTTGTGAGTTGTGACATCATGGCACTCTACCCAGGGCGACAGACTGAGACTCTGTCTCTAAAAAAAAAGAAAAAAAAAATATATATATATATAGTAATATATATATATTACTTTGGGTAGCATGGACATTTTAAAAATGTTGATTCTTCCCAGCCATGAGCATGGTATGTTTTTCCATTTGTTATCATCTTCAGCTATTTCTTTTCTTAGAGTTTCATAGTTCTCTTTATACAGATCTTTCATGTCCTTTGTTAGATAAACTCCAAAATATTTCATCTTCTTTGGCACTACTGTGAATGGAATAGAGTCCTTAACTGTTTTTTCACCTTGACTATTGTTGGTATATATAAAGGCTACTGATTTATGAATGTTGATTTTGTAACCAGAGACGCTGCTGTATTCCTTGATCACTTGTAAGAGTTTTGTAGTAGAATCCCTGGTGTTTTTCAGATATACAATCATATCATCTGCGAAGAGTGAAAGTTTGATCTCTTCTGACCCTATATGGATACTCTTGATTACCTTTTCCTCCCTAATTGTGGTGGCTAAAACTTCCATTACAATGTTAAAGAGCAGTGGAGACAATGGGCAGCCTTGTCTTGTTCCTGATCTGAGTGGAAGTGATTTCAATTTAACTCCATTCAATACAATATTGGCTGTGGGTTTGGTGTAGATGGCCTCTATCATTTTAAGAAATGTCCCTTCTGTACCAATTTTCTTAAGTGTTCTGATCATGAAGGGCTGCTGCATATTATCAAAAGCTTTTTCTGCATCAATTGAGAGAATCATATGGTCTTTGTTTTTTAATTTGTTTATGTGCAGAATTATACTTATAGATTTATGGATATTGAACCAGCCTTGAGACCCTGGGATAAAACCGACTTGGTCATGATGTATAATTTGTTTGGTGTGTTGCTGGATTCTGTTTGTTAGGTTCTTGTTGAATATTTTTGCATTAGTGAATATTTTTGCAATATCATTAGTGATATTGGTCTATAATTTTCTTTTCTTGTTGGGTCTTTTCCTGGTTTGGGGATCAGGGTGATGTTTGCTTCATAAAACGTGTTGGGTACTCTTCCTTCTTTTTCTACATTTTGGAACAGGTTGAGTAATATAGGTACTAATTCCTCTTAACAGGTTTGGTAGAATTCTGACGTGAAGCCATCTGGTCCTGGGCTTTTCTTTTTAGGGAGATTTCGTATGGTTGATGCTATTTCAGAACTTATTATGGGCCTGTTCAACATTTCCACTTGATTCTGGCTAAGTCTTGGAAGGTGATGTGCTTCCAAGTATTGGTCAATTTCCTTCAGATTTTCATATTTCTGAGAATAAAGTTTCTTGTAATATGCATTGAGGACTTTTAGAATTTCTGAGGAGTCTGTTGTTATTTCGTCTTTGTTGTTTCTGATTGACGAGATTAGAGATTTTACTCTTTTTTTTCCTGGTTAGGTTAGCCAAAGGTTTATCTATTTTATTGACCTTTTCAAAAAACCAACTTTTTGATTTATTGATCTGTTGTATAATTCTTTTGTTTTCAATTTCATTTAATTCTGCTCTAATTTTGGTTATTTCTTTTCTTCTACTGGGTTTGGGGTTGGAATGTTCTTCCTTTTCCAGTTGCTTGAGATGTCCCATTAAGTTGTTAACTTCCTTTCTTTCCCTTCTCTTGAGGAAGGCTTGCAGTGCTATAAATTTCCCTCTTAGGACTGCCTTTGCAGTATCCCAGAGGTTCTGATAATTCGTGTCTTCATTATCGTTTTGTTCCAAAAATTTGGCAATTTCCATCTTAATCTCATCTCTGACCCAGCTATCATTCATCATAAGGTTATTTAATTTCCATGTTTTTGTATGAGAATGCAGATTCCTGTTGTTACTGAGCTCAACTTTTATTCCATGGTGGTCCGAGATGATGCAAGGAATAATTTCTATTCCTTTAAATTTACTGAGGTTAGATTTGTGATCTAAGATGCGATCGATTTTGGAGTATGTTCTGTGGGCCGAGGAGAAGTATGTTTATTCAGTTTTGTTGGGATGAAATGTTCTATAGATGTCTGCTAAATCCATATGTTGGTTAGGTTTAAATCTAAAATTTCTTTGCTCAGCTTCTTATTGGAGGATCTATCCAGCACTGCCAAAAGAGTGTTGAAATCTCCGACTACTATGGAGCTGGAAGAAATCAAGTTGCTCATGTCTGTTAGAGTTTCTCTTATAAATTGAGGTGCATTCTGGTTGGGTGCATAGATATTAAGAATTGAAATCTCATTATATTGAGTATTACCCTTAACAAATATGAAGTGACCATTCTTATCCTTCCTTACTTTTGTTGGTTTATCTGCAAATAAAATTGCAACACCTGCTTTTTTCTGACTGCCATTTGCCTGAAATATGGATGACCATCCTTTTACCCTGAGTCTATATTTGTCTTTTAAGGTAAGATGTGACTCTTGTATGCTACAAATATCTGGCCTGAGTTTTTGTATCCAGTCAGCTAACCTGTGCCTCTTTGGAGGACAGTTTAAGCCGTTCACATTAATGGAGAATATTGAAACGTTTGGTAAAATTTTGGGTATCGAGTTTTTCAAAAGTCCAGTGGACATTTTTAATTTTTTCGCCACTGTGGAAGTTGGAGTTTGATCAAAAGTTTCTGAGTGAGTTTACTTTTGTGGTAGAGGATTGGGCTAGTCATTATGGAGGGTAGGTCTGAGAATATCCTGAGGATCTGGTTTGGTTATGGCAAATTTCTTCAACATATGAATGTTATTAAAGTATTTAATTTCTCCATGATAAATGAAACTCAGTTTACCGATACAGGATCCGGGGTTGAAAGTTATTTTGCTTTAGGAGATTAAAAGTTGCTCACCACCCTCTTCTGGCTTGAAAAGTTTCAGCAAAGAGATCTGCAGTCATTCTAATATTCTTCCCTTTGTAGGTAATGGATTTCTTGTGTCTGGCTGCTTTCAGAATTTTCTCCTTCATATTAACTTTAGTGAAGTTAATTATGATATGCCTGGGGGATGTCTTATTCAGATTGAGTCATGCTGGGGTTCTGAAATTGTCTGTTATCTTAATTTCAGAATCTCTTGGCATATGTGGAAAATTCTCTTTCATAATTTCATGGAGAAGGGCCTCTGTGCCTAGCGAGGCCACTTCATCACTTTCAGGGATTCCAATGAGGCGGATATTAGCCTTCTTCAAATTATCCCAGAGCTCTCTGAGAGAATGATCCTTTTTTGCTCTCCATTTCTCTTCCTCTTTGAGAGTTTGGGAGCGTTCAAAGGCTTTGTCTTCATTGTCAGAAATCCTTTCTTCTGCTTGCTCCACTCTGTTACTGAGGGATTCTACTATATTTTTCAGATCGTTGAGGGCTGCAAATTCTTGCTTCAGTGCGTCAAAATCTTTGGTGGTTTTGCCTTTAAATTCGTTAAATTCTTGAGACAAGTTTTGAATTTCTCCTCGAATTTCTAATTCCGACTTTTGAATTGCTGCTTGAATTTCTAATTTCAAAATTTCCTCCATTTTATTAATCTTGTTTGCAATCCAAATTCTGAATTCGATTTCTGACATCTCGGCCAGCTGTTTATGAATGGGATCTTCAGTTACATCTGCCATATCTTTCCTTGGTGTTGTTGATCTATTCTGGTTATTCATGTTACCAGTGTTTTTTCACTGATTCTGCCCCATGATTGTTTTATACCATTTGATATTTTCCCTGGAGCTTTGTCGAGGAACTATACAGTGCTATGGTCTGAGAAACTGGGGCCCTGTTTGGTGTGGTGGGGCTAAGTGGTTCTGTCTTGTTTTCAGCTGGTTTCTGTTCAACCCTAGTGAAACAGTTACTCTCGGTTGAAGTCTCAGCTGTGGAGAAATACCATCAATTTAGTCACCCAGCCCCTCACAGGCAACAATTGGATACAGAAAATCAAACCTTCCTACAACCACACACCCATGGCACCACCTGAATAGTCCTCGGGCAATTGGCTCAGTTCAAAAAGTCCAAATGAATTGTCTCTGTCAGCACCTGTCTCAGGTGGGAGCGTTTAAAACTCTGGCTACTGGATTGCAGGGGTCTGGTGACTATTCAGATATGGCTTGCTCTGGTGCTCCATGGAGTGAGGAGGAGCCACCCAGCAAATAGGTCAGTCTGGGAAGGTTGATGCCTCCTTCCCCACCTTGCACCTCTGTCACACCCAGTCACTGATAGCCTGCAATTGGCTGACCCAGTTGCCTATAGTGAACAGATACTCCAGGGGTTTGCACCTGCCTGAATCACAAGGAAATCTATTTCTGCTCAGCCAGGCCTCTGCACTCTGCCTCTATCTAGCAGGAGGAGGTGAGGCCTGACAACCTCGGGTGCTTGATGGAGGCTGGGGGGTGTTCAGTCAGTTCCAGCCCCGCCTCTGATTGGTGTTACTGACAGAATAGAACAGAACAACTTTGCGGGAATTTGTTTCTGTCCCTGCTAAATTCCCCTGCAGAAGAGAAGCTGTTTTGAGTTCCTAGAGCCTACGCCTCAGGCCCTGTCTTCGCTCTTTCAGGTTTGTATTCAGTTACCTGTCATTTCTAGCCTGCTGCCTTCCTTTGTCTATAGGCTGATGATCCCCTGAGGGCCGGGTGCATCTTAGGCTCAGTAAAGCAGTCCTCTGGGTCAGCCCCGCCCTGGGAACTTCCCGGGCCTGCGAGTGCGTTTCTAGTCCCTGTGCTCCACCCAGGTTGGTACCACCTCAGGCAAACCCTTTACTCACAGGGCTTGCGTTTCCATCCCAGATCTGTTCCTGTGGTGGTTGTCACCTGAGTAGATATCTGGCCTCCTCTGGTTGCCCAGTGAGACGGGGGTGTGGCTTCAGAATATCCTGCAGTGAGCTGTATTATTGCTAAAAGACAGCTTCTGCTCTGCACCTCAGGGCACTGCTGCTCTGGTGTGGTTCCCTCTCAGCCGACTGTCCTCTCCTTGCTCTCGTGCCCCAGTGTCAGCACTGAACAGCTGCAGTCTAGGCACTGTCCACACCCCTTGAGAAATCACCCAAGAATCTAGACTCCTAGGGGACAGGCCTCCAGACCTCAGTGTGAGAACGGAGGGGAGTCCTGGGAGCTCAGATTTGCAGGTAGAGAATATACACAATTTTATGCCTGGCAGGAGAACGCTGTGGCACTGTAGTAGGGGAGGTAGGTCCAGTTTTTACAGGGTCTCTCCCATGGAGTGTAGTGGGAGGAACTTTGAACTCTGCTCGTTTGCTTGTGGGGCACTCCGAGCCGTTCTCATGGGGGAGGGGACTCCCGTCCACTTGGTGATGGATTTTGTACCTTTTGTTTGTATCCTTGGGCTCACAGTTCGCCTCAGTGGGGTTTAAGACCGTTCTTCAACCTTCTCTCTTGGTGCAGCTCAAATCCACCAGGTTACTTGCTAAATTTCTGTCCTTTAACTCTCCTTCTGGATGGGCACCTCCTTAGTAGCATCTTTCTCCTCTTTGGGCTTGGTCACCTTTCTACTCATAGATCCCAGCTTGCTTGACAAGGTTTGCCCAGAAGACGGAAGTCCTCACCGAGGGGGCTGGACTTGGGAGAGTGCTTAGGGTGGCAAGTTGTGACCACAAGCTTCCCTCAGTGTGGCTCGGGGCAGAATCTGCTTTTCCCCACTGCTGCCGCTGCCATTGTGTCCTCAAATCTCTGCTGGTAGACTAATTTTTTTCTTGAGACAGAGTCTCACTTTGTTGCCCTGGGTAGAGTGCTAGGGCATTATAGCTTATGGCAACCTTACTTTCTTGGGGTCAAGTGATCCTCCACCACATCCAGCTAGTTTTTCTATTTTTAGTAGAAACAGAGCCTCACTTTGCTCAGGCTGGTTGCCAACACCTGAGCTCAGGTGATCCACCCACCTCAGTCTCCCAGGGTTCTAGGATTACAGGCATGAGCAACCATGCTGGCCCCACCATCTATATTTTTTTAATGGTGATTACATGTAGAAATGAAAAAAAATTGGATATATTGAGGGTTTAGTAAAACATTATTAAAATTAACTACTTTTTGTTTTTTTACTTTTGACATGGTCATTCTAACATTCAAAATTACTCTGTGGCTCACGTTTTATTTCTATTGAGTAATGCCACACTAGGAAATATTTATGACATCTTTAGTTTATGGTACTTTGACATCAAAGTGTGAGTGAGGTCTGGGGCTGGATTCCTGAGTTTGAATTCTGGTTCTTCCCTTTATACACGTATGGCCTAGACACATTCTAAACCTTTCCAGGTCCCCATGTCCCAGTTTATAAAATACAGTAAGAGTTCTGTTGCATCAGGCAGTTATGAGATTGCCTAAGACAGTGGTTGGTTTAAAGCAAGTTATAAATATTACTTGTTACTTCTGATCATATTCTTGCTCTGTTGCTCTAACCTAGAGCTAACCTTTTCTCTTGCCAAAAATCACAGATTCTATAGAAAGGAGGCATAGGCAACAGCCTCCTCATTTTTCTAATTTCTGTAATTGAGGTGATCTTCCCACAGTTTACCCATTGATACTGGCATTCAAATTCACACCTATTTGCCCTGCTATGGTCCAAATGTGTTCTCCAAATTCATGTGTTGATCCCCAGCATAGCAGTGTTGGGAGGTGAGCCTTTTGGAAGGTGTTTAGATCATGAGATTCTGCCCTCAGGAAAGGATTAGGGCTGTTATGAAAAGAGCTTCAGGGTTGGGGTTCTCTCTCACTTGACCTTCTGTCACGTGCGGCCACAAGACTTCATCCCTCTTGTCTCTTCTGTCTTCCACCATGTGAAGACACAATAATAAGGCCCACACCAGATGCTGGTGCCTTGATCTTGTACTTCTCAGACTCCAGAACTGTGAGGAAATAAATTTCTGTTCATTATCAGTTACCTGGTCTGTGGTATCCTCCTGTAGCAGCACCAAACAGACTGAGATGTATCCCTTCCCTATTTGAAGACAGAGATTGCATATTCCATTTCTCCAGTTCACCCACAGTGTTCTGCTTATGGAAGATGCCCAGTAAATAATTGTTCACATCATAAAAAAAGGATAAAAATTACTTATCTAGGAAATGTAGATTTGATGATTTCTTTAAGAAATGGAGGATGTCATATAAGACATATCTATAAGAAATAGAGGCTATCCCATAAGATATCTCTAGAAACATGTTGCGATCCTATGACATCCTCCATTTCTCATAGCTACCTGGAGGATTGTCAGATTGACTATGGCCCACTGCTTTTAAGAAATATGCAGCAAAGAGCTGGGTGCCGTGGCTCACGCCTGTAATCCTAGTACTCTGGGAGTCAGAGGTAGTGGATTATCCTGAGCTCACAGGTTTGAGATCAGCCTGAGCAGGAGTGAGACCTCCCCCACCCATCTCTAAAAGTAGCCGGGCGTTGTGGTAGGTGCCTGTCGTCCCAGCTACTTGGGAGGCTGAGGCAAGAGCTCAAAAGCTTGAGGCTTTAGCCCAAGAGTTTGAGGTTACCGTGAGCTATGATGCTACAGCACTCTACCAAGGGCGACAAAGTGAGACTCTGTCTTTAAAAAAATAAAAAAAGAAAAAAGAAAAGAAATACGCAGCAAGAATTTCCTCCCAGAAGGAGAGCTATTCATTTTTCAAAAACACAGAGACTATGTAATGTCTGGAAATCTTTGTTATAAGTCATTCTTTGTTCCAAAATTATGCTTGCCCACTTGCTTTTCTGTTCTATTAAAAGTAAAAACATGCTCCTCCAGACCTAAAATGAGGTAAGATAATGGTGATAGAACATGACCCTTAAACCTGCTCCAGGGAGGTAAGGAGTTATGATCAGATGGCCCGCTGAGCCTCCATCCTCACTCTGAGAAATTAGTCAAAGTGTCCTTTCCTCCGATGTGCTGGTGGGAAGCTTAGCACCGTAGATAGTGGTGCCCCTCTCTTTAAGCTGTCCCTAAAGGTCAAATGAACTGATCCCAGCCTGGGGTTGAGGGATACCTAGACCACAAGTTACAGGCAGAGAGAGGAAGAAGAGCAGGAACTACCCTGAGGCTTGGCTCTGTACTCTTTAGAGCAGCAGTCCCCATACTTTGTGGCTTCAGGCACCAGTTTCTCAGAAGAAGGGTGGGTGGGGGGAAATCTGACAGGGGGCATTGCTTGGGTGATGATGCAAGTGATGGGAGCGCAGTATAGACAGATGAAGATTTTCACACCTCCTGCTGTGTGGCCTGCTTCCTAACAGTCCACTGACTGGTACTAGTCCACAGCCTGGGGCTTGGGGACTGCAGCTGTAGGGGATAGAAAGACAGCAACCCCCCTTGGTTAGTCTCCAGTCTCACTAACATCTGTCTCACTAACATTATATCAACCTGAATGAGTGCTGGCCCAGCCTCTCTGATTTTACAGCTTTTAAAACTGGCCACGATAACATTCTCTGGACTGGCGGTTCTTAACCTGTGGGTGATGACCCACAGAAACTGTATTAAAGGGCCGTGGCCTTAGGCAGGTTGAGAACCACTGCTCTAGAATGTTGTGCATCTAGTTGGATGGGGTACAAGGGAACCATACTTAGTCATTTTACCTTGGTGTGAAATACATGTATCTGCTGCGTGAGCTGTTTGGTGGAGCATGAGAATCATCTCGGAGAAACCTCCCTGTAAGTCATACTCAGTCAGAGATGTATAGATTAGCACCAAATATTAATTAAAATAATTAACCATTTATTTGTGGTATCTCTGCTATAGAAATTCTGTTTTCTGAATTACGGAGCTAACAAAAATACTCCATTGCTCTTGGCAAAGTGCAGAGAACAAATAATTTTCTACAAACCTCAAAAGCCACACTGCACAAAGGAACAGGTGACCAGAAGGCCACTTGCTTCTGGCAATTTCCTCAGACAAATTTGTAAAACAAGTGATAGCTGACTCACAACCACAGGCTTTGGTCTTGTTTCAAATCCTTCTTCTCTGGAACTGGCCTTTTGCCTAAAGCCTGCTTTGGACTTGCACTATTCTTTCCCTATTTTTCTCTTCTGGGTGAAGAAGAGCACCCATTTGCTGTTCAGATAAAAAGTCTTCTTGCTTTCATGACCTTCTGAGGCTTCCTGGTTCCCACCATATCAAACTCCTTTGTCAAGCTTTTGGGACCCTTCACAGTTGTCAAACACATATCCCTTTCCCCATGGCTGCATTCCAAGCTTTTATTCCTTTTGTTCATCTCATCTAAAATTGTCCTCCCACTCCTCATGTTCTGGCTGACATTTACTGCTGCATTGAAGTTCTGCTTCCTCTGTGAAGACTTCCTTATTTCTTTCAGCTCTTCTGAGTACGTTTCATCAGTTACACACACCACAAAGACACTACTACCCTTGAGTGTGTAAATCATACCTCTGAGCTAGTGGCCAAGCACTACTTGACACTTTACTTTTCACCCCCAGAACCTAGTTACTGCTGACAACACTGGGGCTTTTTTTTACTTTATGGGAGAAGTTTCTGACAATTAGAGCTGCCCCACATGGAATGAGGTTGCACAGGAAACAATGAGCTCCTTATCACCGGAACGTACCCTAGAAGCTACTTGAAAGGGTCTTCCCTAAAGTTTAGATCTTTGTTTGTGTTGTGGCTATTTGGTGAATGAATGAATGTAGGGTATTGGAAAAGATGTAAATATTTGGTTGGCATCTGAAAAATTCTTAATGCTGAGTTTCTATTATTCTATAAAATAGTTACTCATGAAAAAAAGCATTTTCTGTATTCATGGAAGCGTTTTCTCATTGGAAAACAATTTCACATCCATTACCTTGTTTGATTTTACTATGCTTTTGAGAGGTGTGAACCTTTCCCATTATCTAAGTGTTACACATGAGGAAAACAGAAAATGATAGGAACATAACAAGTGTGTGCAGAATGTGCATGAAGGGAATGGGACGAAAAAATGACCAGAAAACATTTGTCCCCAAGCTCTGGCCTCAGGCCAGTTAGTAGTGGAGGGCTTAGAACAGAAGTCGGGGATAAAAATGGACAAATTAGACCACAGTTGAGCTTACTTCTTTGCTATTATTCTGACCTCAACATTTGTGCTTGAATCCATTGTGATTCCTATTACATCAGGATTCTAAGTAAAGGCTACTAGTCCCACCCTTCCACAGAGAAGATAGAATTGCAACTGGGTGAACATTTTTAACTGAGTCATAGCTGCTATTTTGTTACCTTATGATAAGAGACCAAAAATCACTCGGGAAATTTGAAAATCTCAAACCATAGATCTTTAGGGGTCATATGTAGAATTTATTTCTTGCTTTAAAAATAATATTTTAATTAATGGTATATATTAAGTTATCATATAACAAGGAGTACTCATTTTAAAAGTGGAATGTGTTAAAGGGCTGGGGTAAATCATAGTAGCATTTTCCTAATACTGTCTTGTAACCCATGACAGTGAGATATCAATTCAACAACAAAGTTATAAATCATATATAATGTGCAAATCACTTTGCCGAGCACCTGTCAAAAGCTTTTGTTATGCTGTCTGTCTGTTGAAGAGGACATCATGAAAAAGCCTGGGCAACACTGTACATGTGCAGTGGGAGAAAAATGGATCAGTATGTATTATATGTGGCTGTTTTGCTTTCTATGGCTCCGTAACAACTTGCCACAAACTGAGCAGGTTGAAATGACTCACAGTTTCTGTGGGTCAGGAGTTTGAGCACATCTTAGCTGGGACCTCTGCTTCAAATTTCACAAGGCGGCAGTTGAAGTATTGGCTGGGTTGAGTTGCTTTCTAGAGGTCAGGGTCCTCTCTCAAGTTCTGCCAGGGTAGTGACAGAATTCCATTGCTTGCGGTCGGTCGTAGGACTGGGGCCCCTGTTCTGTTGCTGTCTGTTAGCTGGGACCTCTCTCAGGTCCTACAGGCCATTCAGTTCCTCACCTCATAGATGCTCTCATAGCATGGCAGCTTATGACTTCAAGGCCAGAGGGAGAATCTCAGACTTCTGTCTGACTTCTAGAGCCTCTTTTAAAGGACTTTTCTTATTAGGTCAGGCCTATGAAGGATAATCTCCCATTTGATTAACTTAAAGTGAATTGACAAAGAATCTTAATTACATATACATAATCCCTCCACTTTTGCTAAATAATGTTACCTACTCACTAGAGTAAAATTCTGTGAGAAATTCCTAGCCACAATTTCTGCTCATAGTAAGGGAGAGGGTTAATGGGGCGGGCAGACCAGGGGTGGGAATCAGAGGCCACCTTATAGCTTCACTCACTATACTAGCCAATTAGAAAGCAAAAACATCATTTTGTTTGTTAGGGACTGGGATGGGGTTTTTCCAACACCGTCTCTCTCACATCAGCTGTTTCTGACACTATCGGAAGTTAGCATGAGATCCTACAGCTGAAGGTTTCAGGCTGCTCTCATAATGGATCCCTGCAAGTCCCAGGAGTCCCCTGTACTTCTGCCTGGTGAATTGTAAATTTGAAGGGTCCCATGACCACCTCTTAGGTTTGATAACTCACAGAACTCAGGGAAGCACTAAAATTATGGTTATTGGTATGTTATATAGTATACAAATGAACAGCCAGGTGAAGAGTTACGTAGGGGATCAAGGTGTGGGGGCAGGGTTGGGGTGGGGCACAGTGCTACCTGCCCTCGTTAGGTCCTACAACCCCCCAATTTCCCAAACCTTGTTGTTCTGGGGTTTTTATGCAGGAAATACATCATTTTCAGGTGCTGGCTTTCCTTTTCACTTTCTGCCCAAGCTGGGAAATAGCAGGAGGCCCTCACCAGATGTGGCCACATACTCTGAACCTCCCAGTGGCCAGAACTATGAGCTAGGTAAGCCTCTTATTTTATAAATTACCTAGTCTCATGTATTCTGCTATAGCAACAGAAAATGGACTAAAGCACAAGGGTTTTAGGTGCCCTGGGACAGGAATTGGAGAGAAAGACCAAATGTATTTGCATTATATCGCAGAGGGTATTGCCAACTTGAGGTTACCAGAATCTTGACTTCAATCGCCAGTTTGGCCAGTTGAAATACCAAATTCAGGTACTTCTCAGCTATACCTAAAAACGTTATACAAACCTATTTATTTATTTTTTTTTTTTGAGACAGAGTCTCACTCTGTTGCCTTGGATAGAATGCTGTGTCATTATCATAGCTCACAGCCACCTCAAGGTCTTAGGCACAAGGGTTCCTCTTGCCTCAGCCTCCCACATAGCTGAGGGGTGCCCTCACGATGCCCGGCTAGTTTTCTATTTTAAGTAGGGATGGGGTCTTGCTCTTTCTTAGGCTGGTATAGAACTCCTGAGCTCAAGCCACCCACCTGCCTCAGCCTCCCAGAGTGCTAGGATTATAGGTGTGAGCCACTGCACTCAGCTCAAATCTATTCATATATATACACACAGACTCACACAGTTGGTTGTCCTTATCTATAGGTTCTGCACCTCAGAGTTAACCAACCATGAACCAAAAATATTTAGGAAAAAACTCAGTAAATACAATACAAATAAAAAATACAATATAATGACTACTTACAGAGCCTTCACATTATCTTAGGTATTATATGTAATCTAGAGATGATTTCAAGTATACAGGAGAATATGTGTATGCTATGCCATTTTACATAAGGAACTTGGGCATCTGTGGATTTTATTTTTTAAAATTTTTTTTATTGTTTGGGATTCATTGAGGGTACAAAGAATTCAGTTACACTGATTGCATTTGTTAGATAAAGTCCCTCTTATCACCGTGTCCCATAATTTTTGAAATTAATAAGTATACCTGATACCAAAACCAGGAAAAGACCCAAACAAAAAGGAGAATTTCAGACCAATCCCACTCATGAATATAGATGCAAAAATTCTCAACAAAATCCTAGCCAATAGATTACAGCTTATCATCAAAAAAGTCATTCATCATGATCAAGTAGGCTTCATCCCAGGGATGCAAGGCTGGTTTAACATACGCAAGTCTATAAACATTATCCACCATATTAACAGAGGCAAAAATAAAGATCACATGATCCTCTCAATAGACGCAGAAAAAGCATTTGATAAAATCCAGCATCCTTTTCTAATTAGAACACTGAAGAGTATAGGCATAGGTGGCACATTTCTAAAACTGATTGAAGCTATCTATGACAAACCCACAGCCAATATTTTACTGAATGGAGTAAAACTGAAAGCTTTTCCTCTTAGAACTGGAACCAGACAAGGTTGTCCTCTGTCACCTTTACTATTCAACATAGTGCTGGAAGTTCTAGCCAATACAATTAGGCAAGACAAGGAAATAAAGGGAATCCAAATGGGATCAGAGGAGGTCAAACTCTCCCTCTTTGCTGACGACATGATCTTATACTTAGAGAACCCCACAGACTCAACCACAAGACTCCTAGAAGTCATCAAAAAATACAGTAATGTTTCAGGATATAAAATCAATGTCCACAAGTCAGTAGCCTTTGTATACACCAATAACAGTCAAGATGAGAAGCTAATTAAGGACACAACTCCCTTCACCATAGTTTCAAAGAAAATGAAATACCTAGGAGTATACCTAACGAAGAAGGTGAAGGACCTCTATAAAGAAAACTATGAAATCCTCAGAAAGGAAATAGCAGAGGAGATTAACAAATGGAAGAACATACCATGCTCATAGATGGGAAGAATCAACATTGTTAAAATGTCTATACTTCCCAAAGCAATCTACCTATTCAATGCCATTCCTATCAAAATACCAACATCGTACTTTCAAGATTTGGAAAAAATGATTCTGCATTTTGTATGGAACTGGAAAAAACCCCGTATAGCTAAGGCAGTTCTCTGTAACAAAAATAAAGCTGGGGGCATCAGCATACCAGATTTTAGTCTGTACTACAAAGCCATAGTGCTCAAGATAGCATGGTACTGGCACAAACACAGAGACATAGACACTTGGAATCGAATTGAAAACCAAGAAATGAAACTAACATCTTACAACCACCTAATCTTTGATAAACCGAACAAGAACAAGTCTTTGGGGGAAAGACTCCCTATTCAATAAATGGTGTTGGGAGAACTGGATGTCTACATGTAAAGACTGAAACTGGACCCACACCTTTCCCTACTCACAAAAATTGATTCAAGATGGATAAAGGACTTAAATTTAAGGCATGAAACAATAAAAATCCTCCAAGAAAGCATAGGAAAAACACTGGAAGATATTGGCCTGGGGAAAGACTTCATGAAGAAGACTGCCATGGCAATTGCAACAACAACAAAAATAAACAAATGGGACTTCATTAAACTGAAAATCTTCTGTACAGCTAAGGAGACAATAACCAAAGCAAAGAGGCAACCTACACAATGGGAAAGGATATTTGCATATTTTCAATCAGACAAAAGCTTGATAACTAGGTTCTACAGAGAACTCAAATTAATCCACATGAAAAAAGCCAACAATCCCTTATATCAATGGGCAAGAGACATGAATAGAACCTTCTCTAAAGACGACAGACAAATGGCTAACAAACACATGAAAAAATGTTCATCATCTCTATATATTAGAGAAATGCAAATCAAAACAACCCTGAGGTATCATCTAACCCCAGTGAGAATGGCCCACATCACAACATCTCAAAACTGCAGATGCTGGCGTGGATGTGGAGAGAAGGGAACACTTTTACACTACTGGTGGGACTGCAAACTAGTACAACCTTTCTGGAAGGAAATATGGAGAAACCTCAAAGCACTCAAGCTAGACCTCCCATTTGATCCTGCAATCCCATTACTGGGCATCTACCCAGAAGGAAAGAAATCCTTTTATCATAAGGACACTTGTACTAGACTGTTTATTGCAGCTCAATTTACAATCGCCAAAATGTGGAAACAGCCTAAATGCCCACCAACCCAGGAATGGATTAACAAGCTGTGGTATATGTATACCATGGAATACTATTCAGCCATTAAAAAAAATGGAGACTTTACATCCTTCGTATTAACCTGGATGGACGTGGAAGACATTATTCTTAGTAAAGCATCACAAGAATGGAGAAGCATGAATCCTATGTACTCAATCTTGATATGAGGACAATTAATGACAATTATGGTTATGGGGGGGAACAGAAAGAGGGACGGAGGGAGGGTGGTGGGGCCTTGGTGTGTGTCACACTTTATGGGGGCAAGACATGATTGCAAGAGGGACTTTACCTAAGAATTGCAATCAGTGTAACTGGCTTATTATACCCTCAATGAATCCCCAACAATAAAAAAAAAAAGTATTAAAAAAAAAAAGAAATTAATAAGTATATAGTAGTTAGATTTTTAAAAAATAATGACCATGTTTTCAGTATATCAAATTGAAGTTTCTTTTTCTTTCTTTCTTTTTTTTTTTTTTGCATCTGTGGATTTTAGTATTCAAGGGGGGCTCTGGAACCAGTCCCCAAAAGATAACACTTGTGTGTGTGTACAAATAGCTATGTACACTCAACACCTAGCTGTTCTTTACACACACACACACACACACACACTCATATATACACCCATATAAGCATATTTAACGTCCTTGTGATTGGTATTATTTCCCATCTCTCTACACAAGGAGATGCTTAACCAATGTTACTAAGAGAAAATCTTGTTCCTTGTTTTGTCCTCGTTTTTTCTTCCCTGAGCATGTATGGTGTTCCTGATCTCACCTCAGTCTATCTCTGACATGAATTTGTGGTACATTGAAAGTCCCATTTGAGAACAAGGACTGATGAAAGCTCTCTGGGGAATTCTCTGTCTTCCCACATGCATTTGCACTGTGTTTAGACTTTGTGGAGGAGTCTCTTCATCAGTGGGGTGTCTGTAGGTTTTGGTTTGTCTTTTTCGTATTTATAAGTGCATTCCTTGTCAGGGTTGGAAGTCAGCTATGTAGTTACCAGCTGTTACCCAATACAGGACAGTGCTGCTTTTTCTCACTGCTACTTTACTGAGGGTTTTACAATCTATTTTTGCTTTCAGCACAAGAAGACTAGTCTTCAAAAGTTTTGGAGTTTGAAGTCTTGAAATGCCTTCAAAAGTTTTCACCATTTTCCTCCAGGTAAGTTCTCCGTTACATTTCCTTAGCTGTAGCTGCATGTGTTTTACATGTCACCAGCTCATCTCCACATATGTGCAGGCCACAGATATAAACTGCTTTAAACTGCTCCTGGGTGATTTAACACAACTTTGACCTGTCACTGTGCAGAGTGATGAGTGTCCTCTTTATCTCTGAGTGTCACCAGGCAAGGAAGCAGTGCCTGTGGGTGTCAGAGATAGGTTCAGGTAATTGTCAGGGGTGAGAAAGGAGAGAAAAGAAGGGAGACGAAAAAGACATGGGTAGAAAAGATGGAAAAATGTAGAACAAAGGAAGAGAAAAAGGAACTTGTCCACTGCATAGCAGAAGACAGGCTCGCGTACACGCACACGCAAATGCACCAAGATGACTTCCACTGACAATCAATGATGAAACCAATTTAAAAGTAGTTTTATAAGTAATTTAGGTTCTTGAAGTATTTTCTTTTGCAAGTAGCTAATACTAGGCTCCAAGTAGGCTAACTGAAGACCAGGAACCTTGATATAGGACCAGATGGAGCAGAGAAACCAGGAGGTAGAAAGAGTGAGGCTTTGAGTGAGCTTGGAAGAAATGCCAAAGTGGAGTGCAAGACAATCGTGGTGATTTTTTTTTTTTATTGTTGGGGATTCATTGAGGGTACAATAAGCCAGGTTACACTGATTGCACTTTGTGGTGTTTTTAATGGGGGCAACTTGCCTCAGGTCCCAGATCTAGGGGTGACAGAGTGGGTCCTAGAAGGGGTTTCCTTACCCCACAGTGGAGCACCACAGTCTGATCTCTGTGCCCCGGACCAGGAAGCAGGGCACCACATCTGATGATGTGACTCTAACAAAATGTCAGAAATGAAAACAAATGGCTGAGCAGTCCCTAGGGGGATGAAGAGTTCAGTTATTAAGCTCCCCGACCAGAAACACTGCGATTTAGTCATCTAGGATGATTTTATTCCATCTTCTATTATGATCTGCACCACATAAATCTGTGTTTTATTGCTGGAGTGAGATGCCAGAGAATTTCAAGATTACTTTTGGCACCGTCTGAGTTGGCTCACTGCTGTGCAGACAAGTGCTTGTGGAAAATTAGCAGCAATGATATTAATCACTTTCTTTGGGCTTTTGTCTATTAGAGTTTTGTTTTGTCTTTCTTCAAAAAAACAAAACCAAAACCCCAAAAACCAAAAAAAAAAAAAAAAAAAAAAATCCTCCAGAAAACATATTCTCCCTACAAAATCTCCTCTGAAAGGCAGGTGTTTCAAGTGGAATTGGGTGGGTGCTGAGAAGGTTAAGGGAGGTGGTAGTTGTGTCCTGGGACATAGGAGGGTGGGTTTAATGAGGCATCTCTTGTGTGATGCTACTGTTATGTCAGATGTCTCCTGCTTGGAATCCTCTGGGTTGTGACCGCTGAAAAAAGTAATGAAAACAGGGAAAAGGGATGTCAAAAAACATACAGTTACAGCTAGCTTCCTTCTTTGATCAATACATTTGGTCCAATGCGGGGGAGGGAAGAGAGGCAGGAAATGGGGGGTGGGGGCTGGGGGGATGTGAACACACACAGAGACACACACCCCTACACATATGGACCCCTCGTGGGGCTATGAAAAAGTTTGAGCCAACTGCCTGGACAATTGATGCCCTCATTTTCTGTCCCACAATGTCCCCGTTAATCACCCCAGGGTCCTCACACACTCTCATATTGAAAGCTGATTTCATAAGGAGCTCTGAGCTCACATCAGAAATGTTTATTGAACTGGATTTAAGCCTCATATCTGAACTTATCTAGAGAATAATAGGGTTTGCTTCCTACTACAGAAATTTCTTGTAGTAAGCAAATTGTGTATTAGAATGGTATGGATAAGCAGTCAACTGGGATTTCTTGGGAATCAAACTTAGATGTTACCAAGGCTTGCCTATGAATAAGGTTGGCTCTAATTGTTATTAATATGTATGCACAGATGAACATAAACACCCCTCATTGTGGACCAAGAGAGTTCTTTTTGGCCATCATTCCCAATCTCCAGCCACGCACAGGCCCTCTGTCTGCTGCTTCTGTATTTCTCTGGCTCATGCTCCCTCCTAGGCTATTCTGTCCTAAACTTCCACTCTCATTCCGCTCGATATTCTCCTTTCCCTGAGGCCCCCACTGTGAGGTGTCCTCTACCCCCACCACCTCCCTGCAGAACCAGTCTTCCCCCTCTATGTTCTGCCTGGAGCCCCAGGACATCAGCCCCTGTGGGCAGCATCACCTGGGCTCTCCTGTTTGGGTGTAGCTGATGGAGTCACCAGAGGGGGACAGGACTGGAGCCCCCTCTCCTTTCCTGTGCTGCTCTGCATCTCACAGCAGTCGTGATCCTTTAAAGCACTGTTTCTCCTGGTGGCCTCTCCCATGGTACCCTACACATTCTGGGTTCACTAACACCATTTGCTTCCCTTCCCCCTTCTGTTCTATGGGATAGTGGGTCCCCAGTAATGCTGGTTATAAGGACCTCACCATCTATTGTTGGTTTCCTGAGCCTTACCGAGACCTCTGTAAATGGTGCTTTCATTAAATCTCCTTTAATGAAACTATTTGAGTGTTTTGCCTATTTCCAGCTAGAACCCTGATAAATATAACCACCTTCTAATCCTCTCCATTGTGTCTTTTAAACCCTCTTTCTTTCTTTGTCAACAAATTCTTGTATAGTCTCCCTTTTTTTCTGAAGCACATCCTCTATCTTTTTACTTAAACTAATGCCAGTTTCTTCCCTGCAAACATTCCATGGTTTGAAACTCACTTATATGGAGGCTTTTCTTTCTTTCATGTTCTCCATGTCTTGGGTAAATGGTGGAGGGATGGCAGCTTTTATTATACTATTCTCCAGCTTCTAGAACTCTATTCTATCTCAGACTTCACACATCCCTTTTCACTCTGAAACCATGATGCAGGGACTGGCTTCCCATCCCCTGAGTTAAATAGACATCCTTCTCAAGGATTCTAGGTCTGCCTTGTGGTCTTATTATTCACGCTTCTCTCCACTTATTCCTGCTTTTGCAGGAACTCAATAGATGAGAGAAAATATCATTATTCTTCTCAATCCCCATTCTGACACATTGTTCATTCTTAAAAAACATCCCAGCGATCTTTTTCTCTGTTGCCTCAATTGTTGCTTTCTCTTCATTTTTTCATTTCTTAAAACCTCACTTCTGTCCATTATTTTATTGAAAGGTGTCCTTCAAACATCACCACTGAGGTCTCAGTTACCAGGTATAATTATTATTTCTTTTTCATTTCATTTTACTCTCTGTTGCATTTCAAGTCTACTTCACTGACATTTTTTAATGCTTTTTAGGTGTTAGTAGGTTAAAACTTCTGATACGATTTTTGTAATCTATGTACATATTTTAAATCCTCCTTCTTCCACTACTGTTTCCAGTCTTCTTTGCATAGTCCCAATTTTACTGTTTCCTCCTAACAATTATCTCTGCAAGGTTTTTACCTTGCCCTTTTGCCTCTGCTTTTGGGCATATGTATCTATTCACTTGGTTGCGATTGCCATCTCTCTGATGATTTCCAAGTTTATGTATCAAGCTCAGCTCTTTCTGAGCAGGATTAGTTGTTGCGATTTAGCCCTTTGGTGAGATAAAGGGAGCTGAGATAAGTGTAGCTGGTCCTTATAATTGCTTACCTGGGGGCAAGATGCTGAGGGATTTGTCAGGAACAGGCCCCAATTTTTTCTATATTCCCAGATCCTCTGCACTCTGAATATACTTGATTTGGTCTGAACAAATTAAATAAGGTTAGGCTTGATAAGAACTTGGAATGGAGGGTAGGAAGCAATCAATTCAGTGCAGTGATTAATACAAGCCTGGGAGTCAGAATGCTTGGATTCAAACCCTGACTCCACCAGATACTCACCATGCATTCTTGCTCAAGCTCAGTGACTAGCTTTCCATGTCTCTGGTTCCTCATATGCAAAAGGAAATGATAATTGAATCCTTCTCCTGTGGTCATGGGGAGACTTAAGTGAGATGATGCATGTAAAATGCTCAGCCCTGGACATAGTAAGGACTCACAACATTGTAGCTATCTCAATGTTTGGTTTATTTTTCTTCCCAAAGATGGAAGAATGTCTTTTTCAAGCAGACTGTAACAGAAAGCAAAAGGCATTAATGTGGAAAAGCTCTGTCTTTTGCATAGCAAAATGCTGAGCCCAGGTTGGGGGCTTTGTGACTGGGATTCATTTATTGCTCATTATAAATAAGTTGATGAGAAGTAGGTAGGTTAAAGATGAGGGAAAGCCTTTATGAGGGAGTTTATCCTGCTTTCTGGGCCTGGCTCTAGGAAAGCTGATTAAATGAGGCTGGGGCTGAACAGAGTTGCCCTACTTAAGGCTTTGTCAGCACTTCTTTTGTAGATTCTAATTTCCAGAGCCTAGAAATGGCTGTGTTGAAAATATTCTCTGAGGGCTTGAGCTTAGTGTGGAAGATTTGATCGGGCACCAAATAATCTTGTCAAGTTTTAAATGAGAAAGGGAGAGAGGAAGAAAGAAAAAAAATGTTGGAAAGAGAAGGAAAGAAGTAGACAGGGAAAGAGAAAAAGGGGAGAGTGGAGAGGTGAAAAGCTTAGGGAAAAGGAGAGACAGAAAAAAGATTTCTTTTTAGAGTCTCTTAGACAGACGGTTGAAAATATCTCTCCTGCCTCAGGCATCTCCCTTGCGTGGCCCTCTGCTGCTGTGGTTCATTGGAAGCAGGTGTACGGCAGATTCCTGCTGTCTTCCCGCTGTCTGTCTGTCCTTAAGGTACCCTCCCTACTCCCACGGCTGAGCACACTGGCAATTGCCTGTTCTCCCCTTCCTTACTGCCAGTGTAGAGTTTACTGAACTCTTTTTCTGCCAAAGACTATACCAACCTGGCTTCTGACTTTTCAAATTTTGGGCCAATATCATTGTTTCTTTAGAAGGATCTGTGATTCTCTTCTCAGAGGCTACTGAGTGGGCTCAGAACAGAAGGTAAGACTTGTAGAGGACACATGAAAGAAAATAAGGGCCACAGTTCGGTCTGTCTATTCGGAAATTCTGGAATATTGAGTTCCATTAGCATGAGGACTCCCACTCCCTGTGGCAGAGGCTACCGCGATAACTTGAGAGGGTTGAGGGGTGGGCCGCCATGCTGGGGCAGACATGCAATGAAGAGGTGTGGGGTCAGTGCCTCCACCTCCACAGGGAAGTTGGAGTTTCTCAGCAGGCACTGAAGTAGAATCACTGGGGTGCCCTCTCCTGCTCTGACAACTGTGGATATGGGTGACCCATAATCCTTGGGGACAAGATTATTTGGTGCCACTCTAGAGCTCCTTTGTTCCCGTCAGTCCTTGGTCTAGTTCTCAACACTGGAAATTGTACCTGTGAAAAAGAAACCTGATCCCCGACTGCATCCGACTAATTTCCATTTCTTTCTCGTTAAAAGCATAGTAGAGGAGCAAGGTATATTCAAACCCACAAGCACAGAGAGAAAAGCAGAGAGGACAACTGCTGATGAAACCCTCTGTATGTTTTAGGAAGTTGGAACATGGAGAGGGGACTGATAGCTGACTGCACAAAGTAGAGGGGGTAACTACTTGATTGTCCTCAAGTGTGGGGAGAGATGAGCAGTGATGAAGAACTTCAGGATGTCCCAGGACCTTGAGGAAGGGCAGTGCAAAGCTGAAATCAGGGCAATGGTCGGAGTGCAGAGTGGTCTGACTCCCACGTACCCTCTTCCCTGACTTAGCCAGGCTGCACCTCCACTGCAGAGAGGGCACAAAACTGAAAATGTGAAATATTTAATGAAAGTGCACATATTTGTATACTGGATGTCAGACAATTAAGTTTGTTAACTCCTCCTAGAAAAAGTGCTACATACCTTATTGCTGAATATCCCTATGGCACCTTAGAAATATACCTATTGGCCATCTGGTGATATTGAGGGACTCATCTTCAATGTCAATTGACTAGAATTTCAGAGGGAGAAGAAGTGGTGAGGCCCTGCATCTAACCCTGACCTTTGGCCTTCAGGCTTAGGTAGACTCAAGAAAGCCAGATCAAATTGTTGGCTTTATTATGGGGGTCTCTTAGTTGTCAAAAGCAAGGGTAAATCCAGGCCAGAGAATACAACAGAGACTTCTGGCCAAGGTGGAAGCTTCTGCTACTTCTCCTGGAACCAGAGTGAATTATCCCACCCGTGGGTGAGCTGGCTGGGTTGAGCAGACTGATCTGTACAGAGAGCCTGACAGTTGTTGCAGGGAGGACCATGCCCAATCCCTGAAGTCTGGCAGGGTGGAGATTTGCAAGGAGATCAGGAAGGCTGTGGAGGACTTATCAGGCCTTCGAGAATGAGTTACCACTTTCAGAAAACCAAGAAGAAGCCCTGGAAATTCTCACTGCTGCATGTGGAGGCAGTGTAAACAGAGGGGGTAAAGATGACGTCCCACTTTTGTGTCTTTTCCAGACAGTGTGTGGCTTGAGGGAGTAGGCTCTCCAATGCCTCCAAAGAGAGGCGTGAGTGAAGGATGAGTGCATGAATATGAATATCTTAGATAAGTTGGCTCCTATGGAGACCTGGAGAGGGTGGAATAAGTCTTCCCAAGCAAGCACTGTTGGGTATTTCCCCCCTGTCGTTGACATGTAATTCCATGGAAAGGAAATATCATGATCAATCATTAGTAGAAGAAAGCTAGGAAGAGGAGGCTCTGGAGATTTTGGCCCAAACAACCCGGGTGAGGTGCCTCTTCCTTATCTCTTAATAGCAGTGACGGCATCCAGGGCAACATCAGCATTAACAGGATCCACTACCACAGGCAGGAATTAGCATGAATTTTAGAGTCAGGAGAACCAGTTCTAATTTCAGCTCTTTTAGTAGTTTTATGATGATGAGAGACTGTTGTTTCTATGAGCCTTAGTTTCCTGGTGTGTAAATGGTTATTTGGAATTGTTGCAACAATTAAATGAGAATTCATTCACCCCATTTATTAGACATGTCTTATTTAAGCTTCAGAGTTTTTTGGCACCTATCATGTATCAGGTGCTATGCAGGGATGTAATTAAAGAAGTTGGCATCACGCAGAGGTTAACAAATGTTAGTTTCGCCTCTCAGACTATTTTAGCTTGTTTGTTGTTCAATAGGGCTTTATGACTTCAGAGCCTTGGTGTAGGAGAGTAGGGTTGGCTACGAGGAAACCTGAAGGGTCATTACAGATCATCACTTATGTGCTGGCTTGCATTAAGAATGTTCTGGCAATGTGTTCATCTTTCAGAACTATCTTCATGGGTTTCACTGCTTGGAACTCTAAAGCCTTCTACCAAGCAACAACCATTTCCCAGCAGCCTGCCCAGTCTTGGCACCTGCAACCCAGGCTCAGATCCATTTTGGAGACACCATTTATAGTGACAAGAGGCCTTTAGTGTCATGGCCTTTGCCCTGTGGACAACAGGAACTGAGGTCACTTCTTTCTCTTGGAGTCAGAAATGTTCTGATGAGGTGCCATGGGTCATGGGGTATGCAGCTGCCTCTTAGAAATTGACAGAAAGCAGCTGAGTAAGGGTGACCAGTCACTTAATGGACATTAATTACTGCTTGCAGCATCCCGTAGGTCAGAGGACAGGCGTCTGATGTTAGGTCTGACATGCTGTGGCTGGCGGTAGGCTGGCACCAATGTTCCACTAGGGTTGTGGTTAGTTTAACACAGCCAGAGGGACCCAGATGGAAAATGTCTTGCTGAACTTGCAGAAGGGCAGCTCACGGTTACTTTTTTCTTCAATGACATTTACATGATGAACTGTGATCTTTGTTTCTCCCATCCCCACCTGTATTCCTCACACCGATTTAAACCAATAGTCCCCCAAGAACCCCCAAGAGGTGCAGAGTCTGAGCTCCACCTTTCTTGATGGAATGAAAACCAATTAAGTCTAGAGAGTGTGGGTTTATCCCCAGTCTTCATTTGCCAAAGCCCTGCATTGTAGCTTTGCAATGTTTCTGTTTAAATGTAGAGTCAGATTAAAAAAACACGAGTAATTAATAGCTTTACAAATTGGAGAGGTAAATGGCAGTCCTCTTAATGCTAACCTCTGGTTCCTACAATAAAGAAGAGATTTGTAGAAGCTCCTGTGCAGTGTATCATTTTAAAACATCTCCTAAGCACTCATTAGTTCCATTTTAGCCTAGGTGGCATATGGAAGGTGTCAGTTGTGAATATTTATTGGGATTGAGATGCGCTCTTAAGAGGTGAATGCTGAGGGAAAGCATCTTGAGATATTAATAGAGCCCATATATGTCAACCCGAGGATGGCTGATGGGCTCCCCTCCCCTCTCCTGGATCTGGGTAATGAGTCCTTCTGGAGGTGGTGCAGAACTGTGCAGTTAGTTGCAGCCCTGCATCACCTCTAGCCGTTTAGACTTTAGACACTTGAATTCAAGTGCAGGTTGGGGAAAAGTTAGCTGGCAGAGAAAATAAGAGGCAAGTTTTCCCTCTTGCTATGTGAGGAGTTTAACATTGCAAAGAGAGCCTTCCGCTCTGGCATTGTCAATGAGAAATGCTTGGTTTCTCTTCATTTCTGTGGTGAATCCATCAAGACAAAAGGGCTCTTGTCTGAAAAAGAGGGCTCTGGAGATGAATGCCATGGAGCCAAAAGAAGAGCTTTTCACTTTCGACTTCCTGCGTGCATAGAAGTAGCCAAATACATCACTGGTGCTGTAGACTTCTGGGTTTAAAATAGATGAAAGGGCTATAATTTACGTATTCAGCAGAAACAGTGTAGTAAGTATTAATTCCTGTTTAACTGCCCACTTGTACTTACTGGAGATTCTCACTGAAAAATATTTTTAAATGTCATACCAAATATCTTTTTCCATATTTACTTTTTAAATTCATGTATAATTTACATACAGTTAGACCAACCCAAGTATATCATTCTGTGAGTTTTGACAATTGCATACATACAATCATGTAACCACCCAGTCAAAATATACAGTAGTCTCATCACATCTCAAAATTTGTGTGTCTATTCATATTCGATTCCTCAACCCCACAACCACAGATCTGTTTTCTGGCTCTGTGGTTTTGACTTTTCCAGAATGTTCTATTAATGGAATCATATGTAGCCTTTTGAGTCTAGTTTCTTTTCACTAAACATATTGCATTTGAGATTGATCCATATTGTCAGGAACAAATGACCTCCCAAGTGATCCTCCCACCTTACCCTCCTAAGTAAACTGGAATATAGGCATGTGCCACCATGCTTGGCTAGTTTTTCTTTCTTTTTTTTATTAAATCATAACTGTATACAATGATATGATTATGGGGCATCATACACTCACTTCATAAACCATTTGACACATTTTTATCACAGTGGTTAACATAGCCTTTCTGGCGTTATCTCAGTTACTGTGCCAAAACATTTACATTCTACATTTACCAAGTTTCGCAAATACCCCTGTAATATGCACCACAGGTGTGTTCCCACCGATTCCCCTCCCTCTACCCACCCCCCCTTCCCACTTCCCCCTATTGTTAAGTTGTAGCTGGGTTATAGCTTTCATGTGAGAGTCCCAAATTAGTTTCATAGTAGGGCTGTGTACTTTGGGTATTTTTTCTTCCATTCTTGGGATACTTTACTAAGAAGAATATGTTCCAGCTCCATCCATGTAAACATGAAAGAGGTAAAGTCTCCATCTTTCTTTAAGGCTGCATAGTATTCCATGGTATACATATACCACAATTTATTAATCCATTCGTGGATCGATGGGCACTTGGGCTTTTTCCATGACTTAGCTATTATGAATTGGGCTGCAATAAACATTCTGGTACAAATATCTTTGTTATGTTGTGATTTTTGGTCTTCTGGGTATATGCCCAGCAGAGGAATTACGGGATTGAATGGCAGATCTATTTTTAGATCTCTGAGTGTTCTCCATATATCTTTCCAAAAGGAATGTATTAATTTGCATTCCCACCAGCAGTGCAGAAGTGTTCCCTTTTCTCCGCATCCACGCCAACATCTCTGGTCTTGAGATTTTGTGATATAGGCTAGTCTCATTGGAGTTAGATGATATTTCAAAGTAGTTTTGATTTGCATTTCTCTGATGATTAAAGATGAAGAGCATTTTTTCATATGTCTGAAGGCCGTGCGCCTGTCTTCTTCAGAGAAGTTTCTCTTCAAATCCCTTGCCCAGCCTGCGATGGGATCCCTTGTTTTTTTCTTGCTGATGCGTTTGAGTTCTCTGTGGATTCTGGTTATTAAACATTTGTCAGAGATATACCCTGCAAATATCTTCTCCCATTCTGAGGGCTGTCTGCTTGCTCTGCTTACTGTGTTCTTAGCTGTGCAGAAGCTTTTTAGTTTGATCAAGTCCCAGTAGTGTATTTTCGAAGCTGCTTCAATTGCCCGGGGGGTTCTCCTCATGAAATACTCACCCAGACCAATTTCTTCAAGGGTTTTCCCTGCATTCTCCTCTAGTATTTTTATAGTTTCATGTCTTAAGTTTAAATCTTTAATCCAATGAGAGTCTATCTTAGTTAAAGATGAAAGGTGTGGGTCCAATTTCAGTCTTCTGCAGGTTGCCAGCCAGTTCACCCAGCACCATTTGTTAAATAGGGAATCTTTTCCCCACTGGATGTTTTTAATTGGCTTGTCAAAAATCAAATAGCGGTAAGTAGCTGGATTCATCTCTTGGTTCTCTATTCTGTTCCAGATATCTACTTCTCTGTTTTTGTGCCAATACCATGCTGTTTTGATCACTATCGATTTGTAGTAAAGTCTGAGGTCTGGTAGTGTGATTCCTCCTGTTTTGTTTTTATTTCTGAGTAATGTCTTGGCTATTTGAGGTTTTTTCTGATTCCATATAAAACGAAGTAATGTTTTTTCAAGATCTTTAAAATATGACAGTGGAGCTTTAATAGGGAGTGCGTTGAAATTATATATTGCTTTGGGTAGTATGGACATTTTGATAATGTTGATTCTTCCTAGCCATGAGCATGGTATGTTTTTCCATTTGTTAACATTTTCAGCTATTTCTTTTCTTAGAGTTTCATAGTTCTCTTTATAGAGATCTTTCACGTCTTTTGTTAGGTAAATTCCCAAATATTTCATCTTCTTTGGCACTACTGTGAATGGGATAGAGTCCTTAACTGCTTTTTCAATTTGACTGTTGTTGGTGTATATAAAGGCTACTGATTTATGAATGTTGATTTTGTAACCTGAGACGCTGCTGTATTCCTTGATCACTTCTAGGAGTTTTGTAGTAGAGTCCCTAGTGTTTTCCAGATACACAATCATATCATCTGCAAAGAGCGAGAGTTTGATCTCTTCTGACCCTATATGGATACCCTTGATCGCCTTTTCTTCCCTAATTGCGGTGGCTAAAACTTCCATTACAATGTTGAAAAGCCATGGAGACAATGGGCAGCCTTGTCTGGTTCCTGATCTGAGTGGAAATGATTCCAATTTAACTCCATTCAATATGATATTGGCTGTGGGTTTGCTGTAGATAGCCTCTATCAGTTTAAGAAAAGTCCCTTCTAGACCAATTTTCTTGAGTGTTCTGATCATGAAGGGATGCTGGATATTATCAAAAGCTTTTTCTGCATCAATTGAGAGAATCATATGGTCTTTGTTTTTTAATTTGTTTATGTGCTGAATTACATTTATAGATTTATGTATATTGAACCAGCCTTGAGACCCTGGGATAAAACCAACTTGGTCATGATGTATAATTTGTTTGATGTGTTGCTGGATTCTGTTTGTTAGGATCTTGTTGAATATTTTTGCATCTATATTCATTAGTGATATTGGTCTATAATTTTCTTTTCTTGTTGGGTCTTTTCCTGGTTTGGGGATCAGGGTGATGTTTGCTTCATAGAACGTGTTGGGTAGTCTTCCTTCTTTTTCTACATTTTGGAACAGGTTGAGTAATATAGGTACTAATTCCTCTTTAAAGGTTTGGTAGAATTCTGACGTGAAACCATCTGGTCCCGGGCTTTTCTTTTTAGGGAGGTTTTGTATAGTTGATGCTATTTCTGAACTTGATATGGGTCTGTTCAACATTTCCACTTGATTCTGGTTAAGTCTTGGAAGGTGGTGTGCTTCCAAGTATCGGTCTATTTCCTTCAGATTTTCATATTTCTGAGAATAAAGTTTCTTGTAATATTCATTAAGGATTTTTTGGATTTCTGATGAGTCTGTGGTTATTTCGTCTTTGTTGTTTCTGATCGATGATATTAGAGATTTTACTCTTTTCTTCCTGATTAGGTTGGCCAGAGGTTTATCTATTTTATTGACCTTTTCAAAAAACCAGCTTTTTGATTTATTGATCTGTTGTATTATTCTTTTGTTTTCAATTTCATTTAATTCTGCTCTAATTTTGGTTATTTCTTTTCTTCTACTGGGTTTGGGGTTGGAATGTTCTTCCTTTTCCAGTTGCGTGAGATGTCCCATTAAGTTGTTAACTTCCTCTCTTTCCGTTCTCTTGAGGAAGGCTTGCAGTGCTATAAATTTCCCTCTTAGAACTGCCTTTGCAGTGTCCCAGAGGTTCTGATAGTTTGTGTCTTCATTGTCGTTTTGTTTCAAAAAATTGGTGATTTCTTTCTTAATCTTATCTCTGACCCAGCTATCATTCAGCATAAGGTTATTTAACTTCCATGTTTTTGTATGGGTATGCAGATTCCTGTTGTTACTCAATTCAAGTTTTATTCCATGATGGTCCGAGAAGATGCATGGAATAATTTCTATTCCTTTAAATTTACTGAGGTTAGACTTGTGACCTAAAATGTGATCAATTTTGGAGTAAGTTCCGTGGGCTGATGAGAAGTATGTGTATTCAGTTTTGTTGGGATGAAATGTTCTGTAGATGTCTGCTAAATCTAAATATTGGATGGTTAGGTTTAAATCTAAGATTTCTTTGCTCAGCTTCTTTCTGGAGGATCGATCCAACACTGCCAAGGGAGTGTTGAAATCTCTGACGATTATGGAGCTGGAGGAAATCAAGTTACTCATGTCTGTTAGAGTTTCTCTTATAAATTGAGGTGCATTCTGGTTGGGTGCATAGATATTAATAATTGAGATCTTGTCATATTGAGTATTACCCTTAACAAATATGAAGTGACCATTCTTGTCCTTCCTTACTTTTGATGGTTTAAAGCCTACTGTATCTGCAAATAAAATTGCAACACCTGCTTTTTTCTGATTACCATTTGCCTGAAATATAGATGACCATCCTTTCACCCTGAGTCTGTATTTGTCTTTTAAGTTGAGATGTGACTCTTGTATGCAACAAATATCTGGCTTGAGTTGTTGTATCCAGTCAGCTAACCTATGCCTCTTTAGAGGACAGTTTAAGCCATTTACATTGATGGAGAGTATTGATAAGTCTGGTGGAATTTTGGGTATCGAGTTTTTCAAAGGTCCAGTGGACATTTTTAATCCTTTCGCCAGTGTGGAAGTTGGAGTTTGATCCGAAGTTTCTGAGTGAGTTTACTTTTGTGGTATAGGATTGGGTTGGTCATTGTGGAGGATAGGTCTGAGAACATCCTGAAGAGCTGGTTTACTTATGGCAAATTTTTTCAACATATGAATGTCATTGAAGTATGTAATTTCTCCATCATAGATGAAACTCAGTTTAGCTGGATACAAGATCCTGGGTTGAAAGTTTTTTTGCTTTAGGAGATTAAAAGTTGATGACCAGCCTCTTCTTGCTTGAAAAGTTTCAGCAGAGAGATCTGCAGTTATTCTAATATTCTTACCTTTGTACGTTATAGTTTTCTTTCGCCGGGCTGCTTTGAGAATCTTCTCTTTCATGTTAACTTTAGTGAAGCTAATTATGATATGTCTGGGAGATGGCTTATTGGGGTTGAATCGTGCTGGGGTTCTGAAGCTGTCTGCTATCTGAATTTCAGATTCTCTAGGCATGTCTGGAAAATTTTCTTTCATAATTTCATGTAGAAGGGCCTCTGTGCCCTTGGCAGCCACTTCATCATTCTCCGAAATTCCTATAACCCTTATGTTGTTTTTTTTCGAATTATCTGAGAGTTCTCTGAGTGAGTGATCTGTTTTTGCTCTCCATTTCTCTTCCTCTTTGAGAGATTGGGAGCGTTCGAAGACTTTATCTTCAATGTCAGAAATCCTTTCTTCTGCTTGCTCCATTCTGTTACTGAGGGATTCTACTGTATTTTTCATATCTTTGAGGGCTGTAAGTTCTTGTTTCAGTGTGTCTAAGTCTTTGGTGGTTTTGTCTTTAAATTCGTTAAATTCTTGAGACAGTTTTTGAATTTCTCCTCGAATTCCTAATTCCATTTTATTAATCTTGTCTGCAAACCAAATTCTGAATTCGACTTCTGACATCTCAGCCAGTTGTTTATGAATGGGATCTTCAATCACATCTGCCGTATCTTTTCTTGGGGGGGTTGATCTATTCTGGTTATTCATGTTACCAGAGTTTTTCCGCTGATTCCGCCCCATGGTTTACTCCCTTTGGTTTTTCCCCTGGGGTTTTATCGAGGGCCCGTACAGTGTTGTGGCCTGAGAAACTGGGGCCCTGTCTGGTGTGGTGGAGCAAAGTGGTTCTGTCTTGTTTTCAGCTGGTTTCTGTTTGATCCTATTGCAACTTCTACTCTGGCTTGAAGTCTCAGCTGTGTGGAAAAATCAGCAATTAAGTCACCCCGCCTGCCCACCTCTGGCCCCAGTTGGAAAAGGAGAATCAAACCTTCCTACAATCGCACACCCAGGGCACCGCCTGAAAAGTCCTCAGTCTATTAGCCCAGTTCAAAAGGTCCGAATCAACTGCCTCAATTGGCACTTGTCTCAGGTGGAAGGGTTCAAGAGGTCTCTGGGAACTGGATCACAGGGGCCTGGTGACTCCTCTGACACAGCTCACCCCAGTGCAGCGTGGAGTCAGGAGGAGCCACCCAGCAAACAGAGCAGTCTGGGAAGGTTGACGTCTCCTTCCCCACTTTGCCCCTCCGTCGGACCCAGTCACTGGTATCTCTGCAGATGGCTAACCCAGTTGCCTGCAGTGAACAGACACTCCAGGGGTTTGCACCTGCCTGAATCGCAAGGAAGTCTGCCAGGTCCCCGCAGACTGCCGCTATCTAGCAGGAGGAGATGGGGCCTGACATCTTTGAGTGTTTGATGCAGGTGATGGGAAGGAGGTGTTCACTCAGGCTTAGCCCCGTCCCTGATGGATGCTGCTAACAGAACAGAACAGAACAGACAACTTTGTGAGGTTCTGTCTCTGTTCCTGTCGTCGCCTACAGAAGACGGGCTGTTTTGAGTTCAAACGTCTTTGCTGTTGGAGAATTGCGTCTGAACACCTCTCTGGGTCGCCCCGCCCTGGAAGCTTCCCGGGTTTGTGAGCCGTGTTGCCGGTGGCCTCCTCTGGTTTCCCAGGGAGACAGGGGGTGTGGCCTCAGAATGTCCAGAAGTGAGCGTTCTGCCGTTAAAGAAAAAACGGCTGTTGATCTACCTCCAGGGAACTGCTGCTCTGGTGTGGGCACTCAGGCGACCCTTTTCTCCTCTGTCCCACGCCCCAGAGTCCACACTGAGCGGCCGCAGTTTGTGCTGGGTCCACACCCCTTAAGAGATCCCCCAAGAATCAGAACTCTTGGGGGATGGGCCCCCAGACCCCGATTGGGAGTGGGGGGGGGAAGCTAGAGTTTCATTCAGTTTTACGCAATACTACGGTCCGGGGAGGACTCCTGCACTGCACCGCAGGGAAGTGCCGCCAAGGCTTGATTTCCCCTCCGCAGAGTGCCCTCTCCTCGCTCACGATCCCAGAGTCAGCGCTGACCTGACGCAGCTCAGGCACTGTGCACTCCCCTCGAGAAATCACCCAAGGAGCCGAACTCCTGGGGGATAGGCCCTCAGACCCCGAGTGAGAGTAGGGGTTCTCAGCTCTCAGCGGGGAGGCCAGAGTCTTATTCAGTCTTGGGCCCCGTATGCCCGGGGAGGGTTGGTGCACTGCACCGCAGGGAAGTGCCGCGAGGCGTGACTCCCCCTCAGCCCGGTGCCCTCTCCTCACTTGCGCGCCTCAGAGTCAATGCTGACCAGTTGCAACTCGGGGACTGTCCACTCCCCTTGAGAAATCACCCAAGGATCCAAAGTCCTGGGGGACAGGCCTCCAGATCTCAGTGGGCGGGAGGGGAGCGCCGGGGATTCAGGGTTGCCGGCAAAGGATTCCCAAAGTTTTATTCAGCCCTATGTCCGGCAGGAGAACGCCACGGCACCCCAGTAGGGAAGGTAGGTCCAGTTTTTAGAAGGTCTCTCCCGTGGAGTGTAGTGGGAGGGCCTTTAATTTCTGCCCGCTTGTTCAATTGTGGGGCTCTTGAGCTGGTCTCATGGGGGAGGGGGACTCCTGTCCGCTTGGTGGTGGATTTTGTACCTTTTGTTTGCGTCCTTGTGATCACAACTTGCCTCAGCGGTGTTGATGTGCGTTCTTCAGCCTTCTCTCTTGGTGAGGCTCAAGTCCACCAGGATACTTACTAAATTCCTGTCCCTTAACTCTCCTTCTGGACGGGAGCCTTTGTTGAAAGCTGGCTTCAGTCCGCCATCTTGTCTCCCCTCTCCTAGTTTTTCATTCATATATATATATATATATATATATATATATATATATTTTTTTTTTTTTTTTTTATAGAGACAGGGTTTCTCCTCTTTCTCAGTTTGGTCTCGAACTCCTGAGATCAAGCAATACTCCTGCCTTGGCCTCCCAGAGTGTTAGGATTATAGGTGTGAGCCACTGCACCTGGCCCATTTGTTCCTTTTTCTATTGCTAAGAATTGTGCAGGTGTACCACAGTTTATTTATTTTCTAGTAGGGATGTTTGCATTGTTTCTAGTTTTTGGCATAAAGTCACCTGGGTACAGTTTTTTTTTTTTTTTTCTTATTTCTCTTTTCTAGCCTTTTTTTTTTTATTGTTGGGGATTCATTGAGGGTACAATAAGCCAGGTTACACTGATTGCAATTGTTAGGTAAAGTCCCTCTTGCAATCATGTCTTGCCCTGGGTACAGGTTTTTAAGCAATCATAATTTTTATTTCACTTGGGTCAATACCTAGAAGTGGGATGGCTGAGTTGTATACTAAGCATGTGGTTCACCTTCTAAGAAATTGCCCTAAACTGTTTTCCAAAGTAAATATACATATTTTATTTCCATCCCCCCAAAGATGGTATTTCCTGTGCTCTACATTCTTGATAACATTTCATATTATCAATTTTAACTTAGTCATTATTAAGATGTTTATTGGTATCTCATCATGGTTTTAATTTTTCTGTAATGACTGGTGATGTTGTATATCTTTTTCATGTTATCTGCCATATGCGTATCTTCTTCGATGGAATATCTACTCATCTTTTACCCATTTGAAAACATATTGTTAATTTGATGGAAGAAATGAAATTTTTTTTTGATAGGTTGAAGAGGTCAACTGTTAGCCCTACTATTCCCTCCTCCACAAAGCCTTTGGCTAACTGAAAGACATTGAGATCAACATTTAGTGTGAATAGAGTCACATTTTTCTGTAAGTCGGACAGTAGAAAACTATATATGGAACATTTTTCTGGCATCTTTGGAAATAAAAAATAACTGCTTCCATTCCCCCTGGAGGAGCCTACCCCATCCGGTGAAATGGGGTCATTAAACCACGTTCTTCTTTATAGGAGAAGAAACAACCATAGACAGTTCTTTTAAAAGGGTAACTTGTTTTTCCTAGAGCTATAAGGCACCAGAGGATTAAAGGATTCTGGTTTTTAAGACAGCCTTAGGATTTTCTTAGGGCAAATATTGATTATTTGTGACTCGAAGTCTTAAATCAAGAAAGACAACATGCCTCAGATGTCATTTTTGAAAAAATAAGAAGTTGGTGTACCTGTAAGATTGACAGAGTCATTTTAGATATGATATAAATAGAAGCAACAGCAACCTGTACTATTTATCAGATTGAAGACAAAATAAGCAAGACCTTGAAGTAGTTTATTGTTTTGGTGGGATATACTGGCACTGAACATTCCTTTAGGATGTTTTCCAGATCCCAGTGTTTCCTTCCTTGGGGACCATCTTTCTTCTCCATGCCATTTGTCCTCTCCCACTGGGATGGGCCCTCTGCAGAGAATTGTAGGTAGGTGACTTCATCCTACCCCTCAGGCAGAATTGATGTAGTTTAAGGTAGGTACCTGACTCAGTCAGGGCCAATTAGATCTTCTCTAATGATGTTGAAGCTGACATGATGTAAATTTGGGAGACATGGCATTTTGGTTTTTGCCTTGTAGACATGGAATTGATAAATCCAGTCTACTAACTAACTGACTACTGGGCTGATTCTTGGAAAGACCAAGATGAAACATGGAAAGAGCACTAGATAAAAGGCATTTTTCTATATTGTTCAGGTCTAGTTTCTGCCACTATCCCAGGCCCCTCTATGTTTCAAAACCATGAGACACTTCAATATGCTTCTTTTTAATTCTACCTTAGATTAAAGGTAGTTTAAGTTGATTTCTAGTTGTGCAGTCAAGAGCATCTCACTAGTGATAACATTAGGTGATCTTGGTTAAGAAACCCTTCCACCTGAGTGGCAATTGACGTACACGTTGAGCTTTATACTGCCAGGTGAATAACTGGAATTAAGAGTGAACACAGTCTAATGGAAGATAGGTTTCAGTGAAGAAATTATATCATTTTTTGATTTTGAACTCTAGTCAGATTCCTAGGATCTTAGATTTGGAATAAATCTTAGAAGTTATACAGTTTGTTTCGATCAACCTTTCACATAGAGTGGAAGGTCTTTCCCTCAAATTTAGACAGTTGGCTGACTATGTCAGCTGGTTCATTTCAGGCTCTACACAGACCTAGAAAGATAAATGTTATTTTCTGTTTTCAATTTCTCATTTCTTCCACCCCAGACCTGCTTCTAAATATTTCAAGACAGGTGTTGCTCTTAATACTCTCTTGGAATTCCTCTTCTCATTCACTTCTTAAATCATCGGAAGATAATGAAGATATTTTTGCAAGCAGCATTTCAATTTGGGTTCAGAAACACTGACCAAATTTATCTTTTGGTTCTTGCTTGTCTGTGGCTGAGTCACGCTTCAACTGCCTTAGCTCATGTCTTCTCTAGGGCATCATAGTCCACTAATAGACAACTGTGAGTGTTTGGGGGAAGGGACATTTTTGACAACATGGAAAGACTTGCCTCGCACAGACTGCTATACTACACATCAGTGCTATCTGGGGGCCTCACAGACTGATAACGGGGAGAGGGAAAAGGAGGCACTTACGAGGTGCCTGTGTGTAATAGAAGACCAACCTATCTGGTGAGCCAACTGAATTACTGGTGACCAAGTCAAAGTGGTTCCATGTAAAAAGACTTACATTCTTTTTCTAATTTCAGATTAACGTGAGGCTACACACAATTAGGTTATATTGTCTGCATTTATAAGGGAAATTCCAAGTTGTAGTTGTATCCTTCACCCAGGAAGTGTGCCATATGCCCGTGAGAAGGACTCTGGTTATGCCCTTTTGCCCTCAACAAGCAAGAACATGGTCTTGAGGTTTGTGGTTAGATTTCCCTCTCTCACTTCAGAACATCACCTAATGTAGGGTCTATGTGAACAGTACCATTTTGCAGATGCTTTTAAAGTGTCACAGACCAGCTGGAGTTGGAAGTTCTTGGAATTCCAGAGTTGCTGGGCTGTGTCAGACTGATGAATTATGTAAAGCCTGTTTCCCCTAGTATTATTAATAATCCTCAAGCAATAAAGACATGCTAATTAATTTGTGGTGGTTTTCACCTGCAAATGCCAAAGGAACTAAACCAAGTTAAATTTTCTATTCCCTTCAAGACCAGCACCCTGTTAAATACCCTATGACTTATCTAATTCAAATGGAAAGATGTGGTTCTTTGGAAACTATGTTTGCCTGTGGTTTCAAAATTTTAAGGGCTCTTTATTGAATGTGTAGCCCAAAGTTTTACATGTGAGGACCTGGAAAATGAAAGGAATGGATTTAGTGCTATGATTTATAGAGAACCCAGCCCATCCCAGACACTGTATTAGATAGTTTACCCATGTTATCTCATGAGTAGGTATTATCATTCTAATTGCTCAAGAGAGGAAACAGGCTCAGAGACTTTAATGTAAATTTCCCAGGCCACATGGTTTATAAGTAAGGAGCTAAGATGCAAACCTAGGTCTGTTCATGCTCTTTCCACTGTACCACACTCTTCCCAAGGAGACAATTCGCTGTGAACTTTCACCAGCCAGACACCAAAGCACTGTACATTATAGGCTTTGTACTTTATTGTGAGAATTAGGATTTCTCATTTTATTTCCTCCATTGGAGAAAAGTCTCAAAGAAAAGTGTTTTAGAGTCTTCTGATGATTTTCATTAGAATAACATCATGCGTAATACTATCCCATCCTTGCCCCTGACCACATGTGTATTTGGATTATTCTGAGCCAGGTCAATCATTCCCTTTGGTGACAATTAAAATATTGTTGCACAGGTGAGAGATACTTTTCTATCTGTGGCATGAGTCTGCTACGAGAGCCATGCATAATATGATTCTGAAAGCAAGAGGTCTCTGAACATCCAAGCAGGACTCTGGGGAAAAGCAAGAGAAAAAGTGGTTCATTCTAACGGACAACAGATGGTTTGCAGAGGATAAAACTGGGCATCATATCCTTGCCTAGATTAAAGTTCCAGGGTCTCTTCCCTATCCCTATGCTGATAAAAGTGACATTTTTACTTTTCTTTATTTCTATTTTATTTTTTTTATCTCTCAAGATCATTGAGTAACTTTTATACTTTAAAGTGACCGTAAAAACTGAATTGAAGGCTCATTTGGGGGCAGTTACTGCGCTTACTAATGTTTCTCTTGGAAATCACCTGGCATCCCCACAGAGATAGAACTCTGGCCAGCATGTCCCAGAGCTGCTCAGGGGTCAGAGTGGGGTCCTCTGAAGTATCCTCTGACAGCAAGCGCCATCCAGCATTCATGTGCTTGGCCCGCTCTGACTGCACAGCTAGTCACACTCCAGGGAAGAATCCAGGAAGCAGGAGCCTGGCCAGGTGTCTTGGATCTTGTGGGGGCATTTGGAGCTTCCTTTTCTTCATACATGTTTGGGTGGTTACCAGCCCTCTTTCAGGAACTCAAAGGCACTAGATCTGCTTTTAGGGGCAGGAGCCCTATGGAACTCTTTGCTGAAGAAAAAGACATTATGCAAAGTAATGTGCACTCTGCTTCCTCCTAGGATGACATATAATTATCTTCACCCTTAGTTAATTCACTTATTTTATCTTTCCCAAATTACAGCAATATTAGCATTTGCAATAAAGATTTCAGACTTGGGCCTCTCTCTTCAAACAACAGATGTCCCTATTTTATACCTCTGAATCTTGTGTCTGTCACTAACTGTCATGATTACAGTTAGGGCAAGTCACATTCTTTCAAAGCCACATTTTTCTTTCTCACCTGTCAAATGGGATGATCATGGCTGCCTCACAGAGATGTTCTGAATGAAAATTAAATTTGAATGAAATTAGCACAAAGTCTGGGATAACAGAGGATGCTCGAAATATTTTTTTCCCCTAAAATGAAGACCATTGCTTTTTATTTCTGAAAGCCCCTAGAGTCCTCCCTTATCATCTGCTATAGGCCATATGTAAACACACCCAACCTCTGCGTGTTTTTTCCGGGCAAACATTTCAATATTGTGTGACAGTGCTTGCAAGTTGCAGTCAGCATCGGTAAGTTAAAAATTTCCTCACATTTCTTCCCGTGCCCTGTCCTCCTCCACAGCACAGAACAAGAGAATCTGAGTCAGAAATGCGGTGCACTATGATCGGCTCTTCCCAGACTCTCGTTTAGACCCCCTTTCATTCACATGCTTGTATGTGCAGACACGCATGCGCACACACCCTTGACATTCTGTGCTCGTCCTTTCTGCTTTGCAGACGTCCCCGCTGTTCGTGTTGCTCTATGTTGTATGCGCTCCTGCTAGACTCACAAATAGCAAAAGTGTCCACTCCAGTATGACACAGTGATGCTTGTTTTGGGTGGGATTTCCCACATGAGAAATGGGAAAAATGCTTCCACCTTTACCGGCAGGTTAGAAGGCAGTGTGATGGAGCTGCTGGGAAGAGAGAAGGGAGAATGGGAGACAAAGAGTGACTTTTTATTTTCCTTGAGACTGAATTGAGTGTGTGTCAATTGCCTAAGAAAGGGATTCACAGCACATTTCCCTGAATTCCATCATAGGGAGAAAGTACTAAATTGGCCCCCTCTCTTCCAAAGGTTTATATTATGGCTGAAATAGTCTCTCCTGGAGCTGCTTCTAAATTCATGTATTTTTTTTTTTTTCCTGGCCATTCTTGCAACAGTTCTACCTTTTCCTAGCTTTAAAGCATCTTGTAAGGCCAGCCCGATTCCCTGTGTGTGAACATGGTACACCCAACAACATGGGTGTGGGAGACGCACACAGTAGTTTCATCTCACAGGGGAAGGTTTTACCCTCAGCTTAGGAAATCTCAAAGTTTTTCAAGAGGGTTTCAAGAAAATCTGCTCAAAAAATCCCATAGAAGGAGATACTATTTTTATTCTACTGAATGGCAAACAAGTCCAGCCTCTCCCCCAAAGGGACGTACTATGTCTGTCTTCCAACACTGTTTGCTGTATGACTATCCTGGAAAGATAGTTTGGGCCAAAAGCTGTCCGTGCCCCTGCTCACAAGAAACACAGATGCCCAGTGGAGACTTGTGTAATGACAGCCACTGAATTTCAGAGTAATTTTCTGTGCAGCAGTAGATGGCTAGTCCAGTGGGGATATTTGTGACTAGGCCTCACCTACTGACGTCACTGTGCTGAGTGCTTGCCTAGTATAGTGACCATACTATAATAGACTCCTATTGTCTTTTGGCAGGGAATGGGCACAAGGGTTTTTGACTTGAGGAACAGGGGAAGGGATGAGGAGGTCCTTTGCTTCTGGAGGGTGACAAAGAAGGAGAAGGGGATAAAAGACCTAGGGAAGGGACCAAAAGGCAGAATTAACTGGAACTGACATGTTTAGCTTCCTTTCAAAACAAAGGTTGTTACTTAGACAAAAGTTAGATTTGTAAAAAAAAAGAGAATTCAGTATTTAACATCTTGCTCTGTTTAAAAATTTCTTCCTAACTTTACTGGTAAATTGCCTTTTTGTAGCATGGAGGTGTAGCTGGTGTTTATTTTTTGCACTTATTCCCCCTAGTGAAGGAAAATGAGGTGCAGTTAATATTGAGCTAATCCATAGAGAACCAAACTTAGAGAATTCTTTTTGAAAGGTGCATGAAAGAAAGTACTTGAAAGATTCTTTTTGTTTGCTTTGTTCTGTGAAAATGAGGGATCAAATAAAAGACACCATAGGTTTTCTGCCATTAAGCAGGATCTTCCATTCACCTTGTGAAATCAATTGAAGAGATAAAGAATTGAGAATGATTTTAATTTGAAATGATACTTGGCCTACGTTTCATTCAGTTTTAAGAATATTAAACAGCCTTTCCTTCATGAAATCATTTTTAGAAACAGAGAATGATTATATTTGAGTGTTAAAAAATGAAGTAAAATGTGTGAATGAGCTTCCATCAGCCCATAAGTAAAAGAGGACTGAAGATGCTCTATAGTAACATTATTCCAGGTTTGTTCAGCGGGGATCTGCTGATCAGACAGGGCTCAGGGATTCTTTATTTGTTTTCCAATGTGTTATTCCATAGCTGGTTATTGAGAGTTATAGAAGTATCCTCTTTATAAATGTACATAAGGCAAGTTATAACCCTGATTATAGCTTGGAAGATTTAAAAGTGGGTTAAATGTGAGGTTTTTAATTTATCTCTTAGTTTTTTCATCTCTTAAATCATACTTATCTCAATGCTGTTGTGAGGTTTAAATGTGCTAACATTGATAAAGAGTTTAGCACTGCATATGGCTTATAATAAATGCTCAATAAATTAAGGTTTGTATTATTAATTCTCAAAGATATTAGGCATGTTCCTCCTTGGATTATATTATGTCATTTCTAGTACAGAAGTGTCCCATTAGAACACAGCTCTGTTATGTTCTATTTGATTTTAAAGGTCAAATAGTCTTCATTTGTACAGAGGTCTCACTTATACATTGTTAAGTATGTGCCTGTCTTTCTGGCACATGGGAAAAATCCCTCAATATCTTCTAGCCCTTGAAACAACAAATACCACCCTATGACCAAACTTAGCAAAGCCTGGCTATTCTCAAAGCATATTGATTTCTACTTTTTCTTTAGCAGGAAAGTTGTTCATAGAAAATTTCCCTAGAGGTTGGAATTCCTAAGAGGTTTAACCTGTCTAAAAACCACAAACCTGGTCCAAGAAGAGGCCAGGATTGTGAGTTGTCCAGCAGGAGTAACTAGGAACATAGTGCCCAGGCTTTTTGCCCTTCTGGTAGGATCTTTTTTATGTAGGTGAAGGCAGCAGGCATTATCATACATAGCTCATCACAGACTGGAGGAAGTCATCTTGCACTTCAGACAGTGAAAATGTCTTTCACATCCATGGGGCTCACAGTGTGATGGGGAAGAGATGGATGTTGTTGGAGCCCCAGCCACCTTCCCTTGGCACCCACCATTTCAGTGCCTGCCCATTCTGTGGCTTCTATTTGCAAAAACCTGTGACTCTTTGCTTAGAGTTTTCTCTGACTACGATAACCCCCCCCAGCCTGCGCCTGGGGACAGGTTGGAATACAGAGAAGTTTGCCCTTGGTACTGAAGGACTTGATGGGTAATGCTAAGCTTTCTTGCTCTTCAGGTGGCAAAAATCCAAGGTGCCTTCTCTACGGCCTTCCAGAATTCCCCGATATGACTGAGCCCCCACTTGTTTATAGTGATACCATGCTTGATAATATTCTCTTAATCAGCTTCTTTTCCTTCCCCTTCTCACTTCTCTACTCTCTTGGCAATGTTTCCTGGAGTATGTCCTAAATAAACTACTCCAACTCATATTCTTATCTGAGTCTGCTTTCCAAGAATCCAACCGACAACAAAGGATCAACTCACATGGCTTCACTTCTTTCCTGAGCAGTTATAATGTGCCACACGGGTGCTCATCCTTCAGAATCCTTCTTCTATGGATCCGCCCATCTCCTGTGCTTCAAAGGAAGAAGGAAAAGAAACTTGACATGCAATTTAAATCCTTCGTCTCATTTATATTTCATTTCCATAAAGAAAATGCAGTATTTCCATTTGACAGACAAGGAAACCGAGACTAGAGGATTAAATATCTTGATTGAGGTAATGGAGCATCTAGATGAAAGAGATAAGACTTGATCCCAGGTTTTCTGCCTTTGTTCTAAACATTCTTCTGAAGGTGAACAAATCAGGGGAGGAAGGATGCTCATCTCCCGGTTGTGCTAAAAACCTTTTTAAATCATGTAATCACATCATAACACTCCAAAGGTTTTATATAAGAAATAGAATGAAATTTCAACTCTGTCCTGTGGACTGCATGGTCCCAGGATCTGGTTTTTACTTATACCTCTGATCTCACTCTGCGCCCCTGGTCCCTTCTCTCACTCTGTTGTAGTCAGACGGATCTCTGTGTTCCATGCACATGTCAAGCTCATTCTGCCTCAAAGTCTTTGTCCTTGCTGTGTCCTCCTTCACATCTTTGCAGGGCTACTTTCTTGTCATCATTCCAGCCTCCGTGCAAATGTGACTTGCTCAGAGGGAGCCCCTGACTGTTTTAACTACTGCTTCCTGCACCCCTTTCCCAACCTTGCTCCAGGCATCTCCCATCCAGTTTTCCTTCTCTTATTATATTCTTGCATTTGTTTGTTTCTAGCTTGTTTTCTAAACCCAGTAGCATGCAAGCTGATGGAGGGTAGGGACCTTACTTGTCATGTTAATTACTGTTTTCCCAGGGCCTAGAATGGTGCCTTGTGCATGCTTTTTTTTTTTTTTTTAAATGAATACATATATAAATGAAAGTGAGACATTTGAGAAGAAAAATTGTAGTCATGTATCTGATAGGACCTTAAAACATATTTTGTGTATAACTAAGATATATTTACCCAACTCTTTATAATCAGCAGAATTAATATAACTTGAAAGCAAATGTATCTTGCTGACATTCTGGAACCTGTGTGCACGCATTAATACCAATCAATTTAAGTGTGTGTTTCACAGCATGCCATTTGGATGAGAAATGCTGGAAAGGTAAAAAGTGGACAACTTCTTGGTCTTTTTTTTTTTTTTTTCTGGCACATTTACTATCATTCCAGTAAACCAGGCTCTGGGTTTAATTAAAGATTGTTTGTGTCCCTTAATCTTCAAACACACACATGCACATACACACCAATGCACTCCCACATATTATTCACACACAGATTTATACATAGCTACACACAAGTATAAGCAGCTGCTTGGATTGTACCGGATGGAACCTGTGAAGCAAAAAAAAAAAAAAAGATTGTTTGTGGCATGGAAAAGGGGTATGGAGAAAGTCTTTACATCTTGGATTTTACTCAAAAAGCAAAAAGGATTTTATTGTGATTAAAAGACCTATAACTAAAGTCCTCTGAAATTTAGTTTTTTGGCTTCCTTATTGCTTTTATTTTGATATTTTTGCTTTTTCCTAGTGAATTTTTTTTAGGGGAAGTAGGAAATAGACAGACATGCCTGGGCTTATATATTTGTTTTAATAACATTCGTTACTCTTTCTGATTATGAAGTTTATTTATATTCATTAGAAAATTTGGGAAGATAAGAAAATGTAGAGAAGACAGTAAGAACCATCCAGAAGTGTATTTCTTACCAATGACTGCTGGCATTTTGATGCGTTTTATTCTAGTTGTTTTTCTATGATTATAATATTAAGGTGTAGAATAATCCTTCCATTTTAAAGATATTACCTATTATAAAATGCAATATTGGTTTACTTACTATATTTCAAGAAAAACAAAGATACATTTCTTTTCTTCCCCAAAAGAAATGGCAATTGCATACCATTTTCTTTGTACATAATTTGAGAATAAATCTCCTTCTCATTACAAGTCTAGAATTTATTCTAAATCACTTCTGGCTAACCATAATTATACAGGTCACCCTTGTTATGTGCTGCTCCTTATAATGTGCTTCAAATCCTGACCCCTTTGACATCTTTATCTGTAGTCTAAAGTCAAAGCATATTAAAAAATACAGCAGACCCTCGAACAACACAAGTTCGAACTGCACGGGACCACTCATATGCAGATGATTTTTAATAAAAGTTGCACTGAGCGTGCCCACCTTTCCTGCCTCTCCTTCTGTGTCCTCTGTTTCTGCCGCTCCTTAGACCCTAAGGCCAACCCCTCCTCTCCCTCCTCAGCCTACTCAACAAGAAGGCAATGAGGATGGAGACCTTTATGATAATCCATTCCATTTAATGAACAGTACATATAGTTTCTCTTCCTTAAGGTTTCCTTAATAGCATTTCCTTTTCTCCAGTTATTTTACTGTAAGGATACAGTGTATAATACAGATAACATACAAAATATGTGTTAATAGATTGCTGACCAGTAAGGCTTCCAGTCATCAGTTGGCTACTTAATAGCAGTTAAATTTGGGGGTAGACAAAAGTTATATGCAAATTTTTGATGACTTCAGAGGTTGGCATCACTCTCCTCTACCTGTTCAAGGGTTAACTGTAATGGGATTTTATCTGCATTTACTATTTGGTTAAACTCACATTTTTTTTTTCTTTTCTGAATTACACATAAAAAGTGTCTCTTGAAATTCAGCCAGAAATTTTTACTCATGGATTTCAGTGCCCAAATAATGGTCCTTTATAATGCATGAATCAGTTGTACCAAACTCTCCCAGCTTTAAAGATTTCATGATATATTTGGAGAGACTGGGCACTGTTCCCACATGCATTGCAAGAAATGACAAGTATGTCACAACTTAATCTATTTGGCAGCTTGCAAGTTCTTTTGATATAAATTATTAAACACATCCTAATTTTTTAAAAAATCAAGCAGTAAAAAAATGTACCATAGCATCAAAGATATATGGTATTTGTATAACAATGTGAATGCCTTTTTATTTCAGCATGTTTTTCAACTCTGTTGCACACTAGAATCACATGGATATTAAAAACAAATCTACATCAAAGCTACGCCTTCATAGGGAGCCAAGAAATAATATTTATATAAACAAGACAAAACTTCTCAATTTCAAATGAGTCTTCTGATTTGAGAGCCCTCATTTTAGTAATTGGTATGCCAGGATTACTTTTAGGGTGGAAATTGACTTTGATAAATAGCCTAGGAAAGAAGGTAGAATCCAGAGGAAACTGTTGTCCAGGGACCTGAGCTACAAAAAAGAACATTAGTGACTTTGCATGGGAAAATGAGAAAATTTATTTTATTGCTCTAAAGGAGGGAGGCCGAGAAAAATGGCAGGAAAAGGAAAGATGTGTTTATAAACTATGAGGCTGGGTGATCTAATGTGCAAATGGGCCAATAGAAGTTTTCTGGTGGTGAGGTAGCTAAAAATAATGTTTTTAAATGGTAATAATGTTCCATTTGTAATGGTTTGTACACTGTTATATAAACTTTTCCTCTATTTTCTCTCAAAATACTTGATTCTATTATACTCTTGAATGCTTTGTGTATTTTTCTTTTTGTTCTTGGTAGAAATTGAGGAAGGAGTTGAGCTAAACTCTAAAATCTGGGTTGATGTAGGACGGAAAAGAGGATTCTGGAGTTGAAGTGACCATGAATATATTAGCCCCTCAGGAAATCTGAAAAAGTGTTTGCTTTTACATAAGGCATGGAATTAGTAGTTTAAGCCAATTTTGCTTAGCATGTAAATCTAGGGAATCTTCACTTGATGTGCTATTCAACACAAGAAAGCATGCTCCTATATTTCTGTATTTGTACTTGAAGATAACTTGGGGTCAAACTGCATACTCAGCTTTGTATACTAATTTCTCATTTAATGTAATGCCATAGACATTTCTTCATATCCTTAATTATTCTTAGAAAGCATGAATTTTAAATAATTATCCATCTTATCATCATACTATGGTTTACTTAACACATGATCTTAGGGGATATAGTGGAGGATACTGTCAGTGCTTAAAAACCGAAATCAGACATTTTGTCTTTATTGCACCAGCTGCATTGGTTGGGTTGGCATTCCCATATCACTGCCTCTGAGCTGACACAACATTATCCTTTACAAAGGGATTTGTGTTAAGGTGCTGAAAATATGTTCATAATTTTTAAAAATTTATATTTCTTTAATGATAAATGAGTTTGAACTTCACTTTGCTTGCCTTTTTTTCAAGCCATTCTTCTTAAATCAGTTTTTCAGCCCTTGAATGTTAATTTAGTTGAAGGAGTATGTGTCCATGTTGATCTGTTGAAAAAAGAGTTATCTATTATTATAGAGAAAGCAGATCTGCTTCAAGGAAGTGGTGTGTTTCATTTGCATAATCAAATAAATCACATACCTACTTGTTTGAGAGCAAATATTCCAAAGTTACCTACTAAGTGTGATCAAACCCACCCAAAGATGTCCAGATGAATAAGGTACAGAAATACTTATGAGAAAAAAAGCAGAAGCCCAGTGAACTGCCCGTGGGGTTCCTATTAGGATCATATTAAAATGTAATTTAGAATACTTGAGAATCATCAGTTTCATAATGGTGATAGCAAAGGCACTGGAAGGTCCACATTCCCAACCTACCAGACCTAGCCTAGCTTACTGGGCTGAGCATGGAAACCATGAAAAAGAGCCTATACTCAGTCCTAATAGTCACCTCCCATCTTAGTTGGTCATTTCATTAATAAAGTTGGCATAATAATTAGACTTGATTAATTTTGAGTGGAAATAGTTTGTTGAAAAGAATAAATTCTGGGGCAGTGCCTGTGGCTCAAAGGAGTATGGTGTTGGCTCCATATACCAGAAGTGGAGGGTTCAAACCCAGCCCCGGCCAAAAACTGCACAAAAAAAAAAAAAAAAAAAAAAAAAGAATAGATTATGCTCCTTGCTTTTACTCTTTAAAAGGAAGCAAGATGATGCTTTTTTGAAGGCTTTGAAAGGCAAAGGTCACTCTTGACAGCTGAGGAATGATATCATGGGTGAGCACAGTAGTTAGGTGACTTATTTTCAGATTCTTGAGGACTTCACAGGTCTCTTTAGAATTTGGGTATTGGTTGATTTTGTGATGTTTTCTGAGCACTAGAGCACAGCAGCTGGGGCCAGAAGGTACGATGACTCCTGAGTTCAAGTTCTTCATATTGATACTGCCTTTATGACAATGATGGAAAGAAGGAAAAGAAGGCAGTTTCTACTTCAAAGTTAAACCAAAAGTTCAGCTGGTATATTTTCTTAGGGTTTGAAAAACTACCAAATATGGCCCAAGGGCTATGAATGCTTTTGTTTTATTTTGTTTACATTTTTAAGTATAAAATGTAAAGAACTGTTGACCTTTCAGTAAGAATAGCTGCTTGATTTTGGCTTTTGTCTGTGGTCCTTTACAGACAAGCTTTGCTGATCATTGTGTTAGGCTGTCCTGTGGTACCTGTGCTGTCAGGCTGCCACCTTTTCCTATGTCTATCTCAGGTCTCCCCACCTGAATCTCTTCTCACCTCGGCCACACCTACAGTGATGCCCTGATGAGAATGGATCTCATTTATATGCCTGTGTGCCTGAGAATGAGAAAAGGTGAAAAGAATGGAAGGAAAATTTTTAGGTGACACAAAGCAATAGAGGAGGGTAATACAAGGATGATAAAGTCTTGAGATGCTAGAATCAACCCCCCTAAACCCAGCTGGTTAGGCAGTGGAAACTATGAGCTAACAGAGGAGAATATGGTGAATGGTCTTCCAGTTCAACAGAGAGGGTGGGGGGCTAAATGAGGAGCTTTTAAAAGAGAGCATGGATGGTCCCAGAGAGACCTAGGTACCATTTGACTCTGTTAAGGATACTTGGAGAATATAGATTATACTTAAAAATAGCAAAGCTGTACAGGTCAGGCTTCAGCTCAGGGGAGAGGAAAGAGAAGGACAATGTCAGAGCTCAACAGCCTTGGAAACAAATGCTTTCCAGGCAGCCAAATGGCATGATCAGAGTATAAGAAATGAAGATAAGAGCTAGCTGCAAAGAGTACAGATTTCTGAAAGGGATGAACTGGAGGAAAATTGAGATGGGCCAGTGAAACTACAGCATCCAGCAAGAAGCCAGGAGAGGGGGGTTGCAGGTGTATACTACAGGGGTTTAACAAAAATAATTCATTTCTATTTTGAACTCTTTCACACTCATAGGAAAGATCCCTATTTCATCTCCATTTCTGAATATATATTGAGAAGGGACACAAAGAAAGGGGCTCGAAGAGGGATGGAGGAAAAGGCTGGCCTGCTGAATGAACAAGGAAGTCTGGAGGGCCCATGGGAACATTCACGTTCACACCAAAAAAGGGAAAAGAATGTGGGTATGAGGTAACCTAGGTAACCGATGACCAATAGAAAAGGACAATAATGCCTGGAGGTACAGAGAGCCCAATGAAAGAGTTGCAACCAATTTCAAATGGAGAGAAAGGGTATTTATGCCTTTGAGTCTCCATCTCTCTCACATCTTCTCATTCTTGAGTGGGAACTACTTCCAACTCCCTTTGGAAGTGCTTTAAACTTTCCCTTTGTTCTTAAATGAAATTTCTCTTTGTTACACTGAAACTTGTGCAGGTTACTTTTGCTCTCTAATCACACTGCCTGTGCCATTCCAGTTTTATTTTCAGTTTCCATTTATTTTTGCTTTCGATTACCTTCATGCCTTGCCTGAATTTTCCAGCTCAGCCGAGTGATCGAACCAAGTCAATTGGGTTCAGGGAACCAGGACCCTCAACCCCCAATATACATATTCACTTCTTTTTTTGCCACGGTATACAAAAAAGATTGCAGACATCACAAATTGTACCTCTGCATCAATATGTACCTGTCAAGGTATACAACCCGTTTCTATGCAACTGTAGCCCGTTATTGCACCAAAGAAAAAATTAACTCAGTAACATCACCAAGAGTCCAAACTCAAGTTTCTCTAATTATCCCTAGGATGGCATTTGGGCAATGTGCCTTTTTAGTCTTTTCCAGTCTGGAAGAGGCCCCATGACCGCCCTCTGTTTTCTTTTGTTTTGTTTTTCTTAAGTCAGGCTTATTGAAATATAATTTATGTAATTATAAAACATATTAAAACTTACTCTTTAATGCACAGTTCTGTGCATTTTGATGAACATATGCAATTGTGTTAGCACCATCACAATCTAGATGTCTAGAGGTGGAACACTTTCATTCCCTCCAAAATTCTACATCTTCTTGCTGTCTTCCCTTCCTCTAACCTCAGTCTTTGATAACCTGATCTGTATTCTGTCCCTATAACTGTGCCTTTTCCAGAATATCATATAAATGGAATCATACGGTGTGTAACCTTTTGAGTCTGGCTTTCACTTAGCATGACTCATTTGTAATTCTTTCGTGGTGGTGCATGCATTTGTCCTCTGTTCCCTTTTAGTGCTGAGTGTCATTTCACTACCTGGGTACCATGATTTGCCTATCTATTCATCAATTGGTTTTGGTTCTATACGATTAAAGCCACACTAAATATACAGGGTAAATTTTTAGGTGAGCATATGTTTTCATTTCTTTTGGGTAAATACCTAGGAGTAGATTTGCTGCCTGGAAGGGTAAATTCTGGTTATCTTTATAAGCATCTACCAAACTGTTTTCCAAGGTAATTGTATCATTTTTCATCTAAACATACAGCCTTTTGCTTTTGTTCTCTCTGTAGAGCGTTGAAGTAGTTGTAACCTGTGTGAGGTTTGGTCTATCAGTTTACTCCATTGTGTTGGAAAGGGAGTTCTCCCGATCTTTCTTAATATAATTATACTATACTGAAATGCTGGTCTGAAGGTAGAATACAAATGCTATTTTAAAATCTCAGAGTTAGAGATTTTTGAAGTGACCTAGAATAACTTTTCCTATTTGCCTATCAAAGAGGTACCTTGATATTAAACTCATTTATTCATTCACTCAATAAACACTTTTCGAACACTTACTGTGTGCCATATGCTGTTCTGGGTACTGGGACAGTAGAGTTGACTTCCCAGTGGCACCCAGCCCTTAGCAGAATTGGGCTGAAGTTCCATGTCTTTTACCTTTCAGTTCATTGCTTTTTCTACCCCTACTGGGGAGAACGAGAGAGAGAGATGGAGAGAAGCAGCCCCCCAGAGCCTGGGCTGGCATCATGAAATTGACTAAGTTGTGGCAGGTTGACCCAGAAAGAGAACAACAGCAGCCTTAAGCTCTTACCAACTTTTTCTGCTAGGATCTTTGGGACTTGATCCATGTGTATAGAAATGTTGCTTTAGAATCATTGTTGACAGAGTGCAAGTGTAAGAGGTATCCTTAAACTACAAGTTCATTGAAGTTCATCTAGAAGAGAGTTGTTAGCCAGCTTAAGGCTGATGGAATTATTGTAATTTACAACAAAAAAATAACCTGGGCATACACATTTATTTCCTGGACCCTGAATCTTGGCTAAGGAGTAATTGCCAGGCTTTCTCAAACCCCAGATTGTGGATTATTTTTGGCAGCCATAGGCTGATGGTCTTCTTGAGTACTTTCTGCCACAAGGGTGGCTATGGCTCTTTGCAGGCAAGAAATAATGGATGTGGGGTTTGGTTGGGTTTGATTCTTTCCATATGGAGACTTAGGAATTGGCTTTGTAAAAAATGGAGAGAAAGAAAGGGGAAGAGACACCAGAGTTTAAACCTCTTTTTTAGGCCTTTTCAATTATTCATGGAAAATCTATATACTGTTATCAGCTCTAAGCAAAGCAACTTTGTTGTTTCTATTGATCATGCAATTTATTATCTTTATTTCAACTCTTCAGGTAATAAATAAATAAAAAGCAGTTTGAGGGAAAGAAGCTTCTCAGAAGAAAGTAATTTCCCAGGAAAGTGGTTTAATCCTTTAAAATTAGGCTTACAAACTTAAAGGTAACATCTAATCATTCTATTTGATCCCCCTTTAAAAAAGTTCTTGGTTTCTCTGTTTTAGATGAAACCTTTTGATTTTCACTTCTCTCCTTCCCCAAAATCTCTTTCCACCATACTCATAAGTTAATTTTAAGAAGTCATAGGAAAATATATCACAGCTAGAAATAAGAAAGCTTCTATGAGTAACTGTTGTCTTATTTCTCTATCTACTTCCTGCAGAATATAATTTAACTTTATATCTTCAATTGGTAAAATTGGGACACTGACATTTGCTCTTTCTAATTCGTGGTCAAATATGAAGATTACAGAAGATAATAATGACGATGGAAACACTTTTGTATCATGATTCATGGTCTATTAAATTATTTAACATCTTTATTTTCCCTAGAACTTCTGATACCAAATCCAGCATTCTTTATAATATAGCATGTATAATATTATGAAATTGGAGGATTGAATGAGATAACCTCTACATTCTTTTTCTAATTTAAAATTCTAAGATTTTCATAGAGTTTTTTTTTTTTTTTTTTAATAGAGACAGAGTCTCACTGTACCGCCCTCGGTAGAGTGCCGTGGCGTCACACGGCTCACAGCAACCTCTAACTCTTGGGCTTACGCGATTCTCTTGCCTCAGCCTCCTGAGTAGCTGGGACTGTAGGCGCCCGTCACAACGCCCGGCTATTTTTTTTTTTTTTGTTGCAGTTTGGCCGGGGCTGGGTTTGAACCCGCCACCCTCGGCATATGGGGCCGGCGCCCTACTCACTGAGCCATAGGCGTCGCCCTTTCATAGAGTTTTTTTTCAAACTGGAGATGCTCAATGGTTTCTTTTATTCTTATTTTTATTTTATTTTTTTTATTGTTGGGGATTCATTGAGGGTACAATAAGCCAGGTTACATTGATTGCAATTGTTAGGCAAAGTCCCTCTTGCAATCATGTCTTGCCCCCATAAAGTGTGACACACACCAAGGCCCCACCCCCCTCCCTCCGTCCCTCTTTCTGTTCCCCCCCATAACCTTAGTTGTCATTAATTGTCCTCATATCAAATTTGAGTACATAGGATTCGTGCTTCTCCATTCTTGTGATGCTTTACTAAGAATAATGTCTTCCACGTCCATCCAGGTTAATACGAAGGATGTAAAGTCTCCATTTTTTTTAATGGCTGAATACTATTCCATGGTATACATATACCACAGCTTGTTAATCCATTCGTGGGTTGGTGGGCATTTAGGCTGTTTCCACATTTCGGCGATGGTAAATTGAGCTGCAATAAACAGTCTAGTACAAGTGTCCTTTGATAAGAGGATTTCTTTCCTTCTGGGTAGATGCCCAGTAATGGGATTGCAGGATCCAATAGGAGGTCTAGCTTGAGTGCTTTGAGGTTTCTCCATACTTCCTTCCAGAAAGGTTGTACTAGTTTGCAGTCCCACCAGCAGTGTAAAAGTGTTCCCTTCTCTCCACATCCACGCCAGCATCTGCAGTTTTGAGATTTTGTGATGTGGGCCATTCTCACTGGGGTTAGATGATATCTCAGGGTTGTTTTGATTTGCATTTCTCTAATATATAGAGATGATGAACATTTTTTCATGTGTTTGTTAGCCATTCGTCTGTCATCTTTAGAGAAAGTTCTGTTCATGTCTCTTGCCCATTGATATATGGGATTGTTGGCTTTTTTCATGTGGATTAATTTGAGTTCTCTATAGATGCTAGTTATCAAGCTCATTTCTTGGTTTTCAATTCGATTCCAAGTGTCTATGTCTCTGTTTTTGTGTCAGTACCATGCTGTCTTGACCACTATGGCTTTGTAGTACAGACTAAAATCTGGTATGCTGATGCCCCCAGCTTTATTTTTATTACTAAGAACTACCTTAGTTATACGGGGTTTTTTCCGGTTCCATACAAAATGCAGAATCATTTTCTCCAAATCTTGAAAGTGCGATGTTGGTATTTTGATAGGAATGGCATTGAATAGGTAGATTGCTTTGGGAAGTATAGACATTTTAACAATGTTGATTCTTCCCATCCATGAGCATGGTATGTTCTTCCATTTGTTAATATCCTCTGCTATTTCCTTTCTGAGGATTTCATAGTTTTCTTTATAGAGGTCCTTCACCTCCTTCGTTAGGTATATTCCTAGGTATTTCATTTTCTTTGAGACTATGGTGAAGGGAGTTGTGTCCTTAATTAGCTTCTCATCTTGACTGTTATTGGTGTATACAAAGGCTACTGACTTGTGAGCATTGATTTTATATCCTGAAACATTACTGTATTTTTTGATGACTTCTAGGAGTCTTGTGGTTGAGTCTTTGGGGTTCTCTAAGTATAAGATCATGTCGTCAGCAAAGAGGGAGAGTTTGACCTTCTCTGCTCCCATTTGGATTCCCTTTATTTCCTTGTCTTGCCTAATTGTATTGGCTAGAACTTCCAGCACCATGTTGAATAGTAAAGGTGACAGAGGACAACCTTGTCTGGTTCCAGTTCTAAGAGGAAAAGCTTTCAGTTTTACTCCATTCAGTAAAATGTTGGCTGTGGGTTTGTCATAGATAGCTTCAATCAGTTTTAGAAATGTGCCACTTATGCCTATACTCTTCAGTGTTCTAATTAGAAAAGGATGCTGGATTTTATCAAATGCTTTTTCTGCATCTATTGAGAGGATCGTGTGATCTTTATTTTTGCCTCTGTTAATATGGTGGATAATGTTTACGGACTTGCGTATGTTAAACCAGCCTTGCATCCCTGGGATGAAGCCTACTTGATCATGATGAATGACCTTTTTGATGATAAGCTGTAATCTATTGGCTAGGATTTTGTTGAGAATTTTTGCATCTATATTCGTGAGTGAGATTGGTCTGAAATTCTCCTTTTTGTTTGGGTCTTGTCCTGGTTTTGGTATCAGGGTGATGTTTGCTTCATAGAATGTGTTGGGGAAGATTCCTTCTTCCTCAATTTTTTGGAATAATTTCTGCAGTACAGGAATAAGCTCTTCCTTGAAGGTTTGATAGAATTCTGGAGTGAAGCCATCTGGACCAGGGCATTTTTTGGTTGGAAGCTTTTTTATTGTTTCTTTGATCTCAGTGCTTGAAATTGGTCTGTTCATGAGCTCTATTTCTTCCTGGCTGAGTCTAGGGAGAGGGTGTGATTCCAAATATTGATCCATTTCTTTCACATTGTCAAATTACTGGGCATAGATTTTCTGGTAGTAGTCAGAGATGATCTCTTGTATCTCTGTGGGATCAGTTGTTATTTCCCCCTTTATCAATTCTGATTGAGGTTACTAGAGATTTTACTTTTCTAATCCTCGTTAGTCTGGCCAATGGTTTATCTATTTTATTTTATTTTTTCAAAAACCAATTTCTTGTGTCATTAATTTTCTGAATGATTCTTTTGTTTTCAATTCATTGATCTCTGATTTCATTTTGGATATTTCTTTTCTTCTACTGAGTTTAGGCTTAGATTGTTCTTCTTTTTCCAGTTCCATAAGATCTCTTGTGAGATTGTTGATGCGCTCTCTTTCTGTTTTTCGAATGTAGGCATCTAAAGCGATGAATTTTCCTCTCAAAACTGCTTTTGCAGTATCCCACAGGTTTTGGTAGCTTGTGTCTTCATTGTTGTTATGCTCAAGGAAGTTAATGATTTCCTGTTTTATTTCTTTCTGCACCCATCTGTTATTCAACAGAAGATTGTTTAATTTCCATGCCTTTGGGTGAGGTTGAGCATTTTTGTTAGAGTTGAGTTCAACTTTTAGTGCTTTATGGTCTGAGAAGATACAAGGTAAAATTTCAATTCTTTTGATTCTGTTGATATTTGTTTTGTGTCCCAGGATATGATCAATTTTGGAGAATATTCCATGGGGTGATGAAAAGAATGTATATTCTTTATCTTTGGGGTGGAGTGTTCTATATGCGTCTATCAAGCACAGTTGTTCTAGGGTCTCATTTAAATCTCTTATATCTTTGTTTAATTTCTGTTTAGAGGATCTGTCCAGCTCTGTAAGAGGAGTGTTAAAGTCCCCTGTTATTATGGTATTATCAGATATCATGTTGCCCAGACTGAGTAAGGTCTGTTTCAAGCATCTGGGAGCATTTAAATTGGGTGCATAAATATTTAGAATTAAAATGTCTTCTTGTTGTAGTTTTCCCTTGACCAATATAAAGTGACCATCTTTGTCTTTTTTGAGTTTAGTTGCCTTTAAATCCACATGTATCTGAAAATAAGATTGCAACTCCTCTTTTCTTCTGAATTCCATTTGCCTGAAAAATTGTCTTCCAACCCTTGACTCGGAGCTTTAATTTGTCTTTTGAAGCCAGGTGTGTTTCTTGCAGACAGCAAATGGATGGCTTGTGTTTTTTAATCCAGTCAGCCAATCTATGTCTCTTCAGTGGGGAATTCAAACCATTAACATTTATTGAGATAATTGATAAGTGTGGTAGTTTTCTATTCATCTTATTTTGTGAGAGTCCCTTGCTTAGTTTTATCCTTTGCATCAGTGTGGAGGTTAGGTTCTGTCCTTTAATTTCTGAGTTCTTACCTTGCTGCTGATCCATTGTGGTGGTCAGTGTGCAGAACAGGTTGAGGTATTTCCTGTAGAGCTGGTCTTATTGTGGCGAATTTCCTCAATGTTTGTATATCCGTAAATGATTTGATTTCTCCATCAATTTTTAAGCTTAGCTTAGCAGGGTAAAGAATTCTGGGCTGGAAATTGTTCTGTTTAAGTAGATTAAAGGTAGATGACCATTGTCTTCTTGCTTGGAAAGTTTCATTAGAGAAGTCTGTGGTCACTCTGATGGATTTGCGCCTGTAGGTCAACTGGCGCTTACTCCTGGCAGCTTGCAGAATCTTTTCTTTTGTCTTGACTTTGGACAGGTTCATCACAATGTGCCTTGGAGAAGCTCGGTTAGAGCTGAGGCGACCTAGGGTCCGATATCCCTCTGAAAGCAGTGTGTCAGAATCTTTGGTGATATTTGGGAAATTCTCTTTGATAATATTCTCTAGTATGGCTTCCATTCCTCTGGGGCATTCTTCTTCCCCTTCTGCGATTCCTATAACTCGTATGTTGGAACGCTTCATAATGTCCCATAATTTTGACAGTGAATATTCTGCTTTTTCTCTCTTCTTTTCTGCCTCTTTTACTATCTGAGTTATCTCAAGAACTTTGTCTTCAAACTCTGAAATTCTTTCTTCTGCATGGTCTAACCTGTTGCTGATACTTTCCATTGCATCTTTAAATTCCCTAATTGACTGTTTCAGTTCCTTCAGCTCTGCTATATCCTTTTTATATTCTTCATATCGTTCATCTCTGATTTGATTCTGTTTTTGTATTTCCTTTTGGTTATTTTCCTCTTTATTAGCAGTTTCCTTCATTATTTCCATCATTTCTTTCATTGTTTTCATCATGTGTATTCTAAATTCCCTTTCTGTCATTCCTAACATTTCTTTACAGGTGGAATCATCTGCAGTAGCTACCTAATGGTCCCTTGGTGGGGTTGTTCTGGACTGGTTCTTCATGTTGCCTGGAGTTTTCTGCTGATTCTTCCTCATGAATGATTTCTTTTATCTGTTTCCTTGCTGTAATTTTCCTTTCGCTTCCTCTTGCTCTTTAAGTTCTCATGCCTGTGGACTAAGGGTTACAGGACCAGAAGGGTGAGAAGGTTGAAGAGCAAAAAAGGGATGAACGAAAGAGGACTGAGTGATAAGAAAAAAAAAAAAGAAAAATAGAGAAAGGAGAGGGGATGGGTAAAAGGAATATTGACAAAAAGAAGAGAGGCACAGAAAGAGGGAGACAGAGCAATATAGGTGTACAGTAGGGTACTTTGACACAACCTTAAAAAAACCCCACCTTCTGGGGGTGCCCAGTTGGGTGGTTCCCTTGAGGTCAGCAGCTCTTTGCTAACCTGATCTGACATAGTACCCCACCTCCACCAAGTAGAGAGGAAAGACGAAAATGCTATATATCAAACCAAAACAAGGAAACATAAAACTTTACGGGATAAAATTGGTTGAAAAACCAAATAATAGCGGTGGAAACACTAGCAATAATGCAGTTCTAGTTATTGAAAAAGGCAGCAATGGGAAATTATAATTAAACTAGAAAAATTGAGAAAGAAAAAGGATCTGTATGGAAAAAGTTGAAATTAAAAAACAAAACAACATCAACAACATCAAAGCAAACAAACAGAAAAAATAACCAAACCAAAACAAAAAGCAAAAAAATACAACCAAACACAAAGCAGTATGTATATGTTATTGAATATTGTCTGGGCAACATGTGGTCTTCTGGGGTATGACATGTTAATCACAGTTCTGATACGACTGAAGGCTGCTGGTTTTTCAAACCCCAGCAGGTAGGCACCCTAAATCTCTCTTCAGCCCACTTAAAAGGCACTTTGAACTTGTAAACCTGCTGAGCAGAAGCTTTCCTAGGAAAGTGCTTGTCGTTGGAATCACTGCTGAAGTGGCTATCCACTTACCCAGTCTGCCAAAACCGGTCTCACTCTGCCCCTGAGGGTTAGGGATGCAAGGCAGGTCAGACCCCACCCTTAGGCTACTCGGTCACTGGGTTACCAGTTCCCACCCGATTCTAGCTCTGCAACCCTGTGGGCGGAGCTTGCCGGGGCAGATCACTCACAATGGCTCCCTGTGACCCACAGCCAAACAGTATTAGCTCCGTCTGGCTCAGTGGCTCAGACTGGGGCCCTAGACAACGGCCAAAGTTCTCTGCACTGCCGCTCAGCCTCTCCCCAAGGAAGTTCAACTGAATGCCAAGTCCAAAGACACAAAAACAGTTCACAGGTAAGGCCTTTCTGGTTTGCAGTCTTGCTGCTACTTAACTTACAGTTGCGGGCAGGTTTAGACGGATTGAACACACGTGACCACTTGCCGGTTTTCCACTGTTTTAGTCCTCCTCTTGGGTTCCAGAAGTCTCTCGCTGACTCCCTGTATCCTCACAGGGGTGATGATAGGCAGATCCCACCAGCCAGAGATGCTTGGAGTCCTATCTCCCCAGATTCACGGTGCCTAGATGCAAGGAAGCTGTTACTCGGCCACCATCTTCCTCCGCCTCTGCTCAATGGTTTCTTTAGTGGCTCCTCCTAGATCCTGGGTAAAATTGTCCCTGGGTGTCCCCTTCTTGGGCAAGTGAGCATTTTTACTGTCATCACACATCCTAGTCCTCTCTGTGCAGGTGTGCTTTCTTCACCTCCAGATTTCTGGCTGCCCATGTTTACTGCAGAGTGCCACACTTCCTCATCCAACTCACTCTTTCAGGGTGAACAGGTGAGTGGTGCTAGGTGCTGCATTAGTGTATCTCACTCACAGCCACGCTGATGTTCTCCTTGGTCATTTCATCTGCACCTCCTGGACTGGCTGTCCATGGCTGTACTACATTGGAGTTTCTATTCTTAGATTGACTCTTTTCTTTTCCCTTACTGGATAAGTGTTTCCAAGTTAGAAATACTTGATTTATGAATTGATTCCCTTTTATTAAAAAACAACCCGAAATATGTCCCTTTCTTGATACTAACATTTACTTCCTTAGAGTAATTGCAGGAACTTTAACAATAGGTTTCTTCATGGGCTTAAGAGTCAACAGGTAAAGATCTAGTTTGTTTTGAGTTGTGCATGTGCAATTATAATTATGTTTTTTTACCCTTAGGTAAAGAGTACAACATGACACCACCCAATATGTTTTTAATAGTCTTGAAAAAACCCCTGTATACCTTCATCTTGTGTTGTTTTTCAATGGCTCTCGTTATTAGGGAGCAACACAGATGCTTTTGAAATTAAATGAATCTTTAACCAAAATCCTCATGCAGATAAGTGACACTGCTAAACCACAGAGAGGCCATGGCACAGTTGCATACAAAACTTACATGGTTCAGTTGAAAGATTGTGGGTTTGGGAATAAATAGACCTAGATTTGAATCTTGGCTTTATGAACTTGGAAAACTTATTTAGGCTCTCCGTACTTTAATGTCTTTGTCTCTAAAGTTGGGTAGTAATAATAATAAAAATCTCATTAATTTGTTGTGATGGGCCCAGAAACTTTACCCATGAGTGAGTAATTTCTGCCAAACTGACTTATGGAGGTGAACAGGACCAGTGAGAGCTGGCTGAGTGTGTAGTGAACAAGAAAAAACAGAGGAAGAGAGTAGAGAGATAAAGAACAGAGTGAGGCAGTGAAGAAACTTTCCTAAGCCTTACAGAATTTGGCCAAAATAGAAAAACCCTAAGGACTGCCAAGGACAAGGAAACTATGGTGATTTCATACTCTGAGCCCTAGGTCAACTCATGGGAAGGAAACTTTGAAAGAGAGGAAAGAGAGGGATAAGCTGAAGGATTGGGCCAAAATAGAGAAAAGGGAGAACAAAAGAAAGAGGAAGAGAGAGAAAATGATAAAAATAGATGAGCAGAGAGCAGAGAACAACTAAAAATATGTGGATTTTTGAGTCCAGAACAGGGAGCTAGCTACAGCAAGTGAGATATTTGCAGAAAGGGAGAAAAAATTGTATAGTTTTTCAGGAAGAGGCTGTGCTGAACTCAAGAAATATAAATGTGTGAATCAATATTGATGAAATCAGAAGTTTGGGATGAGCATCAGTTTAGCAGAGAAACAGTGAATTTTTAGGTATTTCATGAGGAAGATTAGCTATTGAGGGAATACTTTCAAGATATTATGTGGGCTAATGCCTAAATAAATATCCTTTTAGGAAAGTCTAAAACACCTGCTTATTCTCTTTAAGAGCAGAGGGCAGATGAAGGAGATGGGATTTGTTCTAATAAACATAGTGCCTAAGTTTAGCATTCTTTTTAAGAAGTGTGAGAACTCTAGTAATGGACAGATGATGCTAACCATCTGCTAACTGCCTTTCACTGGGGCACAGCACAGGCTTCTAACCAGTGCCAGGACAATGAAAAACCCTTCATCCAGATGGATTATGTGATTTCCTTCACATGTTATAGCTAGAGGTGACTTTTTTTGCAATGAGAACTAGAGTGGCTGTTTGGGGCCTCTGAGGGATGAAGAACTCAAATGATCACCACAAATGGTCTAAAGTGGGATCATAAAATACTCAGTTGTTGTATGTACACATGTTTCTGCTCCAGTCACAAAGAAAGAGGATAGAGTACAAAATAAGTTCTCTTTAAAAAATAATCAAAGTTGAACCTCACTGAATCTCATTCACTTGTTTGTGAGAAGTCCATTCTTCTTTTGTTAGGTCCAAGAAATTTTAGGTATTTCTTTAGTCCAGTGAGACCACAGAACCGAAAATCTAGGCAGATTACCCAGATTTTGCTCCTGTCTTTTTCCTAGTACCTTGAATTTCTGGTAGTCATAGTCAAGGCCCTTTGCTGCAGGAAGCACCATGAAGACCAGAACACTTATGAGAAACAGCCTTCCCCTGAACAAGGGCATGAACCTGCACTCCTCCTTCCCTCCCTCATGAGGAATTTCTCCTTGAAGGCACTCTGTTGACCTCTCTCGACAGATGCCTTCTGTCTGGGCCACCCTAGGACATCAGTCATATTCTCATAATTTGAACCTCAAAAGGAAGGCATCCTGGTTCCAGCTCCATCTTGTATTCTAAATAAGTTCCAGATGTATGGGTATGGGGCCTTGGCTAACTGCACCCATGACTTTCAGTCAAATTAATGAAGGATAATACTAAAGTGAGTGAAAGCCTCAGGCTGTTATATGTAGTATATGGACTTCAAATTCTAGAAGGAACCTGAGATAGAGGATGTGAGATAGTGTTTAAAATAGAGCCTCAAATAAGAGCTGACCAACACTGTCCCAGCCCTTGCCCTAGTTCTGAATTTTCCTGTTTTTATATCAAAAAGGAGAGAAAAGAGGAACTTCTGAGAACATCTTAAAGGACTTTGCCCTTCTTCAAACAATAAGGGGGGTAGTCAGTGAAACCCATTCTAATGTAAATCAGTTGATATCAAAATGCATCAAAGAGAAAATACAGCATCTATAACTAGATTCAGTTTTCATATAAGAAATTAAGCTTAATATTGACAAAGGAAATTTATTTCTTACAAATGATTGGGGTTGAGGCTTTTTGCATGGGGTCAATAATTGGTATGTCATAGCATAACTGAGCTGGAAGGTACATGATCATGGACGTCATTTATAGAGGAGAAAATATTGATTTTTTTCATAGAAGAAATAATGAAAGAAAAAATATGTAGCAAAAACCAGTGACATTACAAAGATTTTTCCAATATAGTTCATGAAAGATAATACACTTCAAAGTAACAGAAAGTTGTCTGTGCATTTAAACATTTATTTATTTATTTATTGTATTTAAACATTTAGAATAAAATATAAGAATGCTAGATAAAATAATTTCCTTTAAATACTTCCATAATCTGGGAAGGGATATAAAAAAAGAAAATTAAAAAAAATTGCTTTTTAGAAAAAAGGGGAGTAGGGAAGTGAAAAGTGAAATATTTCCTCTTTTGCTATGATGGTGCTCCCTAATTATTAAAATCAATTTCTCAGAAACTGGGAAATCTGGCAGACATATGTAATATGAGCAATTTTTTATTTGAAAAGGAAAACATGAAAACTAAGGCATTACCGAGGCCAGAGGAGGAGCCCTGATGTTGTTTTTAGCTATCTGTATGAGGGGGCATTTAATAAAAGGTTATAAAGGAAGTTTTCAGGGTGAGGGGTAGAGTCGGTAGTTTAAAAAAAAATAGATATTCTGAATAGTAACAGAAGTACCTAGCAGGGCACATAAAGAAGAGACAAACAAACTAAACACACAGAAGACAAAGATGAAGACAGTGGAGCAGAAATTAAGGGAAATTAAAGGACTAAGGAGAGAGTCTTCCCCCAGGAACCAGATGATGAGTGAGGGAGGTCAGGCAGCTCCAGAGAGGGCAGAGGGATGGCTGGGGAGGTCTTGCAGATGAGGGTGACTTTGAAAGAGAAATGGCTCCTCTTGGAACTCTGTCAAGAACCTGGGAAGTTGCAGGGGAGGGTGGAGATGGAAGGGAGGGAGGGAGGCTGTGTGATATGATAGAGCACAGAGTATTCATCACAAGGAAGTGGAGCAGCAATCTGGCAGCAGCAGGTATCACACTGGCTGGGGGATTGCAATGACCCCGTTCTTGAGTACAGGATACTCTGGGGTCAGCATTCCTAAAAGGGTTAGAGGATTGCCTGCACCAATCATTCGGTGCTGGTTTTAATGCCGCATGGGAAAAATATAACATGACCAAAAAAACAAAACAAAACAAACAACACCCCCCCCTCCAAAACATAAAAGTTATATTTTTAGAAGGAGGAAGCCAATTAGAATTGGACATTTTTCTGATTTCTAAGATGCTAAATTATTTATATTAATATCCTATGAGGCTTAAATGTGCTGATACTTGTAAATTATTTAGAACAGGGCCCATAAGTGCCCAATAAATGTTACTGTTATTTGAAATGTTATTTTTAAATAAAACTTTATAGAGTTTTTTTATCTTACTTCAATAAAATCTTTTCTTCCTTTCCTCTTTTCTCCTTTTCCCTGGCTTTTGTAAGTTCACCTTAACTAGATACTTCTTTCTTTTTCACTATTATCAAAGTAGAAAAAAAAAGATTGCAAAAATCTCATCAGTAGTGAGAGTAGACCTCCATCAATATTTATTGAAATTTAGTTTTGAAATGTGTTTTGCAATAATAACACAAGCTTAGGTGCATTGTACTGCAGAACTTTAGGAGCACGAGCTGTGGTGTTAGTTGGATTTGGGTCTAAGACCTGCCTCTTCATCTTACTAAGTCTACATTCAGGAGGAGATGGACTCGTGTAAACGTAGTGTCCTTCCTTACAATATAGAGAAACAAAGGTAGTCCCTGCCTCATAGGGTCGTTTTCAAAGTTGCATGAGTCCATCAGATAATGCCTCCAGTAATAGCCTCCACTGGCCTTGCCCTGTCACAGTCACAGATTAGACCAACTGTAGTTTCCCCAACAATCTGGCTAAAATTGATTGGTCCAAGAGAGCATCTGGATGTGGCCCAAGTTGGGCCAATCATAGCCTTCCCTCAGGATTTTTTTGAATGTTAATTGAAGAAGTGTGGAGGAAGTCCTGTTGTAGTGACAAAAAATAAAACCAAGATGTGGAGAGAAGCCAAGACAGACTTTAGGAGAACAGAGTCACACAGAAAGAGAAGGCGGCGCCAACCTTTACTTAGCAGCTGGTGATGCCTCAAGTTAGTTTTAGAGAACTCTGATCTCACTTCTGTGATTCTCTGCTTAATGAGCTCCACCTTGAAGCAGTTATAAACAAACGGCCTTAGATCCAGAGGCACTGGTTCAGATCTATCTTTGCTCCCAGGCTATTTTGTACAGAGAAAGCACAGTGTTTAATGAGGTGAGGCCTGAGCAGTCTGGCTCCCTCTAGCCCCAAGCTTTGCTCCTTCTGAGTCTCAGTCTCAATAGGCTACAATTGGCTTCGGGTACAAAATTTGTTTTTTTCAAATTTGAAAGGCTTAAAATTATTAGTCTTTCAGGTAACTAAAAGAGTCTTTATTAGCCAAGCTGTATTGTCTGTATTCTGTGTTTTTAAACTAAACATTAAACTTCTTGCTTTCTTATAGAATTTTTCTGAAATCCATAAGAAATAGCCAAAATGTGCCAAGATTCTGCAATTTTCCAATTTTAAAAAAAATCTTTGTTTTGGTTAATACATTTTTTAACTCCTAAGAGTTACATTGGCCAAACATTTAGCCACATACAGTAGAACCTCCATAGTTGACAACCTGCCTACATTGACCACCTCTTTAAGTTGACCCAATTTTCATAGACTGGACTGGTACCACATGTACTTTTCAGTACAGTAGGTCTAGTTCCTCATCTTGACCACCTCTGTATATTGACAAGCATCTGATAGTCCCTTGGGTGATCCATTTTTGAGGTTCTACTGTATGCCTCTATGTAACAGAGGTTATCAATTTACCTTCTGGAAAGAAAAGACTCCTCAGTTCCTCCCATCTGCCTCCCTCAACTTCACTCAGCCAATTCTATAATACATTTAAGTGCATACTCAATTTCCAAGTTCCAGAAATGGAATAAGTTAGGGTTCTGAAGTGTAAGACAGGAAAATCAATTCTGACTTACAGAAAAGAATAGCATTTAAAGGATTTGGGCAACCCAAACAATTGCTTAGAGGATTAGAGACCAAGGCCAGAAGCTGCACACAGAGGAGTCTGGGAAAGTGAGTGTAGTTGATCTTTGAACTACACAGGCTTGACCTGTGTGGGTCCATTTGGGAACAGATTATCTTCCACCTCCGCCACCTGCTAACACAGCAAGACAACCCCTCCTCTTCTTCAGCCTGCTTCTTGTGAAGATGACAAGGATGAAGATCTTGAAGATAATTCACTTCCACTTAATGAACAGTAAATATATTTTCTCTTCCATATGACTTTTTTTTTTGAGACAGAGCCTCAAGCTGTCACCCTGGGTAGAGTGCTGTGGCATCACAGCTCACAGCAACCTCCAACTCCTGGGCTCAAGCAATTCTCTTGCCTCAGCCTCCCAAGTACCTGGGACCATAGACACCCACTGCCACACCTGGCTATTTTTTGTTTGTAGTTGTCATTGTTGTTTGGCAGGCCCAGGCTGGATTTGAACCCACCAACTCTGGTGTATATGGCTTGGCGCCTTAGCCTCCTGAGCTACAGGCACTGAGCCCATATGACTTTCTTAATTGCATGTTATTTTCTCGAGCTTATTTTATGGGAAGAATTCCATATATAATACATAAAACATGTGTTAATCAAATGAGTTTATCAGTAAGGCTCTGGTCAAAACTAGGATACTGGTAGTTAAGATTTGGGAGAGTCAGAAGTTATACATGGGCCAAGTATGGTGGCTTTGGGAGGTGCAGGTGGTAGGATAGCTCCAGGGCAGGAGTTCAAGACTAATCTGGGCAACATAGTGAGATCCTATCTCCACAAAAAATGAAAAATGAAAATTAAATTAAAAAGTTATACATGAATATTTGACTACATTAGGAGGGGATTGGCACCCCAACCCTTGGGCGGGTTCAAGGATCAATCATGTGGTATTTTTAGACTACAGTGAAGTTATGTTTTGTGTTCTTCTGAGATTTATAAGGAAGAAAGTTTTCCGAGTATAGGATGATGTATTTCAGATGCTTGGTGACCAAAATGTGACAAATATCCAACACACAGGGTGAGTCTGCTGATGAGGCACTTTTTTCTTTTTCCTTATATTTCTGTTTATTCTTGCAAAAACTTCCTATTGCGAAGAATCTGTGTATGTCTCTTCCTTGTGACCCCCAGGAACCAGATCAGCTGGATCACGTATATTACAGACTAGTAAATCATAGTAGAGGAAAATAGGAGGCTGAAACCAGCGAAGCCAGATTCTGAGACTTTTGATTGTGTAAGAAATTGATTAAACAATATCTTTAAATATTTCTACTAATATTAAAAAAGATTTAAAAAATTTTTGTTTTGCTACTCTTTATGATATAACCTTAAAGATGTAGTCAAACTGTATTTGGCTGGGTGGCGCCTGTGGCTCAAGGAGTAGGGCGCTGGTCCCATATGCCAGAGGTTGCAGGTTCAAACCCAGCCCTGGCCAAAAACCACACAAAAAAACAAGACAAAACTGTATTTGGAAACAGTTTATATTGATACAGAAAGAATGCTACTTAAAAATAAGTTTTGAAATAGGAAATGTTTAAATATAGACACCAGTATAAGAAACACCATTTACTCATCATTTAGTTTTAAATTGTTAAATAACTGCTTTCATTTCTCTCAATTCAGAGGCAACAATTTTCAGTGTTTTACATTGATTAATTTAGTTTAATTTCATATCATTATACAATATGTATTAAAAAATATGGCTATTTTAAATATTTTTAGGCATGGCATATGGACATCTCACCATGTAAGACAAGGATGTGTTTTCTTTTGCTTTTCCTTTCCTGTCACACTCTCCCTGTCATCCTAATAAATTGTAATTTATTGGATCAGGTAGCCATTGCCTATTTTATGACCATGTAAATGCTGTCTACAGCTGAGCTATTTAGTATCCGAGGATTTCTTTTCCTTTCTTGTTCAACTTTTCTTTTTTCCTCTGAGGTTAATATCATGTATCTTTTATTTTATAGCTTTTGTTATACTTATCTTTAATTACTTCTAAGCTTGTAGCCATTTGTCTAAATCCCCTGTCAGTTGTATTAGACACCTTATCAATTCCATCATCTGGAAGAACTTTCTTCTGAAGTGTTGCGCCTGCTCTAATCTGGCATGGATTCCTTCCTAAGATCTATCTTCCTTAGATAGATGGATGGATTTTCTTTATCTTTCTCTTATTTGATCCCAGATTTTATAATGGCATATTCTTTCTCTTTTCAAATTATGTTCTTCTTTTTGTGGCAGATGTTCCCCAGCAGAGTCCTGAAAAATGGTCTAATACTTAGAAGGAAAATATTTGGAGACCTTATATAACCAAGTGCGCCCTTCTCCTGTGAGTTTAATGATAGTTTGGCTGAGTATGGAGTACTAGTGGGAGATAATTTTCCCACAGACTTTTGAACGCGTTGCTTTGCTGTCAGTGCTGTTATTGAGCAGACTAAAGTTGGCAAACTATGTCCCTCTTATCTTTCTTCTGTATGGCCCATGAGCTAAAAATGGGTTTTACATTTATGTAAGGGCTATAAAAATGAATAGACTGGTAAAAAAAAAAAAAAAAACAATGAAGAGAATAGTCAACAGATTGTGTGTGGCTTATAAAGCCTAAACTTATTTACTATCTGGACTTTTGCAGGCAAAAATGCTAGAGTAGTACCTCTGGGGTAGACTGAAGCTGTTTTGATCTCTGATCTTGGTATATGATCTTTTTTTATTCCTCCTTTCAGAGAGCTTGTAGGATCTCTCTTTGAACCTGGTGTATTAAAGTTTCTCAATGATGTGTCTTTATATGGTCATGTTTTCATCTATTTTGCTGGGCACTTGCTGGGCTCTGCCATTCTGGAAACTCAGATCTTTCTATGCAGGGCAATTTCCCTGAACTATTTATTTGATAGTTTTCTCTTTTCCCTTTTTTCTTTTCTTTCTGGAATGCCCATTATTTGGATGTCAGACTTTCTGGATTGATGTTCTAATTTTCTTATCTCTTTTCTCTCAATTTTCAATTTCCTACCCTTCTATTAAGTTCTAATTCTTTTCTTTTTAATTTCTAAGAGAACTTGGTTGTTCTCTGAAGTGTCTTTTTATGGCACTTGTTTTTTTTTCTTTAATGAATGAATCATCTCTTATCTCTCTGTGCATAACACATACATGTATATGTATATATTTAAGCTTTCTTTTTCTTATATAGATCTTGTTCCCTCCAATTTTCTTTTTTTCTACTTGTTTGCCTCAATCGCTTTCAGATAAGAGCCTTTCCTCTGATATCTGGTGTCATTGACTTACCTGTTCATGTTTAGAATGGGGCACTGCATCCTGAGGGGCCAGCCAGCCCTGATGTTTATTGTAGGGATATCTGGCTCTGGGCCACCTTGTTGGGGAACACCCCCATTGCAAGGATCTTGTCTTAGACTGTCAAATTCTCTAGAGGAAATTCTTCCAGTGTAATCTTAGGTGGAGGATCATAGGCTTACTACAACTATTGTTCTAGAAACCCATTTAGGGATGAGGAGTATGGATTTCAGAATTCAACATATAAAATTCTCTTAGCCCTGTTTTTGACATGATTCTTTCTGTTCTAGATGTCTCCTAGCTGATAGAACCTCCATTTTGCCTTCTTCAGGGAACCAATTTAGAGTTCTCAGGTGAGGAGGGCAGCCTCTAGGCTGCTCAGACGGGGTAGGAATCTGAGCTCTAACTGCCTTTTAAGCAGACTTTGAACCCATCCTCCTGTTTTAGTCCTGCCGTGACCTGTACTTCCAATGCTTTGTATTGCTAGTGTTAGGGGCCCACAGAGGAAACTCAACTGCTTTTCTGCTTCCTCATTGTCAACATAGGATTCTCTTTTCTTAGTTGTTTGAAGTCAGAAAATCCCATCTGCCTTCCAGCTTCAAAAACCTGTTTCTGTTGTCTCTTTTCCCATTACCTTTTTCCTTTCAGAGCAATGCCCTAAAAATACATGTGTTAGCATTTTATTGGAGTTTGGGAGTGAGTGAAAGTAAATGTATACTCACAATGTGCCATCATCCAGTTTAAACAAATCTTAACATTTTACCATATTTGCTTACGATTTTTATTTCTTAAAACATGTAACATTAAAAAGTCAGTTGAAACTCTTTTTCAAGCCCCTTTCAGTCTCATTTCTCTCCCTTCCTCTACCAATGTATTGACCATTTTGAGGTCAGTGGACATCCTTCCCCTCCCTCGTGGTCTGTCTTTATTTCCCACGTGTGTATCCCTTAGCATGCCCAGTTCTGCAGGTTTTAAACGTCAGATAAGTGATGTTACATGTAGCTTTCCACAATATAAAATATCTAAGATCTGAGGATGGTGATAGATTTAGCTCTAGATCCATTATTTTCACTGCCTAAGGATATTTTGTTGGATAAATATCATCTAACTGCTGTCTTGTGTTTCTCCTAATTAATAGTCCATACTAGCCCAATACGGGGGCTACCTGTTCTCCATATCTTCTCCTATACTCTCCTTGGTATGGTAATGTGTTCTTTAAATGTTAAATTATAGTAACACGGGTTGTGTTTCCTGTGCACTGAGTGGCAGAAAATATAACATTAGAACACTATCTTTTCAAGAGTCAAAGTAAAGCAGAAGATAATACTGAGTCTGGGGATACCTGAATTCTATTTTTGGCTTGGACCTTTCTGTACCTTAATTTCCTGAAATTCTCTTTGATCATGACTACCACTGTTCACAATAATGCTGTATTTTTCCTTAAGTTAACCAAGTCTGAGATGTGATAATTTTGAGATTTGGTACATATTGTAGAGGAAGTATAAAAGTAGGCTTTAGACAGATAGTGATGTTGGTTCTAGGAGGTCTGATATCATTATCTCTCAACTTTTAGAAGCTGATGCCAAGGAACTCATGGATCAGTGAGACATGGCTAGGGGACCAGCTCTTAAGAAAAGGCTTGGGAGGAGAGCAAGATGGCGGCCGAGTAACAGCTTCTTTGCATCTGGGCACCGTGAGTCCAGGGAGATAGGACTCCAGGTATCTCTGGCTGGTGGGATCTGCCTGTCATCACCCCTATGAGGATACAGAGAGTCAGCAAGAGACTTTTGGACCCCAAGAGGAGGACTAAAACAGTGGAAAACCAGCAAGTGGTCGCGTGTGTTCAATCGGTCTAAATCCGCCCGCAACTGTAAGTTCAGTAGCAGCGAGACTGCAAACCAGAAAGGCCTTACCTGTGAACTGTTTTGGTGTCTTTGGATGTGGCACTCAGTTGAGCTGCCTTGGGGAGAGCCTGAGTGGGAATGCGGGGAACTTTGGCCATTGTCTAGGGCCCCAGTCTGAGCCACTGAGCCAGACGGAGCTAATAGTGTTTGGCTGTGGGTCACAGGGAGCCATTGTGAGCGATCTGCCCTGGCAAGCTCTGCCCTCAGGGTCACAGAGCTAGAATCAGGTGGGAGTTGGTAACCCAGCACTGAGTAGCCAGACTAAGGGTGGGGTCTGAGCTGCCTTGCAGCCCTAACCCTCAGGGGCAGAGTGAGACCGGTTTTGGCAGACTGGGTAAATGGATAGCCACTTCAGCAGTGATTCCAGTGACAAGCACTTTCCTGGGAAAGCTTCTGCTCAGCAAGTTTACAAGTTCAAAGTGCCATTTAAGTGGGCTGAAGAGAGATTTAGGGTGCCTACTTGCTGGGGTTTGAGAAATCAGCAGCCTCCAGTCGTATCAGAACTGTGATTAACATCTCATACCCCAGAAGACCAGGTGTTGCCCAGACAATATTCAGCAACATATACATACTGCTTTGTTTTTGGTTGTGTTTTTTTTTTTTTTTTTTGTTTGGTTGTTTTTTTGTTTATTTTGATGTTGTTGATGTTGTTTTGTTTTTTAATTTCAACCTTTTCTGTACAGATCTTCTTTCTTTCTCAATTTTTCTGGTTTAATCATAATTTCCCATTGCTGCCTTTTTTAATAACTAGAACTTCATTTTTGCTACTTTTTCTACTGCTATTATTTGTTTTTTCACCCAATAGTATCCCGTAAAGTTTTCTGTTTGCTTGTTTTGGTTTGATATATAGCATTTTTGTCTTTGCTCTCTACTTGGTGGAGGTGGGGTACTGTGTCTGATCAGGTTAGCAAAGAGCTGCTGACCTCAAGGGAACCACCCAACTGGGCACCCCAAGAAGGTGGTTTTTTTTTTTAAGGTTGTGTTAAAGTACCCTATTGTACACCTATATTGCTCTGTCTCCCTCTTTCTGTGCCTCACTTCTTTTGGTCAATATTCCTTTTACCCATCCCCTCTCCTTTCTCTGTTTTTTTTCTTTTCTTATCACTCGGTCCTCCTTTCTTTCATCCCTTTCTTGCTCTTCAACCTTCTCACCCTTCTGGTCCTGTAACCCTTAGTCCACGGGCACAAGAACTTAAAGAGCAAGAGGAAGTGAAAGGAAAATTACGGCAAGGAAACAGATAAAAGAAATCACTCATGAGGAAGAATCAGCAGAAAACTCCAGGCAACATGAAGAACCAGTCCAGAACAACCCCGCCAAGGGACCATGAGGTAGCTACTGCAGATGATTCCACCTGTAAAGAAATGTTAGGAATGACAGAAAGGGAATTTAGAATACACATGATGAAAACAATGAAAGAAATGATGGAAATAATGAAGGAAACTGCTAATAAAGTGGAAAATAACCAAAAGGAAATCCAAAAACAGAATCAAATAAGAGATGAACGATATGAAGAATATAAAAAGGATATAGCAGAGCTGAAGGAACTGAAACAGTCAATTAGGGAACTTAAAGATGCAATGGAAAGTATCAGCAACAGGTTAGACCATGCAGAAGAAAGAATTTCTGAGGTAGAAGCCAAAGTTTTTGAGATAACTCAGATAGTAAAAGAGGCAGAAAAGAAGAGAGAAAAAGCAGAATGTTTACTGTCAGAATTATGGGACTTTATGAAGCGTTCCAACATACGAGTTATAGGAATTCCAGAAGGGGAAGAAGAATGCCCCAGAGGAATGGAAGCCATACTAGAGAATATTATAAAAGAGAATTTCCCAAATATCACCAAAGATTCTGACACACTGCTTTCAGAGGGATATCGGATCCTAGGTCGCCTCAACTCTAACCGAGCTTCTCCAAGACACATTGTGATGAACCTGTCCAAAGTCAAGACAAAAGAAAAGATTCTGCAAGCTGTCAGGAGTAAGCGCCAGTTGACCTACAGGGGCAAATCCATCAGAGTGCCCGCAAACTTCTCTAATGAAACTTTCCAAGCAAGAAGACAATGGTTATCTACCTTTAATCTACTTAAACAGAACAATTTCCAGCCGAGAATTCGGTACCCTACTAAGCTAAGCTTAAAATTGACGGAGAAATCAAATCATTTACGGATATACAAACATTGAGGAAATTCGCCACAACAAGACCAGCTCTACAGGAAATACTTCAACCTGTTCTTCACATTGACCACCACAATGGATCAGCCGCAAAATAAAACTCAGAAATTAAAGGACAGAACTTAACCTCAACACTGATGCAAAAGATAAAACTAAGCAATGGACTCTCACAAAATAAGATGAATAGAATACTACCACACTTATCAATTATCTCAATAAATGTTAATGGCTTGAATTCCCCACTGAAGAGACATAGATTGGTTGACTGGATTAAAAAACACAAGCCATCCATTTGCTGTCTGCAAGAAACACAAAAGACAAATTAAAGCTCCGAGTCAAGGGTTGGAAGACAATTTTTCAGGCAAATGGAATTCAGAAGAAAAGAGGAGTTGCAATCTTATTTTCAGATACATGTGGATTTAAAGCAACTAAAGTCAAAAAAGACAAAGATGCTCACTTTATATTGGTCAAGGGAAAAATACAAGAAGATGTTTCAATTCCAAATATTTATGCACCCAATTTAAATGCTCCCAGATTCTTGAAACAGACCTTACTCAGTCTGGGCAATATGATATCTGATAATACCATAATAACAGGGGACTTTAACACTCCTCTTACAGAGCTGGACAGATCCTCTAAACAGAAATTAAACAAAGATATAAGAGATTTAAATGAGACCCTAGAACAACTGTGCTTGATAGATGCATATAGAACACTCCACCCAAAAGATAAAGAATATACATTCTTCTTATCACCCCATGGAACATTCTCCAAAATTGATCATATCCTGGGACACAAAACAAATATCAACAGAATCAAAAGAATTGAAATTTTACCTTGTATCTTCTCAGACCATAAAGCACTAAAAGTGAACTCAACTCTAACAGAAACACTGTCCCCACCCAAAGGCATGGAAATTAAACAATATTCTGTTGAATAACAGATGGGTGCAGGAAGAAATAAAACAGGAAATCATTAACTTCCTTGAGCATAACAACAATGAAGACACAGCTACCAAAACCTGTGGGATACTGCAAAAGCAGTTTTGAGAGGAAAATTCATCGCTTTAGATGCCTACATTCGAAAAACAGAAAGAGAGGACATCAACAATCTCACAAGCCATCTTATGCAATTGGGAAAAGGAGAACAATCTAAGCCTAAACTCAGTAGAAGAAAAGAAATGTCCAAAATCAAATCAGAGATCAATGAAATTGAAAACAAAAGAATCATTCAGAAAATTAATGAAACAAGGAGTTGGTTTTTTGAAAAAATAAATAAAATAGATAAACCATTGGCCAGGCTAACGAGAAATAGAAAAGTAAAATCTCTAGTAACCTCAATCAGAAATGATAAAGGGGAAATAACAACTGATCCCAGAGAGATACAAGATCATCTCTGAATACTACCAGAAACTCTATGCCCAGAAATTTGACAATGTGAAGGAAATGGATAAATATTTGGAATCACACCCTCTCCCTAGACTCAGCCAGGAAGAAATAGAGCTCATGAACAGACCAATTTCAAGCACTGAGATCAAAGAAACAATAAAAAAGCTTCCAACCAAAAAATGCCCTGGTCCAGATGGCTTCACTCCAGAATTCTATCAAACCTTCAAGGAAGAGCTTATTCCTGTACTGCAGAAATTATTCCAAAAAATTGAGGAAGAAGGAATCTTCCCCAACACATTCTATGAAGCAAACATCACCCTGATACCAAAACCAGGACAAGACCCAAACAAAAAGGAGAATTTCAGACCAAGCTCACTCATGAATATAGATGCAAAAATTCTCAACAAAATCCTAGCCAATAGATTACAGCTTATCATCAAAAAAGTCATTCATCATGATCAAGTAGTCTTCATCCCAGGGATGCAAGGCTGGTTTAACATACGCAAGTCCATAAACGTTATCCACCATATTAACAGAGGCAAAAATAAAGATCACATGATCCTCTCAATAGATGCAGAAAAAGCATTTGATGAAATCCAGCATCCTTTTCTAATTAGAACACTGAAGAGTATAGGCATAGGTGGCACATTTCTAAAACTGATTGAAGGTATCTATGACAAACCCACAGCCAATATTTTACTGAATGGAGTAAAACTGAAAGCTTTTCCTCTTAGAACTGGAACCAGACAAGGTTGTCCTCTGTCACCTTTACTATTCAACATGGTGCTGGTAGTTCTAGCCAATACAATTAAGCAAGACAAGGAAATAAAGGGAATCCAAATGGGAGCAGAGGAGGTCAAACTCTCCCTCTTTGCTGACGACATGGTCTTATACTTAGAGAACCCCAAATACTCAACTACAAGACTCCTAGAAGTCATCAAAAAATACAGTAATGTTTCAGGATATAAAATCAATGCTCACAAGTCAGTAGCCTTTGTATACACCAATAACAGTCAAGATGAGAAGCTAATTAAGGACACAACTCCCTTCACCATAGTCTTAAAGAAAATGAAATACCTAGGAATATACCTAATGAAGGAGGTGAAGGACCTCTATAAAGAAAACTATGAAATCCTCCGAAAGGAAATAGCAGAGGATATTAACAAATGGAAGAACATACCATGCTCGTGGATGGGAAGAATCAACATTGTTAAAATATCTATACTTCCCAAAGCAATCTACCTATTCAATGCCATTCGTATCAAAATACCAACACCGTACTTTCAACGTTTGGAGAAAATGATTCTGCGTTTTGTATGGAACCAGAAAAAACCCTGTATAGCTAAGGCAGTTCTTAGTAATAAAAATAAAGCTGGGAGCATCAGCATACTAGATTTTAGTCTGTACTACAAAGCCATAGTGGTCAAGATAGCATGGTACTGGCACAAAAACAGAGACATAGACACTTGGAATCGAATTGAAAACCAAGAAATGAAACTAACATCTTACAACCACCTGATCTTCGATAAACCAAACAAGAACTTACCTTGGGGGAAAGACTCCCTATTCAATAAATGGTGTTGGGAGAACTGGATGTCTACATGTAAAAGACTGAAACTGGACCCACACCTTTCCCCACTCACAAAAATTGATTCAAAATGGATAAAGGACTTAAATTTACGGCATGAAACAATAAAAATCCTGCAAGAAAGCATAGGAAAAACACTGGAAGATATTGGCCTGGGGAAAGACTTCATGAAGAAGACTGCCATGGCAATTGCAACAACAACAAAAATAAACAAATGGGACTTCATTAAACTGAAAAGCTTCTGTACAGCTAAGGAGACAATAACCAAAGCAAAGAGACAACCTACACAATGGGAAAGGATATTTACATATTTTCAATCAGACAAAAGCTTGATAACTAGGATGTATAGAGAACTCAAATTAATCCACATGAAAAAAGCCAACAATCCCATATATCAATGGGCAAGAGACATGAATAGAACCTTCTCTAAAGATGACAGACGAATGGCTAACAAACACATGAAAAAATGTTCATCATCTCTATATATTAGAGAAATGCAAATCAAAACAACCCTGAGATATCATCTAACCCCAGTGAGAATGGCCCACATCACAAAATCTCAAAACTGCAGATGCTGGCGTGGATGTGGAGAGAAGGGAACACTTTTACACTGCTGGTGGGACTGCAAACTAGTACAACCTTTCTGAAAGGAAGTATGGAGAAACCTCAAAGCACTCAAGCTAGACCTCCCATTTGATCCTGCAATCCCATTACTGGGCATCTACCCAGAAGGAAAGAAATCCTTTTATCATAAGGACACTTGTACTAGACTGTTTATTGCAGCTCAATTTACAATCGCCAAAATGTGGAAACAGCCTAAATGCCCACCAACCCACGAATGGATTAACAAGCTGTGGTATCTGTATACCATGGAATACTATTCAGCCATTAAAAAAATGGAGACTTTACATCCTTCGTATTAACCTGGATGGAAGTGGAAGACATTATTCTTAGTAAAGCATCACTAGAATGGAGAAGCATGAATCCTATGTACTCAATTTTGATATGAGGACAATTAATGACAATTAAGGTTATGGGGGGGAGGAAAAGCAGAAAGAGGGACGGAGGGAGGGGGGTAGGGCCTTGGTGTGTGTCACACTTTATGGGGGCAAGACATGATTGCAAGAGGGACTTTACCTAGCAATTGCAATCACTGTAACCTGGCTTATTGTACCCTCAATGAATCCCCAACAATAAAAAAAAAAAAAGAAAAGGCTTTCTGTTGGACTTTTGCTGCCTGGTGTGATCATGTCTCCAGGGAGACAGTATGATTTGGCTTCTGTGATAGCTGTGTATAAACCTTTTTAACAGAATCAATTCACCATTGCTAAGGGGAAATATCTTCCCTCACAGAGATTTCCTTACACTTTATTCAGCTTAGGTAGGGCTCTGCTAGCAGAATGTAGCAGAAAGTTTTGGCATGGCTCACTTAAATTTCAGCCCTTTACTCACTAAGAGAAATGTAGTTTCAAGACCTGTGGGTATTTTGCTAATTTGTTTTGCTTCTCTAGAAATCACTGAAAAATATCTTTAAAATTTAATGTATACTTGAAAACATGCAAGAATGTAAAATATATGAAAGTTGAGCTACAGAGAAACCTTATAAAAGAACCCCAGTTGTAAAAAGCAAAAATATTTTAAATGTCTTAATTACATCTTTCCACTGTATGCAATCTTCAGCATTGCATTTCCAGCATGATTTAGATGTTCTTGCTTTTTGTAAATTTTCCTTTCCAACTGAACACACATTTGTTGGCTCATGTCCAGCAAGAATTCAATTCAGGTTAATGATTTTCCACTATTGACATGCCTGATGAGAGTTCCCTCTTTGCCTCAGACAAATTAAGTGTATGAGACCTAGGCATTTTATTGCTAGTGTCAGTCATTTAATATTTCTTGTTTATTTGTATTTATTAAATAATAGGTAAAAGTACAAAAAATTGAGTAATAGTGCTGTGCACAAAATATAGAAAGGCCATTAAAGTGGAACCATTGATTAGGAGGTGACTTGGGAAAGTCATTTGCCACCTGAGACATGAATGTCCAAGATTGGCAAGGAAATAGATCAGTATTATACATACACACACACAATATGTTAATTGCTTGAAAAGTGAATACATGAGTGTTAAGGCTATCCGAATTCTTACTATCTCATCTCTCTTTTTTATTTTATTTTTTTATCTTTTTAAGCTCTGACTATTTTCTTTTTAATTATTGGTATAGCACTCCTGCCGTTATATTTCCATGATAGAATTTATTCCTGTATCTGCAACTGTAGATGCCATTTACATAGAAGTTTATTTGATTGTCTTATGTGTGTTATCCCATCAACCTCCTGTGAACTATAGGAAAAATTGAACTGAAGTTATTCATAAATAAGCCTGCGAGATCATCAGAACATATTGTATTCTGAAGACAGACTGGGGACAGTCTGGCAATAGGATGATGATTTTCTTTCACTCTTAGTTGTAGAGTATCAAGCCTAGGAAGTCTGAAAGGTAAAGCACCAGGGGTCCTAATGCCCCAAATGGCATGAAATAGATTGCACTTTAAATTTCTATAGGTATAATAAAATATCCTCCAACAATCTGGAAGTAAAATAAGATTGCTATCTGAGAGTTAAACGTTTAAAACACACATGTAATGACTTTTTGTCTGTAGGAAAGATAACGTCTCTTTGTCTATAAAATTGACAGAAAACTTACTAAAACTGTTAACATATCAAAAGAAAGTCTATGTCAATAGAAAGGGGTGTTGATCAGCAAAGGAAGCCTGGTGTACGGAGGGCACGGATGTGAAGATGCCCAAATCTATTCTGGAAAAGAAGAGACGAGCACGCAGAAACGTGAACATGTGCCGAGCCAAAGATTTGGCATATCTGGTTTAATGACCTTCTCATACTGAAGCGGGATACATTATGTGATTTCAGCCTGAAGCTGTTCAATAGATAACTCATAAAAATAACCCTATCTATTCTGATTCTACATTTACCACGTCACTTTATCATTACCACTTGGTTCCCTGGGTAGTTAATATACCTATAGGAAGAGAATGCCAGATCAGTGGTCTGAGTCTAAGGGGCTCTTGGCATTTTATCCCACTGTAAATAAATTGGTATTATGGTTTCAGATATTACACTTAGAGTTCAGTTAGATGAATCCAGCTGTGAACAATGCATTCTACAAAATTCACTAAGGCAATGCCACTGTGTCGGGTCACTTTCGAGGTACATAGCTGGTGACATCTCCAACCCCTCTGATGTGGTATTGAGAGAGGATACCTGGAAAAAGTAAGGTCTAAGAGAACAGAGGTCTTCTGAAGGAGACCCCGAGGATACACCTTCCAGGTCCTCCTGGCAGCAACTCAGCTCTTAGGAATTTGTAGACTTGACTTCCTGGGACCTGGAAACTGCTGCTTCTATAAAAGCCTGAGGTGTATAAAAGTCGGAGCCAGCTTCTCCAGCTTGATTCAAACTGACCAGCGAGAAAGGAACCTGTGGGCCGGAACTTTTTGACTAGGGATAAAAAGGAGAAGACTGAGCCAGTCGGGGAGCACAGTCATTTTGAATTCTTCTGTACCTTTGCCCCACCAGCTGAAATAAAACCCTTCCTCTTTTAAACACCAAATTTGGGTGTTCATTCTCTCCATTGGGCCTCATGTTCTTGCAATAGTATTAGCTGAGCAAGGGCACTCATTGGCCACAAGACCTCAATCCTTAAGGAGGATAATGTGGCAAGGGAAACTGCTTTTAAGGTATGATAATAATTTGGCTTGAGCTCTTTTTTCACAGGGTCAATACATGTACGTGCTGTGTAAGCATTGTCTCATCATCAGCCCTTTACTGTTTATTTTTCTTCCATGTTTTTCCATTTTGGTTTCTTCACTCCCTCACTGTTTCTGTAGTACAGGCCCTCTTGTACTACAAAGGGAGTCTCTGCTTCCTTCTCTCTGCTTCCTTCTCCTCAAGCAGTTGTTAATGTAACTACCAACTTCCATAGAAAAACCCCTATTCAAAGAGCAAATGTCAAAATTAAGGATTTTCAGTTCCCTGTCACAAGAAGTAGGATTGCGTGTGACTCAAGCAAGCCCTTGCCTGATTCCTTATATATGACAAGTTGTGAAGGTCCAGGTGCAGGGAAAAGTTCTTCAATGGGAGATTTTTCTGGTGCAAAAGGGAAGGCAAGAGGCAGTAAGAACTTTGGCCAGCCCAAGGCAATAGCTGCTCCATGCCAGCCACGGGAAACATGCATATTGAGCCAGATCAGTGAGAAGGATTCCTTCTAGACAAGTGAATACCTACCGATTTCTTCCTAACATGATTCCAACATCACTAGTATCCCTCCTGATATCCACCTTGTGACACAGGTATTTCACCCAGGTGATGACTTTCGAGTGCAGGTGCAGTGCTGGTAATGGATCAGATTGCTGACCATTGCGTTTAGGGGCTGTAATTTCACATTTGCATTATATTCAGGTACAGTCTTCATTGGCAAAATCTCTGGATTTTTAGTAATAAAACAAAAGCTTGTGTGTCTTGGTTTACAAGTAAGTGAAATGGCAAAAATGCATGGAGGACAGCCTTACAAATGCTACCATTCATTGGGGATCTGTGATAATAAAGTCTTCCAAGTTTAATGTCTGGGATTTTGCCATTACAAGCACTGCCCCTCCTCAGGAGGTCACTTAAACATACTTTCCTTTGCTGTATACTGAGCTGTTTGTTTGGGAAGTGTGAGCTTTGGCAGAGAAGTGGCTGGCTATGAACTGAGAATTTAGGAGTTTGGGAATTGGGTTTTAGGGGCAGAATGTCCAGCCTGGGAGCTGCTCTTCCTTCCCTGAGAATTGTGTTCACCTGTCTCACAATGTTCATGTGTGTGTCCATCGCCACATATCTTTATACAAGGCCCAACTTCCTCTACCCCCCTCCTCTCCAAGACACAGAGGACGTTTAACTCAAGTTAGGTGATTGGAATCTCTTTCCTGGTAATAGGGGAATTTGAAGCTAGAAAGGTAAAGTGTTGGCCAAAACCTACCACCCGAATGAGAAAGAAAGAAGACTGTCTTCCAAGAAAGATAAGGCTAAAGAATAAAGAAGAAAAAAGGGCAGAGACAAGAAACACAGAAAGGGTTTCTTAAGATTCTCCAATTTTCCAGTTGCTAGATTCTGTCTCTGATTAAGATCTGGTTATGTTTGGCCTTTGGGATTAATGAGACACCTTTGTGTATCTTTGTCGTAAAATCCTCCTTTGGTTTAATGTTTGATTTAGTGACTGATGACCCAAAGAGTCTTAATTAATAGAAAGGAATAAACAAAATGACTATCAGTGTTTTAGTCTTTCTTTCTAAGCATCATTGCAGTCTAGGTGGAAATTTTCAAGTAATTTGTCTGGACCTCCAATGATGTACTTTATATATTCTTGTTCAACCCACAAATCAAATCTTCAGTGTTAACAAAATCTCCAATAAGAATTTCAAGTAAATCCTTGAACTGAGAGATGGATGTAGTTATAATGATCATGTTTCCTTGAAAATAAGAGACTCTTTTAAAAAAGTTTTATCTTCAGAAAATTGGGATACATCTTAAAAGCATCTTAAATGTTGTTTTTTCTTTTTTGTTTTCTTCCTAAGAAGCTGTTAATAACACAGTGGAGCATCTGATAATCTGTGATATCTCAGAATCAAGGAAATGTAGCATATTCTTGTAACATCTTTCATGTCCTTCTCTTTTAATATTCCTGGATTTCTAGATTCTTAAACTGTAAGAAATGGCTGACCTACTTTGAGGCTGCCTGTCAAAATGATTGTGCTTGTGGAATGGTTGGTTTTATTTCCTGGAGACATCTTATTTGACCTGGGCAAAGTTTTCTTGTTAAACAATAAATAATTTTCTTCTTACAAAGTGAGGGCAACAAAAGTGGAGACACCTGGCTTGTGGGGCAGCACCCATCCTGGAGCCATTGCCACTGGGAGAGAGCCGACTGCCTTTCTGATCTCCTTGGAGTCTTCCACCTAATGAATCTGTGCATTTTCAGTTTTTCCTGGCACATAGATGGTGAAACAAAAATCACTCTTGACTTTTTCACTGCATCATATTCCTTGAAATTAGGGACAAAAAAAAAAAAAAAGAAAATCTCAAACATAATACTATTTAACAACAATCATTCGAACAATTCTTTACTGTTGAATTCTTTGGTCCTTAAGTGGATGCCTCTTACCTTTTATTATGTAGAATCGGCTCTTAGAATAGTTTGTAATTTAAATACATAAAAACCACTAGAATGAGTAATAGAAAAATCGATCTTTATTCTTTCAGATTAAATAAACCTGCTTGTGAAAAATATCTTACATGGAAACTAAAAGTATATCTAGAGCTATGTTTTAGGGGGAAGGAGGCGGATAGATGACGGAAGATCAGTCTTTTAAAGTAGGTACTTTCTATCTTTGTCTTTGTGAGAAAGTTGATCTCAGGCACCTGGAAATACTGGCGTCTAAGTACACACTCACTTCCAGAGTGTTAAAAAGGAAGAATGGGGAGTTTTGGAAGCAGAGGGCCTTTTAATAAAGACTGGCTTCTGCACTAATTGGCTGTGTGTTTTTGTACCATTTACTTAATCTTTCTGAACTTCAGATTTCTCAGCTGTGGGATAGCAGATATTATTGCTTATCTTTCAAGACGACCATATAGATTAGAGAAAGTGGTGTCCCAATAGCCCAGGTTGCTGACCTGCCACTGGCTGGCACTTAGTCGGGAGCTTCTGTTGTCTTCACTGTCATTGTTGACAACATAACTTCCTGCCAGCTCTCTCTTGGGCAGCAAGTATCTTGGACCATCCTACATGAAGTACATATGTCAGTTTTCTCCAAACAATTACTATCCCCTTGCATACCCGATAGAGGAGAAGTTGTGTTACTTTAGTTCTTAGTTGCAGATGATGTGATTCTCTTTAGCAAGTTCGAGCAGAAATAAATTTTATCCATAGCGTGAAAAAGCCCAGAGAGTCGCTGGAAGGCTGAACAGCATCCCGGCTGAGAGTGAGTTTCAGGACCACTCTGCAGGACTGGCTTGGAGAGGGGGGTTGCTGCTACTACGCTACTAATCCCAGAATCAGGTTTATCTGCTGCCATCAAATAAACTTTTTTTTTTTTTTTTTTGGCTTAGTTTCATCCCCAAATCATGCAGTTTCTGCCAGGATCAAGAAGCTTCCAGCACCACCATAAACTCCAAAAATTTCCAATCAGTACCAGCAAAGTAGACATGCCATCTTTCGCCCCTTCTTTCACATATCACTTTAGAATTGGTCTCATATGGGTGGGTCTGGGTGATTGCAACCACAAGTCTATGATCTAAACAGCAGAAAGGATTGTGTAATTGGTCTTTTTCTTTTCTTTTTTTCTATTCTATGTTGAGAAGGTGAGAGTCTCCATTCAGAGAATTGTCAAAAAGTTTTTGGCAGCCACAAGTGATGGATATCTACTATAATGTCTTAGGTGTGTTAGAAACATTTTATTTCTGTTTCACCAAGTTGTCAGGTGCAAAGGCCTGACCAAGAGATGACCACTGTCATCAAGATGTCCAGAGTCTGTTTTTATCACTTTGTTGTCCTGGTTTCCAAGAGACAAATTAAAAATATCATGCATGTCTTGTACATTTTATGATTTATAAATATCTTTTCACATTATCGTACAGTTTTTTTTTCATAAAATCCTAGAAGGTGGTCATTATTAGTTCTATTAGTGACCCAAGAAAATGTACTTTGCCAAAGGTCATCCATCTGGTAATTGCCAGATTTAAGGATGCAATATAGGTTTTATCCAAATAAATTGTTTCTAACTTGAAACCCACCAATGGTTAAGAAAAGAGAGTCTGATAGATTTGGGTTCAGAGTCTATTTTTGCCATTTATTATTTTGCTACTTAATTTCGTTGAGCTCAAGTTTTTTCATCTGTATGGTTAAAATGATGTTGTAAGGTCATTGTGATGATTAAATTAGATATCGTAAACACAGACTGTATTCGGTGTAACAGTAGGTGGCCAGTGGTATCATTACTGCCATTGGGATAATCATTATTTGTGTTACACAGCAAAGTTCAAGAGAACTGGGGACACTTATCTCTCATATCCTCGTGAATATGTGCTCTAAACAGCCCTAGACAGAAGAAGGTTTATCTATAGGGTGCCCAGACAGACAGTATTTAAACTTTATTTATTGACTTTTTAATAGTTAGGTCATCTGTCATTTTAAAATCATAAGCAATGTTCTTACTTTAGAAGACAAAATTTAGTCACTTTTGGGAAGTCTGACTTTATTCTGGAAAGGATTACCAGGTGATCTTTTCAAGCTATTTATATATCTGGCACACTCCCACCTTATTTGTGTGTCTCTCTGTGAATTTGCAATGTGCCCAGCGAGCCTTCTGAAGTTCTGATGGACTGAGGTAAAGTCCACCTAGATCAGGGTCAGCAGAGAGGAAATCGCCCTAAAGGGAAAGAAGGGTGAATGAATGATCTTGAGAAAGCACAAGAACTGAAGGAGTTGGCAATAGAACTGCTTCTGGGTATGATCCCTGGCTGATGCTAGAACCTCTGATCCAGGATATGGTCTGCCTTGAGAGGGGATAGACAAATTGAAAGAACTGATAATGCAACATTTAGAATCCCAGCTTGGGTTTGAGTGAGGATACGTACTTTTGAAATTGGCACTGGGTCTAAGGAGCCACTGCAGTGGATGGCATCGGGGGTGTTAGCTCTGGGAACCTCCTGGTCTGGGTGGTGGCACAGTGTCCCCTTCAACAAGAGCAATAGTGGCAGAAATGGGCATTGCATCCAGATCTCTGGTTATTCTAGTGCCTGTTTCAATGCACAAAGCTTTTGTTTTCCCCTGGCACCCACCTGATTTGGTAATAGTTCTAACATTGTGGCAGTGAATGAGGCAGGCAGCAATTTGGTTGGCTTGGCCCATTCATCTTAAAGCAAGAGAATCCAAACTGAGTTTGAAGACTGAGTAAGCAGACTAGGGAGTTTTGATCATATCTTTACATACTTCTTCATATTAAGGTAGACCGCTCAGATTTTCTGTGCTATTTTAAATAAGTGGGGATTTGATGGCATTGTAATTTGTATACAAAATAAAAATGTAACCTTCTGATGTAAGCCAACACTGGTACAGTCTGGGTTACGTATGTGAATAACTATTGTGTACATGCTATGGAAACAGCAAGAGCTATTGATATTGAAGGTGGTGGTTTATCAAACACCAAAGAAAACATGAAGACTATCTAACGGTGAAAATTGTCATTTTCACACACACAGACTAAGTGCCCCTCGGAATTCAGAAAGTGGCTAAAATGTCTTTTTAAGGCTCAGTCACTTGACAGGAAGACTCCTAAGAGGGGAAAGGCCACATGTCCTCTCTGAACTTCTAGGGGAGCCAACAGTTTAAACAGTCCGTGGAAAGAGCCTCGGCTGTGCAGTCAATTGGAAGTAGATTCCAATTAACCTATGCCCCTGTTCTTCATCTGTAAAATGGGAATAAACATGCAGATCTTGTGGGCTATTATGATGCTGGCATAACAGAACACAGGAAGGGGCTCTATCACGGTATTTAGTGTGTGTTGGCTTCCTTTGCCCCCTTCCCTCTTTTCTGTGCTTGATGGGTGTGGGGAAAAGGCCGGGACCAGAGGCCAATGAGCTGGAGCTTCATGCTGCCAGCAGGCCTCCAAAAAACTTTTCTGTTGATGATTTGATAGTTTCCCCAACTTCTAAGAAAACTCCTACTGCTTCGGGGGCTGTATAATTTGAAAATTATTAGTGAAATTTTGATGATTTGGACTGATATTTTGGTTTGTTATAGGAGTGGACTAAAGGGATTATGGGCTCCATTTCCACACTGTCAATTTGCCTCTCATAAAATGAAATAAAAACCACCTTGAAACATCAAGTAACCCCAGTGAGAAGAGCCCATGTGGCTAAGTCCCAAAGTTGCGGATGGTGGTGTGGATGTAGAGAGAAGGGAACACTCATACGTTGTTAGTGGGATTGCAAACTAATATAGCCTAGAAGTATGGAGACTCCTCAAAGAGCTAAAAGCAGACCTTCCATTTGATCCTATAATCCCATTACTAGGTATCTACCCAGAAGAACAAAAATTATTTTGCCATAAGGACATTTGCACCAGAATGTTTATCACAGCTCAATTCATAATCACCAAGGTATGGAAATAACCTAAGTGCCCATTAACCTATGGATGGATATAATCAACTATGAGATATGTGTGTATATATATTTGTACACACGCACACACATATCTACACACCATGGAATACTATTCAGCCATAAAAAATATGAAGACTTTAAATCTTTTGTATTTACCTGGATGGATTTGGAGAATGGAAAAGCAAGTATCCAACGTACTCAATACTAATATGCAACCAATACATGCTCACATACGAGAAAAACACAACCACAAGCAAGTGGGGGGAAGGGGTGGAGGGAGACACACAATGTAAGGGTACGCGGCACACCTCCTGAGTGAAAGGCTCAGCTACAATTTGAATTTTATCTAACAAATGCAATGTAACCTAATCATTTATATCCTCACATCAATCTGAAATAAAAATAAATAAATCCAGAAAATTTGCTTTAAGGTGTTGTTCACCTCCCTCATCCTGGGTGACCCTGAGGCCAGGGTAAGGGAGTCAGCAGGTGAGGGCGCTACAGGGAATCTGCTGCAGGCAATGCAAGTGCATTTACCTTGAGGGGGAGCCCTAAGGAGGAATAAGGTCCCACGGTGTGGCCAGTTGTGGGACAGTCCCTGTAAACCTACCACCAAATGCTAATCCAAGAGGAGGCTTTTTTCCAGCTCCATTTTGTACGAACAAAACAAAACAAAACAAAACAGTTAATGCTCAGAGTGGTTAAATGATCTGTTGAAGAAACTCAGGAACAGAAACAGATAGTAATTCCACGGCTTTAGGTTCCGAGTGCTTATTCACCAGGCGAGAGCCCGAGGCCACGCCTTCCTTTTTTACATTAACTCTGTCTCTTTCCCAGGCTAAATCGTTCTTGATTCTTTAGACTTGCACCAAAATTAATAAAGGTCTCCTTTCCTAATTGTGTAATCAAAATAAATTATGTCTACAAATTAGAAGGCAAGGAAATTGCGTGTGCATTTTGGGTGCCCTGATAATGTCCCGCAGTAAATTGTTTTCATATAAATTGCATGCTTAATTAATTGCTTTCGAAAATGCCCATGTATTTCCCTACAAACACGTCTCTGCCTGCAATTCATAAAATGCAAAGACAAATTAAATTGCCAATCCCCATTTAAAAGTGTCACCCGTGGCGCATCTTGGCTGTGCTCAGTCATTCTGTCCACTTTCCAGTGAGTGCAATAAACCCCCATTTCTAAGTTGCCCCTAGGCATCTGATTCAACAGATTTGAGGTCTCTCCTAAATTACAGCCAGATGAGGCAATAAAGCTAGTCTGAGTACCACAACTGGTTGCATTGAAAATCTGTCTGGCACAGGTGACTCCTGAGAGCCTTCTCAGACTGGAAGACAGCTGGAGGCGGTGAGCTTTGGGAAAGCTAGCACACTAAAACATAAACAAAAAACATACATCCCAAAATCCAAAACAAAATGCTTCCCACAAAAATGCATGCATTATTTTATTTTGAATAAAATATAGAAGAGTATGAAAAAATTGCCTACTGCAATACCAATACCCAGATATAATCACAGATAATCATAACCACTTTGAAAAGAATATTAAATGTTACAAAAATTAAAATAATCATTGCCCAACTTAGATGATTTGTTTAGAAAGTTATTTTATTTTTAGAAATGAGTTTGAGCTTGTATAATTTTCATTAGTTAGAGAATTTGTCCTCTATTTTGAGCTCCCACAGACAACATGCCTCAGTAGGCAAAAGTTAATGTTTAGAAACGACCCTGGTATGGCCCACTTGCTGCAAACACTTCTGCTCTGCTTGCAGAAAGGAATAGTGCACTAACAGAAAGTGGAGGAAATGCTTTGCTAGATGGTAGAATTTATTAATCTGCAAGAATTTGATGTCTGGAAGTTTTGTTCTTAGAAAAAGATTTCAACAACAGCGGCGCCTGTGGCTCAAAGGAGTAGGGCACCGGCCTCATATACCAGAGGTGGTGGGTTCAAACCTGGCCCTGCCAAAAACTCAAAAAAAAAAAAGAAAAAGAAAAAGATTTCAACAAATGTTCTTGTTACAGAATCCTTCCCTCTGACTCCCCCTTCAACACAGGGGAGAAGAAAGTTCCCAGGTGACTCTTCCTAGTTCAGCTAGTCTTATCTGGGCAAGAGGAGCCCCAACAGAGTAATGCTCCTCAGCCAGCACGGCTTGCCTTTAGCTGGTAATCCTTATAGCTGGAGTTCAGGGCTTGCCTTTTGAAAGTAAAGGAAGCACAAGTCAGAGGCGTTGCGAAGGCCTAAGTTGTGGGGTGTCTGGGCTGGGGTGCCTATTCACTTCTGTGAAGAGCAGGGTGGACTTTCTGTTAAGCTAAGTTGTAACGGAAGAGTTAAACTGAGGTTTAAAATCTACCGAAGTGTTATTTCCAGGGATAACTAAAACCGAAAATCTAAACAAAACTGAATACCCCACACTGATGCGTTTTTGCAGATGTTATTAACTTGGCCTTGCCTTCCGGCCCAGTGCTAACTCATGGTGCATCATGGGAAATTCACTGTTAGCAGGGGCTCAGCTTCTCTCTCAAATAGCATCTGAGCTGTTGCTTGGAGTTAAGGAACTGCTCTCCACACTCTGAGAACTTTCTGGTTGGCTCAGCAGCTTTGGAGGTAGAGGTCCTTTCAGGCTCTACAAAAGCCTGGAAAAGAAGTTGTCTGTAAGCTACTTCTGCCATGAGCCCTATAAATGTACTAAAGTGAGAAAAAAGGTGACCAGAGGAAAATACTGAAATCAAATTACAAATAACTCTCATTCCATATTATTCTTGCCTAACAAAACTAAAAACAAAATGAAAAAATAAAACATTACTGTCTCAATAAATTGTGCTATTATAAAGTATTGGTTTAAAAAGTATAAATATTTTTTTATTTGAGGTAATGGGCATGAGGCATGTGTGTACACACATACATGTATACGTTGATTTTTGATAAACTTATAAAACCAGAAAAATTTGTATTGGATATTTTTCTAAATAATTTTGGTTTTCTTCATTCCTTTTTAAACTAAGCATGGTAAGCCTCCATTTCTACTCTCTCCTTCTCTAAATATCATTTCCCATTTGGGGTTCCTTTTTGTTTGATGATGATAAGTAACCAGATGAGATAAATGTTCCATGCAAATGTGCTTTTCTTTGGAAACTTACAGATTTGTGAGTATGTCTACAAAGATCCCATGTAAAGTATCCTGCAAAACCCACACTCATGCCTATGCCTATGTCAATACAAGAGTAAAATGGTTTAATTTTCTCTAGGAGGGAGTTTACTATCTTTCCATTCTCCTCTTTTCAGGGTATCTCCTTGAAAACATCATAGGCTCGATAGGTAGCCCACCTTTTTGATATTATGTGAAGATCATGGGCTATCTGTTCCAGGGAACTGTAGATACATAAACTACTCCCTCCCAAAATCCACGGGAGACAATTCACAATAAGGGGAATCTGCGTATCTATTATCTCTACAGGAGATAAGAGACATTGTCATTGTTCTTTCTTTCACTTTACTGTATATGTTTTTAGGAAATTCCCTTCAGACCTCGTGGTCACTTTTGTGCTCTCTCACACATGTGTAAGTCTGATAATACCTATTTTTTAATAATGATGCTTGTTCTTCCTTCTATCTTGGTGTAAAGGAGTCTTCTGTGGGCAGGATTGTTTCATTTCCCCAACCATCTATAGCAGCTTTCTAAGTTTAAGCTGTGCCTAGAGGCTTCTGGATACTTATTTCAAAAAAATATTTGAGTACAGAATGGTTAATACAGAATGGATATAGCTGTAAATAAATCCCTGTAGTGTCCAGTGACTGCTGGCAGGCACTTACATTTCAGAAGGAGTGGAGATACATTCCTAGGATTTGTCTGGGGTCTAAAATTACCAATGCCTTAGAAAGTTGAGCTTTAATTATTTTTGGTGCATAGTAGACACTTGGTAAACATTTTCCCTCGGTCACCATGGATCAGAGTTAGCACCTCGAGGGCTTGAGTGTGTTGGTGGAAGTGCCATTTAGAAGTAGACTGATGTCTGAGCACAGGTAAAACCTTGTGTGCGGATGCCTGGAAATCCATGAGACAATAGGACTGTGGCTGTGTGGTAGCAGATGGAGGCCAGAGTATAAGACATAAGCTGTTATTGTCACTGTAGCTGTTATAATACTGGGTGAATTGGTGCTTTAAAAACAAATATTAAATTTCTAATATCTCATTAAACAGAAAATTTTAGTACTTGAACACAAATTCCCTCTTAGCTGTTTGGAGCAGTCGTAACAGGGTAAAAATTCAGGTTTTTTCAATTCGGGCTTTAATGGCACCAGGCAAGCTGCCCTATTGGGCCTGGTACCCATGACAACTTATATTCTAGATCCAGCAATTTTACCTCTAGGTATTTATCAAGACAATTTGAAATCAGTGTGTTCAAGAGATGTCTGCATGCCCACATTTACAACAGCACTGTTCATAATAGTCAAGTTATGAAATCAACCTAAGTGTCCATCAACAAATGGTTGGATAAAGAAAATGTGGTGGTATCCATACACAATGGAGTACTATTTAGCCTTAAAAATGAAGGAAATTCTGTCATTTGTGAAGGCATGTGTGGAACTGGAGAATATTATGCTAAGTGAGATAAGACAGCCTCAGAAAGATAAATACCGCATGTTCTCAGTTACACAGGCATCCGAACCAATCAAACTCGTGGACACAGACTAGGATGGTGGGACAGAGGTGGGGTGGGGACAAGGGGTGATGTGATCCAGGGGCAGAAAAATCTCAGTTTGACATAGGAATAAATTTTGTTTCTGAGATCTATTGTGCAGAATGATGAATAGAGTTAACAATAGTATATTATACATTTCAAAATTGCTGAGAGTAAAATTCAAATGTTCTCTCACTGGAGAAAATAAGTATTTGAGGTGATGAATATGTTAATTAGCCTGATTTAAATATTCCACATTGTATTTGTAAATTATAATATCACTTTTTACCCCATAAATACATGCAACTATAAATTGTGAATTTATAATAAAATTAAAAATGGAAGAAAAAGAGAAAAATAATGTTCTCTGTACTCTTTTTCTTAGACTTGAAACTTTTAGTTCTTTTTAACAGGGACAAAGGCATATGATATCACTATGATACTCTAACTGTTGTTTCCAAGTCAAGATTTCAAGGAGGGGGCTAGTTCATGGCTCTTACCTCTATTTCTCTCACTCCTACTCCCCACTCCCATCCCTTGTTAACATCTATAACTCCTCCACCAGACACCCTAGAAAGTGAGCTCTAAGCATCTGTTTTCTGTCATCCCAGCTGACAGTATATTTTCAGAGCTCTGGAATTTCTGTTGTTGCTTAATCTTATATCCGGGAGTAGAATCTATGAGGCTAGAACAGGAAGCAAAGTCTGTAAACTCTCTGAGAGCCTGTCCTCAATTTTGTCTTTCCGAGGGGTATGTGTCGGGGGTGGTGAGCTGTCAAGTTTCAGTCTGTCAGACTTTGTGCCAGGTTCTCTGGGACTTCCTGGCAAGAATGGAACAATGATTTCTCAGTCCTCTGAAGGTGGTTGCAAGTGGAGGCAGCTTCTTTGAACCTACAAAAAAGGTGTCTGTTTTTGAATGAATCCAAGTCTGAGGACAGGATGTAGAAAATCAGAACCAGACACTAGTGGAAATGCAGGAAGCCTGGCACAAGGGTAAAATTAATTGCAGGAGTTTTTGTCGCTCAGTTGTCTAGTCAGCTTTGTGAACCTATAAATTACTGCTCAGAGACTGTGGAAGAGAAGGTGGCAAATTATTATCAGGCAGCCGTACAGCTTTTCAGACATGTCATCAATTTAAACTGGATTTTCTGCACAATGTATAGAGCTGTCCTTCATCCTCCAAGGGAATTTTTCTTACTGGGAGTGTAACAGGGACACAGATTTTCTGATAATTATGCCACTTGTTGGCTTGCTCTTAATTTCTTATGCCCTCAGTTTTGTGATCCACAAGATGGGGATGAAAATCGTCATATGATACATAGCTTCCAGCATTGCCATGAGGACCAAATGAAGTTTCATATGAAAGAGACATATTCCAGCAAAATAATTGGTCACCAGCTATTGTTTCTTTGTTGCTGGGAGGACCCAGGGTGCCTGGAAGGCACAGAGTCCAAGTGGTTGGAACTTGACAGCTGTCCCCCCACCTCTCCAAAGGCCAAAATTTGGGACAAGAGCCAAGAGAATTTTCAACTCGAGCCTCATAGATTCTGTTCATGGATATAAGAGCAAGTGGCGGTAGGAATAGTAAAGGGTTGTTCTAAAGTTGGTGCTGTGACATGTTGTGCCCACGGCTGGAGCTTAAACGGCTGGATCTTCTTGCTCAAGGGGAAGAGGTTCTACTTACTCGTGATGGCAGCTGCCTGTTGAAGAACACAATACTGCTGGTTACTTTGGTCAAATGAAGAATGATTTTGTGGCATAGGCCAAGCTGTCATTGAATAAAATGTCCATGAAGTTGCTTAATTTTTAGGTCCCCCTCCCTCTCAGAGCATGTTTGTTCATCTGCAAAGTGAGCTTGACAATGGCCATCTGGTAGGCCCGCTGTGGACACTGACTGAGGTGATGTCTGGCATGTTATCTGTGTTCAGTAATTGTCACAATAGTCTCAATTTGGATACAATGAACCTCTATGTAACTTTTCCCCTCCATAGTGAATTTTTGTTTCCCTTGATACAGGTTATGCTTTATTTTCATTAGTTAGTAAGTGTCATGCAAATCGTTATGTCTGTAGACTAGTTCAAAGCTAGACTGTAAGTTAGTTGTCATAAATATACTTAGCCTACATTCTCGGTTGCAGTGATTTCTCCTCCCCACACTCTGTTCATTCCATACCTCTTGTTTTTTCACCATTGTTTTATGGTTCTATTGTGTATGCTAACACATTAGTATCTTTCTGGGACCAAGGATATATAAATATTTTTTTAAAAAAGAAAAGAAAAGAAAAGAAGGGGGAAAAAACAAAAGAAAGAAAGAGAGGAAGGAAAGAAGAAAAGAAGGAACAAAGGAGGGAAGATAGGTAAGTCGATAGATAGAGTCCATCTTTTTGGCTGGCTGTGGTCCCGAAGCCTTTCTCTTTTTGTTTGGTGAATGTTTAAACTTGAAATCAGCAGGTGGGGCCCCTTGGAAGTTTGCCCTGACTCCAGGTATGGGGATTTCCTTGGACAGTTAATTGGAAGGTGGCTTTTCAGTCTCACCCATGGGTCTGCCCTTTCTTCCAACACCCTCTCCCGCAGCCAGCCCTCCTGCCTAGCCAGGGACTACTTTCCTGTGCTCTTTTCCTGCACCTGTCTAGCCTGGCAACTCTGAACTTGGTTTTTCCAACCCACTCTCTTCTGCTTGCTGATGGATGGGCTAAGAGATTGGTATCAATTTAGACTTAAAGAAAGTCTGAAATGCAGACTGGTTGATGAGATCAGGTATTTACTGTGTGAAAGTAAATGATCCCTCCTCAGCCCAGGGGTCTCTGTTATTTTGTTTTTAAAGTGGAATGTCCTTCCTCCAAAGGACAGGAACAACTATTTTGCTTTATTGTAAGCCCCTGCACCATGAGAGAGCATTACTCAAACTCAGGACAAGGTGAAGGGAAAAGTTAATGCTTTTTTCCTCATATGGATATATAACTCATTCTAAAGTGTGTAGATTTTCTAATCATTTCAATTATTTTTTTGCAATGCAAATACTGAATGGAAGGACCTTGGAGGAAGAGGGAAGCAGGAGTCAGACTTTTTTTTCTGGCTGCTGGTATCAAGCTTCCTAATGATGGGAAAAGAATGTGAGAAAAGGAATATCAATATATAAATATCGAGTCTAATATAGAAACTGGAGCAAGTTGCCAGAGAGCTCTGGGTTGTGTACTCTTAGAAGAAGCAGCCGAGCCCTGAGGGGCCTCCTAAAGGAAGAGTCAGAAATAGAAGCAGACACACTTGCTGTTGGAAGGCTCGGGATTCTTTGGGGAATGCTGGAAGCAACCCAGGGGCCCATTTTTTTCCCTTTCTGTTGTAGGTCTTCTGATAAGGGTCCTGAAGTTCTTGTCCTAGATCCACTTTCCATTTGATTGTAAGTGGGAAGGGGTGAGGAAGGAGTTGTGTATGTATGTGTGTGTAAGAGAGAGAAATATTTACGTTCTATACTTCCTGATGTCATGTTTCCCCCTTCTCATTTTGCCTTAGGACACTATGTGCTGTGTAGGTGGCACTGCCATTGTCAAAGTTCTTCTTTTCCTGCTAGTTATGCTTTTCAGAGGGAGGCTGATAAACAGGGCCTTTGGCTAGTTATGGGCTTGAATTTGACATATGCATGTGGGTGTATATATGTGCGTATACATGTATAGACATATATACTCAAATATAGACACATGTGTATCCTACACAGTTGTCGCTGTTGTTAAAGTTAGGGTCTATTTATACGTGTTGCGTCATTGTGAAATAAAAAGTGGTGACCGCACCGTGACTTGAGCTTGAACACAAGTACATCCTGCCTGTGTTTCTGCCTGTGGGCTCCGTCATGATCAGCTTCATGAAGGTGATTCACTGACTACCCCTTACACCTCCCCATGCGTGCGAGCACTCATACATGTGCTCACCTACTCACACTGCTACTGCCCATTCAAGCCAGGAAGGCGTTGAATAAGGTGCAAAGCCTGAGGGGGCTGTGCACTTGCTTCTACTCACCTCCTATGAATGTGTAACATAAGAAGCTTCCTGAAGAACGGTTCCCAATGGGAAGATGGCACTGGCCATTTGAGTAGATTTAATAATGCCTGCTGTTTGAATAGTATGTTATGACAGATTAAGCTCACATTTTTTTGCTTATCCTCACCTGCTAAGCCTGAGTCTATTTGGAGGCTTCTTCCTATCTTTCATTAGATTCATAGGCGCTCTCCAGAAGTTGGTGTCATTCCTGGAGTATTCTTAGTCTCTGGAAAGTACTTTTAATTATTTTTACTCTGCAAAGCTGCTGTAAAACTTGAGCATTTGCTGATCAGTTGGGCATTTCTTATTGCAGAACAGGCTATTAAAAGGCCTGCACAGTGGCTCCTTCCATCCAAACCGTGGTAAATCTCCCTGCCCTCCCAGAACTTCAAAGATGGAATCAGAGCAGGTCAAGATTTCTGGAAGAAGGGCACAGATTGCCTTTTCAGTTTTTCTCAGGGCTTTTGGAGAAACACAGTACAAGATAAAAATGATATCTTAAGTCTTTCCTGCTATAACCCTGAAAAGGAAGATGTGGTCTTTTATGTAAAATTCCCTCATGTTAAATCATAACTTCAGAGGAAAATGATTAAAGGTGATAACTTACAAGGCTTGGGCTACAGGAAACGTAAGTCACGTGTCTTGTATGGGCCCAGACAACAGTTCTGCTTGCTGTAGTGCTCGTCTTTATACACACAAAGCAGCCTCGAATGCATGCCAACCAGGGTTCTCAAGATTTAGACCTAGATTTCTAAAGATTCTTTGGATAGTCTCATATGGATAAACTGAGGGACCTCATAATCATCTCAATTTGAACTTAGTTTTATCCTAAACTTGTTCCTCTATCACTATAGTCTAAATCAGTGGTTCTCAACCTTCCTAATGCCACGGCCCTTTAATAGAGTTCCTGTGGGTCACGACCCGCAGGTTGAGAACCACACTGTAAATGTTTATGTTCTTCAAAATTCACATGTTGAAATCTCATCCCCAATCTGAGGGTATTTGAAGATGGGGCGTTGGTCAGACAGGTCATGAGGGTCTCTGAATTCATGAGCACTCAGGAAGGAGATTAACACCCTTGTAAAAGAGGCCCCAGAAAGAACTGTCACCCCTTCCTATATGTGAGGTTCCAGTAAGAAGGTGACTATAAGGAAGTGGGTTTGTACACCATGGAATATTATGCAGCCTTAAAGAAAGATGGAGACTTTTCCTCTTTCACATTTACATGGATGGAGCTGGAACATATTCTTCTTAGTAAAGTATCCCAAGAATGGAAGAAAAAGTATCCAATGTACTCAGCCCTACTATGAAACTAATTTATGGCTTTCACATGAAGACTATAACCCAGTTATAACCTAAGAATAGGGGGAAGGGGGAGGGTGGGGAGGTGGGCAGTGGGAGGGTGATTGGTGGGATTACACCTGTGGTGCATCTTACAAGGGTACATGTGAAACTTAGTAAATGTAGAATATAATTGTCTTAATACAATAACTAAGAAAATGCCAGGAAGGCAATGTTAACCAGTGTGATAAAAATGTGTCAAACTGTTTATAAAACCAGTGTATGGTGCCCCACGATCGCATTAATGTACACAGCTATGATTTAATATCAATAAAAAAAATTCAAAAAAAAAAAAGAAAGTGGGTTCTCACCACATACAAAATCTGTTGACGTTTTGATTTTGGAATTCCTGGCTTCCAGAACTATGAGAAATACATTTCTGTCATTGATAAGCCACCCTTTGTGCTGTTTTATTACAGTAGTCCATTCAGACTGAGACAACCATGTCTCTTTATCCCAGTCAAGGGCATCACTGTCTAAAGGCAACCAATATAGAAACTACAGATTTACCTCTGACATTTCTTTTCTTCTAATTCTTCCTTCAAAACCCAACTTTAATTTCGCCCCTCGTTTTGAGCTTCTCTACTAGCACACCAAAGCTTTTCTATACCTCTGTTTACAAATTTGTTGAAAAGTCTCCTACGTAGGTCTCAGTTTTTCTCTCCCTAATCATTGCCTTCCCTCCGCTTGAGCCCCATTGGGGCAAGCCCAAATGCCTCCATCACTGCATATCCTTCTATTTCCAAGTACCCAATATAGTGGTTCATGTATGGTATGGACTCATGGACTGTGGGGAAATTTTACCACTTCGAGCTCTCAGATCCCCATCTTCATTCCTTCATGACCCTCTGGGGCTGAAGTCATTTTTTGACTAAGGGGTCATAGGGTTTTCTGATTTCCTGGGAGGCAAGCATTCAGATAAATAAAACATTGCTCTGCAGGATGACCACAGTTAATAATAATAATGTAGTATGTACTTCTAAATTGCTAAAAGAATAGGTTTTTAACATTCTCAGTCCAAAAACATAATTTGGTGGGGTGATGGATATGTTAATTAGCTTGATTTAATCTTTCTACATAGATCAAAGCATTACGTTGTATCGTACAAATATATACAAATATCATTTCTCAATTAAACAATGTAAAACACAAAGTAATTTGAACTATTCTTATTGTTATCCTGGCAGCCTTCTCAAGCTGTCTTCATTGTTAACCTAAACTTTCCAAATGAAGCTACTTTCCGTAGTTCAGGTTGTGGATTTTTTCTCATGTTCATGCAGCGACCCATTTTGTGGGTCTCTCACTTCTGTCCTGATGTTCGTGAAGCATGAGAGAGTCAGAAGGTGATGACTGGTGAGTTGTGAGCAGCCTATACAGATTCCCTGAAACGCTTTGCGGGGCTTACTGGTTTTGCCTTTTAGTAGACAGCTTTGCCTACACACCACCCCCCTCCATGACCTTTTTCCCCTCTTGTAGACACAAGGTTTAAGGAATCATACTGTTGATTCTGAAAGGTGTTTAAACAAGATGGCCTTCTGGATCCTCAAGATCCTGTTAAATGTGCCACTTTTGATCTCAGCTCAGCTGGGAAATCTTTTCTTTTGTACAAACTTGGGAAAAATCGATAGAAGTGGCTGTGAGATACTGCAATTAATCCCTACTCACCCCTTCTGTTTCCTCACACACCATCCGATTGCTCCTAAAATAAAAATGGGGCTGTCTGGTTTCATGGAATGTTTTACAAGACAAGCTGCAAGGGAAATAGTAGTTGTTCTCTTTGGGAGAAAAGTAAATGATGTTATTCAGATAATGAAGGTGAAAGCTTAGTTTCTGGAAGACCCAGGGGTCATGTGGTTTGGGTTAAAGGATTCCCTGGTGGGTAATTGTTGTGACATCTCTTCTCCCTCCCCCAAGTGTAAGCTGTGTGAGTCTGAGAGTCGCAGGCTCCTCCTGAAGTAATGAGACTGGCTGTGCACTGACCTCCACTACAGCTCATTGAAAATATCCCTTTTCGCAGCATGTTTACACAGTGACTATTTGGCTGTTAAGCAAATACAGTATTTAACAGGCCCAGAGTGGTCTGCTTACACAGGAGCCTGTAATAATCAGAAGGAGACCATGCCAGAATATTAAGAAATTAATACATGGCTTAGACAAGCAATGATCCTTGAAGAGAACAATAGTTTGTGGAAGATAAGACAAACGCCACCTGCCACTGTGACTCTAGGGGAAGATACAGGCTATGGTCTTCTCGGGAGTAAAAGCAGTTTTCCAATGTCTTGAACAGCCAGCTGAGGTGGAACGCTGGGAAAATGAGTCAACCACTTGGTTGTTCCCTGGGCAGTCATCTCCCACATCACTGGGGATGACGCTGTGAGAGCTGCAGCAGCTGGTGTTTTCATGCCACCAAGCTCACTCCCAGTTTCTGTGGCACCCTGTAGATCTCTGCGGAAGCTCAACGAGATCTGTAAGAGTCACATTTGTCATTTACTGTGTACTTGCTCTGTGCTAGGCCCTGTACTTAAGTGCTTTACGTAACTTCAAGTGATATTATGTTACATAATTCCAGGGGGAGGGGTGTATATTTTTAATCTCCACTTTATAGAAATAGGAGCCCAGAGAGGATGAGTGACTTATCCAAGGCCACACAGCTTTTAAATAACAGCAGTAAGACTCAAACACTGATTCTTCTTATTCCAAAGCCATTGAATTAGAACACTCACTCTACTGTGATCAGAGGAAGGTCATATAGTGGTTGGACAAGGAACTTTTTAGAAGCAAGTCATCGTGGGGACACAAAATGATAGTGAGATGAAGACTGTCAGCTTTGGTAATCTCCAGGGATTTGTAAAACAACATGGATTTCCCAGATCTTTGCTGCTGCCACAGTGTCTACAGAGCAGCAATGATTTGAGAGAGTATTTGTTGATTGGAGATGTTTGATTTCTAAACCTACTCCTAGTATGACACATGTCTCACATGACAGAGTGTAAATTTATAACATAATATATATAACTGCATTCTAATTCTAGAAATATCCTAAGTGTGGGGGGGATAGTAACACATAAATTCTCCCAGGTATCACACCCTTCTGTTAATTCATTCAGACTCTTGACTTTGACCTGTCAATGAGGGTATGGATGATGTGAAGAGACACAAAACTGGTTTCCCAAATAAAGCTCCAAAAGGGAGTTTGGAGAGGGACAGGAAAAGGCAATCTGGAGCTTAGTGGGGACAGAGAGAGCAGATTGGTGCAGCTGTGATGATGAATCGCTTAGAGCTGTGGAGAGGAAAAGAAGATCCTTTAGACATTAGTGTGTCATAATCGTCTAAGTTTTTTCAAAACTGATTTTTTTTTAAAGATGCAGCAGTTTTAGGATTTGCCCATGATACATCCATAATTATTTGGATTATTTTAAAACTGCTACACTCACATATGTACAGCCTTTTACAGTTTAGGAAGCTTTCTCTCACATGATCCTCACAATAACACCATGATGCAAGGAGAGATATAATCAAGCTCATTTCACAGATGAATTCGTGGAGGTTTAGAGAGTTTTCTGCAACCACATAGCTTTTAAAAGCCAGGCTAGCACAAGAACCCAGATTCCCTGGATCCCCTGTTCATGGGCTGCTCTGAAGGCCACCCTTAGGAAACCGGAACAAAAGAGAAGGCATATTGGGTCAATCTAATGGCTCACCCCATCAAATATTTCATTTCAACTTTGCAGAGCCAGAAATGTTTCATAAAGGAGTGTGGCAGCTGCCTCTGTTAACATCAAACGTTGGGAATTCATCCAAATACCCTAAACCTCTCTTTAGCAACCAGCAAAAGATTAGACATTTACAATTTTTCCAAACCCTTCTTGAACCTATTTGCATTTCTTGGCTTGTTCAACTCTTGGGAAGTAACAAGTTCCACATGTTTACCACCTGCTGTGTGAAGGAGTACTTCCTTTGGTTATTATTTTAAATGACTGCTTTCCAGACTTAAGTGCACCCCTTCCCAAATCCCCTTCCCAACCGGTTATAGTCCCCAGGATGCAATGTCTGTCTGGCTCACAGCCCCTGGCTCGCACACTTCTGCTGCTGTGGAGGTGGGCTTGATGATCCTACCTACATTATCACAGCGTGAGGAAGCATGGATTGCTTTTAGGGTACAAATGCTGCCTATTTGCTGGAAAATAATTAGAATGTGGATTCTCCCACAAATGCCCTGACAGCTTGAAAAAGTAAAGCAAAGATTGCCATCATGACACACTGGTCTTTCCTGTGACTATGTCCTTTTGAAAACCTTCACCATCTTAAGGAATTTCACACTAGTCCAAATGAAATAACTACAAAATTGTACTTGCGTGAATGTGCTATTCTGGCTTGAATCCTTTCTAGTGACTGACCTTGCTAATGTGAACATGTTCGTATGGTTAAGATTGATGAGTCAATTATTTTTATACAAGCTATCCCTCACATAGGCTGTTTTCTTTGACTCGACTATGTTAATTAATAAAAAGCACTCCATCCTCCTTCTATTGGAGTTTGTGGTTAATCGGATGCAATTATCAATAAAGCTATGGTGAATGTCTATGTGCTCAGGCAACTCTAATGAAAATAGGATATATTTGGCTAGAAAGACAAGCACTTAAAAGTTCCTCTTTGGTGAGTGATTCCAAAAGGAAATAAGGCTATGGATCTTGGAAGGCAGAAGCTGCCATTATAAATATAGTTGTGCTTTTAATTAAATAAATACTGAAACAAATGTGATTGAATATGAGATAATCCATTCATGTGGATATTATTTCATGTCATGCTTTAATTAATGCTTCCTGGGGCTTGGCCGGGCTCTTGCTAGTTGAAGAGTAGAGCGTGCAAGCATAGCCACCATAAATATACAAAGGCTCGCACGCTTTCGGTCTACCTGCACCAGAGCTCTGCAATGACGGCATCAGTTTGGGGATAAAATAAACAAAATGAAGCCTCAACATTACAGAGAAATGCCAGGAACAACTGTTTACATTGTCAGTGGTTTCCTTGTTCTATCAAAGTCTGCAGAGGAGTGAATGCACATAAGGCAGCTTGCTTTTTGATCAGCATATTCTGAGTAGGTAGAACATTAATTATCTTCATTACTATTGTTAGCAATGTTCCCTTAAACGTGGTCTCTCTTAGCACTCCTAATATCTAATTTGGTTAGTATATTATTTATCAGAGACACAGCTCTTATATGAAGTTAAACATTCTTGCGGACAGTTTTCATTTTTAGAATGAGGTGTTTAAGATAAGAATTTTAAGGTCCACATGTAGTTGGTAGGTACCATGACAAGAGTTTCAAGACCCCCATGTAGTCGGTAGATACCACGCCATTAAAAAAGAAAACAAGTTGAATGGATGACTTCCTGGACTTGGACGTTTTAGGAAAGACAGATGAATTTAGTGCCTGGTCAGTTTATCTTAGTTGAGGTTGAAATACTATAAATTTTAAAATATTACATGTTTTTCAGGCCTTGAGTATTTGTAGATATTGAAATGTTATTTTCAATAGTGGTATTTCTACAAGGTCGTCTCTATCATACAAAATAAGCGGCTGCCTCAAAGTTTTATCCCCGCCTGCTGCCATTGAAATTGTTTTCACTGAGGACCATGATTCATTGCCCAGGTAGAGCTAAGGCCTGCACTCATCTGGAAACAAGACCTTTAATTCATCTGAGGTGTAAATGACAGCTACTAAAACCTTTCTGTGTTGTGCTTCATTGTGAGAAGCGAGGAGAAAAAGGATGCTGAGAAGTTAAAGAGGAGTTGGGGAAGCTCATGACAAACCTTGTGAACTTTATTAGACTTATTCATTGTATCTCCAGAGAGGGTGGGAATACCAAAGAGGATGGAGAGCTTCCTGTTGACTTCACTTACTCAACAGGCATTCACAGAGGACCTATTTGTAGCCTGGGAGTGTGCCAAAAGTTTGGAGTGATTGCATATAATACAATAGTATTATTGGTGAAGTATAGTATTATTGGTGAAGTTCCTGCTGTTGAGGAGCTTACAGTTAATTGGAGGTGGGTGGGATGGACCCACAAGCAAATGGTGGCAGTGGGAAGGCAAGCTAGTTTCACATGTGGGGCACAGTGTTCCTGCCAGTCTGCACTAGCCCCTCAGAGCTGATTGTGCAATCTCCCCAGCTATGTGCTCAGTGATACCATGTTGTTAGCTTGAAATCAGCTGCAGGGAGAGTGTTTATATTATGGACATTGGCAAACACTACCTATTAAGGCTTTTCTGCCTCCCAAGCACCAGTTATTAGACACTTGCTAATATACTACTGCTTGGGGCTGGGGAGAGGCTGTATAAGAAGAGATGTTATAGAGAATGGGGTTATTGGGCTGAATTTTGTAATTAGCAAAACACCTACAATTGGATTTTTTAGGAGAAGTAGTTTAGGTTTTGGGTGAGGGTAGGGTGGGAATTTTTTCTGAGGGTATCAGGAAAAGTGGGATTGTATCAGGCATATTTCTGATGTTGTAAACTTCAGCCAATGTTTTAATCATGTATTACACTCTGAGGTCAGATTCTGGGTTTTATTTATTTTTGTATGTAAATAACCTGGCACATGATGAACAGATAAATAAGTGTGTTCTGTGATGAAATGTTGATGTTCTTCAAGCCTCCTCAATTACCTATCTAGATGGGGGTCACCATTTCATTATATGCCAAGCACCGTGCTAGGCAATTGATACGTATTATATGTACATTTTATAGAAGAAGAAACTAAGGCTTGGGGAGTGCAAGAAATCTGCTCAAGGTCAGAGAAATCATAGCAGTAGAAGCAATATTCAAATGACTTTGATTCCAAACCCCACATTCTGTCAGCTGCTCCATACTTTCCTTCAAATCAGGGACCATTTGTTACACGTGGATGAGGTGTAGAGACACTATATACTCTGGGAGTGAGAGATTATGAAGAGCTGTGGACATGAAGTAGATGATCTTTAGCATGAAAATTACTGGTTTAGGTGATAGGAGATTCTATTAGCTCTTTTGGTGACATTTACATTAGCACCCTGATTGATCAATGATAACCTTTCTATTGACTCCTCATCTGAAATAGTTTGACATATTTATATAGTATAGCAGAAGGCTGAAAAATGAAGTTTGATTTTTTTCCTATCCCACCCTTAATTCAGTTACAAAGAAAACAAAATCTTTCAGGGCGGGGCCTGTGGCTCAGTGGGTAGGGTGCCAGCCCCATATACCAAGGGTGGCGGGTTTGAAGCAAGCCCTGACCAAAGTGCAAAAAAAAAAAAATAGCTAGGCATTGTGGGGGGCACCTGTAGTCCCAGCTACTCAGGAAGCTGACGCGAGAGAATCGCCTAAGCCCAGGAGAGGTTGCTGTGAGCTGTGATGCTACAGCACTCTACCGAGGGCAACAAAGTGAGAATCTGTCTCTTAAAAAAAATTTTTTTTTTCAGATCAAAACACTTTATCTGCCTACCTGCAGAAAAGATGACACACAAAATGTTTGGAGGTAATTTCAGATTTGGTGTACTTGAGCACTGCATTGAAAGACTAGACTCAAAAATATGGAGTATGGGATTATCTAGTCCAAAATGGAATAAGGTGACCCCCCTTATCTGTAGTTTTTCCTATCTGAGATTTAAGAAACTCATAATCAAGTACAGTTCAAAACAATTAAATGGAAAATTCCAAAAATAAACAATTCACAAGTTTCAAATTACACATCATTTTGAATAGTGTGATGAAATCTCTCTGCCCTGCTCTGTCCCACCCAGGGTGTGAATCATCCCTTTGCTCAGCATATATACGCGGTATACACTACCCACCTGTTGTCACTCTGTAGCCATCTTGGTTATCACATTGATTGTTGTGGTACTGTGGGGCTCGCTTTCAAGTAATCCTTATTTTACTTTATAATGGCCCCAAAGTCCAAGACTTCAGGAGTGCTGAAATATTGTTCTAGTGTATTATTAGTTATTGTTATTAGTCTCGTACTATGTCTAATTTATAAATCAGACTAACAGGGATATGCATATAGGAATAAACATAGTGGATACAGAGTTTGGTTCTATCTGTGGTTTCAGGCATCCACTGGGGTCTTGGAATGTATTTCCTGTGGGTAACGGGGATCACTATACACATTTTGGTACTTGAACAGCTTGCTTCATGCTACTTAGGCTTTATTATGACCTCTGAGTCAGATAGCATACTACATCTTTTCCCCATTCTTCAGAGTAAGAAGCTGTGATTTAACTCTTACTTCTTAAATCACAACTTGAAGTGATTTATCACTCATGTGTCCTGCATCCCAAATTCTCACCATGGTGGAAAAGAGTACAGAAGCAAATCTGCACGTACAGAGCTGGATTGTTCAAGCATGAGCTTAGGAGTTGGAGAAGGATTTGCATTTAGACATTGCCATTTGATGAACATCTGTAGGTGGAAGACCGTGTGAGTAATTACTGGATAACTAGTAGTTAAAGGAACAGCAATTAGATAACCTTATGTTACCCTGCACTAATAGAGTTCTTGGTTGGAAACAACCAAAGGCTACTCTGGCCAGTTTAAGAGAAAGAGGGATTTCTTCAAAGGTAATGAGATAGAAAGCTCATGGAATCCAGGAAAATTGGACAATAGGATCAGGTAATAATCTGGGGGGGGGGCAAGATATGAATGAGACACAGTTAAGGGAGGATCTCACCAAAGGCATTTCATCAGGTGGGGCCTCCACTGCTGCTGGCAGCACAGCCAGTGGGCCCTTACATTACTGGATTCTGTTTCCCTTAGACATTTGCTGCCCTGGTCCTGGGTCTTCTATTCCATCACAGGCCCCATGAAAAATCTCTGACCAGTTTCACCCCCTTCCCTTTAAGACCCAGCAGATTATTTCTGCTATCACTTGGCCATACTCGGCCTTCTTGGGAGGAAGTGGGGAAGGGACTTTCTCAGACTTTCCCAGAAGAAAGTGAGCTCTGTCTCCTACCAAATACAGGGTGTCCCAAAGGTCACCCCTAAAGTCACCATACATAGAGAAAATGGGAAAGCGTAGCTAAATGTTCCTTAACTTACAAAATATTTATGACAAAATTTTACAAAGTATTTATAAAATATTCTGTATATGTTGGCAACCTCTCTGTAAAATTTTGTATAGTGACTTTTAGGGGCGACCTTTGGGACACTCTGTAGAATGGGAGTTCAGATGTTGAGGAGCCCTAGATGATGGAGGTTTCCTGTTCATATCTTGGTTTTAGCACAGAAGTTCTGCCTAAAAGAATCTGAAATAACCTCCTTTATATGGAACACTGTTCAAATAAGGCATGCTGTTATCCCAGTGCCAATGAGTCTAATTATGACACATTTATTTCTCAAAACCCATGGCTCTCCTGAACCTGTTATTTACACAAAGTAAATTTGTCCAGGCTCTTGGTTTTTGTGACTCAAGCAAGAATGCTCACCCAGGCTGACTTCTTTCTCACTGTGTGGCTTTGCAATTCAGAAGATGTAAACAGGTTTTCCCTGGCTTTCAGCCTCCGTATCTATTTTGATCATGGAGGTTAATAATGCTGAAAAGCACTCAGAGTATATAAGGCTGCTGAGGAAATGAGAGCTCTATGTTTTATGGCTGAGACATGACTGGTAATGTATCTGCCAGGAAAGTCGCCATTCAGATTGCAGCAATGAATATCGGATCCCATCAATTCTTAGCTATTTCTCCCTTCCCCCACCTAGCATGCCCCCTTGCTTCCCACATGGGAAGGGGGCATTTAGAGCCAAGATCTGTGCACTCTGATAGCTTTTTCCTTTGCAGGACTCTGCCAGGGTTGGGCAGTGACTTAGCACTCTGGTTGCACATTGGAATCACCTGGGATCCTTAAAAAACCCTAATGCCCAGGTTGCTCCCTAAACCAATTAAATTAGAATCTCTGGGGAGGAATGCAGGTGTCAGCGTTTTTTTTCACAGCTACCCAGATGGTTCCAAGGTGCATGTAGGATTGAGAATCACTGTTGTAGCCCAAACTGTTAAATTCTACAGGAACCAGCCTTACTTCAGAACAAGCACCAAGCACCAGAGATAGACACCCTCCCCGCTTTTTGGCAGCAGGATCGAAAGCAGTCCTAAAGTAAGTGTTGTGCATTACAACCAATGGGCTTGAATTCTAGTTTTCTAGCCGGGTAGTAGTTTACTTTAGCACTCTGGCTTTCAGCTTCCTCGCTTGTAGTAATTTCTGTTGTACAGTGTTGTTGAGAGGATTAAATGAACGATCTAATTTTAGTTTCTTAGCGTAGAACCTGGTATACGGTAAGGATTTAATACATCCTAGCCAGTCTTACTACTGCACAGCACTTAGAGTTTTAAGAGAATTTTCAGATTTACTGTCTCACGAGATTTTCAGTGCAATGCTTTGCTATAAGCTAGTCTGGAACTTATCACTCCATTTTAGAGATGAAGACACGGAGATCCAGGAGGAGTTCTTGCCTGTGCACAGAGAACTTCTCACCTGGATATTGTCTCGGGTAAGAGATAAGCAGTGGTGGCAGGGAAGTTCCTTTTCTTTCCACTGCTGCCTCAGCCAGGCATAGGGGCCCCGGATCTTCAACACACTCCTTGCTCCATGCTCAGAATCCAAACTGGAAGTATCCAATGACACCAAGGGGACAGCCAGACTATCAGGTTCCATTCAGTTCCCACATTCCCAATTCTCCCTCTGGTTAAAATCTGCTTTTCAGTCATTCACACCTTAGTATGAATTTAGGTGGCAAAATGTTAGAATGCAAAGGTATCTAATTCATTTCATCATTTTGCAGGTGAGGCAGTCCAGGCCCAAAGAGGAAAATCACTTTGCAAGGAGGCAATTATTTTGACCCTCACCCCCAACCCCCACAACCAGTGCACATTCCAATCCAAATTACTTTTCCCAGGGACATTCTCATTTGTCACTTCATCTCTAGTTGCAGGTATTTCTCCATTTGAAGAAGTTTTTAGAGAAGGATATATTAAGTTAGGGACTACGATTTTTCTTAGTGTGTCTTAAGTTTTTAATTTCAAGAGGACACAGGTGAGCCATGCATGTTACTTTGGACTATCCACTGCTGCAGAACAAACCACCCCAAATCCAGAGCTTACAAATTATCATTGTCATCGTTATCTATTTTTCTAATGAATGTGGGTGTTGAGTGACTTCAGCGAGTCAGTTCTCACTTGGAGTCCCTCGTGTGGCTGCAGCCAGATGGTGGCTGGGGTTGGGCCATCTTGCAGGCTTCTTCACTGTCATATCTGGTGTTTGAATGAGGCACAGGGAGACTACCATGACTGGAAGCTGGATCAGATAAGGCTCCTCAAAAATTCTCCCTTTCTCCCTTGCCCTGGTGGCCTCAAGGGAGCGGGACTCTTTTCATAGAAGCTGAAGAATCCCAGAGTGATTGTCTCAAGGGAAACTGTGCTATATGCCCCTTCCTAACCAGGCCTCCGATGTCATCCAGCATTACTTCCCTAGTGTTCTATTTAGCGAGGCAGTCACAGGTTTGAGGGGAGGGCTATCGCTGTAATCTAGTGATGAAAGAAATGTCAAAGAACCTTCAGATATGTTTTAAACCACCAATTACCCTAAAAAGGTCTAACAGCCAATTTTTAAATTCACATTTTCTACATGCCTGGCTCTGTGATGAGGGCTTTCCCTTTCATTCCTCTTGGTAAGAGCTCAGAAATATGATTGTGAATGAAAGAGGATCATATTTATTTAACTTTTTAGACTATAATCTGATGGAAGGTATAAAAAATACAATGTGATGAGGCTGGACATTAGTATATATAGAATATTTTGGGTTTAATGTGCTCTGGGGCCAGACTTCTAGCTGCAAATTTTCTTTGGGGACCCAACTCAGCCAGTTGCCTTTGAAACTCAATGATGTTCTAATCATTTTATTTCTGTGCCTTTTTCCAGGGTTGTGTAAGAAATTTATCTCTTGCCTTGGCTTAATTTGTGAGAAAAGACTGTCATAGCGAAGTTCTTGTGTATCGGGTTCTTAGCTTTGATATGTTGAAGTTATACAAATAGCAATTGTTTAATTTATTCAAGCAACTCCTTGACTTGATTCCTGCTTCACTATTGGTTGGTTTATACAATTTAGGAGTTCAGGCCCATGGAAAGCGGTTGTATACCACCTTGAAAAATTGGACAGGGATAGGAATAAACCTTGGAAGTTTAGTGGTATTTTGAGTCTGAATCAGGGACTGTGACTATTCTGGGAGGTATGGTGTGGACATGTGTGCAGATGTGTCTTATAGTCTTCTATAAGCTTAAGAGAGGAAAGTAGACATTAGACAATTTGAGAGTTGTCAGTTTTCATAGAGTGACTAAAAGCTTTACCTTCAGAATCAGTCAATGCTGCATGAGCTTATTAGCTATCACTTAAAGTTGCATAACTTCTCTGACACTTAGTTTCTTCATCTGTAAATAGGACTCATGACAACATTTAGCTTGTAACATGTCATGAAGAATTAAAATGAATTAAAATATGTTAAGTACTTCGTCCAGTACATGGTCAATGCTCAATAAATGTTAGTGGAATCAAGCAATTGGTCAATCAATCAACCAATCTTTCAATCAGTCAGGAAATGAAGCTCTGAGTGCAGACACCTGGTAACCAGCCCCTGCGCTTCCACTCACATAGTTGTGTAAACTCTGTGATGTCAAATTAACCTACCTCTCCATGCATTTCTCCGTCCATGGGATGGTAAAAATGAATCCTTGTCCAAAATTTACTTTCACTTCCCTTCTTCTTAAATGTCTCTTAAAAAGAGAGACGTTAGGGTAAATTGGTCCTACAAGAGGAAGGAAAACTCAAGGAGTTCTGAGGTTATTTAAAAACAAATCCCATAACTTAAAAATGAACAGAGACCAATCCTTGTGTTGTATATAGTTAGACAGTTTCCTTTAATTTGGTCTTTTATTTATGCAGCTAAGAAGTACACAATATACTATTTTAAAAAATTCACTCTTTGTGAAAGGATGCAAGCTGATACATATTGACATTACTGGTCATTCCCTGCTTTACAGATCTGTTGTTTTGTTTGCTCTGTGGAAAGGCTCCTCAGGCTGTGTCTCTTCCACAAAACTATACTAATGGTGGACAACATTCTATGGGATCAACTGCAAAATTTGTGGGAAAAAGAGAAGCTTTTGAGTGAATTGCATGCTGCTTCTATAAGAAAGTTTATTTTCAGGGGGCAGTTGGGAACCAGGGCATGCATGATTAGGGGAAACATCTTGGAGTTATTTCCTACTGATCTTGTATCTTGGCATTGTACTTCCTGGCTGTGGGGATCAGACTAAGATACTTCTCTGCAACTCAGTGTGTCCCCTTTGGAACAGAATCGTAAAAGGAGTTGTTTGATTTAGATGAGAAAATCCTTTTAAAATGTTTAGTCATGTTCTTGGTACATAGATAGTAGTAAACATCTGGCTAACTTTTAATATTTTTATAATATTTGTTCTTTGTTCTAGAAAACAAAGAGTGAGGAATCTAACATTTACTGGCCATCTTTTACCCTGTTTTCCCCCAAATAAGACATCCTCTGAAAATAAGACCTGGTACATCTTTGGGAGCACACCTTACAGGAAAGACAAGATGTCCCCTGAAAATAAGACCTAGTGCATCTTTGGGAGCACACCTTAAAATAAGACACTGTCTTATTTTCGGGGAAACAGGGTAGGTGTCAAGGAATTTACATAATATATCTTCTGATATTTCTTAAAATATTATATGATGGGAAATCTTAGTCTCATTTTGTAGACAAGCCAGTTGAGACTCAATGAGTTCAAACAGTTTGTTTAAGGTCAACATAATCAGTAATTTGTACACTCCAGGTTTTTTTTTAATCTTTTTTAGAGATGGGATCTTGCTATGTTGTCCAGGCTGGTCTTGAATACCTGGGCTCAAGGCTTCCATGCTGACAGCATGTCCCAACTTGTGTTACACATCACCACAACTGGCTTAGACTCCAGATTTAAATCTGGCATATGCAACCCTAAAGGCCAAGTCTTTTGTTACTTAATCGAATAATGTAGATTGAATGAAATTAGAAAAAAGTGCAACTCATCTACCTTTCATGTGTTGATTCCATTCCAAATCCAAGATGCAACTAATGATTTTATTGAATCAACTGGTTATAGTGATAATGTAAACTCAACAAAAAAATGCTCCCCTCTATTTGAGATTAGACATTCTATCAAGAATTTAGTAGAATCTCTTTTCTCCAGAATGCTCTAAAAACGGGGCAGATACTTTGTTTCTGCTTGCTTTGTCATTGACCTTTAAGGGGGCAGAAAAAATAGCCTCTTACGATTTCTTCCTTGTCTGTTTCTACAATATGATTATATTGCAAAGGCATTTCTTTCCATCATTAAGCAAAATCGGAGAGTAATTCAGTACATAAAACAGTGAGCATCATTGAAGGAAGCCAATAGTAATAACTGTCATTGCTTCCAGAGCTCCTTCACACATATTTTCACTTATATCACCCTTGAGGAGAAGGATGGGTGGGTATTATTATTATTTACTTTACTTTTCATGTGAAGAAACAGAGCCTCAGAATGTAAAGAATATTACAACTCCAAAGCTGCAGCCCTCTACCTAAGACCTCGCTACTCAAAGAGTGAGCTCAGAGTGTGGGGCTACTATTTGAAGCTTGTCAGAAATATGGAATCTCTGATTTCTCCCTACACCCACTGAATCCAAATTTACAGCTTAGCATGACTGTCATGTAATTCCAATATACATTCTTCTCTGAAAAGAGTTAATTCTTAGGTGACACCATGTCCTGTATTAGTAGTATCATATTAACCTGAAAGCCCCAATGAGCAAGGGTTTGGTAAGCCTTCTAAATCAACAGTGCCCCTTCCCCCTTTTAAGTAAATAGGAATTGACTAGCTTGCAGGCACAAAGCTATCTTGTTTTTATTTTCTCCTGCTAGTGTCTTTGAATAGTGTTTTGGGGAGTCTAAAATGACTCATTTGGGGTAAGGTGGCAGAGGTAGCTCAGACAGCGGTACTAAGCCAAGCGGAAAGGGAGCCCAGCCATTGCGCATGGAACCAAGAACTCCTTTGGTCTGGCAAAGCGTGTGTTAGGTACTATAGTATCCACAGCTGGGATTATCTGACCATCTTCTCCTGGTTTCAAAGCGGTTATTTCCAGCTCATCGAGACAGGATGTGCTGAGGCCAGATGCCCTGCATGGGGGAATCCTTTCCAAACAGCGTGTCTGGCTAACATCATTCAGCCCCAGCAAGAACCCAAGAGAGCTGGAGCAGGCTTTTCCTGCCCAAAGCCTGGGCTTTCTCTTCTTTAAAGAGCCAGCTGTGTATCTTACAAATGCGTGCTTTCCAGAAGGCCTTCCTCAGTTACACAGCACCCCCTCCCCCAAAGAAGAGTCAGAGGTCCGCTGGCACCCTGGCTGGGCGGCACACTGTCCTTGCCCTGGTGCCTCTCCGTCTTCTACCAGCTGATCCTGGTGAGTGAGGAAGAGTACGTTTTCCAACAGTTTTGCCCTGCAGTAAAAACAAGGAATTTATGAGCATGCCGGTGTGAAAAGGGGCCTGGGGAATCATTACTGAAAGCATAAAAGACTAATTTCCCCCATAAAGTGGCAGCAATAAATGTCCTGTAAATATGAGCCACTGACTCCTTCTTCAAAAGCATATTTCCCCCCAATCTGTAGAGTCTATTTCATATTAAACAGAGTAAATAACATAGACTCCGGGTCTATTCACACGTACCTGAAGTGAAGCAGCGTGCACTAAGGAGAGCAACAAAGGAGAACCCAGCTCCAGCTGCCCCAGTCGGGAAAGAGGGAAGGGAGGAAAGAGCAGCAGGAATCAGGCGGGGCTGGCAGAGGAGCAGCCAAGGAGGCTGTGGGTGTGTGGAAGCCCAGGAAACGAGCCATGGGGAGATGGAGCTTTATGCTCCTGAAGCTTCAGGAACCTGGGATGATTCTTCTTCTAATCACCCAAAATCAGGGAAAATGACATTATCATGATATCTATTGTATTTACAAAAATGAAGCCCACATTTGGACGTTAACTATGCAAATTCTCCCCCACTGGCCTCTAATTTGTGAATGTGGAAAAGCATTTGAAAGTGGGAGAATTCTTGAAAACGTTTACATTTTCAGTTACTTTTGCATGCTCAGCAAACGAGCAGATGCTGGGCTTTTAGGATGTCAGCCAGGAGGGATGGTCTTTGCTTTTCTGAGATGCACAGAGACTGTGGCAGTCCAGGCAGCAGGTCCATGGGAAGGGGGACATGGCCCATATGATACATCCTGGGTAGGTTGGAGTGGTGGTGGAATCCATGCCGGTTGATGCCTAGGGAGGAGAAAGGAACATGTTCTTCCATTGTCAATAAGAGAATCTCTATCAGCAGTAATGCCAATTTCAGGGAGAGAGGAGAGAGAGAGAGCACGCTGGGGCAGGTAGAAAGTTATGCATCATTTATCTATAACTTACTAATAAACCTATGAATGATGTTTTCTGAGAGTATGGATATCATGTTGACTAAGGAGTTCCAAGCTGGGAAGATGGGGGAATTTTCAGAGTGCTGTCACCCACCCCCAGGACCTTCATCAGAGCTGATGCTGGCATCCATTCAGGCTCTGGATGAAGGGGGTTGATGGGGGGAGGTAGAGGACAGATATGAGACTTCTGCTGCTGATGTCATCTCCATGTCACCTGGCTAAAAAGCCCTTTTTAAAAGGCAGAGAGACCCAGGAGTGGGGTGGGGAACGGAAAAGCAGCAAAGACTTTGCATCTTGGAGCCAAATACTCTGGGTTCAAATTTCAGCTCCACCTTAGCTGACCTTAGGAAAGGGAGACCTTTAGAAAGATTTAATTTGCTTATGCCTTGGATTCTTCATTTGTAAAGTGGAGATAATAGCAGGGTTGGGGTGAGAATTAAAAGAGTTAATACTTGTAAATGACTTAACGACAGTGCCTGGCACACAGCAGCTTCATATGTTGTTGAAGTTGGCTTCATATATGTGTTGGCTACTAAGTTGTAATGAATTAGGTAAGTTTCCCCATTTTACTTGCTCTGCACCACGCGAAGGAGAGTATCTGTTATAATAAATGGGCTGTATTCTTTTCCCTCAAGCGCTTTGGAGGCATTCCTGACGCCAGATTGTGTTTATGTACTTCACCAATGAAAAGCACACAGTTTTCAAATGAACTCTGTGACTACTATATGATTCTGGAAAATATGCTTCTCCCACCCAGATCCTATCATACTGTGCACTTAAGGGAGTGACTTCATTTGCTGTGACCGATGATTAGACGTGTTCTGGTTTGTGACATTCCTGGTGATTGGGCTTATATTCCCAATGCCTGAGCTGTGATCACTTCTATGTTTGCATTTTTCTAGTGTTTAAACCGTGATCACTCCCTTTGCTGAGGTGCCATGATTCCCAAGACACTTTTTCAGCAGCCGTGAAGGCTGTCACCCCTCCCTGCAGGCTTCATGCACAGTGGGAGCGTGACCATGTGTTCTCAGTCACCCTCTTTTTCCTCTTCTTCCTTGCTGAGTTCAACACCCCTCCAGCACCTCCAGCACTGGAAGCTTCAGGGTCTTTCTCAGTTTTTGCCAGGAGTGGTGTCTAAGAGTCTTTCTTGGTGCGTCCTGACTGGAATCAGAGATGCTGGGAAGTGAGGGGACACCAGGTGGTCCCTGGCCTGGTGGCAGGACAGGCTGACTCTGGGAAAGCTACCTTGTTTTCAGGACTGCCATACCCACATTCGGGTCCGGATGATGGATGCAAGGGACAAGCCACACTGACTCCTGAATCCTGGGCAACAGGAGCTGGGTTCTATTTGTATAGAATGCTCCTCCATCAACAGGTCAAATGATCAAACAATCCAATGTCTGTCACAAGTGTCTCAAACTGTCCTTTGGATTATAGGGGATTAAAACAAAGGGTAGGAGACATCACTCAGCTACAGGATTTACATTCTTTTTGTTAAGAATGAAAACAATTAGAAAAATCAAGTTTTGAATTGCTAATCATGGTCATAAGAGTAACAGGTATGACAACAATAGGCACTTGAAAATGGGGCAAGGATTTGTGGCTTCAAAGACAAAGTGGGATTTGAAAGGTGAAGTAGGGTTGGGCAGGGAAATTTGAGCAGTGAAAAGAGAACTTTCTGGATGGACAGTGGAATGTGGGGTATGAAGTGTGTTGGCCAGGATGGATCAGGTGGGCTGCAGGAAAGAGAAAGAAAGTATTTCTCTGTTTCCAATCACATTTACACGCAATATCTGGTTTAAAATAGAATTGATTAGATTGGAGATATCAGAGCTTTGCTAAATGAGGATCACAGATCTTGAAAAGGTAGGCAGTACGCTCTGTCTACTCCCCAATACAGTCAGGCAATCGGTTAGTCTAGCTCTTTTCTCTGAATTCATGGATTCTTTACCTGAAAGAACCAGTCTTATTTGAACTATTATTTAGGTATCTGGGATCCCAGCCTCAGTTTGCTGGCTCTGTGGCTCTGTTTCCTTTCATGTAATAACCAAGCCTTCTCTTGCTTTGTGTCAGCTACCCACCCTGTAGGTCTGATGAGAGCCCAGGTACAGAATGCAGAAGGCCTATACCAATGCTTTTTTACTTGCTTAAAAAGAATATAGGCCCATCTGTTTATAGACTGTTGCAAGCAATTCACACTATTCCTTAGCTGGGAAGAGGCACTTGCTAAAATAGTGGGGTATCTTTTTCTTTAAAAAAGTGCATGTATTAGTTTGACTGCATGCTTTATTATTAGCCATCATTTTTGACTTTTTAGAGTGCTGTCACCCACCCACAGGACCTTCATCAGAGCTGATGCTGGCATTGATTCAGATTACATTAGTGTAAATTTAGGTTTTCCATTGCCTGCTGCTTAATAATAATCTGTGGTTTTTGTCCCCATAGTATCATTAGCACCTTCTTCCTCCAGGTGCTAACAAGGGGCTGCAGAAAGCCCCCAAGCCTATAGCAATTTACGCCTATTGACTCTCCTGCAGCTAATTCATCTTCATGATCTGTCAGATTCTTCACTCAACTTCTTAGCTTTCTCACCTCTCTTATAGAGTTGGCCTGTCCAGAGTCAATTGATTTTGGAACCTTATAATAAGGTTGGGGAGGTGAGGGAGTTTGCAGATCATTTCCTTGATATCCTTTGGTTTTCCATATGAAAAAGGGAAGGTCAGAGGGCTGCATGATCGTTTGGAAATCATGAAGGAAGGTAGAGGGAGAGCTGGGCCTAGACCCCATTCCCTCTAATTCTTTTAATTGTGATCAAGTAGGCACCTCCATGGCCCATGTGGATGTGTGGTCTCATGGTGGAACTGCATGAAGTCACAGCACTGAAGGACAGTCTCTGAGTTGAACAGTCATGTCTTAATACAACTGAAAAAAGCTAAAACTGAATAGGCACAATGTAAGTGTATATAGCACACCCCCTGGGTGAAGCGCGAAACTACAACTTGAACTTTACCTCACAAATGCAAACAATGTAACCTAATCCTTTGTACCCTTATGTTAATCTGAAATTAAAAAGAAAAAGAGTATGGAAATTTTTAGAACATAAATGTGTTATCCCTGGAAGGCTGCTTATGTATTAAATTTCTTTGCGGTATATTAATTCCTTACCATATGGGTCAAATAGTCAGTTTTTGCTTTCTCTTCCCTTTTCTCTCTGCATCTGCTTAGCCATCCATCCTGCTGAGAATTGCCTCTTGAAAGTGTTTCTCAAATCCTTTTCCCAGTATCTGCTCTAAAATCTCTCCTCTGTTTCAGATCCCAATGACTGCGATAGCTTTTTAGCTGCTATCTCAGTGCTCTGCACTCTTGACCCCTGTAAATCTGTCATCCACACTCATTCCAGGGTAATGGTTTAAAACGGATACTGTCCTTCCTCAGCATATCTTACAGCAAAGGACTCCTCACTCAGAGAACGATCTCCAAACTGAGCTACCCTCAGACTTTCCAAGGGGCACCTTGGCATGGATAGATTTTAAGAAACTCACACCCTGATCTTCAATTCCTAAATTCCTACATTACAACATTCTTCTCCCATTTACAAAAAAAAGGTAGGCTTTTTCTCATCCTAGGTCTTTGTACATTGCCCTAGGGTGTAAACCTCAGAATACCAAATGAAGACATGGATTGAAATACTGGTTTATGGAGAATCTTTCCTTAATGCTTAATCACTATACCTCGATCCCATTCAGCTTCCTGTTTTTCCAGGTGAGGGCAAACTTGGATTTGGCTGGTGTCGGGATGGTTTGAATTCAGAACAGACAGAGTTTTAAAGGTTAATGTTTCTGAGTCTTCGACATAACTGGAATGTTTGGGGAGACCATTATATTTTTAAGATAATTATTTAAAAACTAAGGATACAATATTTTATATAATTTCTCTTAGTGTGCTTTATCAACAAGGTAGCTAAAATCTATCAAATCATAAAATACAATATTTGTTTTATAAACAGTCAATTCTCATCTTATTTCATTTTATAGAATGTTTAACTTTTCCATGTCTTTTGTCTAGAAGAAAAATAAGCCTATAATGAAAAAAGTTATAAATATTTATGAGGGATACATAGTTTTTTTCCTCCTACATCCTTTTCATGATGAAAAAATTGTAAAAATATGGAAGTTAAAGAATTATACAGTGAAGACCCATGTATGTATTTGTCTTATATATCTATCCACCTAGCCATCCATCTAGGCATCCACAAATCTACCTTGGTTTTGCAGTTCAAAGCAAGTTGCAGACATTAGGCACATAATTTTTCACTTCTTTGGAGGGTATAGGAGCAGGATAAGTTTAAGACTATGGACTTATAGAAGAAAGTGCAAATTCCATAGCCTGGCTTTCCAAAGCCTCCACCAAGAACAGGACTGAGTCTTTGGCAGACAGTAGTTTTCCTTGTGCTCTCTTTGTGTTTAGTTCTTGGCACTTGCTGTATTCAGTGCTCCAGCAACATGAAAAGTTCCCAGCACGGAGCTGATTAATGCCGCCTTGTCATGATAGCACAGGCTGTTCTCTCCGCCAGGGAGTTCCTCTCTGGCTCCCTGTCTCACTTCTTCTACCAATCCTTTAAGACTCAGCCCAAGCGGCACCTCCTGCCTAGCAGAAGCTAAAAAATAAAATAAAAAGCTTGTTGAATTCTACTGACTATGGGATGGTGAAGTTAGAAAACCTGACTATGGATTGTGAGTTAGAAAACCTGGGAATAAATCTCTTTTCTCAGAATCCTCCTTAAACAAGTTTTTTCTTTTTCTTTTTTTGAGACAGAGTCTCACGCTGTCGCCCTGGGTAGAGTGCTGTGACGTCACAGCTCACAGCAACTGCCAATTCATGGGCTTAAGCAATTCTCTTGCCTCACCCTCCCAAGTAGCTGGGACTACAGGTTCCTACCACAATGCCTGGCTATTATTATTATTTTTTTTGGTTGTAGTTATCATCATTGTTGTTTGGAGGGCCTGAGCTGGATTTGAACATGCCAGCTCTGGTATATGTGGCTGGTGCCCTTAGCTGCTTGAGCTACAGGCGCCAAGACAATAAGTTTTTTCTTTACCATCCTATTATCAAAAAAGAGCTCGCTACGGCCTGAATTCATTCTGACTTATTTTTGTATTTAATTATATGTATATATAATTTAACAATAAATATAAAATATATTTATAAAATAATACATTTATGTTCAGTAATATAAACGAATACGTATATTCCTGATCTTTTTAGGGAATGGAAGCCAAAGTCACGTTCCTTCTCTAATACCAACTATGTGGCTTTATAAAAATCATTTAAGCTTTCTGGATCTTGGTTTGCCTATTTGTTAAATGAAGGTGGAAACACCTATTTTACCTGTCTAAATGTTTTCTTGAGGATAAAGTATACGTGAAATACTGTTTTCAAGTGCTTTGGATATAGGAAGTGCTGGATGGTGTAAGGTGTTGCTGGAGTTTACAGGCAGGGAGAAGGCATCGCTGGTGCAGGGTCCACAGTTTTGTTTACCAGCTGTGTCCTAGGTCTGCTCACGCTCTCCCTCCTTTTTCTCTAAATTCTCCTACACTGTGGCTGCCTTTTGTGCAAGCTCAGTGCCAAGTGAATCCTGTGTGAGAGGCTGACAGATCCCTGACCCAACAGGCAGATGACATTGAAGAGCCCGTAGAGATGACTGGAGAGAACTCTGAGCAGAACCAAATGTGAACCTCAGTGGGAAATTTTATAAGAAGGATTGAATGCATTTTTCTTTGTGTAAAACCTGATGGCAATGAATTATCTCTAGGAGTCCACATTGGTGCCTGTTTCCCTGCCAGAACAATGCAAAGATATGAGACCTCCTGGTGTCACTTAGGATTCCCTTAGCACAAGTAACAGAAACCTGAAGCAGCTGGCAGAAGCGGTAAAGACATTTATTTTCTCAAAAGTATGAAGTGCAGACGCCAGACCTTCAAGGCTGTGTAGTTCTGTGGTGCCATGGTGATGAACCAGCCTCCTTCTATTTTCCCACATGGTACCAGCAGCTCTGGGTACACATTTAGATCAGACTATGTCCAGAGAGAGAGGAACAAAACATGAGTCTCTTACTTGTGTTCATTTGTAAGATCAAGAAAATCTTTCCGTGAAGTCTTCCAGCATCATTGGCAAAAATGGTTTCACAAGCTCATTCCTGAACAAACCATTGGTTGGGGGAGGTAAAAGGCTGCCATGGTAGGCTTGGACCAGTCAGGAATCTCCCTGGTAGAGCAGGATGGGGCTAGTCTGTCTTGCAGCCCAAGGCCATGCTCAGGGCAGCCACTAGAATGAAGTAGAAGAAAAGTGATGGATGGGCGGCGCCTGTGGCTCAAAGGAGTAGGGCGCTGGCCCCATATGCCAGAGGTGGTGGGTTCAAACCCAGCCCTGGCCAAAAACTGCAAAAAAAAAAGAAAAGTGATGGAAATTGGAGAAGTGACCAATAGCATCTACTAAACTCCTGCCATTTACATTAGCTTTAGTTAACGTAAAGAAAACTGGGAAGACACAAAGTAAGGATGGTGCAAAAAACTGTTGCAAGCATGGTTTGTGGATTATTTTTTCTCCCCTTCTTCTCTCCCTCCCTCTTCTTTTTTCTCTGTGGCTGGGCATTTTGACCAATTGTTACTACTTTAGTTACTAAATTACTAACCTCTGCAAATTCTGTCTACTTACATGATCCTTTCATTTTATCATCTTAAACTATTTCTCCTTCAAGTTTCTCTCTCAGTTCTTCTCTAAAATCAGCCTCTGTCTCCTCTGCATTTCCACACTGTGATTTGGCACCCCTGATGTAGAGTTCCTTCCACAAAGCTATTTCTGTAGCTTTGCATGGGGGAATCTATGTAGGCATTTGTTTTCCCAATAGTGAGCAAACAGAGCTCGGGGGTTGTTATCCATCCTCACTTCAGTTCATTGAGGACTTTTTCAGTGTTTCAAATATAGGATGCATAATTCCTTTTGAAAAAAGAGGCTTGTTTCCGTGGCTGGGAGCAGATGTGGTGAGCAAGTAGTTTCTACTCTCTTTTGAGTGAACTTAACCATGACATTGGTTCCTTTACTTCTAGATGTTGAAGTAAAAATTTTTTTCAATTAGGCTGGGCATGGTGGCTCATGCCTGTAATCCTAGCACTCTGGGGGGCCGAGGTGGGTGGATTGCCTGAGCTCAGGAGTTGAAGACCAGCCTTAGCAACAGTGAGACCCTGTCTCTTAAAAGTTGTGGTGGGTGTCAGTAGGCCCGTGTACTTGGGAATCTGAGGCAAAGAGAATCACTTGAGCCCAAGAGTTGAGCTTGCTGTGAGCTATGATACCATGACACTGTACTGGGGGTGACAAAGTAAGACTATCTCAAAAAAAAAAAATTTTTTTTTTTTTTTAAATTAGCCTATAATCCCTCTAAGGATTACCACCCCACCACCTACAAAAATTAAAAGGCTCTGTCATTTTCTTGGTCTAAAGGGAAGTTATTTGCATTTAGCCCTTTGAACATTGGGTTTCAACTAGATTCCTTGGTGGAATTCCTGTCCTTTACAATAGTCACCTCCAGTGTGGCTCTAGCCTCCAGCCGCTGAAAGAGCTCTCCTTGAGATAACTACTATGTTCTTTGGTTTGGAGGCTGAGCTGCTTTGAGAAGACTGTATACTGACATTGTCCTGGGATATAGATCTGAGTAGCTATTGGGGACCATGCAGGGCTCAGGGCTGTCTTAACATCAGAAGGCAATGCTGCACTTGTGGAAAGATTTGTTTCTATTTGTTTTAGCCTCTTTTGTCTTCAGAACTCCTCATGTAGTAACTTGCAATCATCTGACACATGAATGTCTTTTACCAGGGATACTGTGAGAGTTTTAAGATACACAAAAATTAAGAAACAAAACAAAACAAAACATTCTGATTACTATATATTCTCAAAATAATCACCATGACATTCTCTGCACTTTTGAATTCTCATCAACCACTTTTGGAAGCACTCTTTCAAATAATTTTCTTCAGGTGCTGTCAACTTTCATAGGTGAATAGCTTCTTTAGGAATGGGAAAGCTCCCTCACAAGCTATTTTTTTACTGTAGGGAACAGGAAATAATCACATGGGGCCAGACCAGGACTGTAGGGTGGATGAGTAATAAGGTTAGCCTCTGTGGACTCCAGGAACTGACTGGTGATGTTGGTTGTGTGGGTGAACGCATTGTTGTGATGCAAGATGGTCCCCCCACACTCGTATCTTTGGCCACCGTTCCTGAACTTCCTGAACGCTTTTGGTAGGCATACTATTTGGTAGGCATACTATTTGCCACAGTTAACAGTCCTTTGTTTCTCCACATAGTTGGGACATGACTTATTTTGGAGAAGGAAGTTGTCACCATTTTCATTCTGGCACTTTGGGGCCACTTCATTTTTGTTGGTGGATTTTCAATGGAAAAACTCCACACTATTGATTGATGCTCATTTACTCGATCAAACTGGTAAATCCAGGTTTCATCACCAGTAAGGATGTCAGAAATGAATGTAGGCTTACATCCATGGAATCTGACCAGCATTTCTTCACACCATCCAACATGGATGCAGTTGTATTCATCTGTTAAAGTGTGAGGCACCCAACAGGATGAAACTTTCCTGACTTGAAGATAATCATGTAGGATTTTGGATACTACCAGTGATCCAATCTGTAGTGATGGTTCAGTGTCCTTAATGCTACTCAGTTGTTTTCAAAACACTTTTTCCCACAACAGCAATGTTTTTCTTAGTCACGGTGGTTGCTGGACTCCCACTTCTCTCCTTGTCTTTCAGTGAAGTTTGGCTTCTTCTAAATTCTTAAAACCACCAAAAACTTGTAGCATCGGAAGAAGTAAGGTCCCCCAAAGCACATTGCAAATGCTCAAGGCTTTGAGACTCATTTAACCCACTTTTAAAATCATAGAAAATCAGCACACCAAAGTGCTCTCTTCCCACCTCCATAGCTGATGCCGACTGAGTATTGCATGGACAGAAACAAATAAAGCTCTTCTGGTAATATGGATAAGGGGAGCCAGTTGAAATGTGCATGGGTGAATCAGAAAGAATGTCACTGTTGACTGTATTTCTTGGATGTGAAGTAACTGACCATAATATAATCTGTTTCAAAACTTTTATAGTGAAGTCCATATTATTGAATACTTGATTTTGCGATACGTTAAAAGAGTATTAGGTTTATCATGGGCCCCTAGGGGATCAGAGGAGTTCTTTAAACCAATATATTCTCTTTTTCATCCTAAAAGTTGGTAAGTGGCTATTGGCTCTGAAACGAGGAAGGGAAAGTAATTCACAAAGTGGCCTCATTCTATCCTTGGCTGCTAGCAGTGTGGATCATATAAGAAATGAGGCAGTGGCTAGAAGAAGTGGAGGAGATAAGAATAGGAATGTGTTCCTGGTGCTTTAACATAGTGTATCCTGCATGGAAACAGTGCTAGAAATAGTGTTTAGGCTCAAAGTTTAACCCAGAAAATTTTTCTTAATCCATAAAGTGCCTAAAGTCTCAAAGTACCCAATACAGTAGAATCTTTGTAAGTTGACCACACAGGGTCTGTACAAACTAGTCAGCATACAGAGGTGATCAACATAAAGAACTAGGCCTTAGTACATGTGGCACATGTCTGGTCTATGAAAATTAGGTTAACTTAAGGAGGTGGTCAACTATGAAGGTGCTTCTGTGTTTATATAGATCTGTAGTTATGAAATAATTTTGTGTTTAGTATCTTATTTGACTTTTAAATTTTACTTTTTATTGTTTGGGATTCATTGAGGGTACAAAGAATTAGGTTAAATTGATTGCATTTGTTAGATAAAGTCCCGCTCACCTTATTTGTCTTCATAATTCTGTATGCTAATTATACTATCCCCACCTTACAAATGTGGATCATCCCTAGCTCACCACATCTATCACATAGTAAATGCTTAATACATGTTTGTTGAATGAATGTGTGGTCCGTAGAGAAAGAATGCTCTGTATCACATGTGTTGTGGTGAAGCTGGGCCTTGAATGCTGTTCTTTGGAATCTTGGATATAGTCCAAGATTTTTTAATCCTTTTATCTCAGTATTTCTCCCATTTGCCTGTGGAAAGATCTGAGTGTTGGAGGAGAGTCAGTGAATCAACTATATCTGGGGACACACAATAAATTTGCCCAGTGAGAAGTATCTTAAAGTGTCTGTGTTTTATTGATTAAAAAAAAAAACAAAACCTTTTCCCACTAAATAAAAGTAGTCATGCTTGTTGGAGAAAGCAACTCAAACCGTGCTGATTTTTTATAAAGTGATTACAGGGTTAACTACCATTTATAGTTTCTGTGCACATCTGGGTTTTATTTTAAACATTCATGTGAATTTAGCCTTCCATTCCATAAATTCATATATAAGCTATATTTAAAATGACTTATTAAGTGCAATGGACTCCAGGAAGACACATCATGTGTATCCTAAGGAGTGTGGCCTTCCTGGTACACTGTGGCTTATCCCTATGGTTACAATGAGTATCCCAGTGTATCTTTGTTTGGGCTGTGGAAGCGGAAAGTGAGCTCCCAGGAGGCTCTTTTATAAGGGTACATATCACATTCATGAGGACCCCACCCTCATGATGCAATGCCTTCTAAAGGCCTAACTCTTAATAATATTGCATTGGTGATTAGGTTTCAAAATGTGAAATTTAGGGAGAAGCAAACATTCCAACCATAGCACCTAGTTAGAGAACAATGGTGTCTTGCCACAGCTCCTACTTCTCAATACAGTGTGGGTAATGAGGACTGGTCTGGAACTCACCCTAACAAATACCACTGTTTCCATGGGGAAACATATGCTTGGTTCTCAAGAAATGAATATTTAGAACACTAGCTTGAGAATAACTGTGTCTCTGTAAGATTTTTGCTAACCTTAGAGTGGTTTAGTTTCTACGTCTAATTGTTTATGAATCACAGACTCCATGAGTGAGCTATAAAATTTCTACTTTTCCTTCCTGTATCCTGTTAGCCTTACCTGGAGACACTGAGAGAGTTAAGTATAAATATATTGGTGGTGCCCTATGTTGGTTGCCACAACATGTCAGGCTCGTGATATGTAAGTAATAAATCATTACCACGAGCAGGGATTTTTTTGATCAAACCTCTCCTTTGTATCAGTTTTGGTGGTTCCACCTTCATCTCCTCCTGCCTGTCACTGTCCATGTTAAAAAGCCAAAAGTAAAGGTCTTTTGAGAGCAGTAGGACTCATACGTCATTGTCTTCAGTCAGATTTATGTAATCAGAATAATGAACCTAAGCTCTGAATCAGGAGAGGGTAATAATAGACCCCTTTATCCTTACCTTGCTTTTATGTGCTTGGCCAGTGGATCAGCTTCTGAGGATAGAATGTGAATGTCCTCATCCTTTCTTCTTTCTTTTCCATCAACCCTTAACTCTTGGCTCCTTGAGAGAGGAAATATCTCTAATTTATATTTTGAAAGGAGGAAAACAAGGGATCGTTCAGTGAGAAATACACTGATACATGTTCCTTTATTCCTAGATCAAGAAGACAAGTATTCTACACAGTGACACAATTTTGGGTAATCTCCTTGTTGATTATTTGCCTGCACATTTCAGGAAATGGTTCTTTGTCTAGTCATTGTCTCCCTATTGTATTAGGCCCATCACCCAGGCATGAGTTGGATGATTAAAAAGCAGCACATGGACTAGGTCAATAATAATACAGCTCTTCCAAAAATATACACATGTCCAATATGGTGTCTTTGTATTGGGAGCCAAGAAAATGAATTTTACTCTCAGGAGAAACAAAAGGGATAAAGAATCAACACCATGGTTATGATTCACTTTCACCTTCACTGCTCTTGTGCATGCTAGTTTCCTTCTATGCACTGTCTTGGTATTTATTTCATTAAGAAAAGCTAGTACATGTGGAAATTGTGGCCCTGTGTTCAGGGAACTATAATTTCCTTTCATCTGTTTTACTGGAAGCTGTTTGAAGTAGAGGGAGCTTGGATTTAAAGTAAGATGTCATGGACAAGCATGAGAAAGTGTTTAATTAATGTAATGACCTTCCATTAGTAAGGGAAAGAATGACCTGTGTACATTGGAAGAGGCTATCTGGAATACAGTGAAATCTACAGCCATTATCCCTGCTGCAACCGAGAAGAGAAGAATCAAGGGAAGAAAACAAACATTGATGGAGCACCTGCTATGTGTGAGGCATTGGATTTATTTACTGTTGCAACCTTTACATCTGTAAGTCACCCTTGAGGGAAGTATTTTTTCTTTTTATAGATTAGGACACTGGGGCTCAGATCAGTTCAATGATTTGCCCAATGTCACATAGTATGGAATGGGGTTGAGTGGAGCTGACCTTTGATCCCAGTTTCAACCGACTGGTTCCCATTATATGTGTACTACATAAAAGGTAAGGAATTAATTTTAGCTTTTGTGATAAACATAGGTTAAATTTTATGCAATATAATTAAACAACTCAGAAGAGGATCCATACTCCCAAATAACTTCTTTATCCAGTCCAAAATTCTACCATTAGAGATTCGTTCCTTTGGATTAAATGTTGACTGTTTAAAATATCTGGAAGAAAATATGCATATTAAGTCCCTGATGTCTTAGGTTTAGATACCCAGTCCTCTTCTAAGATGAGAGTAAATTTCATATCCTCCAGATCTTGAGAAATCTGATACTAGGTAGAAATGGAAGTAGTCAGGGTAGGGTGGTAGTGGTGAGAACAGAACTGACCAGTGGTGAGCAAGGGAAGGGACCAGCCACATGCCACTTTCAGTAGCTAAATGCTTCAAGTTGCCAGGAGCTGTGAGTGAGCCCAGACCTCAAGGAAGTATCTGAAATACTGGCAGAAGAGAGGGAGTGTGAGTCCTGCTGGAAGCTCAGGCTCAGTGTGTATGTGTGTTCTCTGTGTGTGGGAGGCAGAGGTTAAGGATGAACTTGTCCTCTCTCCCTGAGTCCCTTTATGAATTTCTATGTCCGCGTCTCCAGCAGCTTCCCATTCCATCTTTCAGCCTGGAATCTTAGGCATCTTTAGATTTTTTTCCTGTTTTATCACCCATCCCCTTCCCCTATACACCCCCCACACACACACATGCGCACACACACTCATCCTTCTTTACCAAGGACACTTCAAGATCTAGGATCTTGCATGATGGGTTATGAATGGCTTTTTTCAGATTTTCCCATAAATACTTAACACTAAAAGGTCTGTAGGTGGCACTCTTAGCTCTGATCACAGCTCTCCCAGCAGGAATTTAACCAGGCTGAGAAAGTGCAGACGGATGCTGATGTTGGCTGGTGGGCTCTAGGACAGGGAGCCCAAAGAATCCCCTGGGCACCCCAAGGGAGTGCCACAGACTCACAGGTGTCCCCTCAGGCAAACCCTCTTCACTCATTCTCCATTCTTTCCTTCACCCTATGACTGCCTCACTCTGGATCTCTGAAGAATCGGCAGTCGTGTGTGATTGTAGTTTTGATCTGGGGGCTATGGCATTAGGCTACTCCATGATGAAAATCCTGGTATCCCAGGGCTCTGCCCTTTGATTCCGGTTCCCCAAGGAGATCCTGTAGCAGGGGCATGACCCCCTGGAAACACCTTGAGTAAGAAAACTGAAAAGCACTATTATGAATTTATATCCTTAACACTGTGGGCCACTTAATTAGAGCAGGTTCCGAAACCAAATCTTTGGGGGCTAGCTCCTTACCTCTCCTTTTACCTCCCACCAACAAATGGATAAAAAGCATCAAGAAACTTCAGGAAAAAAGAGAAAGGAGAAAACTTTCAGCTGTCTTTGTGGTTCAGATAGAAGCAAGGAATGCTATCAATGTTCTGACAAGGACTGGGATATTTTTGTGTTGACAGATGCACAGGTGGGAGCTGCTCTTGGTACCCCTTTAGAAGGAGGGCTCACAGTCACCAGGGGCATGGAAACCAGGTGTTTTTCCTTGCTTTAGCATTAACCTCTGTTTGGGGGCATAGCTTAACTCTGTCCAGGCCAGAATAGACTTACTGGTGAGAACAGAATTGTTACTTTGTGGAAAGAAAGACCATCCCGGTAAAAAATGAATAAAATGAAACCAAAACAATATGGAGTTTATTGGGAGCTGATGACAATAGATGTAACTAAACACCCAGCTCTGCTTCTTTGGGCTTAGAAAGCCTGGAAAAAAACTGAAATTGGCTGTAACAGTTTATAAATTACTAGCAGCCCACAGCTCTAATCTAGGGAAGTGATTGAAAGGCTGAGCCATACGGGATAGTGGGTGAGGGTTTTATTAGGAGTTCAAGTTCAAATAGGAAAAAAAAGAAACAAACATTTATTTTCCATAGATTACAGTCTTCTGATTTCCTTATTTCTGTTTATGCTACCAGAAAGGCTAAATTTCCTGCATCTTTAATTTTCATCATTTATATCCAGTCTCTCTCTCTCTCTCTCTCACACACACACAGACACACACACACACACACACACACCTTTGCATTCTTCTTTACCACCACTCTAGCTCTACCCTTTATCAGATGGCCTTCCCATCTGAAATATCATTTTCTGCCAGTTCCTGGCACTAACCACTATGAAACTCAGGGTCTGATCAGGTTACTTAACTCCTCATGAATCTTTGGTGGCTACTTACTGGATGATAAAGTTCAAACTCCTTACTCAAAGACTGTATGTGCACTGAGGTGGAACCATATGAAATTCACATTTTATTTTCCTTCACAGTGCCAAGGGCTCTAAAATATTTACTGACTTGAATTTAAATGACCAGAATACAAGGTCTTTGATCTTGTCTCATAATGTGGGTTTTAGTTTTTATCCCTTGGAGAAGATGTGGTCTGTGGATCACCCTGGAGGGTCACCTGTAAGTTCAGTGGACACTTGACAGATGCACTTGAGAGCGCCTGTATGTTTCCTTGTGTGAGAGCTTTCTCTAGGTGAAGGAGTGTGCTTAGCTGGAAGTGTCTTGGCACTGATAACGAGGAAGCAGCAGCCCTCAACCAAAGACAGATGGGAGTTGATGGCTAACAACCCGGCTTCCTTGTCTCTAATGTGTTCTAGGCAGCCTTTCAGTGGGTCCCCCGTGGGGACGTGTTCCATTTGCTGACAATAGCAACCCACCCAATAGCTCCTCCTTCATTGGCTTTCCTTCTCCTGGATGATTTCACTCCTTCCTTGTCTAGGTTTCCTGGAATCACTCCAAAATAAGCTATATGAACTCAAATTCTTATCTCAAGTCTCCTTTTAGGAAAACTCAATCTTCCCTACATATTGTCCTCTGAACAAATCCTGTACTCTTTTACCTCTGCCTGAGTTGATCCCTTTGCCTGGATCACTTTTCCTGCCTGTCTCTGGATCTAAACTCCGTTTGTCTTTGAGGACCTCCCAATTCATACTTCTCTTAAGATGTAAAGTATATTCTCCCTTGAATGGTGATTTTAGTGCATTTGCTATATTTCTGCTACTACTCTCTGAAGTCCTTGGGAGTATGTTGTCTTCATCTTCACATTCATCATAGTGCCTGGCACCTGCAGGTACTCAGTACATGAATGTTGCCTAATATTTAGGCTGCTGATCGGGGATGGGAGTCATTCGTTCTCCATGTGTCTGGCTCCTCACTGCCTGACACATCAAAGATAGAGCATTTCTAATTCCAAGGACACTAATGGATCAAGATGTGATTTTCCTTCAGTTTGTTTAAAGATTCTAAGCATTACTGAATGACTCTGCTTGGTGATCCCAAAAGCAGAACAGCAGGGTCTGATTATTTTTTCAGGCTTGGAACCAAGTACTTGCAGCACCTTCTGTGGTGCCCAAAGCCTCTTGTGTTATGGCTGGAGCTGACCTGTGGCAAATGTATTTTTAGTGATCTCAGAGCACATTATAACCTCATCTTTCAATCACAATTACTTTTTACCATGCTGGGTGAACCAGAGTGATTACTAAGGATATTATGGAGGGAAAGCTAGGCAGGGTTACATAGATAGACTATGCGTGGGTTGGGTATGGCCCTCAAAGGACCAACCATCACAAATATTGTCTGTCTTTCTAAGTCCTAGGTTTGACGAGATGGCCCAAGGACAGTGTATCAACACTGCTGGACTGCAATAGCAGAGTGTTTCTTGTTGGGAATAAATTCCTCAGCTGAGTCCTTGCCTTTCAGCCTGGGCTGCATTCATCACAGATGGCTGATTGAGGGTCAGACTTGTAGGGCAAATTGTCAGACCTCAGTCACTAATTCTTGACAGGGTCCCAAATTCCTTAAGCTGGGCATGCGTCCTGAGTCTGAACCCATGACAGACTGTCTCCAGGGTGGTGTCTTCCGTGTAAGGACGCTCAGACTGTGTGAGTGTGTCTGTCAGTCCAATATGGTATACGACCCTAAAGACTCTTGAGACGTGATAGGATTATAGTTCTACATCTCCTCAGAAGAAGTAAGGTGATGTCTTTAGTGACTTTTGTCCACACATCTATATACCAGGGCTGAGTCAGGCAGAGTTTCATTTTCCCTTGATAGTTTCTTTTTATTTTCACTGTTGCTCACATTGGTATACTTCTTAGGAAGTGAAAATTTGATTCCCAGCAGGAACCAAATTCTTAGAGAGAGGACTTCTTTCTCTCTCTTCCACCTAGGATTGGGACCATATAGCCAAAAGGTAGTCTATGTTTCAGAACCATGGATCTTTCTCTTTCTTGAATATTTAGGGTTTAATTTATAATAGTTACTGGGTAGTATATACAATTTATGTCTTGAACACATGTTGCCTGTGAGATGTGATGATCAGTTTTAATTGTAACCTCCCTGACTCCATTTGACTCACTTCTGTTGGTTTATTTCTCTTGCAGATTCAGGCTTCCCCTGGAATTGTCTGGCTACTTTAAGGATCACTAGTAGTCTTGAGCAGATATTAAAGTCTTTAGCTCCATGGAATCATCCAAATTTCCAACTTGATTCAAAAGTAAAAATGTTCCTTTCCTGCAGGTTGGCTTGAAGCAGATGTCCACTCACTGTGGGAGGAGGGAGCTTCCAGCCTCTTCTCTCTTACCCTGCTCTCTAGCCTTTCTTCTTCCCTCCCCATCTTGCTAACCTATGTTTCTGATCTCTCCTGGATTAGCAATGTGGGGCTGGGAAGTGTGGAGAGAGGTAAGAATAGAAAAGTTCTGGGCAACATCTGTGGCTCAATGGAGCAGGGTGCTGGCCCCATATGCTGGAGGTGGTGGGTTCAAACCCAGCCCTGGCCAAAAACTGCAAAAAAAGAAAAGTTCCTTCTTAATCAAGACCTTTGTGGGTTGGTGTATATTCTCTGGTCTTGGTAGGTTTTAAAAGTGGATTATTTTTTTTCTTTTTGAGACAGAGTCTCACTCTGTTGCCCAGGCTAGAGTGCCATGGCCTCAGCCTAGCTCACAGCAACCTCAAACTCCTGAGTTCAAGCAATCTTCCTGACTCAGCCTCTTGAGTAGCTGGGGCTACAAGTGCCCACCACATGCCTGGCTAATTTTTCTATTTTTAGTAGAGACAGGGTCTTGTTCTTGCTCAGGCTGGTCTCAAACTCTTAAGCTCTTGAGGCCAAGGATCCTCCTGCCTTGGCCTCCCAGAGTGCTGGGATTACAGGCATGAACCACTGTACCAGCCATGACTGGCTTTTGGTTATTTTCTGTATCAGTCAGGCAGCCTAAGTTGTGCTCCAGTAACAGGTGATCCCCCTGTTACATTGCTTATAGCAAAAGAGCTCATTTCTCACTAACACTACATCTCCCTCAGAGTCAGCTGTGTTCTACTTCTCAACATCTCCATCCCAGGGCCCAGGCGATAGTGCATCCTCTCTCTGAAATATTGTTGTATCACAGCAAAAAAAAAAAAAAAAAAGCATATACTGACTTTCAAAGTTTCTGCCTGGGCATAGTCTATGATTTCACTGGGCTGAGAAAACTACGTGGACAAGTCTGATGTCAGTGAGACTAAATGTAATTCTCCACATCTCCAAGAAAGATCAGTACATATTTGTGAACAATCATATAATCTGTCGTATGTTTTTGAAAATTTCTACCTTGGTCTGATACCTCACTTTGGGATGTAATAGCTATTACATTCTGAGGCTTCAGTGAAATTCCCACTTTAATATCCTATTATATATGTGTAGCATCTATAAGTAACATATCACAGAGTAGTTAAGAGTTCAAATTCTGGAATTTCATTTAGCCATGTAACTAGTGTAAGGCTCTGAGGAAGTTAATTAACTTGTTTGAACCCCTGTTTGTTTATCTGTGAAATGGGACTTACAATAATGCTTTTCTCATGGTTATTGTGAAGATTATTATCAGTACACTAAAGGGGTTCATGCTCAAAAAATGCCAGCTCTGTTCTTATTACTTCATGGGAGTGAGGGAGACAAAATCTTGACGAGACTTGACTATGATCTGAAGTCCCGAAGAATTGTGAAGTTATTACAGATTAACCCTTCTTGAAAACCTCAAAGAAATAATCCCATATAGTCAAATAATTTATCCCTCCCCCACAAAAAACCCCTCCATATTCTGGCTACAAAACACTGTTTCAGGCTTTAACATTATCAGAGAAAAAAAATTCTAAAATTTGTAATGGGGTTTTCTGGTTGAGCCTAGAATCCAATATTACTTTTAAATGATGGCTAGAAGTGGGAAAGAATTGCCATTCTAAAGGTGGCAGAAGTTTTTCTGTTTCACTAGGGATATAGATTTGAGTTCATCTTTGCAGGCAGATTTCTTTATTGTTTTGAGGAAACTCCAGCAAGCAAAACAAAGGCAGCCCTTTCTCAGAACACAATTATGCAAAAGTACATCAATGATTTACCCTGGTGGAGAGGCACCAGGCTAGAGGTCTCAAAAAGGCAGCTGCCAGCCTGATCCCTCCCATGAATAGGTTTGATGCTTTCGTGATGTTTACAAACAAGAATCTCTAACATATAAAAATTAGCTGTCACCCAAGGCTCCACATTTTTCTTGAAAAATAAAAACAACCTGATGTATATCCTAGAGTTACCACATGGAAAGATGGGTGCTAAGGGGGTGCCACCTCTTTGGGGGGTGTTTCTTCACTGGTTTGTATTACCTACTTTGGCTTTGTAAGAGTTTGAGTTTGGATTGTGGTTTGAGACAGGAAGCAGCTAAACTGTTCTGCACAATAATTAAAACTGCTTCTCCTGAAGCACAGGTCTCATCTTGCTGAGAACCCTCCAGTTGTTTCCATTGCATATGGAATAAGACTGCAATCTCTCCACTGTGCTGGGCCTTTAACATTCTATATGATCCAGATACGACTGTTTTTTGTCTCCTTTCCCCCTCTGCTAGTTGTTTGTTCTGATCCCTTCTAAGCACCCCTGCAGATCCTCCTATCTACGACTTTATTCAGGACTAAACCTGGAAAGAAACCCCAGCTACCATTGCTTATGTGCTTATGTGCCAGGCATAAAAATTAAGACTATTATTCTGATGTTATCCATGATGAAGTTGAGACCTAGAGGAGGAAAATAATCTGTCCAGGTCATCAGTATAAAGTACTGGGATAGGGATTTGAAGTTTATGTCTGATACTGCAGCTGACTCTATCTCTAAGACACCTTATTGCCTTGCTGTGCTTTTCTAGGAATGCCTTCCCTTTATCCACTGCACTCATGCTAAACTATCAGTCTTCTTTTATTATTCTTTTTTCTTTTTTTTTTTTTGAGATAGAGTCTCCCTCTGTTGCCCCTGCTAGAGCTCATATGGTGGAGATTGTGTGCAAAAATATTAAAAAATATTTATTCTCAGAATAGGACATGTCATCTCTTCTTCTGTTGGGTCTTTAGTATGGGACCTGATAGGGCTGGGACTTTGTTACAACTTTAGTTAAATGTCTGGGTAGAGGCTTAGGACTTTCTCAAAAGCAGATTACAAAATCTGAGTAAAAAAAATGGGGAGAGGCTTAGAACTTTCTCAATAGCAGATTACAAAATCTGAGTATCTGTGAGATTGTTGAGATTTATCTCTGCTTCAGAAGACAGTCCCCAGATTAATGAGCTGTGGTTAATTTCTCTGCTTCGCTGCCTGGATGCCAGCATTTCTGATCACTAGAGTTTGCTTTGCTCCCTAGCTCTTTGCCTGGCTTTCTGAACATTAGGAGACTTCTCTTTCCTCCTGTCTTGTCCCTAGCTTTAGGAGGACAGCTTCAGTGTCCAAGGGGAGGGCTTAGACTGCCTACTAGAGCAACCTGAAGGGTTTTTGTCAGTTCTCCTCTCTATCTCTACTCTTCAGTAAGTCACTACTTTGGACTTGAGGAACTTCCATTGCTTTATGTAGGATTTCTTTCAGCTCTCCTGCCCTGCCCCCATCCACTGGTATAGTAGAGCTTTTACTTTGAGAAGGTGAATAAAAAAGTTGGTAGGTCAGTATGGACTCACACTGTGCTGACACTCTTCAGAATTCTAATTTTTCAGCATAGTTCACATGCAGCTATTAAAAGTATATAAAAAGAAAATACAGACTTTTTCTTTACTCCTGTTTAAGATGGCTTCCTCTTCCACCCACCTCTCTGCCAAAGAAGAAAGCAGCTATTTGTCTCATCTCTTCTACAAAATGCTTTCACTTTCTGTAATTTAGTTTATTAAAGTTTTTTTTTTTTCTATTTTCAGAGCTCTGACTTTGTAGCTTATTTAATTTGTTCTGATTGGAGTGAGAACTATAATCTTTTCACTTACTCTATTACAACTGGAGGACAAAATGTGAATATTGTTCTGGCCTATGACTTATTTGACCATTCCTTCAGAATCGGATATTTAGAATATTTGCAATTACTCACTATATTAAATAACTTTGCAATAAACATTTCAGGTGATGAGTCATAGTCTTTTTCCTAAATATGTCTTTTATTATTGATTCTTATAAGTGGTGAACAGAAGAAGAATGAGGTAAATTTCTGAAGCTCTGGTAACATTCTGTTTATTAATCAGTGTGCTGGCTACCTGATGGGTTTATTTTGCCAGACTCAACTTTCTTGAGTTATATTTGTATATTTATAATATATGTATTTTTTACTTTTATAATTTTTTTTACTTTTATAACACATGTATTATTTTTTCCTTTCTTTTTTTAAATTTTTATTAAACCATAGCTGTGTACATTTGTATTTTTTCCTTTCTATATCCATGTTAAACTTCAATGAAAATTACTTAAAATTTTATTGGGTTGAAATTTTTATATATAAGGTTAGACAATTAAATTTTCAAATTTATCCTAGAAAAGGTACTACACATCTGATTGCTGAATAGCACTATAGACACCTTCAAGGTACTCCTCTTGGGAAGCTATGCACCAATGCCAGCACCTAATCCACTCTTCAAAGCAATTTTGGAACTCTTTTTCTGAAATGGCTATCAGAGCTGTTGTCATATAAGATCTGACAATTAAGTTTGTGAACTCATCTTAGAAAAAGTGCTACATACCTCATTGCTGAATATCACTACAGTCAACAGATGGCCAAGGGACCACTTCAGAGGTGACCATAGTGATATTCTATAATGAGTTGTGTAGTGCTTTTTCTAGAATGAGTTCATGAACTTAGTTGTTCAACCTTGCTATTGTATTCCTTCTGAGCATTATCTATTAACATTTTAGGGGTTGATAATTTAAATGAAGTTAAACTTTTATTTTTTTTTATTAATATTAAACCATAGCTGTGTACATTAATGCAATCATGGGGCACCATACATTGGTTTTATAAACAGTTTGACACATTTTCATCACACTGGTTAATTTTGTCTTTCATATGAAAGCTGTAACCCAGTTATAACCTAAGAATATGGGAAATGGAGAGATGGAGGGGAGGGAAGGGAGAGGATGGGCCAAGGGAGGTTGATAGGTGGGATAAAGTTAAACTTTTATATATTTCATTTTCCTTCTGTATAAAGTAAGAAAATGAACATAACATATTTGTGAATAAAATGGGATATATACTTGGAATTATTTTGAAAGTGATGACATTATATACAAAGTGGAAACATCTTCATACTTCTAGATGTGTTTGAATCATACACAAGTCTGAGAACAATTGTACTCCTAAGAGTGCCTCAGAGAGGGCAACAGTGTGGCAACTTTTGGAAAATCTAGTACTAAATAAAAGAGCATTGATTCTTGGCACAGTTTTGTGATCATCAAAATTTGCATTCAATATCTTTTCTATCCTAGCAACTGTGTCTGACTTCAAAGTCAAGGATTTTCTGGTACCTTCCTATTCCTCAGCTCTTGGAGAGAGGGAGAGAAAAGTAGCTGCAAACATGGCCACCCTGACACCTGATGGTAAAGTGCTGCTATTTTGTTCCTGACGAATTCATTAGCTCCTTGAAAAATGGTGGTTTTATTTATCTCATCCACAGGGCTATAAAGTTAAAATAAGTAAAAGCAGCCAAAGCCTAGCACAGGGGGACTCCTCGGAGTAGATCAACATTTCTTGTTGAGTATTTTAGTGGTCATTTGTATGGAATAAAGTTAGAATGAGTAAACGCAAGTGAAAATATCAAATACTGTATATGGCATGCCTTAGACCTTCAGGCAAGAGTGTGCTCTTCTTTTCCCTCCTTTCCTTTCCCTGGATCATCCTTGCTTTTGTGTCAGTGGAAATATGCTAATTTAGAGTTATCTCCTTGGCTTTCCTGCCCTAAAAAGAGTTCCTGCTGTTTAACTAACCATGGAGGAGAGGCAAAACAGAAAGAGCCTGGCAGTACACCCTGCTAGGAAAGGATTCTGTTTTACAAGCTGGTAAAGTACTTTCAAGCCCACTCTTCAGAATGCACAGTGTTGAGTGTAAGGTATCATTATTGTAAACTCGAGCAAAGTACAGCCTAATCATGGTTTATAAAGGAAAAGGGAGGAGAAGGCTGCAATTCACTTTTTAAAAATCAATGGTGTTTTCTCTGAATGACACTTCTTTCCTGCCAGGTCTTTTCTTGACTATACCTTCTCAGGGGCTGCCAACAACCTTATCAAATAGCACAGAATTTTTGCACTAGGGAAGTATTTTAAAAGTCCGTTAGATCAGTTCTCTGAGCATCTCTCTCTAGTAATGGAGATGACGTGGTCTTCATTTGGGAGCTTGACAATGTTTACCTACTTTCTAACACTGAAATTGCTTCATAGAGTAGTATTGTTGCAGGAAGATGGAGCCCAATAGAGAGAAAGAGCACCCAAACACCAGATTTATAAGAGGATGGGCTTTATTTCAGCCTGTGGAAGGAGGCACAGAAGAATTCAAAATGGCTGCACTCCCCGACTGACTCGGTCTTCCCCTTTTTAAACCCCAGTTAAAATTTCTGGCCCATGGGTACCTTTCTGATTGGTCTGTTTGAATTAAGCTGGAGAAGGCAGGCTTGGGCTTTCAAAGAAGTGGTAGCAAGCATCAGCCTCCAGGTTCCAGGAAGTTAAATTTTTACAAATTTCTAAAAGCTGAGTCACCACAGGGAAGATCTCACTGGTGTATCCTTGGGGTCTCCTTGAGGAGACCTCTGTTCTCTTAGACCTTACTTGTTCCAGGTAACCTCTCTCAGTAGCCCAGAAAAGTTAAAAAGAACCTCCAAGATGGCTGACATCAGTGTCCTCTTTCTCTGGAAGCTGCAACTGAAATTCAGATGAGTTAAGTTATTAATCCAGTGGCTCTGAGTTATGCAGAGCCCAGGGAAAGTACCCAGGTATAAGTATTCCCAAGGGGGGAATTTTCTAGGATTGGTAAATCAAAACTTGTTGCTTTATTGATGATTGTATTAGTCTGTCTGGCTGCCGTAAAAAAAAAAAGTCACTGATTGGCTGTCTTAAACAACAGAGATATATATTTTTCACAGATCTTGAGGCAATAAGTATAAGACCAAGGTGCCATCATTGTTAGTTTATAGTGAGCTCTCCTTGGCTTACAGATAGGCACCTTCTCACTGTATCCTCATATGCCTTTTGTCTGTGAGCATTGTGAATAAAACTCTCTTATGCTCCTCCTCCTTCCTAAGGACACTAATCCCATTGAATTAGGGCCTCACCCTTCTGATCTAATTTGGCCTTAATTACCTCCTAAAGTAAGAAGGTCCTGTCTCCAAATACCATCACATCAGGGGTTAGAGCTTCAATATACAAATTTGGAGGGGCACAATTAAGTCCACAAGAATGATGAAAGAAGAGATCACTGTTTTTGTTAAAGTAGAAACCTAAATGCTGTTATACACAGGAGAAACAGCTAGATATCTCTGAAATGCCTTCAGTTGTCTTCAAATCACCCATACAACAGGTTCTTCCTTATTCCTCATTCTAATTCAGGTTTGTGCAGTAGACCATATGGCTGACCTGGCAGCCTCATCTTGGGGCTCTTGATGATAACTACTGCTACTTCCATTGTCCTCCTCCTAGGCCTGCTCAGTCACTTTTTTAGCTACTCGTCTATGCATGTTCATAGGAGCTAGATGCCACCTGAGAGTTTATATTCAGCCTCTTCCTGTCTCCCTCTAATCCCTCACTCTCTTCCTGACAGGCTCCTCTTGACCCAATTCATATACCCTTCCCAATTCTCAGACCTGAATTCTAACTTGCTGAAGTTTTCATATACTTCCTTAGAATTATGAAACTAAATCCATTATCTCGCTCCTCAACACCCTTTGGCCAACTCCTAGTCCTATCTTCTCAGATTTTGAATTATTCCCAACTTTATTTCCATTTTCCATCCAACTACTCAAAAAGTCCTTTAGACTTTACCTCCTCAATGATTCTATTACTGGCTTTTTCTCCTCCTATTGTCTACATCAAATTTAGGATTTTAGTGCATTTAATGTGATATAATGTATTAGGAAACTAACTAATCCCCTTTCACTCTAAAACATCCTGAATATCATTTCCAAATAAATCTTTCTCAAGTAATTCTCTGCTATTCACGCTTTCTTGTTTGAACAACTTTAAGAATCTCTATTAGACTAAGAAATTAATTACTTCACCTTAATGCTTGAATCTTTTCATAGTGTGAACCCAAATTCTCATTATAACTTTTCCTTCCACACTCATTCATATATCTCCCTATATATGCCAGGCTCTTTTCTAGTAGAATTGTTCCACATGAACCTTTTTTCTTGTGGAATTCTATTAATAAGGCATTGTTGTTGACTCTTTTTATTTTTTATTAAATCATAGCTGTGTACATTAATGCGATCATGGGGCACCATACACTGGTTTTATAGACCGTTTGACACATTTTCATCACACTGGTTAACATGGCCTTCCTGGCATTTTCTTAGTTATTGTGTTAAGACATTCACATTCTACATTTACTAAGTTTCACATATACCCTTGTTAAGATGCACTGCAGCTGTAATCCCACCAATTGCCCTCCCTCCACCCACCTCCTCCCTCCCTCCCCTCACTTTCCCCCTTCCCCCTATTCTTGGATTATAACTGGGTTATAGCTTTCATGTGAAAGCCATAAATTAGTTTCATAGTAGGGCTGAGTACCTTGGATACTTTTTCTTCCATTCTTGAGATACTTTACTAAGAAGAATATGTTCTAGCCCCATCCATGTAAACATGAAAGAGGTAAAGTCTCCATCTTTCTTTAAGGCTGCATAATATTCCATGGTGTACACATACCACAATTATTCCATTCGTGGATCAATGGGCACTTGGGCTTTTTCCACGACTTAGCAATTATGAATTGGGCTGCAATAAACATTCTGGTACAAATATCTTTGTTATGATGTGATTTTTGATCTTCTGGGTATATGCCTAGTAGAGGAATTGTAGGATTGAATGGCGGGTCTATTTTTAGATCTCTAAGTGTTCTCCAAACATCTTTCCAAAAGGAATGTATTAATTTGCATATCCACCAGCAGTGTAGAAGTGTTCTCTTTTCTCCACATCCATGTCGACATCTCTGATCTTGGGATTTTGTGATATAGGCTAATCTTACTGGAGTTAGATGATATCTCAAAGTAGTTTTGATTTGCATTTCTTTGATGATTAAAGATAACGAGCATTTTTTCATGTCTGTAGGCCACGTGCCTGTCTTCTTCAGAGAAGTTTCTCTTCAAGTCCCTTGCCCAACCTGCAATGGGATCACTTGTTCTTTTCTTGCTTATACGTTTGAGTTCTCTGTGGATTCTGCTTATTAAACCTTTGTCGAGATATAACCTGCAAATATCTTCTTCCATTGTGAGGGCTGTTTGCTTGCTTTACTTACTGTGTTCTTGGCTGTGCAGAAGCTTTTTAGTTGATCAGGTCACAGGTAGTGTATTTTTGATGCTGCTTCAATTGCCCGGGAGGTACGCCTCATAAAATACTTGCCCAGACTGATTTCTTCAAGGGTTTTCCCTGCACTCTCTTCTAGTATTTTTATAGTTTCATGACTTAAGTTTAAAACTTTAGTCCAGTGAGAGTCTATCTTAGTTAATGGTGAAAGGTGTGGGTCCAGTTTCAGTCTTCTATAGGTTGCCAGCCAGTTCACCCAGCACCATTTGTTAAATAGGGAATCTTTTCCCCACTGAATGTTTTTAATTGGCTTGTCAAAGATCAAATAACGGTAAGTAGCTGGATTCATCTCTTGGTTCTCTATTCTGTTCCATACATCTACCTCTTCATTTTTGTGCCAGTACCATGCAGTTTTGATCAGTATCAATTTATAGTATAGTCTGAGGTCTGGTAGCATGATTGCTCCTGATTTGTTTTTATTTCTGAGTAATGTCTTGGCTACTTGGGAGTTTTTCTGATTTCATATAAAACGAAGTATTATTTTTTCAAGATCTTTAAAGTATAATAGTGGAGGGGGGCACCTATGGCTCAAGGAGTAGGGCACCAACCCCATATACCGGAGGTAGGGGTTTTAAATCCAGCCCCAGCCAAAAATTGCAAAAAAAAAAAAAATAATAATAATAACAGTGGAGCTTTAATAGGAATTGCATTAAAATTGTGTATTGCTCTGGGTATTGAAATTTTAACAATGTTGATTCTTCCCAGCCATGAGCATGGTATGTTTTTCCATTTGTTAACATTTTCAGCTATTTCTTTTCTTAGAGTTTCATAGTTCTCTTTATACAGGTCTTTCACGTCCTTTGTTAGATAAACTCCCAAATATTTCATCTTCTTTGGCACTACTGTGAATGAAATAGAGTCCTTAACTGTTTTCTCAGCTTGACTGTTGTTGGTATATATACAGGCTACTGATTTATGAATGTTGATTTTGTAACCCGAGATGCTGCTGTATTCCTTGATCACTTCTAAGAGTTGTGTAGTAGAATCTCTGGTGTTTTCCAGATGTACAATCATATCATCTGCGAAGAGTGAAAGTTTGATCTCTTCTGACCCTATATGGATACCCTTGATCGCCTTTTCTTCCCTAATTGTGGTGGCTAAAACTTCCATTACAACATTAAAGAGCAGTGGAGACAATGGGCAGCCTTGTCTGCTTCCTGATCTGAGTGGAAATGATTTCAATTTAACTCCATTCAATACGATATTGGCTGTGGGTTTGTTGTAGATGGCCGCTATCAGTTTAAGAAATGTCCCTTCTATATCAATTTTCTTAAGTGTTCTGATCATGAAGGGATGCTGGATATTATCAAAAGCTTTTTCTGCATCAGTTGGAGAATCATATGGTCTTTGGTTTTTAATTTATGTGCTGAATTATACTTATAGATTTATGTATATTGAACCAGCCTTGAGAACCTGGGATAAAACCGACTTGGTGATGATGTATAATTTGTTTGATGTATTGCTGGATTCTGTTTGTTAGGATCTTGTTGAATATTTTTGCATCTATATTCATTAGTGATATTGGTCTATAATTTTCTTGTTGGGTCTTTTCCTGGTTTGGGGCTTAGGGTGATGTTTGCTTCATAGAACGTGTTGAGTAGTCTTCCTTCTTTTTTTACATTTTGGAACAGGCGAGTAATATAGGTACTAGTTCCTCTTTAAAGGATTGGTAGAATTCTGACGTGAAGACATCTGGTCCCGGGCTTTTCTTTTTAGGGAGATTTCGTATGGTTGATGCTATTTCAGAACTTGGTATTTGCCTGTTCAACATTTCCACTTGATACTGGTGAAGTCTTGGAAGGTAATGTGCTTCCAAGTATTGGTCAATTTCCTTCAGATTTTCATATTTCTGAGAATAAAGTTTCTTGTAATATTCATTAAGGATTTTTTTTAACTTCTGAGGAGTGTGTTGTTATTTCGTCTTTGTTGTTTCTGATTGATGAGATTAGAGATTTTACTCTTTTTTTCCTGGTTCGGTTAGCCAAAGTTTTATTTATTTTATTGACCTTTCCAAAAAACTAACTTTTTGATTTATTGATCTGTTGTATAATTTTTTTTTGTTTTCAATTTCATTTAATTCTGCCCTAATGTTGGTTATTTCTTTTCTTCTACTGGGTTTGGGGTTGGAATTTTCTTCCTTTTCTAGTTGCTTGAGATGTCCCATTAAGTTGTTAACTTCTTTTCTTTCCTTCTCTTGAGGAAGGCTTGCAGTGCTATAAATTTCCCTCTTAGGACCGCCTTTGCAGTATCCCAGACGTTCTGATAATTCGTGTCTTCACTGTTGTTTTGCTCCAAGAATTTGGCAATTTCCTTTTTAATTTCCTCTCTGACCAAGCTATCATTCAGCATAAGGTTATTTAACTTCCATATTTTTGTATGAGTATGCCGATTCCTGTTGTTACTGAGTTCAACATTTTTTCCATGGTGGTCCAAGAAGATGCAAGGAATAATTTCTATTCTTTTAAATTTACTGAGATTAGACATGTGACCTAAGATGTGATCAATTTTGGAGTATGTTTTATGGGCTGAGGAGAAGTATGTGTATTCAGTTTTGTTGGGATGAAATGTTATGTAGATGTCTGCTAAATCCAAATGTTGGATGGTTAGGTTTAAATCTAAAATTTCTTTGCTCAGCTTCTTATTGGAGGATCTATCCAACACTGCCAAAGGAGTGTTGAAATCTCCGACTATTATGCAGCTGGAGGAAATCAAGTTGCTCATGTCTGTTAGAGTTTCTCTTATAATTTAAGGTGCATTCTGGTTGGGTGCATAAATATTAATAATTGAAATCTCATCATCTCATTATTACCCTTAACAAATATGAAGTGACCATTCTTATCCTTCTTACTTTTGTTGGTTTAAAGCCTATTGTGTCTGCAAATAGAATTGCAACACCTGCTTTTTTCTGATTACCATTTGCCTGAAATATGGTCGACCATCCTTTCACCCTGAGTCTATATTTATCTTTTAAGGTAAGATGTGACTCTTGTATGCAGCAAATATCTGACTCAAGTTTTTGTATCCAGTCAGCTTACCTGTGCCTCTTTAGAGGACAGTTGAAGCCATTCACATTAATGGAAAATATTGATAAGTCTGGTAAAATTTTGGGTGTTGACTTTTTCGGAAGTCCAGTGGACATTTTTAATCCTTTCGCCACTGTGGAAGTTGAAGTTTGATGAATCGTTTCTGAGTGAGTTTACTTTTGTGGTAGACGATTGGGCTGGTCATTATGGAGGATAGGTCTGAGTATATCCTGAAGAGCTGGTTTGGTTATGGCAAGTTTCTTCAACATATGAATGTCATTAAAGTATTTAATTTCTCCATCATAAATGAAACTCAGTTCAGCTGGATACAGGATCCAGGGTTGAAAGTTATTTTGCTTTAGGAGATTAAAAGTCAATGACCGCCCTCTTCTGGCTTGAAAAGTTTCAGCAGAGAGATCTACAGTCATTCTAATATTCTTCCCTTTGTAGGTAATGGATTTCTTATGTCTGGCTGCTTTCAGAATTTTCTTCTTCATATTAACTTTAGTGAAGTTAATTATGATATGCCTGGGGGATGTCTTATTCGGATTGAGTCATGCTGGGTTCTGAAACTGTCTGCTGTCGTAATTTCAGAATCTCTTGGCATGTCTGGAAAATTCTCTTTCATAATTTCATGGAGAAGGGCCTCTGTGCCTTGAGAGCCCACTTCATCACTTTCATGGATTCCAATTAGGTGGATATTGGCCTTCTTTGAATTATTTCAGAGCTCTCTGAGAGAATGATCCGTTTTTGCTCTCCCTTTCTCTTCCTTTTTGAGAGTTTGAGAATGTTCAAAGGCTTTGTCTTCAATGTCAGAAATCCTTTCTTCTGCTTGCTCCACTGTGTTACTGAGGGATTCTACTGTGTTTTTCAGATCTTTGAGGGCTGCAAAGTCTTGCTTCAGTGTGTCAAAAATCTTTGGTGGTTTTTTCTTTAAATTTGTTAAATTCTTGAGACAACTTTTGAATTTCTCCTCGAATTTCTAATTCCAAATTTTCCTCAATTCTATTAATCTTTTTTTCAATCCAAATTCTGAATTTGCTTTCCGACATCTCAGCCAGCTATTTATAAATGGGATCTTCAGTTACATCTGCCATATCTTTCCTTGGGGAAGTTGATCTAGTCTGGTTATTCATGTTACCAGAGTTTTTTCGCTGATTCCACCCCATGATTGTTTTACACCATTTGATTCTTCCCCTGGAGATTTGTCGAGGACCTGTACAGTGATATGGCCTGAGAAACTGGGGACCTGTTTGGTGTGGTGGGGCTAAGTGGTTCTGTCTTGTTTTCAGCTGGTCTCTGTCCAACCCTAGTGAAACAGTTACTCTGGGTTGAAGTCTCAGCTGTGGATAAATACCAGCAATTAAGTCACCTTTCCCCCCACAGGCAACAACTGGAAAAGAAAAATTAAACCTTCCTACAACCACACACCAAGGGCATCAGTTCAATAGTCTTCGGGCAATTTGCTCAGTTCAAAAGGTCCAAATCAATTGTCTCAGCCAGCACCTGTCTCAGGTGGGAGAGTTTAAAAGGTCTCTGGCAACTGGATCACAGACGTCTGGTGACCACTCAGATATGACTTGTTCCAGTGCTCCGTGAAGTCAGGAGGACCCACCCAGCAAATAGATTAGTCTGAGAAGGTTGATGCCTCCTTCCCCACCTTGCACCTCTGTCACACCCAGTCACTAATAGCCCCATAGGCCTGTGACCCAGTTGCCTCTAGTGAACAGATACTCTCGCGGTTTGCACCTGCCTGAATTACATGGAAATCTATATCTGCTCTGTGAGGCTGCTGCGCTCTGCCTCTTTCCAGCAGGGGGAGGTGAGGCCTGACAACCTCGGGCACTTGATGGAGGCTGGGGGGTGTTCACTCAGTTCCAGCCCCGCCCCTGATTGATGTTACTGACAGAACAGAACAGAACAGCTTTGTGGGAATTTGTTTCTGTCCCTGCTAATTTCTCCTGCAGAAGAGAAGCTGTTTTGAGTTCCCCGAGCCTGCGCTTCAGGCCCTGTCTTTGCTCCTGCAGGTTTGTATTCAGTTAGCTGTCAGTTCTATCCTCCTGCCTTCCTTTGTCTATAGGCTGATGGTCCCCTGAGGGCCAGATGCATCTTAGGCTCAGTAAAGCGGTCCTCTGTGTCTGCCCTGCCCTGGGAATTTCCCAGCTCTGCGCGTGTGTTTTCTAGTCCCCACGCTCCACCCAGGCTGGTACCACCTCAGGCAAGCCCTCTACTCACGGGGCCTGTTTTTTCATCCCAGATCTGTTCTGTGGTGGCTGCCACCTGAGAAGATGCACCGCCTCCTCTGGTTGCCCAGGGAGACAGGGAGTGTGGCTTTGGAATATCTTGGAGTGAGCCCTATTGTTGCCAAAAACAGCTGCTGCTGTGTGTCTTGGGGCACCACCGCTCCTGTGTGGTTCCCTCCCAGCCGACTGTCCTGTCCTCATTCCCATGCCGCAGAATCAGCATTGACCAGCTGAGGTCTAGGCCTTGTCCACACCCCTTGAGAAATCACCCAAGAATCTGGACTCCTGGGAGACAGGCCTCCAGACCTCAGAGTAAGAGTGGAGGTGAATGCTGGGAGCTCAGAATTGCTGGTAGAGAATATATACAGTTTTATAGTTTTATGCCTGGCAGGAGAATGCTGTGGCACCCTAGTAGGGGAAGTAGGTCCAGTTTTTAGAGGGTCTCTCCCCTGGAGTGTAGTGGGAGGACCTTTGAACTCTGCTCGTTTGTTTGTGGGGCACTCTGAGCCATTCTCATGGGGGAGGGGACTCCCATCCACTTGGTGATGGATTTTGTATGTTTTGTTTGTATCCTTGGGGCCGCAGCTCACCTCAGTGGGGTTGATGTGCGTTCTTCAACCTTCTGTCTTGGTGCAGCACTAATCAACCAGGTTACTTGCTAAATATCTGTCCTTTAACTCTCCTCTGGACTGGAGCCTCTATGGAATGCTGGCTTCAGTCTTCTTCTAGTATTTTATACAGTCTTCTTCTAGTATTTTATAGTTTCATGACTTAAGTTTAAATCTTTAATCCAGTGAGAGTCTATCTTAGTTAATGGTGAAAGTTAAGGGTGATAGCTTCAGTCTACTATAGGTTGCCAGCCAGTTCATCCAGCACCATTTGTTAAATAGGGAATCTTTTCCCCACTGAATGTTTTTAATTGGCTTGTCAAAGATCAAATAACAGTAAGTTGCTGGGTTCATTTCTTGGTTCTCTATTCTGTTTTATACATCTACCTCTCTGTTTTTGTGCCAGTACCATGCTGTTTTGATCACTATTGATTTATAGTATAGTCTGAGTTGTGGTAACATGATTCCTCCTGCTTTGTTTTTATTGCTGAATAATGTCTTGGCTATTTGAGGTTTTTTTCTGATTCCATATAAAACGAAGTATTTTTTCGAGATCTTTAAAGTATGACAGTGGAGCTTTAATAGGGACTGCATTAAAATTGTATATTGCTTTGGGTAGTATGGACATTTTAACAATGTTGATTCTTCCCAGCCATGAGCATGGTATGTTTTTCCATTTGTTAACATCCTCGGCTATTTCTTTTCTTAGAGTTTCGTAGTTCTCTTTATAGAGATCTTTCGCGTCCTTTGTTGGAATAGTTGTGAGGAAAGATAAGAGAATGTTATGTAGCTGGGTTGAGGAAAAAAAAACCCTGCTGAATTTTAAACTAATCCTTTCTTCATGCAGAAGCTCTCTTTCTCAGTAATCACTGTAAGGAAAGACACCATACTATGATGTGGGAAAGATGGTTTGAGGCCAAGGATAATAGTCAAGGACCAGAGAGTGTTGTTCAAAATTAAAAGGTAGGGAAATACTTAAGAGGCCGGAGTCACTGCAAATAGTATTTGCTCAATAAATGCTTATAGAATGAGTGACTAAAGTTGGAAACTGGGATCGAATCATGTGGACTTTAAGAGATGAAATTTAATGAGGTAGGAGGAGACTAAATCAAGATCAGGAGGCTGGTAGATGTATAGCCCAGAATGGTCCAATGATTTAGCCTGAAATGTCAGGTGAGTAAATCTCTTTTTAGCAGAGATTTTGAAAGAGAATAACAGTTCTTTCCATCATTGTACTAACAGTGTATCCTGAATCATAATGCTGAAAGGTCTTTGGTATATTTTTGGATAATAGAACATGTTCAGACTTTTTCTATTTCTATATACTAGCTGTTTATCCAAGAACTACCAAGACACAATTTTCTTTTCCCAGTGGATTAAAAACAGTATTATTATAGCATAGTACACATATAAGCTTCTGCTGTTGGAGTGGTAAGGGTCTATTTTAATTTCTCTGGACTCAGCTATGACAAAATGAAAGCTTACTCTCAACCCCTAATCTTTACTGCCATACAATAAAGAATCCCACATACCTGATTTCAAGAATCAAGATACAAAATTCATTGCTTTTTTTAAGGCTGAAATTAAATTCCAAATCATTGATTAGGTATGGTTCTTATATTTGCCCACTGTAATTTATTTTTGAAAATTTGTTATTTTACCATCCTCAGCAAGAGCAAAACCTCATAAAAATAGACAATAGAAAATAGAAAAAATAGAAAAACTAGCTAGGCTTGGTGGCAAGTGCTTGTAGTCCCAGCTACTGGGGAGGCTGAGGCTTGAGGATCACTTGAGCCCAGGAGTTTGAGGTTGCAGTGAGCCATGATGATACCACAACACTCTACTCCAGGCAATAGAATGAGATTCTGTTTCAAAACAAACAAACAAATAAACAAATAAAATTGTTCTGCTAAATATTGTTTCAAATCTCTTCCAGATAAACAAGATTCTGTTGTGAACTTCTGCAGTTCTTCCATGGTAAGGCTATTAACAAAAGTATTTTCAAAATAACTAAGATATTTCAGCAGAAACTTCATTATTGGTTTGTACTAGTGAACAATTATTTCTGTCACTCTAATAAAAATTTCTTACATTTAGATACATAGTTATAGAATATAAAATTATTTCACATTCATTACATGATTGCAAGAGATATAATGCATTGGGAAGTGTCCTGGACCTAGAATTAGAAAATCCAGATGCTACCATTTATTGGATAGATCATCTACCTATTTAAGCCCTCTGAGCCTCAATTTCCTTGTCTGTGAGTATAAATGAGTAGAACCTAACAACATAGTACATCTTCAGTTCAAGAGTTCCTGATGCTGTTTTGTCAGTATACAAAAAGACTAATGAGCTCTCAGCCCATTTAACATGGGAAGTACAGAGGCCTCTCTAATATTTTTAAAGGCCTTTTAAGTGAAAAATGGGTGAGTCCTCACATTTCTTAAATTATCATCTGTCAATTTTTATTCCTGTGCTGCTCCCTGTGTCCCCTTGACTATCTACCAATCCTAGCTACTGTCATCTCTCTTCACCAATTTGTCCAAAATAGGAGCAAGGCTCATTATCAGCTGGCCCCAAATATGACTTAAACAAGCATTGGTGCATACAACACGCTTCTCCCACTGGTTGTTTGGGGGAAAATAGAAAGGGATTATCACACATAATTGGAAGTATTTGTAAGTCATGGTATCACCAGTTTATCAATCATTTCTTCCCATGAGAAACTCTCTGCTGAAAACTTTCTCCTGTGCTGCTGTCTCTGAGGCCCATCCTTCTCTGAGGACTCATTTCTGGACTTTCACTTCTCCAAGACCTGCACTCTCACCCCACTGAACCAAAACAAGTCAGACCAAACTGAAATTACATAAACTTTCCCTTTTGCTCTTTTAAGGGGGAAATACCTGCTACTTTCTTAGGCAGAACAAGGGAAGTCATGATTCTTACTCCAGACTAGGTAATAGCTACACATCTCATAAACTTGGCCTCCCAAACAAAAGAACAATTTTTTACTCAAGAGGAAGTCTTCTGTCTTCTTAGAGCAATTGGTCGAATTACAGTTGGCTTTTAAGATAGCATTTTCCGCTGAATAACATGGGAAGGATAATTTCCCTAATGCAGACTCATGGTAAGGATGTAAGGAACCAGCTCAGATAGCCGTGTGAACTTAGTGTAGGAGCTCATGAAGCTTTTCCTTGAATTAGGAAAGGATCCCACAAGTGAAGTACCTTGTGACTTCTTGCAAGGTCTCTCTCTGCATACCTTCCATAAATCTTGGTAAATGTGTGTGGTGTGTACATAGGTATGAGTGCACTTGGTATCAATTCACTAGTTATTGATAACTTGTCACAGTTTCTTCTGTCAGGTGGAAATTCTGCCTCCCTTAGAACAGTTGTGAAGATTAGATGAGGTATTTTATAGAGAGTGTTTAGCACAATATCTGGCATCTAGTAAATGCTCAATAAACTATGGTTACCTTTGATATTGTTTTTATCGCCTAGAGGACAAATGAAAAAATTGGGATAGTAGCTAATAAGATCCATAAAGCAAACTTCTACTATGCATAGAAGCCACTCAAACGGATAATCCAGACTTAGTCTGCCTCAAGGGAAGGGAAAAAGAGACAGATTATTTGAAAAATTCTGATTTAGGATCCATTGTAGGGAATCATGGTGGTCAAAAGGCTTTGTATTTAGCAAAGAATTAAAAGTTCTTAAAGAAACAAACAAAGGAAGTTTTTCTGGGTCAGGCAGATGGGCAATCCCAGTCTGAAATCAAGCAACACCTGCCCGACTAAGCAACTAATGAAGAAAACAGCACATCCTTTACATGAGAAAGAGGAATGTCATTGGACACATGTGGCTCATTCTACACCTTGAAAAGCCCTTCCTTGTCTTGTTTTGAGTTTTACTCAACCTTGTGAGGTAGTTAGAGAAGGGATTTTCCTTCTCATTTTCCATGTAACAAAAAGGGGTGTGAGAGGATAGGGGAATTGGTAATTCTCATAGGCTGATGTGTTTGACCATGGCCATCATCTTACAATTTGTCAACAGAAAGTTACAAATTGTTTTGAACAAAAAAGGAAGACCTGCTCATCATCCTTTTATTTTTTTTTCTCCTTCCCTTCTATTGCCTTGAAAATCTGGTTGAATTCCTAATAACTGTTGGTGGTGGAGTGTACATGTGTGCTTTAGTGACAAGATGTGCCATTACTTCCCATAGATACTAACCTAACCTAGGTGTTTTTCTTCTTTTTTATCATTGAGCATGAGGAGTCTTTTTTTTTATGTCATGGTCTTTAAATGTTCAAGCAAAAGCAAAACTGTATTTTCTACCATTATGTTCAGGAAGCTTCCTAGTCATCTACAGAAGAAAATATATGTTCTCCAAACATAGATTTTCCTTTCTTGTGGAGAAATCACCTATCTTTGTAACCCTACTGGACTCTCTCCAGTAACCCTACTGAATCCTCTCTTGGTGGGGTGAAGAAAGGGTTGATTAATATACCTACTAATCGTTGGAAAAGAAAATGGTCACTCATAGCCCAGACTTTTCCTCTTCGGAAGCAGAGCTTCCCATAGGAAGTATACATGTTACTCTCCTGCTATGCAGCTGTCTACATCAGGGATGTTTTTTAGCAGGCTTGGGTGACCTCAGAATATAGGCTATCACTTGAATATGAGCCATATAAGTTTAGCTGAGATTAACATTAGGAGGTGTGTTTTTTACAAATGCAGACTTTTCAGACTTTGGAAGTAGTATAGCATTTGCTGTTTGTAAAGTGAAAGTCAGCCGAGTTCTATATAGACTGTAGAATATCAACGAAACTTGAAATTCAAACTGTTGGTGCCCATATCTAGATAAACAGCACTAGATTGCCTCAAAGGGCTGAGGAGGGTAATGTGAGAGGGATACAACTGGGTACAGGGGATTCAGTCTCAAAGGTGATCAACCACTATTTATTCCAAATTGACTCAAATGAGGGAAAACCTTACCTGAAATTTTGTTTCTTAGGCTGCAGGAATTCTTTATTAAGAATTAGATTTTTTTTTTTTTTTTTTAGCCACAGTGGTGCACACTGAGAATGGCTGCTCACAAGAGAATGTTGATGCTCTGTTACTGGACAGTCTGTGCTCATTTCCTCCCAGGGTGCTGGGACCAGGGGCCTCAAGGAGGAAATGGAAGTTAGGAGGTGTTCAATATACTGGCAGGGGTGGGGGAGCTTCCTATACAGCATCTGGTGACAAGAGTTGCTGCTCTTCAGAGAAATCTACTATATCCTCTAAGGGAAAAGGCAATATATTTTTCCCTTAAGAAATGGTGATGATGTAGTGCCAAATGATCAGAGCCAAAATTAACCTCTTAATGAATTTAAAGTCCAAAAAAGCTGAAACTCATAGATCATGTATTCCAGCCACCTGGCATAGGTTATCCAGCACCTTGGCACAGCTAGAGCCAGTGAGGAGTGTGTGGTGATTAGGGGTCAGTGAGGGGCACATGGCGAGTAGGGGCCAGTGAGGGGTGCATGGCAATGAAGGACCAGTGAGTGGTGTGTGATGAGTAGGGGCCAGTGAGGGGTGCGTGGTCAGTAGGGACCAGTGAGGGGTGTGTGGTGATTAGGCCTCACAGACTCTCAGGCCAGCTGCCTGGGATTGGTGCCTTGGAGTGACCACTTATTAACTAGCTATATGACCTTGAGGGTGCTGGCTTGTTTTCTAAATGTGGTGGATGCAAGGCCAGTGCACATTACCCTCCCCAACCCTTAGAACCTTCAGAATCTAGTGCTGTTTATCTAGACACGGGCACTGACAATTAGAATTTTGAGTCTCTTTGATATTAACCTACAGCATATATAGAACTCAGCTGACTTTCACTTTACAAACAGCAAATGCTGTACCACTTCCAAAGACTAAAATGTCTGTATTTGTAAAAACACATCTCTGAACACAGCCTAACTAATTTAACTTTAAGAATTCAGGCCTAATAATGATTTGACATTGAATTAATTTAACTTTGTAAGTTAAATTTTACTTTCCTGAAGAAACTACATTCATTCCATTGACACACTTGCACTGGAACTGCTAATGCCTCCCCCCAATCCTTGAGAACTCCTCTGAAACAGAATTGACCAGAAGAAAAAATTGGGGAGAAAGAATTTGGGCTTAGTTTCTCAGGACTTTTAACTCATAAGAACAAAATAACTTAATTTGAGACTTTAATTACTTGGGGCTTTCACTTCCATGGGAATTTAATTTTTGGACTCTAATTACTCTCTAAGAATTTATAATAGAGGTTTATATTAATATTGGGGGCATATTATTGTTGGCATTGTAATATTGTAGTCTTATTCATTTTATTATTGGAATAACATGCTAATTGGACCTGGAGAACAGAAAGTGGTAAATATTCTGGATCCTCTGGCAAGATGCAAGCACACTGCTGAGTGAAAGATGAATCCTGCCAAATTTAGGAGCCTACCCAGGGATGAAGTTTTTAGGGATCCAGAGGTCTGGATACATGTTATGAGATACCTTCCTTTGTGTCTCCTACCTCTAAGAAATAGGCATATACTTGCAAAGCAAATTTTGGAAACAACACAGACCACATTTGGGAATATTGTTCTAACTCATTTATGATGTGACTCAGAAGGCTATTGGTTTTGAATGGGATGTAAAGAAAGAGGCAATTATCAGTTTTCAGTCCAAGTTCAGTACAGCTGATTGGTCCATATGACTCAGCAAATCTCAAGTTATTAGAGATATCTGTGACAAGGTCTCTGGCAAACCCCAATGGGAGAGTCAGAACCCCTGGAGCAAAGCCATGCCATCTGCAGCAAAAACATATTCATTGTTTGAGGTGCAGTTCCTGGCATGCTCCTCAGCATCACAGAGGATATTAAGTGATTATGCAATTGAAGCTGCCCATGATGAGTTGGATATTGTCAGACCTATTAAGTAATAAATTTGGGAAAACACAGTAGAATTCCATTGTATGATGGAAATAGTACTCAGGAACAGGCCTGAGCAAGTCCCAAGGGCACAGCTGAGTGAACAGTTGCCCAGACTTCCATCCCATGTTCCCCTGTTGTACTGAACAGATGCCTCTTCTTTTGCTCATGCGTATCTATGGCTTCAGGGGGTTATAATGACCAACTGATAGAGGAAGAAAGAATCCAGGCCTGGAGCACAAAAGGGGTTGGTTCAGTGTGTTCAGTGTGAAATGTTGCTTCACTATAGCCACAATTGGGGTGGCCCTGGAAGACAATGACAAATGGAAATTCCTCCACTGGGCAAAATTTTGAGACATATACCTGACCATCAACTTGGGGGTTGGAGAGAAGTGAACTGAAGTAAAAGATGTACATAAATTCCTGGGAAGTAGTTCAGGACTTGGCAGATTGGTCCTGGAAGGAGCAAGCTGGGAAGAAAAGGAGATGAAGAGATGGAGTGAAGAGACATCAAGATGGTCCCATGGGAGTGATCACCAAGCATGCAGATCTTTTAGTTTTTGCATCAATGCCCACCAGACAGCATCTGTCAAACAGGAGACACTAAACAACTAGAATAAATAAATGACTTAACCCAGTAGAGATCAGCAAGGTTTTGTCTTTGGGTGACCAGTACAACTGACTCCCAACTACAGTAGCCATGGTGGCAGGACGGAGGCTATGCATGAACCCAACAACATGGGCTTCCTTTCACCAAGGCTGATCCGACTGTCAGTGCAGACTGTGAAAAATGTCAGCAGTAGAGATCAATGCTGACCTTTTAATGTGGTCCCATTCTTTGAGAAAATCAGAAGTCAAGTTGATTACATTGGACTCCTTCTAAGTGGAGAGGGAAGAAAGTTGTTCTTTCTTGTATTGGGACCTGCCCTAGGTATGGGTTTGCCTTCACTGTCTACAGTGACTTGTTTGGTTTCTCTGTCTGATGACCCAGAATGATCATGGGCTTATGCCCATATTACCTTGGATCAAGAAACCCATATTTCAGGAAAAAAGATGTGACAATGAGCACCTTACCAGCATGCGATCCACAGACCTTAATATATACTATGGTAGAATTGTTGTAGCACCTTCTTAAGGGATACCTAAGGAATCAACTGGGCAAATGCACCCTTTAGGGTTGGGTTACTGTCTTTCATGGTGTGATATACACAGAGGATGCCAAAAAATTTATACATATTTTAAGAAAGGAAAAAACTATTAAAATTGTAACACTCAGTATATGTTGATAATGTTTGTTATCTTGCATATTGTATCTTGTATCTCTGGTAATAGCAGAAGTCAAACGTGACTTGAATATTATAATTTTACTACAGTTTTTCCTTTCTTAAAATGTGCATACATTTTTTTGGCACCCTCTGTATTTTGAACTAATGTCCATTATATGGCATTGTGTCCTCTATATTTAGAGAATATGGATTGAAAAGCAAGATGTGGAAGAAAGAATGACTCCCTTACCATCATCCCCAGTGACCTATGTAGGGAATTTTTACTTCCCACTCTCACAAATTTGGTGTCTAATGAACTAGAGACTGTCTTGGTGGAGGACATTTCTACAGGGGGACACATTAATGGTTCCATTACTCCAAAATGCAGGGAGAATGGGAACCAAAGACCCCATTCTTGGCAAGGGAAAGCACCTCCAGAAAAGGAGGAAAATTAAAAAGGAAGCTGAGTGAGTTGGAACAAAGAAAATTCAGCTAGTTTACTTTTAAGCTAGCCATTGCTAGCAAGCTTCCTGCCTTTTCTGAAATTCTAGCCTATTGGGGATACAGCTTACAATCACCCCTGCTGGGTCTATGAGCACTCTGAGGAAAAATGGCCGTAGAAGAGACTATGGCAAAGACCTAGAAAGATACATTAACTGGGTTGTTTCCTGCCTAGTAAACAGGCAAAGCAGATACCCATGGTGGAGATTTGCATTTGCCTGGGGCAGAGATCAAGGGAGTAGCTCATGCCCTGAGATGTGGGCAGAAGAGCTTATATCCCTTATTGCAGAGGAAGATCCTCTGTGGTGGTTATGGGAGGAAAATTCCTCCCTCCCACCAATTCCTCAGAGGAGATTAACCCCACTGGTGTTTTACTCCACAGGGAACTAGTGAAGTTTAACACCTCCCTAGAAATCTGTGTGTGTGATCTCAAGCGGGAGGCTGTCCCAACACAGACTCAGATTTCAGATTTCTCAAGGCTACCCTTAAGGTTAATAATAATAACAATAGGAGCTGATACGCTCAATCAGAAAAACTGCTGGCGTCTTTGTTCTCTCCCTCATCTTACCCTCTGGGCAAATAGACTCTAATAAAAGCAGAGTGGAGCAAACACTCGGTGCCATTGCTGGAATCCTACAAACGGGCAATGGACCCCTGAGCTCCCACTTTTAATTCTACTCTATGTCTCATGTCTCTTTCTTTGCTGTTGTTTCTAATTCTATAGTTCTTCAGTTGGTTGCTGACAGTTTCCACAGGTCTTAGTGGACCCTGAACCTAGGGAGGGATCCTGACACCTAAAGCTATGATTTTAGCTTAGATATTGTGGCCTTCTCATGCACACAGACAAGCAGGCCCCACAGTGAGGTACTATGTTACACTGTCAAGGACAGATGCTCCGGTTTACCATGCAGAGGTAAGAACTGCTATGTAACAGGGTAGGGAAGACAAGGCCTACAGCCAAGAGGTGTTGTGAGCTGCCTCCATGTATATTCAGTCCTCTTATTTATTGTGAATGGGAAAATGAGAACAATAACCACAGCCTGTCAGGGATCTGTTCACTAGAAGCTTAGACTCCTACAGGATGAAAGCCTTCTATGTCAGCAAAAGTACTTGGCTAAGGGACAGGAAGGTGCCTTATGGGTGGTAGAAGGCAGAGTTAAAAATAAAATTTGTGGAAGTAGAGACTTTAGTTTCTCCTGCTAGCCTTCCTGTTGTAAGTTTGGTTTTGTATTGTAGAAATTGTGACCACCTTGGAAAAGCAATGACAGTTTGGGATTTGAAATGTGGGTGTTGCAAGAAATGGAAAGTAGTAGGTGTTATTAGTGCCTCTCTCGTGTCTTCCTCAAACCATACCTTCCATGGACTTCATCACTTGCATCCACTGAATGCTTTCTCTGGTGACTGTAGGCCACTGTGCTGGCCTCAAGCTAGAAGCTCTAGTGAAATACAAGTTTCTTGGAGCTGCTCTCAACCAAGAGCTGGTGAGAGTTGATGTGTCTGTATCTGACTCTCTCACCTCTCCTGTGGAATAACTGAGGCCTCTACCCTGTACTGGTTGGAGTTCCCTGCAGTTTTAAACTTCTTTTATCTAAAATAGGAGACTTGCTTTTTAACACATCCTTTATTGGTTGCTTCTCTTTCCTGTTCTCTTCTTCTTTCCCTATCAGTGTTTTCTGGAACTATCTCCCAAATAAACATCTTGCACTTGAATCTTCTTTCTTCCCTTTCTTTTCTTTCTTCTTCCCTTTCTTCCCTTCTCTTCTCTTCCCTTCCTCTTTCTTTCTTCCTTTCCTTTCCTTTCCTTTCCTTTCCTTTCCTTTCCTTTCCTTTCCTTTCCTTTCCTTTCCTTTCCTTTCCTTTCCTTTCCTTTCCTTTCCTTTCCTTTCCTTTCCTTTCCTTTCCTTTCCTTTCCTTTCCTTTCCTTTCCTTTCCTTTCCTTTCCTTTCCTTTCCTTTCCTTTCCTTTCCTTTCCTTTCCTTTCCTTTCCTTTCCTTTCCTTTCCTTTCCTTTCCTGAGTCTCACTCTGTTGCCCAGGCTACAGTGCTGTGGCATCATCATCATCATAACTCACAGTAACCTCAAACTCTTGGGCTCAGGTGATCCTCCTGCCTCAGCCTCCCCAGTTGCTAGGACTAAAGGTGACTACCACCACACCCAGATAATTTTTTTCTATTTTTTTTTAGTACAGACAGGTTCTTGCTCTTGCTCATTCTGGTCTTGAACTCCTGAGCTCAAGCAGTCCTTCCGCCTTGTCCTCACAGAGTGCTAGGACTATAGGCGTGACCCACTGTGCCCAGCCCTTGCACTAGTATCTTTTACTCATGGTCTGCATCTGGGTGAAGTCAAACTAAGACAATTTGCAAAATGTATCACAAAATCAAATTTAAAATAGCTTTCTCCCATTTCTGTGATGTTTACAGTATAAGTTGTATATATAAAGACAGATAGATGTTAACTGTGTTTAGAAATTTGAGAAGGACCTAAACAATAGAGGGATATCTATGTGCCTAGATTAAGGGTCATCGTATTTTTTTTTCCGTAAAGGGCTATGTGAGCCTAAAATGACACACTCGGTGTTGCATATTATTCTTTCATGTTTTATTTTTATTTATTTATATATTTATTTATTGTGTAACTCTTTAAAAACATAAAAACCACCCTGAGCTCACAGGCTATATATAATAGCCCATGGGTCATATTTGGCCCACAGCCTAAGGTTTGCTAAACAGAAACTAGAGAGAGATGCTGGTTTCACTTTACCTCAAAAGTGAGAATTTGTGTCTCCAACAAGTTCTCATTCTTCAATATTGATTTATATTTACACAGATAGCCAAGGATTTGGCTCTGGGACAAGAAATGCTTAAATGTTGTAATGATCTAAGTTTAAACAGGACAGAAATGTATGGACTGAATTCTCCTCCAAAACCACTTGAAGGGAAAAGTGCTTGGCACAGCTTTTTCTTAAGGGGAGGGCTATTAATTTAACAAAAACATTTGTAAAATAGTTCTGGAGACTCAACAAACCAAGGAGTTGATTGACTTTGCCCTGAGGAGTCATTCTGCACCTTAAGCTTACACCTCTAAATTGTTGACATTTCAAAGCAGAATTTAAGGTTTTATAACCTTCGCAATGTGTTTACAGCACTAAATATATTGAGGGAAGAAAGTCCAAATGGAGTGATTTATTTGAGAAATCCCCAGATTGGGGGAAGGTGTCTCTTGAAATGGGTGCCTCAGGGAAAGAGCCCATCATGATATATTTAGTAAATGATGTTGAGAAAAACTTCAGAGGACTATATAAATTGGGGTTTGGGGAGGGAATAGAAAGGGAGAAAAATATTTTTCCTGAATGAGATTTATGAACTAAGAAATAGATAGTTTGGGAAAGAAATTTTTTTCCTTTTGTTCCCTTAACCCTGATAGATTTCAAGCCTTTGGAAAACTGGGGAAGAAAATTACATTCGCCTCTTATACTTTTGGACCATTTCTTACCCCATAGTACATTGTGCGGCCCTGTATCTTCCTATTTCCATTTCTTGCTCATAAAAAAAACTCATATGAATTTCAGAACTCTGTTACTTGAAGACAAGCCCAGTTTGAAATCACATCCATTCCTCTTACAAAGTGTTTAGCCCTATCAGTCCTCATGGGAACTGGAAGCAGTTGTCTAGAACGCAAGCGAAGGAATTGTGTTTCTGCTTAGAAGTGCTAGTTTCTGTGGCAAAGAGAGATGTGACTCAGTACCCCTTTGTGAACCGGGCAGTCTGAAGCATCAGTCCTCCTGGACTTTGAAATGTTTAGCTGAGCTGATGTATCCATGGTAATAGGAGACCAGAAGAATATAATGGCTGAAATTCTCTGAAAATGCAGAAATCATCAATGAGTCTAACATGCCCTCTTTCAGCTCTTGTCTCACAGCTATTAATGTCTAGCCAGGTGGATGTGCTTGAGATCTGGTTCCTAACTTATTTTCTGGTGGAGGCAATCTAATCAGAGAACAAGACAAAAAAGGAATAAAAGAGGAAGCAGAGAGCAGTGCAAAGAATATGAATTTCGTGTTACTAGATAATCAACCTGGTTGGCTACATGTGGCTTTGGGAATAGGATTTCATGATCTCTAAACACTTTTTTCTACCTTATTTAAAAGCTTAGCCAATCAAGGGTTTTGGGCTTTATGGAGATTATGATAATTCTTATAGCTCACTAAAGAGAACTATTCACTGTTAACTTATCTCATATCCTTGAGCCTCCTAATTTGTCAAGAACTATTTATAGATGGTCTTTGATGCTTAGTGTAGGAAAAAGTGCATTATAAGGAAACAGAACTGTATTGCTGTGGTGGAGTTTATGATCTTTCTGGGGAGTGATACTTTCATATTTCAGAGCTTTTACAAATGCTATCTTTTTGCCATCTGTTTCCAGCCATCTACCTGGAAAATGCTTACTCATTTTTCTACATCAGTGGTTCTCAAACCTTCCTAATGCCACGATATATTTTCATTGTTATGAAGGGGCCGCGACCCACTGGTTGAGAACTGCTGTTCTAGATGGAACTCACGTGTCATGTCCTCTTTGAAGCTTTTCATAATCACCTCAGCAGCAAGGATCCTCTCCTTTGCACTCTCACCATCCTGTGAGATTCTGGTTGCATGGTACAGTCAGTTATCATCTATTTTCCTGTCAGTTTTGTCTGGACTGAGGCACTTTTCAGGCAGGAATGTTGTTGTAGGTTCCCTAGCATCCAGCATGCAGGCTGAAACAGCAGCAATTCAATGAATGGTCAATAGTCTAGCAGCCAAATATTACCTGCACACACATTTGATGTTGCCCAAGTACTGTGTGGATACATAGTTCTTGAAACTGTTTTGAATTGTCAAATCCACACAAAAATCTGAATTTTGGGCATCTTTTGAAAAAAAAGGAAAATACATCCGTATTAGTCTTGTTCTATATGGAGGAGTTGGCTGGAGCTGAGAAGTGGCTCTTTCACACGAAAAGGAACAAGTGTTTTCCAGTTTGCCATAGTTTCCAGCACTCCCTCACATCAACTTGGCTTGGATTGCTTTTCTTACTTACCTTGCCTGCTGATCCATGGCAATATTGGAGATTTTACTCCTCTTCCACAGAACTACACATAGGTAAACTTGTCACTTTCTTCTCAATGTCACCTAATCACTTCTCCCCCATCCTGTTAATCTTCTTTACGTCCTTTGAACTCTTCCTTCTTCAGTGGTCCTTAAAGAGGACAGATGTACATGTCAGAATCACTTGGGATGTTCTTCCAACATAGCATTTTAGAGTCTTGAGGTAGAGGGAAACTTATTTTAAAAAATATCCTTCATATAACTCTCTTACTTTACGAAGTACCAATTTTTTTTATCTGTTATTTTCCTTATATTATGGTATTGGACCCATGGCTTCTCTCTTCTACTAGGTTGCAAGCCTCTTGAGGGCAAGATCTTGGTTTATTTTATTTCTGTCCTAGAAAGTTCTTTGAACATGGCAGGTAGTTAATAAATATTTTTGAATAAAAACTTTAGGTACAATAGATAAATTCTGACAAAGAAGACCCTGGACTGCAGAGGTGATTGTACATGGTTTCCTGGAGTATGGTGGACTTGGCCGTTACCAAAACATTTTCCTGTTATCACTTCTAAAGGACTGTTCGTATTGGATACAAATCCATTTTAATAGTCTTCCCGAAAGGCCCAATTTACAAAGGGAGTAGTTACGATGCTGAAATAATCTTATTTTCTCAGAGAAAAATACTCTATTAAAAAATCTGTATCTTCACATCATAAAATACTTGACACCTGCCCATGCATATTTATTGAAATATATGTCTTTCCTGAAAAAGCAAATAAATCAAGGACCAGATGTCATCAAGGGGAAGGGACCTACCAGAATATTGTATGTGTAGTGGTCCCTTGGGTCTAGGATCTCCCGTGTCTCTACCCAAATCCAAGCATAGCCAGATCCTGCAAAACCCGTGTAAATGAAGTCAGCCTTCCATATATGTGAGTTTCATATCACGCGAATACTGTATTTTCTATCCCTGTTTGACTGAAAAAAAATCTGTGAGCAAGTGGATCTATGCAGTTCCAACCCATGTTGTTCAAGGGTTGATTGTATATTCTTGTCCAAATCATTCATAACGAAGACCATAAGCAGACACAGATAACTGAAACTTGCTTGATTAACTTACTTCAAATTGCATGAATGTTGCAGGTTTTTTTTTTTTTTAATGAAGTGTGCCTTGTTTCTATTAAATTCCAATTTTGACTACTGTAAAGGAAAATGAAGTCTCTCTAATTACCACAAGAGGAAGATATATAAATGACAGTTTAGGCACTTGACTTGCTTCTGTTTGGTACTTAAGCTTGATGAGTTCTCTATTCCACACTCCTCTGAGAAAAGAGAGCAAGAGAGGTTTTATACTTTATATTATGCCCTTATTATGAGATACCAACCATCTTTTCTGCTCTTTAATTACTTCATTCTGCTCTAATGGATTCAGCATTCATAATCTGTTTGTAAATTTATTAGCATATGTTGAGTTACCTCACTTTATGAGTAAGTCTGCTATGAGAGAATTCTAGCTCTGCTCAAAAGATTGACTGTGTCAATACATATTGGTTGTGTATTTTAGACCCTGAGCTGGGGAGAAGGTCCATAAAAGGAACAAGACAATCTTTTCATTGTGGGTCTCTCAGTTTAGCGGGGGTATGCCAACACTGATACCCAACATGAACAGGTTTAGTGATAGTAGTTTACAATAAATGGTTAAAGGATACAGAGAGAAGGAAATGATTACTTCTGATTGGGCATTTCAGAGAAGTGATGCTTGAAATGGGTCACAATGAATGAATGGTAGTTTCACAGACTGAAAATGAAGAAAAAAGCATTCCAAGAATATTGTAAGCAAAGGTAGAAAAACTCCAAAGTGCTTAGCCTGCTTGCAGAAAGAAATACTAGTCATTAGCATGGCTAGATTGAGAAGGAACAAGGGGAGACTGGAAAGATAGTCCTAGTACCCACAAAGAGTGAGAGATCAGACACCGGGATTATGCCACAAGTATGATGGTGAAGATTTTGTTCTGTTCACAATGTCTAATCTCTAGTCTTTGTGGATGTTGAAAGTATTTGGGATACATATGGGAAGTTGCTTTCTCCAGTTCTAACCTGCATGTAGTGAGCATTATTACTCTGCTTCAGAGCCTGAAAATCTAAAACTTTAACTTCCCTGACACTCTGGCAGTAGATTGGCTCCACTCATCACAGGGTCTATGAAACTTGGAAAGCGGAAGCGATTCCAGTTTCTTAATTTTAGCTGTGTCTGCTGACAAGGATGGCGGTAGGGACTTTGCATTTTCCCAGAGTCTAATCTCCTGCTCTTCTGAATATTGAGGGGCTGTTGTAGTGGCAGTGATTTCCTGATCCCGCTATCAGATCACAGCTACAGGAATATATTTGCGTGTCAACAGCTTGAGTGGATGGAGGCCTCTCAGTTCTCTGTGCATCTAGGCAGCAGTGCCTTTCGTGGGAAACTATTCTGGAGATCTGGGGTACAGCCCACTCCTGCAGCCCTTTTACCTAAATCTATAAGCATGTAATGCCCTGGAGAGGAACTCTTTTTGCTTCAAATAGGTAGTATAGTTTCTGTTTTCTGCAACTCTGTGCAATTTTATCCTGAAGACGAGAAAAAAACTATCGAAAGACTTCAAGTAGAAGAATGACATAATCTGACTTGTATTTTGGAAAGAGCAGTCTATTAACAGAAGGGAGTGTGGATTTAATGGGATCAAAATTGGACACGAGGTTATTAGGCGGTGGTTGCATATAAGGGTGATCAAAAGGATGGGTAAGATGTTGACACAGTGGTTTACCTCCAGGAAGAGCCAGATTCATGCACTTGTCACATATGTGCTTAGAAGGGTCCCTTGCTTGGGGTTTCTTATTCTACTCACTGTCTGGGAATTATGAATAATTTTAATCTTTGAGTTTGTGTTTTTTAAGTGAAGTCAATGAGACACACTGGGGCATAACCTCAGGGTGGGGGGCAGAGGATAAAAGTCTCAACTCATGCTGGGCGTACTTGCATCCCTGGTGGTGGTGGTGGGGGGGAGTTTTAGGCTGGCTAGTTTTCCTGCCTCCTGGCACTCCAGACACACGTTTTCTTTTCTTCCCACCCCTGCCTAGCTAATGCTGCCATCCTCCATCTTCATGCAGGTAAGTGTGTGTAGCGCCGTGACAATTTAGTGTGCAACTTAGAGGGGTAAGCTTCCTGAACATCCCCTATTCAGATACTGAGTATGTCCTGGCATGGACAGCGTCATCTATTGGGGTTGCCCATCCTCCATGTGTTGGAGAAATGGGCTTGTGGGAAAGCAAGCCAGGTTTCTTTGTCTCCAGCCAAGAAGGTCAGCTAAGAACTGGCAGGAAGGGAATCCAGCAGCTGGTGAGCTGTACACTCAGTCACAGGACAGGGCCCCTGGGGACTTCCGAGGATCTGCACACACTCAGTAAGTATCACTGTACCAAAAGGAGTGTACCTTTAAATAGCAAATAAAAAACACTGTGTCAGGTTGACCACTGAACAAAGTTTTATATGTCAACTTTTAGTGGCATTTTCCCCTGCCTTTCTTACAAGGCATGCACATTTTCATTTTTCCCTGGGTCCCACACATAAGAATAACCTCTTGTTTCTGAAGGAACTATACTGTACTAGAGAATGGTTCTCTCCTTTCCAGATTTGAGTTGCATTATAATAGGGCCTGTTCTGCTCCCTGACAGAGTGGAAGGAGGGATACTCTCAATGCCTACTATTTAATCTGTAGGCTGTGTGTGTGTGTATTGTGGGGCAGCCAATAGAGAGAGAGAAAGATAGAATGTGGGAGACAGAGGAAGAGAGAGAAAGAGATAGAGTAGGAGAGAAGATCCAGAGGACAGAAAAGGAGGATTGTCACCAGAGTCATCAAAGAAAAGAAAGTGATGCAGAGTGTTGGGGAAAGATTTGAATCTGGAAGACACAGAAAAGGAAAGGATGATGGACAGAAATAAAGGTGTACAATTGGCTACAGGTTCATATTTTCTATTTTCCATTCTGGTTGGCTGAAAGTGAATTAGGTTAAAAGTCAGTGGATAGAAGAATAGTATAAAATTTAGCCATGGAAATGGATAGAAGGAAGAAACTAGAGATGGATACAAAAACTTGGAAGGGGTGATTTGCTCTTTGAAATAATTTTGTGGTTTCCAAAGAGGTCATTCTAGACTTGCTACCAAGAACGAACACCTTTCATTGTTTAGAAATGATTTTGTTTCAACAGATTCCATGTGATACTTTCTCTGGCACTTTCTCTGGCACATCTATTGCTGAGAACAAGGAATATTTTAAGTGTTTCTTTTTAAAGTTTTCCTGGCTTCAGTGGCTTCCTAGTTTGCTCTCTTGGACCTCAGCTTTTCACTCTTTGTCTTTGCTTTATCTGTGCTTTCCTGGCTTAGATTTCTAGGGAGTATAGATCCCAGCATCTACTGACAGCTTCCTTTGGCTCATGGGGCCTGCTTGTTAAGAACAAGCTTCAAGGGCAAGTTTTAGGTGGTGTAAATGGATAGACCCTTACCCTAGCCTGGTCGTGCTGGGAGCCACATCCTTGAACTTAACTTATTTGTCAACACGGCATTGCTGGCCCTTCTCGCTGAGGCACTATTCCTGAGCAGCTGTCATGGATTGTTTCTGTGACAAAACAGCCCTTAGCATGTTCCAAGAGGTTCTCTAAGCATTGCTGTAGAAAAGGGCAAGCCCCTGTTTTTTTTTTTTTGTGGCCATTTAGTGCTTCCCTTGGGCCCACAGTCTTACTGTTTTTGACCTTAAAGAAGAGAGAAACTAAATGAGAAATTTGTTTCAGCTCCCAACTGTCGGCATGGGGCCATTTTTACACTGGTAAGAGATCTATCACTGTTGTCTTTAAGAGTCAATAATATTATATAGTGGTAGAAACTATTTGGTTAGTTTTCCTTGGGATGGAGTTGTGGGTGAAGGTAAATAGTATGTCATTACACTCTGTATGTCAGTATTATCCTGTCCTCACAGAGGGTAGCATGATGTTGCAGTTGGAATTCTTTGTGTGCAGGCACATAACCCCCATTGCTAATTCAGGTGGGAAAGGATATTTGTAGCAAGGAGACTGGGTAGATTTTGGAATCTAAGGATCTAACTCCTTAAATGGCTAACTCAAGCGGACAGAGACTGGGTAGATTCCATACTCTGAAAGCAGAACTAAACATTTGGATCTTGGCAAAGACCAAGGTCACCAGGAAAGTTCTTTGGAACCTGGTATGAAGAACATAAGGAGCTTCCACTAGAGAGTCTCAGTTCTTACCACTTTTCATTGCTCATACCTGTTTCATAGTCCCAGGAGAATGTGTGATTGGCTTCACATCACACACATAGTCACCCCATGGTGGAGCAGATGGGGTGGTTTTAGTGACAGTTCCCCCACAATTACACCACGTAGGAGAGAGGACTTTCCCAACTGAAAATGACACTAGTAATGTGCCAGACAATTTTACATATGTTATCTTGTTTAACTTACTACCAGCCCACAATCTATGGGAGATATATCATCACCATCGCTTTGCAAATTAAGAAGCTAAAGCTCTGACCTGCTCATGATGACAAAAATTAAAAGGACTAGAACCAGGATTCAAATTCAAATCTAAGGTGAATGACTATGCTCCTTGGGAATTCATCATCTCATGTGCTAATTATTAGTTAATAGAGATGATGAGGAGGAGGATGAAGATGATTTTAGGCCCTTTTAAAATATTCTCTTCTGCCTTCAGTTTGGTTGACTAATTTGTAGGAGCTACTCACAAGGGTTTACCCTGCACAGATGGCCCTTCTCCCTCTCAACCAAATGCAGTTTCATGTGTCCTTTACCAAAGGAGAGGCTGCCAGAGACTCAGGCTGCGTCCCCTTATTTTTGACATAGTTAGAAGAGCTGAATTTTAACTTCAGAAGTAGACTTAACAGAATCGCCTGTATTGAAAACTGATAGGGATGACAACTGCTGGCTTGGAAGAAAAATAGATCCAAGCAGACACCAGAACTGGATCCAAAGACAAAGTAAGAGGGTTTGAAAAATCAAGCCTACAGGAAAATGTCAAACGTATCTTGGTAGTCCCAGAGGGCTTTATTACAGTAAATCACAGATCAATCACTTTTTTTAAAAGAAAGTTACATATTTCCAATGTTGTCTACTTAAAATATGTGGAAGAAAAAAAAAGAAGTAAAATATGTGGAAGGACCACATTTGCTCCCACTCACGTGGAGGTGCCACTGCACCTCCCAGTGTGCTGCTCTGAGAGCAGCCTTACAGCCTTCCTATAAAGACAACACTTCCATAAACTTGCCCATTTGTTCTTTGCCATAGGAGAAGAGCATCCAGATTTAAGGGATAATATATTGTGATTTCTGTAAACACACAATGCATTTTTAAAACACACATCTTTCTTTTTTAGTGTTAGAAGAACTTTGCACAGATACCGTGAATTTACCTAGACTTCAGTGGAACTGGAAATAAAGTTTCAAACCTTACTTCCTACTATTTGAACTCCTTGGACTCCCCATATATCCTTTTTATTAGCTCCCCCCATCTTTTTTGAGATCCCTAAGCCCATGCATTGGCACCCTTTACTGCATTCCTTCCAGACTCTAAAGTTACTTGTGGGGTTAGAGAGCATTTGACCATCGTTTTTCTCCCCAACTTTTTGATTCCTTTTCTCCCATATAATTCTTTTCTTTCTTTCTTTTTTTTTTTTTTTTTTTTGAGACAGAGTCTCAAACTGTCATCCTGGGTAGAGTGCCGTGGGGTCACAGCTCACAACAACCTCCAACTCTCAGGCCTAAGTGATTCTCTTGCCTCAGTCTCCCAAGTAGCTGGGACTACAGGTGCCTGCCACAATGCCCAACTTTTTACTGTTGTTGTTATCATCATCATTGTTGTTTGGCAGGCCCAGGCTGGATTCAAACACACCAGCTCTGGTGTATGTGGCTGGTGCCCTAGCTCCTTGAGCTATAGGCGCCAAGCTCCACGTAATTCTTTCTCTGACTGTTGCCATTGCAAATGCTTTTAAATACTGTCAGATGGCTTTGGGGAACAGGATGAGAGTGCTGGTATTACACAGATGCATTCTGTGAATATTGAGTCTCATATTGTAAAGGGATAAAGTGATTATATCAAGAAAGGGATGATGAGGTGGGATGGAGGAAAGGAGAGTTAAGTAGAAGGGAAGGAAAGAGAGGTCGTGGCAAACACTGGCCGTGAAGGGAAAAGAAAGAAAATGGGGTGGAATTCCTTGAAGGAACCATGGCAGAGGCAGAAGTAAAAGAATATGAAAAGTCTTAGGTAAAAACATGTCACAGGGACACAAGTTTAGTTGGTGAAGGGAACCATTATGCCAGCAGCAATGATGCCAAGCAGCCATAATGAACACACACTAGACCCAAGTCTTGATGACTTTCTTAGCTGGATTGGGCTAAACTGCCATAACAAATAGACCCAAATAAAAAAAAAATAGACCCAAATATTAATCTGAACAAAGTAGGAGCTTATTTCCTGCTATTGTAACAGTCTAAAGTGGATGCTTGGGTAGGCAAAGAGTTCTCTTCAAGTTGGTGATCAAGAGACCTAGAGTGCTTCCATTTGGTGACTCTGACTTTCTCTAGAACTTAGTTAATGTTTGCAACCACATGATGAAAGGGAAGGAGAGAAGGGAGAGTCAGTCACCCACTCATTCAGAGACCCACCCCCAAAGTGACACAGATGACTTCCACTGCTATTCCACTGGAGACAACTCAGTCACTCATTTTACATTGGTAAGGGAGGCAGGGAAGTGCAGTTTAGCAACGGGCTCAGAAGTCCAGGTACTGTGGATGACAGGACGAATGGGTTTGCTGGACCACTGGTAGTTTCTGCCATGGTGGCTCAGGGGGTGGAGAGCACAGCCACACTGTTCAACAGATCTGTTTTACAATCCTTAGCTGGCAAGATTGCTCAGTTACATAGGCTTCTAAGCTAATAATAGCACCCATCAGATTCTTATGAGCATTGAATGAGATAATTAGTATAAAACATTTAGCATGGTTCCTGACAAACCATAAATGCTCAGTAATTGTTAGCTATTATGGTCAAATAATATTAGCTATATTATGGTTGGATATAGACCATATAAGGAAAAGTAACAAATATCTGCTTTAATCTTAAACTCATGATAAACAATTCATGTGCTTATCATATAGTTTTAAAAACATTACCTTGAGATAAGTACTATCTGCTTTTTACAGATGAGTATCTTGTAGCAGAGAGGTAACATAGCCAGGATATAGGAAAGTGGGATTTGAGCCTAGTTTTATTTAATTCTGATCTCCATGTTATGTGCACTATGAGTACCATAAGGAGGAAACAGTGGGGGTTAAGTGAGACAGGGGCCCAGAAGAAACAGCTAAATCCAGAACAAAATAATAAAAATGATTGAAGTGATAATATAGTTTAGGTACGAGGAAACCCAACCTTAGCCATCAACCACACCCTCTCCTAATTCCAATCCACAGTGTAGAAGAGGACCTTTCATATGCCAAGGAATGGAGGGCCTGCTTCTTCTCTAACTGTAAGAGTGGTTAGACTTGTGCAGAACTAGCATAAAATTGTATTTCTGTTTGAATTTTGCCTCTAATGTGTTCAATCTGCTCTTAGAAAATCTGGTGCTTAGACAAATTTAATGGTTTGCGTGAAATCATTATGCACTTTCACTACATTTCCAGAGAAGACCCACCTGTATAGTCATGGAAGGGAAAAATTCCCTATGGTACCCCTGGAGGTAAATGGATGTGTTCTATTTTCGTTTGGTAAAGATATACTTTCCCAATTCATCTTTGGGGATAATAACTAGGGTCATTTTTCTGGGATTCTCATTTCTACGAGGCCATGTAAAGACCCTGGTAAAGTGCGAGGTGAATAAAATGAAATAAAGCATATTCTATATTACATGACTTCTCGGAGACTTTGCTATGCTAATTTTCATTATAAAACTTTGGGGTCTGGGAACATAGCATGCAACATTTTCCAAATCTATTTGATCTTAAGAACATTTTACCAAAAGGACTACTGCTCCAGGGAACTTGGGGGAAATGCTGATGTAATGCATTTCACTGGATGGTGATCTAGTGTCCTGAGTTTTGAGATCTTTTCAATGGATTTGTGTGGTTTTAGAAAAATGCACTTTTCCAGAGTTTGAGACACCCCCTCCACAACTCTAACGGGGAAAACTCCTTTAAACCATTTACAGGCTTCCATACAGTGACACTATTAATTGCCTGTGCAGTAGTCATTTCCCCCACCCTTCTCTTGTTAGGTTGGCAGTTTGTCCTTTTCTAGGAGATGAATTGTGATGGGTTTAATTAAATAATAGTAATTGTCTTTCTGTGTCAGTGCTGGTCTAGGATTTGGCAAAGAGATTTCATCTCAGGTTTTTGTAAAATATGTTTTTTCATTAAAAAGAGAGACTTGTTTGGAGCAAACCTCATTTTTACCTGCTCCTCCTTCCTCCTCTGAACATTGTTACACAAGGGTAGGTTTGTGGGAGTACCTAGAACAACAAGTCCCCCTTTATCTCTATCCCTTTTAATATAACATATTAACATGCAAGTGAAAATAATACTATGGCATGAATCCCTTTGAACCTGCACTCATTTACAAAATGAGAAAATTATTTGCAAATTGTATGACTTTAAATTTTGCTTACAAGTAACAAATTATGTGGGACACACCTCACAATGGACTGTTAAACATCAGTGTGCTGTAACATTGTGTTTGAGACCTTTGATAAGGATGATCACCCTATAGGTTTTGCTTTGCAGATTGTCCTTATAGATGCAGACCCCAAATAGTCTAGTCCAGAGGTTGGTGAACTTTTCTGTAAAGAACCTGATAGTAAATATTTTTGGCTTTTCTGGCCATATGGATCTCTGATGGAACCACTGGACTCTGTAGCATGAAAGCAGCCATAGTCTATAGCTAATGAGCATGGCTGAGTTCCAAGGAAATTTTATTTATGAAAAGTGCCAGTGGGCTGAATTTGGCCCATGGATTTTTTTTCTAACTCCTTGTCTAATCTTACCATTTTTTTTTTTTTTTTTTTTTTTTGCTATTTCATATTCCCTAGCTGGTATTTGAAAATATGATTCCTAGTTTTCTGGCAAGGAATTTAAAGCTCAGAAAAGTTAAGTGACTCGTCCATGGCCTGGTCATAGGCTAGGTGGGATTCAGCCTGAGAACCAGCTGGCTCCAGAACCTGTAGTTTCTAGCACACTTCCCCTATATGACATTTGGAACATTGTCTGCCTTTACTTTAGATCTGAGTAGGATCATATTGGAACCAGAAGTCCACTTTGATGCCACAGCAGAGGCACTTAAAGGGTTCCTTGAAAAGACTAAAATTGCAATCAGACAATTAAAAACTGGAAGATCTGGAATTCCTCCACTATCTAGCAATGAATCTCTCAATTTATTTCTAGGGATAAGAAAGCTGTCTTTTCTCTCACCTTGGACATGCCTGACTGTATCACTTTAGGTTTGTCAGATGCTGACGTGGGCTTTGCCTTTGAGTCCCAGACCAAGGAAACCAGCTGTCCTTGCATGCTAACAAGACAACATTTTTCTTGGATCATTTGTTCTTCAACCTGGGCCACCTCTGAGCCCATTTCTATCAGATGCTCCTTCCCCACAGGCCAACTCTTCTCCTACAAACTCTGAAAGGGCCTCTGAAGCCAATACTTGTTTACCAATTTATTCTTAAAAGTGTCAGAACTGTGATCAGACGAGGTCAAGCAACAATTCTCACAGCTGTTATAAAACATTGCTAATTGCTCTACAGGCTTAATAGAAAACACAGTTTCGCAGTCTGGAAATGGTAATTATTGTGACTCAGGTTTCTTGGCCTAAATTCCCTGGATGCATGTTCCTTTACAGCCAACAGCAGGGAAAAAAAAAAAAAAAAGAGAGAGAGAGAGAGAGGGAGAGAAGAAAAAGAAAAGAAAAGAAAAAACTAAATATGGCAGCTTTAGTAACAATACTAATAAAAAAATGTAAAAAATATATTTAATATGAAGTGTCTTCTTCTTGACTCATAAAATTGAGGTCCTTAGTCAGGAAAGCAGTGTAGATCTCACTAGTTAAAATAAAAAAATAAAACTTTAAAGATTTGGATTCTCTACCTCATGTTAAGAAATATTGATTGCAGCCTAGGAGAAGACTTTCACTTAACCACATTTTAAAAAGCTTTCATAAATATTGCAATAAAGTGAAATTCATTGCTAGTTAAACTCTAACACCAGCATGAGCTTATTTATCATCCCGATGACTGAGCTGCTGGCGAGAGGAAACAGAGGGACAGTAGGGATTTATATAGCACATCTTGAAATATCTTTCTGCAAGGTAATAAAGGCCGTGCTCCACATTTGGATCTAATGGCCAATAAACAATTTTCAGAAAACGAAAAATAAAAGTGGTAGAAGTAGACTGCATTGGGAAATTCTATTTATGCTATAGTCAATTACTGCAGTGTTCAGCTTTATTATAAACTTTTTTTCCCCATTGAGCATAGCTTGTCAGAAATCTTATACCAAGGGAATAAAATGTCAGGATGGTGTCCAAATCATTACAGCTCGTTCCTCATAACAGATTCTTACTTCTAGAAATTCTAAATGATTTGTGACAATTTTCATGGCATTTGAAAGTAAAATTAGTCAAGTGATTTTTTTTTTTTTAGTCAAGTAATTTTTTTAATGAAGAATGTTTGATAAAAATAATTGAGTTAAGCCTGCTGACACATATACCTGATTTTTTCCCCCTGCCATGTTTTCATTCACAAAGGGAAAATTCCTGTCCAAATGTATGCTTATATGGGCATCTTTGAATATAGTACTGCTTTAATAAAGTTTATATCCCTGTAGTCATCAAAATAAAAAAAAACAGTTTAAAAAGAAAGAGAAGTATATTTATTAGCAGAGAGAAATATGGGATTACCATTCCGTTTGAAGTGTCTTTAAAGGTGAAATAAAATATAGATATGGGAGGCAGCTTGGTTAAAGGGAAAATGAAGATAGAAAAATATTTTTAAAAAGGAGTTGATGTACAAAATATTTACCCAAAGCTACAAATTTTATTCTGAGCTTCCTAGTTTGCAAAAGAAAAAGGTGAATAGTCACATAATTTTAGGTCCATAAAATAAACATAATAATAATAAATCATTCAGAATTAAATGTAAGTTTTTTATCTTGAGACCAAATTATGAGAAATTTCTTCCATGAGTTCTTATAAAGAAGCTGTAATGACCTATGTCCTCAAAAACATAATGACAGTATAATAAAGTACCTCATAAAGCATTTTCTCATAATATTCTCAGTCTAGCTCTGTGGCAAATTGTCAGAGCATAATTTAGCCAAAGCAAGTATAAAAGAAGAGGATCAAAACTGCTATTCTAACTGTAGAGCCAACGGTATCTCTTTATTTTGTTTCTTGTTTATTTCTGTCTGTCCCTACTAACTGATGCCTCATTTTTCATATTTGTTTTCTATATCCCTTTAGTTTCATCAAGCAAAACCTGCCCTAGGAAACATGAATAGATAACTCACTTCCTTTAAAGAGGTATGGTCATGTTGGGACCTAATTTGTGTACATGTGTGAGGGTGCATATCCAGGACTTTAGGAAGGCAAGGCAAACAGTTACGGTTCCTATAACCATACAGCCCTGTAAGGAGGTTAGTTTGTCCAGTATAGTTTTGGCTTATGCCCACCATGCTGTTGTAATTACAAAAGTGCTCCATTTCATGCTGAAAAGTATCTCAGTTTGGAAGCTGAGTACTGTGGTTACCCTACCTCTAAACTCTTCAAAATGGATTAAATGAATAGAATAAACACTGTAATTAAATCAAAGGAAGGAGGCTAATAATATTGCCTATTAGTTTTTCTCGGGTCAATTACTGGGGAACATGGTAGAAATTCCATGGCAGAGGAAATAGTCAACCTATGGAATGAAGGCTAGCTTTGAATTAACCTAAAAACTGCAGCCAGCAGGCATTTAAATTGTTAATACTGAATTCAGAGCAAGTCCTTTTCCACATGGAACAGAAAGGGCTCTGATTTTGACAGAGATGCCAGAACTTGGATCAGCAGCTAATTGGGAACTATGCACCATTTATGGAATCATCCATATAAGTGGACATGATGCTATTGAGAAGTGGCTAAGACAGGGGTGGTAGTACTTAGTGTCTGAAAGCAAGATCAGAAAGGAATAAGCCTTAGGGACTATCATGGGAAGAGGAGAAGAAAATCTCTTCCTTGAAACTACACAATTAATTACTACTTAGGTGAAAAATATAACTAGCACCTATGATCTATGTGTGTGTGTGTGTGTTTGTATATGAGAAAAATGAGAGTGGGATAGAGGACAAATGAGAGTGGGATAGAGGACAAAATGAACAGGGAGAGTTTGGGACTGGAGCAAAAACAGTTTGCTAATGATTAAGTTCGAGACCCAGGAACAGAATAGAACCAGACATCTCTGACTGAAAATCGGAGTAGAGACAAGCAAGTACTAAAAACAGGCTTGATTTTAAAATTAGTGTAGCAAATGTTGTGACAAGACTTAAGAAGAGATTTTGTTATTCTATTTAGGATCTTGTGTTAAAATCCTATTTGTTGAAGTGTAACTTTACTGCTTAATATTTACTTGTCATGTATGTGTCAAGCGAGAAATAAAAACTATAAGCAAAGCAGATATAATTATAGGCCTTATATGGGAACAGGTGATTTGACCTTGAACCTATATAAGGTGAGGGAGATGGATTTGTGTTTCCTATATAAGGATTATAGCCTTAAAAAACTATTCATTGGTAAAGATTTGGAGAAGTAGGTGTTTTCCCACTATTTTATTCCAGCAGCTTTATTGTATCAAAGCAGTCATCCATAAGGAGTCAAAATCTAATACCTCTCGCACAGGCTAGCAAAGTGTCCTAATTTACACAGATAATGTGCTAGAAGAATCTGGACAAAAATTAATACAAAAGTACGTTCAAGATAATTTATAAATTAGGGATCCTGGTAGAAGGACATGAGAATGATTCTGTGAGACATTCTCAAAATACAGTGCTATAGGAGTTCCAAAGACAAACAACCCTCAGTGAAGTTGACTTTACTAGACAAAAACTACAAGTTTATGAGTTATAGATAGCAAGAAAGGGGAGAATAAATACCTTCACAAGGGGAAATAATAGAACATATTAGAAAAATTTATATATTAATATGCTCAAAATGATTAAATAAATAGAATAAACACTATAATCAAATCAAGTCTATAGGCAAAATAACAATTTCAAAATGAGCCAAATAGAATAAAAAGTATATGTTTTGAAATTAAGAACTTAGTGGGTGAGTTAAATGACAGACTAGATACAGCTAATGTAAGATTGATAGAATTGGAAGATCAATATAAAGAAATCACTTACACAGTAGATCCCCAAGATGAAAAATATGATGAGCAGTTAAAAGACATGGGAAAGAGCATGAAAAAGTACGAAAACTCTATGTGAGTTTTGTAATGGAATAAAGAGAATGAAGAAAAGGTAATATTATCAAACATAACAACAGAAATTTTCTATATTTGGAAAAAGAATTAAATTCTCCCATTCAAGAAACATATTAAGTTCTGAACAGGATAATTAAAAAAAAAATGCCCCTAGACACAATGTGAGAAACTAAAGGATATCAAATAGAAAGATCTTAAATTGAATCAGAGGAAAAAGGAATTTTCTTTAACATAGGAATCACAACTAGACTGGTATATTTCTCAACCGTGAAAATGGTGGGCAGATGCAATGAGATAATATCTTCTAGGATCCAAGAAAAGCTATCTGTTTCCTTTAATAATGAGGGTAAAATAAAGACTTTCTAGAGAAATACATGAAAGAGTTTACTAATTATAGAGTTTCAAAGGATTTTACTAAAAGTTGTTCACTATTAAAATAAAAAGGAGTGTAAAGCCAAAAAAAAAAAAAAGCAAAACAATTATAAAGCATACATAAATCTAAACAAACATTACTGTAAAAGTAGAAATATTGTGGGAGATACTCATTTTGGAGAGAGATGGAATGAAGATACTAAATAAGAACAACATGGGAAAAATGGTGATTTGAATTAAAGCATGGTTGGGTCCTTGTATTAGTAAAGTTGGGGGAGAAGACAATGATTACTTCTAGACATGTTTTAAAATCAAACATCTTAGTCTCTTTGGAGTTGGAAAAATTACTTTTCAGAAACACAGTTACATCAGTGTTTTTCAAATTTTTGTTGAGTGTGCAACATTATCATCTGGAGGATTCCTAAAACCAAACAATGAGCTTCACCACCGGGATTTCTTATTCCCTACGCCTGAGGTAGGTTGGGCTCAAGCACTTGCATTTGTAAGTTCTTAGGTGACAATGATGCTTTTGGTCCAGGCAGCACTGAATTAGACTAAACACTTGAACTTTACCTTAAAATTAAAAGCAATGTAACCTAAACATTTGTACCTTCAAATTAATTTGAAATTAAAAAAAAAAAAAAAGAATTAGACTAAACAAAATCAGTGAATACCAGAGCTGGAAGAAACATTAACTTCCTGCAGTTCAGCTCTCAGACATGAGACAATTTGCTTATTGTAAGTTAACTTGTTACATGACAAGTTAATGGTAGACTCTATCTTAAAATCTAAATTTCCTAATTCTCAGACCAGAACCTTCCTACCTTCCTCTGTTATGGAGTCAATTCATGGATGCTTTTGCTACCTTCTATAATATAATGATCACACACATAAATGATAACATTTTGTATAATATTATATACATACCTTGTATATATTGGTGTGTGTGTTTGTGAGTTTCTAGAAAGACTTAGAATTTGAATTAAATGTGAACATTTTCTGTTAGTAAGACAAACTCAGTTACTCGCATGAGAGTTTCAAATTCCTTTGTGCTTTGAAACTACCTTGTAAGAACAATTTGCTTCTCAACTTTTATTTCCCTTGTCATACACCTGAACTGTGCTCGCTCCTGCTTAGTGCCACTTCTTTTACAATCTCACACTCCTAAGAGGCAAAAAGCATGAACGTCTTAGATAAACTAATGTTCTTATTAAAGACACTTGAGCAACTTAACTACTTCTTACTAACATGAACATTACTGTACTTCCCAGAAGGGGTTTGGTTGCCTAAGCCAGGGTCACCAAATTTTTTCTGTAAGGTGCCAGATGGTAAATATTTTAGGATTTGTGAGCCAAGCTGTCTCAATCACAACTACTCAGTTCTGCTGTTGCAGTGTGAGAGTAGTCATAGACAATACATAAATAATGAGTATGGATGTGTTCTAATAAAACTTTGTTTATGGACACTAACATTTGAATTTCATATTTCACATGTTGCAAAATAATCTTCTTTTGGTGTTGTCTTTAAGCATTTAAAAATGGAAAAGTCATCTTCACCTTATGGGACATACAAAAACAGGCAGCAAGCTGGATTCAATACAAGGTCTGTAGTTTGCTGACCACTAACCCATGCTCTTCCTTTCCCACTCCCTCTCCCTCCACCCTCCATTCTCCCAATGGGGTCAAGGTGTCAATGAACATTTCTTTTCTGGCATTAAAAGTCTATTGCTGGGGAAAAAAATTCTATTGCTGGTAATTAACAAATAAAAAAGATTTGACCTGAAATACAAACTAAAACTACAAGGAGATGTCACATCAATTTGGCAAAGGTATAAGAAATGTTATAATTAATGCTAGTCAAGGACATAGAAAAGAGTTCCCTAATGTTAGGGGGAATTGATATAAGGAGTTTTGGAAAGCATTTCACTTATTTGTATGCATCAAGGATCTTAAAATGTTCATACATACTTTTTTTTTTTTTTTTTTACCTAGACTATCTCAGAAAAGAATCCATCCTAAATAAATAACCAGGAATAGGAACAAAACATAGTTGTTTCCTAATGATCAAAGATAGGAAAAATATGTTTATAGAAGCATTTATAAAAATGAAAACATTGAGAGAGCTTAAATGTCCAACCATAGGAAAATTTTAGTTCATTTTAATTCATTCATGCAATATTGAGTGACTATCTCTGCATGTAGTGTTAAGGGTTTATACTTGTTTAGATGTTGCCATTTTCTTCAGGCTTCCCAGAAGGAGTACACATGCCTTTTAGAATCAGGATAATTATAAGTGATTAACAAATACAAAGTGATGGAAAAAATCCCCTAAAATAACCAGAGTCAAAAAGTCTTAAGCTTTTTTTCTATCTGAAGTCTTCCAAAGGTGCTGATTTTACCCCATTCTTTTGGTACATATGTGACTTCCCACTCTTTACACCTTCTTTGACACTTTGTTGTCACTTCTCCCATCTCCACAACTTTGCTCTACCAGTTCTCCTTAGCTCTTGGTAGGAGACATCTTTTTTCCAACTGTGGTATAATTCTTCTAAGAACAAGGTGTTCTCACACTCTGTTTTTTGCAGCATGCCAACTGTTTCTGACGCTTAATTTGGACTGGATTTTTTTTTTTTTTCATTTCCTATATTGGTTTCTTGAGGAAACCAAGTTTTCTGATGCATTGGTCAGAGGAAAGTGTAAGTATTCACACAGCTCTGCACTCAGTGATCTCTTCCCTTTGCAATCAAGCATTGGTCCTTTCCTGAACATGGCTCCTTATTTCACTTATTCTATAGGGCAGGATGCCTGCCAACCTAAGAAACATTCTGAGAGTTAAGTGGAAGGCTTTGTAGCTCCTCTTTACTTCCCCTTCTGTTTTATTGTGCTTTCCCCTCTGTTTTTCATAAGAGATCTATTAGGTTTCTATGAAGATAAATATCTTCAGGGAAAATGAGTCCATTTGCTTATCATGACTTTCTCATTTCTCAATAATGGTTCTAGATATTAGGACATTGGGCAAGCTCTTCTTTGCTTAAAAAAAGTTACTTTAGCACCTACTATGTCTCTGTCATATTGTTTCTTCTTTATTCACATTGGGCTCATGGTTCCAGGGCCATAGCTTATGACTATGCCTGTTATGTATTGTATAATTCCAGGCATGACATCACACAGTATACAAACTACCACCTCCCTGCAGCCATGCAGTATTTATTGATGAAGTATTAATTAAAAGAAATAGGAATTAGAATAATTGAATAACATAACCAGAAAAGACTTTAAGTCAATGTTTGTAAACATCTCTTCACATCATGGCAGGTACATAAAATGAAAATAATGTTTTTATGGTACATTGGGAAGAACAGACCAGTATGCTTGAAGCTGAAAATGATTGGCTTAGAGGCTTTTGCTGTCCAAAACTATGGCTGCTCATCATAAGGGTTGATCAATATCTTGGCACGCTTGTAATCTACTGGAGACATACTAGAATGCCTTGGCATAGCAGTTGGGCAACTCTGCCTTAAAGATTAGTTCAACTAATATTTATTGGGTGCCCACTGTGGATGAGATGCAGTGAAGCAGACTTAGACTTTGTTCTCAGCAATTTATGGAACAGATTTGTTAGCAGGTTATTTAAATTCTCCCTGATCTATTCCACGGTCACTCCCTCTGCTTTATAGATTAGGAAATTATGAGCCATTTGCTGACCGCAATAGCACAATATGGCTGAGTGTTTGAGCTAGGGAAATGGAAGGATTAAGGAATAGAAGGTATTCTATTTGTCCACCCGCACTCATTAATTTAACCTTCTATTTAGAATGTTTTTCTTAAAATGTGTGCTTTTTTATCCCTCTAACCAATACTGGTCTCATTATAAGGAGGCACTTCAAGCTACATTCCAAAGTAAATGGGGAAGAAGTGGATCTAACTAAAGGCTTGTTAAATCTTATAATGTTCCTCATGCTGGCATTGTTCATATGATAAAGCCATTCTTATAGATTCAATAGCAGAAACTAAAGATTTGTTTTAGCTGCAGTCTCTAGGTACTTAAAATGCAAATGTTATGTAAAACACCAAAATGAGTTTTATGTGAGAATAATCTAAGAGATTATTCACTTGGGTTACTAGGCTCACAGGGTTAGTTAAAGTCACCAAATGACCTCAGCCCCTGGTCAAAATACCTACTCTTGGGGACCTGACGGAAGGTACCAAAGTAGCTGAGATAAACTCAGTTGCAATTCTCAAATGACTATTCACATTTTTCCTGCATGAGAGACAGAAAGCAAAGATAAAGCTCTGACTCTCCTCTCTGGAGATCCAGTCACTGAACTAGGGACTTTGGCTTTGTATGAATCATTGAGTTTTTTGAAGCACATTTAAGATTGCTCACCTTTAAAAATAGACAGATTCTAGGCAGAGGGGCAGGGGAGGAGGTGTGAGTCTCTGGCTGGAAGTGAATGAGATCATTCTGCAGCCTTCCTGGTTCTCAAACTGCAGATGTCACAAGGTGAGAATGAATCCTCAACTTGTTCTGGTTTCCAGGTTACAATCCCTCTGCTTTTTCCCTACTTCCCTTAGGGATTCTGTGGAGTCTGCAAAACCACTTGACAGACAATCATTCTTACAGGCAGCAGACACACACATAACCCCACTGAAACTCTCTTACCAAAGAGTTGAAAGCTCTTATGCATAACAGGTTTAAGTATAAACACGTGTTTTTGCCATTCATCATTTCCCCTCTTTAAAGAAGCCATTATGTGATCATATTCTGTGAGGCAACACAATCTACAGCAGGTGAGCTCTTTAATTGGCCTGCTTGGGGAGTAGCTGAAGTTGGGTTCAAAAGGGTTGAACCCAACCCTTATGGGTTTGGTTAGTAAGAGTTTGCAAATGGAGTTGTAAAACTTCAATAGAGCCTCTTGGACCCATAGGGAAGCAATGGAAGCCAATGTGAATATTTCAGAGAAGTGATGGAAAGAAAGAATGCAAAGAGGTTGGGGTGTTAAAGGCCAACAATATTTAGTTGAAAAAATACCCATATTTATTCCTATAACAATCCTATACATGGTCTCATGGGCTCTGGACCTTTATGTTTCTTCATTCATCTTCCTTCATGGAACAGGCTGAGTAGGCGTGACAATGATAAAGCATGAGGAAGGTTGGGGAACATCCACAAACCACAGAAGTTAATGGCAGAGCCAACACATTCCTGTTATCAAATCTTGGTTGTTCCTGCTTTGTTTAGAAACTGAATCATAATCACAGCAAAGAAAAGGGGTGATACAATCATGGAGGATATGTTTTATCAAAAGGAAACTATATAATTCAAGTCTAAATGATCATTTTAAGTAGACCACATTATTGACATTAGTTGGGTGATGAGCAATTTGCTTTGTTCTCTTGAGGAATCAGTTTATATGTTGTGAATGCTTTCAAGAGGGGCTTCCTAAACCTCATTAATTCAACTAATATTTCTTGAGTGCCTACTATGGATGAGCTGCTGAAAACAAAACAGTGAAGCAGACTCAGACCTTGTTCTCAGCAATTTATAAGCACAGATTTGGTAAGAGGCCATCTAAATTCTCCCTGAAAGCCATGATGGGAGCACACAGAAGGAACATTAAAACCTGCTTGGTTATGGTGGTCAGTGGTAGGAAGGGGTAACTAGGAAAGATTTTCTGGAGGAATGTCAAGGATGAAGCATGAAAGATGCATAAGACTTATTTGGATGAAGAAAGGGGAGAAAGAATGTTCTAATATTAGAAGTCTATTCAAATCTCTGGGAGTGCAATAAAGGAGGATACATCTTAAGACTTGCCAAGAGGTGTGTGAGGCAGAAGCAATAAGGGGGAAAATGATAAAGTTCCATTGTATATAGTCTAGTCCCATTTGGTCCAGAATCCTCCATTTGGGGTTTACTACATTTTGTTCTTACACTGTTTCTAAAGCTGTGTCCATTATCACACTAATGCAAAGAAGTATGGGATTAATAGTTGGGGAAAGGAACATCAATTAACCACTTCCCCAAAAGGAAAATAAAGACCTTATTGAGAACCAGAAATAAAGATGGAAATAATAACTCTTGGATGTCATGAAGTTTCTCAGCATGAATTACCAGGAAGTTCCAAAATTTTCATAAGCAATCATTGTCAGGAATTTAGCTTAGTTCCTATTTTATTGTGTCAAATTTTCAGATTACATGCTGGTATTAATTTCTGGAGGAAAATATTAAGGATAAATGATAAGCTTTCCAGATGGCTATAACTATAATTGGCATGAGTTTTATGTGAGTAAACCACATTTTTGCAGGTTTGTTTTCTGCCTTTGTTATTACTTTTGGAACAATAATCATTATTACTTTTGGCAGATTTCCCAGATTCTACCTATATTTTAACAATAACAAAAACAATAATAATGAAATTTGACGTTAGTACAATACAGATTATAATACACTTGTACTAGCCAAAATTCTAACCTTTCCATGATGCATGCAACTTACATGAATGCATGATTAAAAGGTAAGCCCTGGATCTAGTTCTCATAAAGTGTCTAGTCCATAATAAAATATTTTAACATCCCTTGGACTTGAAACCAAGGTCAGTGATTTTTATTTTCTTACCTAAAGGCTCTGTTCCCCATTATAGTGAATTGTTGGCTTCATCTGTTGTGTCTTTGAGAAGTATCAGCTTCTACTATGCTATATTTGCAAAACTTCTGATTATTGCCCAAGAGAAGTGGAAAGGAAAAGAGAGTATGCTTGAAATTTCTGAGATATTAAGTTATTCTTTCCATCATCTTTGAATTTCCTATTTCCTACTAGGTCTACTCACATGAATCTCATAACCATCAAAAGAGTAGAACAAAAGGAACTGGTTTTTGTTATTACTATTTATGGACCATTTATTGAACTACATGTTAGGCATGTGAGAGAGATTATTTTAATCCTCACAATAAACCCGGAACTTAGATTCTGTATTTCCATTTTTAATGAAACACTTTCAGAAGGATTAAGTAAATTGCCAACAACCATTCTGTCATTATAATTGTCACATGTGATTTCCAAGCCTATGCTATCTACACCATGCCATCCTCAAGGGTATTCCTACTCCAAGGTGACTTGTTTCAAATCATCCAGAGCATTTGTTGTGTTAAAACTTGTTAAAACCTCTGAATTTAGGTTGGAGGCGGCAGAACTAAAGCAAAGGAAAATGCAAAATTGTGCTATTAAAATGACAAATATTCCAGATGTAGCTGATTAGTATGATAACCTATGCGTAAAAGAGAATTGTAAAATTAGCGAGATCAGCCTTGCAATGCTGTTAACCATATTATAACTCTTCACATGATTTTTTCCCCACCGTGAAATGGTCTTGTGAATGCCTTATCTCAATTTGTTTTATCATATGGTACAGATCATCAGTGCCACACACTACTGTGAATACTGTGGTTTTCACAGCGGGATATTTTTTATCTCTGTGAATTGGTAAATTAAAATTTCACCTAGGGGGATCTTGCACCAAAAAATATACTGATGACCTTGACAGCAATTCTGTATTTTTTCCCTCTCATTTGCTTTTTGATAATTTTCTTCTTTTATTTCTACTCTGAATCACCTACTATAGGATATGAAGGCCCAGACAGACTAAGAGGCCAGTCCTGTGTGCCTTGAGCCCTTTCTCAAGAGGCAGGCTACTGGGAAGGTAGAGAGCTTTATTGGAGAGAACAGTGAAATAAAGACACCAGGTTAGATCAAGCTATGCCATTACAGTCTTCTAAGAAGCAGCACCTGTGGGCTAGCAGCTTCGAAAAGCTAGCGAGAATATAAGCACAAGTTATAATCACAAATGAGGCTAGAAACAATACGTTCAATGCTAGTCATGAAACTTACCGATAAAGGAAGGATGAGAAAAGTCAGGTTCTGTGATTGAAGAGACGTGTTTGGGGAAGGTGAGGAGTTTGATCTGCTTTGCTCTAGGAAATTGCAGCACAGCTAATATTAATATAAATTCTGCCTCCCTTTCATTCTTCATCTCATCCAAACTCCCCTTCTCCATTTTACCTTTAGACCTACCACAAAGTCATTCCTAGCAATTCCCTGTCTTGCCACGGGGTTTCAAATTTGAGCTAGCAAGCACATAGGGCTGGAGGCAAAAGTTCTGATTAACGAACTTGGGCCTTGTGAAGTTCATGTGACAAGAGGAACTGATTGATACAAAATACTTTGTCGAACCACAATAGTCCGTGATGTTTTCTGTTTTTACTTTGAGTTGAATTTGATTTGTCACAATTCAAAAAAATAGAAAAAAAAAGAACAGAATCCTCTCAAATGAAAAACAAAATGAATACAAAATACTTTGTCAAACCACAATAGTCCGTGATGTTTTCTGTTTTTACTTTGAGTTGAATTTGATTTGTCACAATTCAAAAAATAGAAAAAAAAGAACAGAATCCTCTCAAATGAAAAACAAAATGAATAGATAAAATGATACATATCTGTATGCAATTAAGATATGCTAAAATGAGCTGACAGAGGATCTTGTCTTAATGATAAAAAATAAACTAGGAACAAAACATGATTTGCTGATGAAAAATGGAAGCATTCATTCATTCATTTTACACATATTTATTTTATGAACATCTATTTTATGCTAAGCACTGTGCTAGATTCTAAATAAAGAGTACAAAGTAAAACAGAGATGGGCCTTGCCCTTGAGAGTTTATATTCTAGTGGAGGGCAAACAATAAATATCAATTTGTAAACTGATAAAAGTGAAGGCAATTTTCAGGGTTCTTGGATGGATGATATTTAGATAATGCAGTTATTAGGGAAGACCTATTCAAGGAGACTTGAAAGAGGAAATAGAGCTTTTCTTTCTTTCTTTTTTTTTTTTTTGTGGTTTTTGGCCAGGGCTGGGTTTGAACCCACCACCTCCGGCATATGGGACCGGTGCCCTACTCCTTGAGCCACAGGCACCACCCGGCTTTTCAGGAGTCAGAGGTGGAGAGTCCTGCGGGGCTGGATGTTTCAGGATAATGTCCCAACACAGCAGGTACCTGTGGTGTTCTGGGATGCAAAGAGGAGCTGCAAGTGGGAGAGCTACATGAGGGGAGGTGGACAGTGGGACACATGCCAAGTGGTGCAGGGTGGTGTAGGGAGACCCCAATTAACAACAAGTTGCGTTGCCAAAACTCATTTGTAAGATCAATGCTGGACACTTGGAAGAAATTTACTCATAGAAAGAACATTATAAATGGTTGTCAGCTGTCCAGCCTGCAACAAATCCACTTAACTTGTACTATGTCAGCCAAACCACCAAAAGTTACAGTATGAGAGGGAAAAGGCATTGAATTCTAACTTGTACCGTGAGGAGACCCCATCTATACCCTTTGATGAGCTGCAGCACAGGTCCCTTCCATGGCAATTCCGTATGAGTTGACTCCTTTTCAGACCCATTTTCTGTGTCAGCTCATCATACCATGTCTACTAGGAGTAGTTTTCTCCTATTGACTTTCATTTCTTTTTGTTGTTGTTTTTTGATTTTTGAGACAGAGTCTCACTTTGTTGCCCTTGGTAGAGTGCCCTGGTGTCATAGCTTACAGCAATCTCAAACTCGTAGGTACAAGGGATCCTCTTCCCTCAGCTTTCCAAGTAACTAGGACTATAGGTACCCACCACAACGCCCAGCTAGTTTTTAGAGATGGGGTCTCACTCTTGCTCAGGCAGGTCTTCAATATTTAAACTCAGGCAATCTACCTGCCTTGGTCTCCCAAAATGCTGGGATTATAGGCATGAGTCTCACAGTGCCTGGATCATTTTGCCTTTTTTTTTTAATCATGAAGAATACATTTGAGTTTTACCAAAACTTAAAGTAATCACAAAATCATAAAATGGTGGGAAATATTTTTGTTAAAAAAAAATAAGGGGCGGAGGGAAAGAGGTGCAGTGACTCACATGTATAATCCCAACACTTTGAGAAGCTGAGGTTGGAGGATTGCTTGAAGCCAGAATTTCAAGGCCAGCCAGGGCAACATAGTGAGACCCTGTTTCTACACAAATAAAAAAATTAGCTGAGCATGGTGGCACACACCTATAGTTCTAGCTATTCGGGAGGCTGAGGCAAGAGGATCTCTTGAACCCACGAGTTTGAGGTTACAGTGAGCTATGATTGTACTACTGTACTTCAGCCTGGGTGACAGAGCCAGACTTTGTCTCTTAAAAAAAAATGGGGTTGTGTTTTTTGATACCTGACTGCTAAGTTCCTGGTCCCTATGCCCCTCTTGTCCTCATGGCTGAGGACCCTCATCTCTACCTGTGGTTCAGGTCTGGGCTCAGTCACTAGGGCAGTCAGATTTAGCAAATAAAAATATAAGATAATCAGTTAAATCTGAATTTTGGATAAATAATTTTTTTAGTATAAGCTTCATGTAATATTAAAAAATGACTACTAGAACAGAATTTATACTTATCTGGTATCCAAATTTAACTGGTATCGAGTCTAGACAGCCATGCCCATAGTTGGAATGTGAGACCCAAGCCTGGGGCCAGTGCTCAGCTTTGCTGTGGCTCCTCTGTGGGCTTTGTCCCCAGGCTTAGCAGCTGGAACTCTGAGTGACTCTTGATTATCTACTTGATGTCCTAGTTCTTCAAAAGGCTAGGGCTAGCCTGCCCTTATGCAGGCTTCAGGGAGTAGTATCCTATACCTACACAAGGTCTTTGGTTACAGGCTTCCCTGATGCTTTTGTATTCACAGGACTTCGGATCTGTTCAGTGCAAAAAAGGGAAGAGCAACCTTTGGGCATAAAGGTGAGTTGAATTGCCTTTGCCTCTCTTTACCTATGAAAACTTGTGTTCAAGTTTCTGACTTTCAATGTTTTTAATCTGTACAATGGAGTAATAGTAATAAACTTACAGGATTGCTATGTAGGTTTGATATTGTAGTTGCCTGATGAATGTGAGATCTTCTACCTGTCATGATCAGACACTGGTTGGCTTCTAGGCCCATTTATACTGTTTGTCTATTGAATTTCTTCCTCTTGACAAATGCTGGGGATTCTCCAACACCTAATAGATTTAGGACTCGGCAAAGTCCTCTATGGGTCTGACTTTATCCCTCAGTATGAGAATAAATACATGTTAAATGAATAAATTAAATCCTGATCCACTGACCCTGTGTCTGCCTGATTTCTGAGCCCTAATCATCTAATTCCTGTCTTCAGATATGGTCTCACTCAGCTCCCTAACATTGTTGGCTCCTGTGGGGATCCCATTACCTCTCTCCCTCTTCAGCAGTCCTTAGTGGCCAGTGGGATGGTTGGTCAGGTTGCAGTGACAGCCACCTTCATATGAGGCCCTTTCCAAGACTCTCCTGATCCAACACACGATGTCTAACCTAATGCTGGACTTGGTTTGCTTCTTTGCAAGGTACCATTTTCACTTTGAGACTTTGAAGCTACCTACATGGACAGGTAGTAGCTATTTGCCACAACTTTGAGGCCCTTGATTGGATCCCATGAGCCCCTCCTCATGAAAGTGCCATGGTTGGCTGAGAAGGACGAGATGCTTGTTTCTGTGCCTCCCTTATAGATGCTGAAGGTCTTTGGATGCTCCACATTCACAGTCTCCTAACATGAATCTGGCATGTCCTTTATGACCAGCTATACTAAACCTGTTTGATGTCAGCTCCCTATAAACAAACATGGGCATTTAAAAACATGAACCCTTAGTTTTGTTTCTGAGGTCCTATCCCTGGACTCCAAAATTTGCCACTAACCGAGATACAGCTATTCATCGCACTTATCACCTTGGTGCTGTGTTCTGATCCCAGAAGGGATTGGGGAACAGGAGAGAGAAAGCTTGGGCTGTGTACCTCACCTTGAAATTATTCCTATTCTCTTCCTCTTCACAGACAAAGAACACCCCATTGCGAATGGAGACTTCCACCTTCTCTCTGGCCCTCCCCCACTTCCCACTCTCACTACTTGTTTTTTTTTAATGTGACACTTAGGAAAAGAAAAACATCACATTATAGCATTGAGGATTAGGACACGGAAAAATAAATCCTGCAATTTCTTCCACAGTAACATGACAACAACCTCAAACTAAACTTCTTGCCCCCACTTTCCAAATAGAAGTAGTTAACTTTCCAATTTTTAAAATAGAGCTAAAAGTTTCCCCTCTAGGCAACTCTATCTAGAGATAGCTTCTAGCTCAGAGAAGCTGGTAATTTGCATATAAAGACTTCTTTTAATTACTCCCCCAAACCTGCAATTTTTGCAAACTACCTCTGACATAAACTGCTACTGTATCTTATTGCAAAAGAATTTCTATGAATCTAATTCCAGGGAAATCAGTCTTGCTGGGGAAAGAATTTTCCACATAATGTTGAGCCCCCACTGCCAAATTTCTGCTTGTAAGCTCTTCGGAACCTCTTGGATCATTTTCTAAGACATAGTAAAGGGCTTTTTAAACCAAAAGCAAAAGTCACTAAATATCCCTTGAATTGGATTAAGGCCTTTTACTTTTCCGCAGGTCTGGTTTGATCATAGTTTGTTCAGTTTAAGTCCCTCAACCTTGAGACTGTGGACATTTTAGATCAGGAAACTTTTTGATGTGAGATGCCACTCTGTGCATGGCGGGGTATTTAGCTACAGCCCTGACCTCCATCCCCTAGATGCCCGTTGCACCACCACAGTAAGACAACCAAAAACATCTCTAGGCATTGTCAAAGGTCCCCTGGGGAACAAAGTCACCTCCAGTTGAGAAGCACTGCTTCAGTTATGTCCATGTTAAGGTGAATTGAAAGAATTTCAAAGAGGAAAGGGAAAAAGACCTTCCCTTGATATACATATTTATTCTCTGTCCTTCAGAATTTATCTCCTCCTCTCCTCCTTTTTGCTTCTCTTAACTACCTCTGTTCTGAATCCAACAGAGTTAAGTGTCTACAGATATTAGGACATTGGTTCTTAAGAGACCAGGAAAACTAAATTCTTAAGAACCAGAAAACTAAATTCAAAGGATGTTTCAAGAAGAGAACCATAAAATCTGGAGTAGAAATAGGAGATGAATACATCATCCTAGATTGTGTCTAACATCTTCCCCAAAAGCCCATATTTAGAAGTCTGAGGGTAATATGTATTGAGTATGCACTAAGCTCCAAGGTTTCTTATTACATAGGTTTTATTGGTTATTCTTCTTAATAATAAACATTTGGGAGAATTTAATATCATTATCTCCTTTTCACAATAAGAATGAGAGCCTCAGAATAATGAAGTGACTTGTCCCTGTTCACCCAGATAGTGACAGAGCAGGGATTCAAACCTGCAGATTATAAGCACCATGTTCTTCTCCCTTGAACATGTCCTTTCTTGTGTTGACTTTGGCTCTCTCAACCCATAGGAAAAGATTTCTGCTCTTTTGGGGACTTTGTATAAGATAGTTTTACAATAGTCAAATCTTATTTTAATATGCCAGGAGATAATATATGCACATCCCTATGCCAGTCTTCCCCCTAACCCCCCAACACTTTTTATAAAGAGATTTTTAAATGCTACTAAACCTTTGTGGTTGTCTGGTTAAGGACTCTTGACCTACATAATTAAGCTGTTTTTCCACAGTCCAGTCTTGTTCATTATTTTCTGCACATTGGGACCTTCTGCCCTTTGAATAAATAACACCTAATAAAGATAACCCCATAAAATTTGCATAGAGGATATATATTTGAGAACATACGTTGGATGAGGTGTACCTGCTTACTACCCAAATGTTTAAACAATGATAATAAAAGGAGCTGCTGTTATGTTAATTGCTGAAACTAATGTTTATAATGTTCATTTCCAATGGGCCATAATACAGCCTTGCATATAAGGGAGTAGCATTTGCCAACGTTTTTTCTCCACAGTATGTAATGAAATAATCATTCTTGTTTCCTTTCTGGCATAACATTTTGAACAGAATTATAGAATCATAGAAGTTCAGACTTGCAAGAGGAGTTAAAGATCTGGCTTCATATCTAAGTCTGTCACCTATAAACCATACCACTTTGGACTAGTCGCTTGACATCATAAGCCTCAATTTTCTCATCTTAAAATTGGAACAATATTATATATCTGATAGACATATTGGAATGACTAGTAAGTAAATGTGAGAATACAATGTAAAGATTAAAATGTTACATAAATTTGGTGAGGACATTCATAAACTATACAGATCACTTTGCTATGGACCCAAGGATAAGTCAAAAGAAACCCTCAGCTTCAAGAAGCTCATCCTCTAGTGCTCCCCAACCCCAGGGTTGCAAATCAGAGCCTGTTAGGAACCAGGCCTCACAGCAGGAGGTGAAGGGCAGGTGAGTGAAGCTTTGTCTGTGTTTACAGCCATTCTCTATTACTCAATCACAGCCTGAACTCTGCCTCTTGTCACATCAACAATGGCGCTACATCCTCATGGGGTACAGAGCTTCTTGTAAACTGCACATGCAATGGATCAAGGTTGTACACTCCCAATAAGAATCTAATATTCCCCACCTCCAACCTACCCCCATCCATGGAAAAATTGTCTTCCATGAAACCGATCCCCTGTGCCAAAAAGGTTGGGAGAGCCTTAGTAGAAGAGGGAGATGTAAAAATTAATATGGTAATGTAAGTGATACTGCAAGCCCTATAAGAGAGGATGGCAGAAACAAGACAGGAGAAAGTAACAGTGTCTGGCACTGAAATACTTATCATGGAAGGGACATTTGAAATGGGTTATAAAAAATTATTAGGATTTAGTTAGGATGTAAAAGGAAGATGAGCAATCCAGACCAAGAAAATGACTGAAGCAAAAGCACAAGGCACATGGGAAGAGATGGCATGACTAGGAATGATAATTTGTTTACAGTAATTAAGTGAAAAAAGAGTCAAAGTGAAAATGGGCAGAAGGGGAGACTTCTGCTTTAGAAAGATTGCTCCAGTGGCAGCATTAAGTACTGAACGTGGGTAGAGCAGTGATAAGGCTCATTGTAATAATTCTGTTGGGAGAAGATGGTAGTGTCAGGGCTAGTTGTAGAGGTGAAGAACCTGAGTAATTTTGAAAATCTATTTTGGTTCTGGACTATGTTTCTATGACCACAAATACACTCTGAGATTGGACAATACGTATGGCCCAGCTTCACAAGTTATAGATAAGGAGTGAAGGAGATGATGGTATGAGAAGGTGGGTCTGGGGTGAAAGACATTCTGCGAAGGAGCCACATGCGTATAGACCCTCTCCTGGTAACGAGGAAACAACAAAATCAGCAGCACGACAAGCAGAGAACAAGAAATGAGCTGTGAGAAATAGGGCTGGAGATGCAGATGGGGGCAAAGTACATGAGGCCTTCAAAGTTCCAATGATGGAGTTGGTTTTAGATAGGAGGAGGGTCCAAATCACCAGGTTACCAAGTGATGGTTATTTAGAAACCAAGACTTGTAGTAATAGCCACTAAATTGGCCATAAAAGTCTTCTGACTTTTAAATTTAATTCTAACAATCATAGAAAGTGATTGAAAGAGCATCACATGATGGTGCAAAACAGGTCAAATTCCCTTGCTGTGACTCCTTAGGAGTCAGAGCTGCCTCCTCCGCCTCGTCCTCACCCAAAGCTGGCACCAGGTCCAAACTGTCCCCCCAGCTTTTATTATTTATTTATTTTTTTTTTACCTTTCTTTTTGTTTGCTGTTGTTATTTTCAAACTGGTGCATGAGGGCAGGACGGAGTGTCAGTCTCCCCTTGGAACTCACACTGAAAATGGAAAATAAGATGCATTGTGACATTTTAGCTAAGAGACCTTTCCCCTGCTTTGAGAAAAGGCAGCTGAACAGGCACTTATTGTCACACAGCCAGAAGAAAACCACACAGCCCAAATGTCATCTCAGAGCTTGTTTGCTGTTACATTTTCAGTGTACATTTGATTATTCTTCCTTTTCATTTTTAAGGATAAGGGGTCACAGCCTCTCCGGCCCTGACTTTCTTCTCATAAAAGTCTCCCTCTCTCCCTCCATAAGAGCCACCCATGTGACAGCAAGATTCACAGGCCTCCTTTCTGGTTCAAATTATTAAGAGTTCATTAGCTTCTCAGGCAAACATATCTTTACCTGAGAGGTATGGATTCACTGAAGCTTACTTTTATTTTTTCCAGGAAAGTGACCAAAATTGCTTAAGAGGTAAAATTAGATTTTGGACATCTCAAGTTCTTGCTCTAAATGTTGCCTAGTGCTCTCTTTCCTTAATGTTCTGTTACTTCTCAACTTTTTTTTTTTTAGTTTCTGGATTACTTCTCAACTTTTTAGGAAGGCAAGATCATGTAAGGGGAAAGAACAAAAATATTGGAAGCATTCAGATCTGTGTCTCTACATTAGTATGCAGGCTTACTAGTTACATGGCTCAAGTCCACTCCACTAAGCCATTTGTTAAGTAAGGTTAAGTACTCACCATATGGAATTATATTGGGGATTAAATGAGATAAAGTAGATAAAACTTCTAACACATTGCCAGTAAATGTCACAAGACTTTCCAACCTAGCCCAGGAGGGCAGCATGCAGGCTAGTAGAGTTAAAAGCTGGATGGAGGCAGAGGGCTCCTCTTTCTTTGACACCAATGTGGTCTAAGGAAGCATGGGGGAGGGTGTCAGAGTCACAAGAGCACAGCTCGTTCTTGAGCTCTAGGCACAAGGAACAAGGCCCACCTACCACATGGGCTTCATGCAGCTGAGCAATTTGGTCATAGTCATTTCTTACCAAAGGGGAAATAGGAAAGGAGAGTCTGACTCTTTGGGGTAATTATCCTGCTATGGCTATGTTTTCTTCCAAATGGCCCTGCTAGCCCTGGAATGGCTTGATTAAGAGGCACGCACTTTGAGATCTGCAGCACCTGCCATGGGGCTTTCAATCTTTAGTTTGATTCTCAGAATCACTGGGAAAGAAGAATTGATGAGTAGATTATGACTTTTATTCCATATCCCCCAGGTTCATGGTTTGTTTAAAGTGTAAATGTGAGATTCTTTTTTTACAAATCAAACTGTTTATTTAGTGCACACGCATCCTGTCAGGTACCAAAGATTACCCCATCTATAGCATTTTCAGTGGACAGCTAGCTGCGCTTTGAGTTAGATAGGGCGTTATTCAGATGAAGACGCTGAGGTGCAGAGAGGATGAGTGACTTTGAAGGGTCTAATTTTCTGTGGTGCCATGACCCAAACCTCTACCTCCCCAGGCCTGGGCCCAGGCCTTAGCTTGCTACCTTCTCTGGTTTCAACTTCAATTCCTGTGTCAGGAGTGAATTGACCCATAAGAGTACTTGGGTCTTTTTCTGAGTTCTTCTTTCTTTTGAGGAAAAGCCTTGTCTCCTGAGGAAGTCAGTTAGGCTGGGGTTGTCCTTCTCTCTGCTTAGCTGGGGTTAGGGTCAGGGTCTGGCAGGAACATGGCAAACTTAAATGGGGTACTTGAAGAGAGTTTAATAAAGGTCCTAGGAGCTGCTACATAGTTTGGGAGCTTGGCCCAAAATGAAAATATGGGGTTCTTATTCCAAGATAATTAAGAATTGCCAACTGTGGTCACTTCTATGTTTGGAAGACCCTGTGCAGCTTTGAGGGTCATACTACTATGAAGCCAGTTCTGGAGGACTGTTGGTGAAGGAGTGCATGGCACTTATGGAACCCAGTAAGAAGTGATGCAGTATCTTGGGGACAGGTGCACTGGGACACCATTGTTACTTCTGAGACTGAAGGGGCAAAAGGCAGGGAAGATGACTAAGACTCAGGCAGAGTAGCTGAGTAGAAATGGCTTTCAGTGAAGGAGACTGTCTGCAGGGCCCCAGCAGTGAGGGAGGGTGGTGACCCTGCTCTTCCTTTCCCTCTGCTCTCCTGCTAGGACCTGATGGGAAGCTGGCAAACAGGGGCCCAGACAGGTGAGAGGGTGGAGAGGGGACTTTAGTGCTAGACAATAATTGGCGTTGTTAGCACTCTAACTAGGATTCAAGACCCTCCACCACTCATTCCATCCTACCTTTCCACTCACTGTTTTCTACTTTCTGTGCCTCTCTCTATTGAAATCTCTCAAAAATTGCTCTCTTAGCACCCCTAAAGGCAGGCCGTCAGATCCTCACTGTATAACCGAAAGACCCCTTTTTCTCCTTAACAATACTCTTTCAATTTATAAACCACGGAGAACTGAGTTTCATTTGAAAAAAAAAATTTTTTTCTTACCCTCAATTTTTCAAGTTAAAGTGATTTTTATGGACTAAATTGGACACCCCCTCTAATTCATCTGTTTAATTCTTAATCCCCAATGTGATTATATTTGAAGATTTTGGCTTTTTAGAGATTAAGGTTGAAAGAGATGGGGTCTTAAGGATCTCTCTCTCTTTCCATCTTACTCCTTCTCCCTCTCCTCCCTCTCTCTCTTGCTGAGTGCCAAAGAAAGGCCATGAGAAGGCAGCTGTCTGCAAATCAGGAGAAGAGTCCTCACCAGAAACCCAACCTGCCAGCACCTTGATCTTTGTCTTCTCTGTCACCAGAACTGTGAGAAATAAGTTTCTGTTGGTTAAGTCACTCAGTCCATGGTATTTTGTTATGGCAGCATGAGCTGACTAAGGTAGTGACACTGGAAAGAGGTGCCTTTTCTTGTAGTCTGGCTTTGGCAAAACTCTAGAAAGTGATTTAGAGGTGGTGAATTGAGTGAATTAGAGGGGGTGTCCAATTTGGCCCATAAAAATCACTTTCAAGAGCTGAGGTTTACCTACTAGTTTCTGTTTGTGCTTTCCACCCTCCAAGGCAAAGTGGAAGTAGGTTCTGTGTTGGAATTTGGCTGAGCTGGTTTCCAGTCTCACCTCTCTCTACCATGAATAACATATTTTGCTGGTCCTCAGGCTCCTCATCAGTGGGGATGCCCCTACCCATGGAATGGTAATTTCTTTAAATAGATGCCCTGTTGTTCATGTGTGGAAACTCTCTTCCTCCTTCACCAAAGCACTCAGTGTCTCTGCCCCACATGAGGCATATACATCTATTTCTCCTGAGCACTGCATGTGATTCATCTCTGCGTCCCCCAGCACCTTTCATGTAGTAGAATCTTAGCAACATTTTTCTACTTGGCTGATATTCCCACCCCATGGAAAGTGCAGGCTATCTCAGAATAAGTAAGTGGTGTCCTTACAGAACAGAAGGTGGCCTCAGGAATCTTTGTGACTGTTCAGTAAAGCCTGGCTGGCCTCTGGCTGGAGTTTTTAACTCTTGGCTTCTAGTTTAACTCTTTACCTCTGAGAACCAGTCATTCACTGGAGCCTTCCATGAAGCGGCAAGAAGACCTGTGGTTTTTCTGGTTTCTCTGCTTCTACTCAGGGTCTCCCCAAGCTGTCTAGGAATACTAGTTAACTAAGGGTGTGGCTGTGGATGCCTGGCAGGGACACAGACACCTGGCAGGCGCGTTTCAGGGAATTCATTGCAGCAGCTGCGTGGCCTTATTGCTCTAAGCCCATTATTCATTTTGCATAATTGTTGACCTTTCTGTCTTTACTCTCCATAGAGAATTTCAAGCCATTTTCCAGAGCACAGATGAATATCTGAAATGCACAATAGCACAGGGGTCTGTCAGCATCAGCTTTATAATTCTGCTTTGGAGAAGAGTGGGGGAGGAGAGAAAGGCCTAGTTATGAAAGCAACACTGGCTCAAGTCAGGATCTTAAGGAGTCTGGCAGCTTCAAGTAATTAGACAAAGGAAGCTCACTCTGGCTGCCACTTATAAATGTTGCCTGCATCTTTTTAACCTTAGGTCTGATGGTGACATCCCTTGCACATAAGTCACTGATGACCAGATGTACACGTCCTTCATAACTAGGATTCCACCTTTCCAGTTACATCTCTGGTATGTATAGGAGACTATTGGTGGTTTCTCAGAAGAGTCATGCTAGTTCAAGCTTATGGGCATTTGCATAGTAATTTCTCTTGGAATGTTCCTTCCTTGCCTGTTAAACTTCTTTACAGATCACACAGGCTGAAGTATTATCTTCATCTTCTGTCTTTTGATAGCTACTTGCACTGTCACCCGTGTTACATGGTATCTTAGGTACTCACCCCTCTAGCTTGTCTTCAAGCATCTGGGTCAGCATCTGGGAAGTATTCAATTATTTATTTCCAGTGCCTAGCATGTAACAGGCACTCTGTAGATGCTTAAAAAAATAAATGAGTGAGAAAATAAATGCAGAGTGAATTCTTATTTTAGATGATACAAACCTACTTTATGCCATGAAGACTCTGTATGTTACAAGTAGGATAAACATAAAGTTATTTACATAAAAAACAAATTTCTTGGGTCATGTAATAGAAAAGTCTGGGGAAGACTGAGTTTAGAAGTGGTTTAACTCAATGTGCCCAGCAGACATCTATCAGCGTGGCTTCTTAGATGCTTCTTTTATCCATGGCCTGTTTTTCCCATCATAGTATTGAAGGGGCTGGAGTAATTTCAGAAGTGAAGTTTCACACCCTCATACTTCTATGGACAAAGACAGAGAGAGTGGTTCTTTGTCCCAGAAGCTCTCTGACTGAGTCACAAACTAATCTCTGATAATCCCTGTGACCAAGGGCTCATTGGGCTATGCAAATTGGTTTAGGTCAATTGGGGTTTGCCTTTGTTAATCCCTTTCAAAACAACATTGTTAGAGTGTGGGGAAACGTGTGAATTCCACAAATGGAGTCAAGGTACTATTACTTCAGGTAAGAAATACGGATGGTAGCCAGGCAAACCGCTATAATAATTTACTCTAAGTGTCTAGTCCCGCAGGCTTAATGTAAGAGAAAAAATAAATAAAAACCTTTCAAAAGGTTTAGCAGCCATACTCAATTTCTGTGAACTAAGTCCAAACCCTATGGCAAAATGTACAGTCAAGTCCTTTGCCCTAGAGTTAAAAATTTTTAGTGGAGTCTGCACTTCGTAAATCACACAGTTGGATTTTTATTGTTAAATATTTTTTTTTATTACACCAGACGTCAGATATGTCATTCTTTCCTTTGGTCTAAGTGTATTTTCTCTTGCAATAGTTCACAATTTTATGATTTTGGAAATTGTGGTAGGGTCCATGAGTAGAGAATTATAAGTTTCTAGACACAGATCTGTGCCTCAAATTGCTGACTGAGACTTTCATCTTTTTCTTTTTTCTATAGCAAATATTGCCAATTGGGAAGGAAAATAAATCACATGTAACATGAAGAAATTTTTATCTTTTAGCAGTAATGTGAAAATTCCTTTCTAGGGAAAGACTAGAAATGTCAAATTCTTTTGATAAACATTTACTAGAGGCATAGGCAAACCCTAATTGTACACAAATCTCAACACCTGGGAGAAGAAGGGACTTTTAAAATCTGGGTAGGAGAGGACAGAGGAGTCACACAAACTTAGAGGAGGGAGAGAGAGACCTGAGGAAGAAGGAGAGAAGAATGGAGATTTTATTTTTGTCTGGGGCAAAGTATACAACTAATAATGTTATCTTTCTTTTTCCAATTCTCTTAGGAAGTCCTTAGTGAAATCAACATGTGCTATGACACTTTGGTACAAGAAGATTTTAAGAAGAATTCCAAGAAACACTGTTGACTTTTTCAAGGTTGATGCTCACCACAACACAAATTGCTGTAAGGATTCTCTAACATTGCAAACCCCAGGGCTGCACAGGTTCTAGACTTCTAAGGAACTAATTGGCTGCACAGCCAGAGGCGAGCAATGGCTGAGCATGCAAAGCCGCATCTGTACTTGTAGCCTCTCTCCACTGTTGACATCACTGGCTGAGCTCCGCCTCCTGTCAGATCAGCTATGACATTAGATTCTCATGGGAGCGCATGAACCCTGCTGTAAACTGTGTATGTGAGGGATCTAGGTTGTGCACTCCTTATGAGAACTGAATCTCCCCCAATCCCATCAGTAGAAAAATTGTCTTTCATGAATGTTGGGACTGCTGTCTAAAATCTGGGTTATACATGTAATGTTTTACTTGTTCTAAGATGTCATAGCTTAAGATATGCTTCTAACTGACACATGAAGATAAAAAAAATGATGTTGGTGAAACTGTGACAATGCTTTCTTGTTGCTTATGATATAAATGTTATGTACACCTATTAAGATCAAAAACAATTTTGGAACTCTTTTTTTGGAATGCCCATCAGAGCTGTCATTGTATAAGGTCTGACAGTTCAGTTCTCACACTCAGAAAAAGTGCTATCTACCTCATTGCTGAACCTCAGTATGGTCCCCAAATGGCTAGGTAAATACTTTGAAGGTGATCGTATTGATATTCAGCAATAAGGTTCATAGCACTTTTTCTAGGATAAGTTCATGAACTTAATTGTCAGACCTGTATATATGTCTTTTGTGGTTATATACATATATGAAGACAAAGAAGTTTAAATGCAGTTAAATATTGAAAGTGTGCTCATAGAAAATTTATCTGCAAAGTCAGTAAGAATCATTAGTCAGGATAGGTACCCTTATCAAAGTTAAGGTCAGGACAAGACCTCCTACCCACATAGACAGTTTAACAACTGTAATCCATTATTATCAGGTTCATTGGTCAGGATCACACCCAAAAGACAGGATAAAAATGTCTGTCAAGTCTTCCCAATGTGGAGCATTTAAATTTAGAGATCTTTATTTTACGTGCCCAGTAAAGTTCATTAGAACCTGCCCAGTAAACCTTGGACAGACGAGACACTGAGAACATGGGATTTCTTTCTTCACCAATGGTAGCCAGGCATTGGAGAGGTTCTTTCTTTTTTTTTCCTAGTTCCTTTACTGTTTTCCAGACAGCTAGAGGAAGGGAGAAAAAAATGAAATTCCTTGTACAAAAGTCCCCTCTGCCTTTTACTTCATTGATACTTAGTAACTCAGGGATAAAATTTTCTGTTGGTCTGAAAACAAAAATAAATAGTTTTACTAAGAGTTTTCAACTCTTGAAATAAAATTTAATCGAGTTATTGACTCAACCAGAGTATTTTGAAAAATCTCTCCAGATAATCGCACAGTATAAATAACTATAACATCTTTCCATCCACTTGTAACTTCATTCATCTGTAGGCTTGAGAGAAGTCACTTTTGAATCCAGAGCACTGAGGGCAGACCATGTCATTTCTTTCTTAGTCCATTGCCAGCGATGGCTTTTTGCTTTCTCAGTGGAGGAAAATAGTCTGTCCAGGAGACAGGTGAGTTTGATTCTTCTTGGATTCACTGCTCCTTTCTTTGCTTCATTTTCTTTCAATGCTTTCAAGATGTCCTAGATTTTGTCGGCTTTGCATAGAGCTCTGGGCTTAGAAAACAGTTTTCCCTTGGCTGTTCCTCCGGGTGGGGATGAAGGCTGCTTCTGCCTCTAGATTTGGGGGACTGGGCTTAAATCTTCTCACAGACCAGTTAAGTGACTTCAAAAGAGAATGGTGCCGGCAGCTTCATGACGAAGAGATTTCATTTTATTAAACTCTAGACTTGACTCTCTCTCAGCAAGGTCGAGGAAAATGTTACTTGCAGCGCTATTCCTTGACTTCACTAGTGCCACCAGTGTTTGATTTATGGCAGCTGTGCCTTTGTGGAACCTTGAAAGGGCCTTGCTGAGGAATTTCTGCTTCCTCTGAAATTAAGGGGTTCGGTCAAAGAGCTGGACGACTGTTTGAGTGAGAAATGGAAACCTCTATTTATCATTTGAACAGTGACCAGGACTTATGGGCCAAGGGAGACTGCTCTTTTAAAAGACCAAGGAGATTTTTATAACTTTGGTCTCTTTTGTGTTTGTGTGTGTGTGTGTGTGAGCGCGCAAGTCCCAAGTTTGAGTTTTAAAAAATGTAACAAGCGGATCCTAAATTCTAATTCTAGTTATCTCAGAAAATTTGTCAAGAAAGAAATGTAAACAGTTGTAGGATATGGATGTTGTTCCAGGAACACTGGATCCCAGATTCCAAGACTATACTATACCTTTGAGAAACATGCCACTCAGGTTCCTTAGAATTTGAACTGTATTTTCTATTTCTTTTTAAAATTTATTTATTTATTTTATAAACCATTGTTTCGAGGGCTGACCTTCAATAGATCACAGTGAGGGAGCAGCTCTGCTACCTGGAAAGCACCACCCAGAAGAAGGTCATTTACAAATGGTTTAGTACCAAGTTTCTCATGAACTTGATTGTGTGATGAGTAGAGGGGGAGAGAGGGCTCCCCCTTTCCAGCCACACCTTGAGCTGTACTCTAGTCAAGGACAAGTGCAGGCTTACTCTAGTTAAGCCTGCACTTAACATTCCCAAACTCCAAAGAGATATTCATCTTTAAAATTTGGAAATGAGAAACTGAATTTCCTAGTCATTTTCAGGGATGCCTAAAATTGTAAGTTATTCTTAGAATATATTAAACATAGATCTGCCATTCAATCCTGTAATCCCTCTGCTGGGCATATGCCCAAAAGACCAAAAATCACATCATAACAAAGATATTTGTATCAGAATATTTATTGCAGCCCTATTCATAATTGCTAAGTCATGGAAAAAGCCCAAGTGCCCATCGATCCACAAATGGATTAATAAATTGTGGTATATGTACACCATGGAATATTATGCAGCCTTAAAGAAAGATGGAGACTTTACCTCTTTCATGTTTACATGGATGGAGCTGGAACATATTCTTCTTAGTAAAGTGTCTCAAGAATGGAAGAAAAAGTACCCAATGTACTCACCCTTATTATGAAACTAATGTAGGACCTTCACATGAAAGCTATAACCCAGTTACAACCTAAGAATAGGGAGAAGGGAGGGGAGGGAGGGGGGAGGTAGGTGGAGGGAGGGGGATTAATGGGATTACACCTGTGATGCATTTTACAAGGGTATATGTGAATCTTAGTAAATGTGGAATGTAAAGGTCTTAGCAAAATAACTAAGAAAATGCCAGGAAAGCTATGTTAACTAGTGTGATGAAAATGTGTCAAATGGTCTATGAACCAAGTGTATGGTGCCCCATGATCATACTAATGTACACAGCTATGATTTAATGAAAAAAAAAAAGAATATATTAAACATTCTTGATTCTATTTACTCATTGAAGATATCTAACACATAGTTTAAAAAATTAGGAAAATATATTTTAGTAACATTTGCCAAAAGATATTGCCCATAAAGAACATTTGAACATTGGAAAACACCACCTACATCATTATAGTATTTAAAATAGAATATTTGTATCTCCTAGCAAGGTAAACAGTAATATGAATCAGATATCAAAATTGCCAATTAAGAAATTATTCTTCTCCCAAAACTTGTTATTTTGTTAAATATCACTTATTGCACAAATGATATTATTCATAAAAAGTTATTAATATTTATTTTAATGTAAGCCTGACTCACCATCAGCAGCCAGGTCGGGCTCCCACATACCTATTGACAACATGATCAACAGCTGTAAGCAAGACCGACAAGTTAGATCTTGACCACTTTTCTCCTAAGTATTTCTCTTCTAATTCCTAGAAATCATGACCTTGGCTTTTGATACCATGTGTCAGAATTTCCAGATCTTGCTTCCCACTTGAAGTTAGTGGATTCTTTAAAGCTAATAATGTCTAACTACTTTGATTTCATTGCTCATTATTGTTTTGTTCAGGTGTTTCTTCAAAGTTTAATCTTGGTAGGTTGCTTCTGTAGGAATTTATTCATTATTTTTTAGATTTTCCAATTTTTTGGCATATAGTTGTTCATAATAGTCTAGTGATCCATTGTATTTCTGTGGTATCAGTTGTAGTGTTTGCTTTTTTATCTCTGACTTTATTTATTTAGGTAATTTTTTTCTGAGTTAGTTTAGTTAAAGGTATATCGATTTTCTTTATCTTTTCAAGAAACCAACTTTTCATTTGTTGATCTTTTGTATTTTTTAATCTCAATTTCATTTATTTCTATCTGATCTTTATTATTTCCTTCTACTAATTTTGGGCTTGGTTTGCTCTTGCATTTCTAGTTCTTTGAGGTACATCATTAGGTTGTTTGTAATCTCTCTAGTTTTTCATGTAGGCATTTATGCTATAAACTTCTCTCTCACTATGACTTTTGTTGTTTTCCATAGATTCTGGTATTTTGTATTTGCATTTGCATTTGTTCCAAAAAATTTTACATTTCTTAATTTCTTCACTGACCCATGGGTTATTCAAAAACATGTATAATTTCCATGTTTTTGTAAAGTTTACAAAATTCCTCTCATTTCTAGTTATATTCCATTATGATCAGAAGGGAGACTTGGTATGAGTTCTGCTTTTTTGAATTTGTGATATTTGTTTTGTAGCCTAACATATGGTCTATACTGGAGAACGTTCTATATGCAGATGAGAGAAATGTACATTCGGCAGGAGTTGGACAAACAATGCTCTATACATGGCTGTTGGGTCCATTTGTCCTAGAGTATGGTTTAATTCCAATGTTTCTTTGTTGATTTCTGCCTAGATAATCTGTCCATTGTCAAAAGTGGACTGTTGAAGTCCTCCTCAATTGTTGTATTGCAGATCTATCAATATTTGCATTATACAAAAAAAAAATTAAAAAAACATTTGCTTCATATATTTGGGCCCTCTGGTATTGGATGTATGCTTTGTATATATTTACTATTGTTATATCATCTTGCTGAATTGATCCCTTTATCATCATATAATGACTTTGTCTCTTTTTATAGCTTTGACTTAATGTCTATTTTATTTGATATAAATATAATTATTCCTGACCTTCCTTTCTTGTTTTGGTTTCCATTTGCATGGAATAGCTTTTTCCATCCCTTCACTTTCAGTCTATATGCATCTTCACAAGTGCAGTGAATTTTTTGTAGGCAGCATATAATTGAGTCTTGGTTTTTAATCCATCCATTCATCTATGAAGACTCTATGAAGACATAGAGTCTTCAAATTCTTCAAATTTGTCTTCAAATTCAATTGGAGAATTTGGTCCATTTACATTCAATGCGATTATTGGTAGATGTGGCCTTACTATTGCCATTTTATTACCTGTTTACTGGCTGTTGGGTAATTCCTCTTTTCCTTTCTGTTGTCCTTTGTGGTTAGTGATTTTCTTTGGTAGTATGCTGTAATTAGTTTTTATTTTTAGCATATCCACTGTCAGTTTTTGCTTTGTGGTTTCCATGAGACTTGTGGAGCCAATATCTTCATGTTAACTGTTAAATCTTAATTCTCCCAAGAAAATTATAATACTTTCTCTCATTTTATGAATTTTTCAAATGATTTTTTTATGGAACTTGAAATGCAGAAAAATATAAATTTCCTAAAAAATGCTAGAAGGGAGTTCATTATTGCTGGGCAACACTGCCTGAGTTATATCTGTTTTCTCTACTGTGCCTAGAATGACCCTTGTATAGGTCAGTTCTGTAATATGACATGTGTATTCCTAAAAATCACTGTGCTGTGAAAACTCATGCAAGAACATTCACAGGGCTTGTGCACAAAAATCTGGCTAGAAGTACCACATTCAAAAGCTTTATAATGAGAGATTAAAAAAATAAGAACCTAATCAAAACGATAGCGTAGTTTTATACACAATTAAATTGTAGAGACATAAGCAGACCATAACTTGAAGTTGCCTACAATAGTGGTGATTGAAAGGCTTGCAGCTTGTAATTTACTATGAAGTGATGGAAGGAAGATCATCAGAAGTCAGATGGGAAGTTGATTTGTGTGGCTCATAACATATGCAATAAACTGAGGTAGCTGATGTTTAAGAGAATGCGTGTACACGTATGTGTGTGTTTTGTATATTCCTTTGTTGTGTTCAACTAGGTGCAGTTTTCTGAAGTATTACAGACACATGTGCATAAATAAATGTGAAATTTATGTATGCTTAAATGGTTGCCTAATATTTATCAACCAATTGGACAAATTTCTATTTTCAAAAAAGTGTTCTAGCAGAATTGATTGAACATGCAGAGTTAATCCAAGTGGCTGAACAAGAGGATGGCTTTTCAGGTTCTTCTGCACTTACTCTCAAGCTATACTTTGGACTGATTAGGAAGTGATACATTTCCTTAGCGGAAATATTCACCCCTGGATGCCTAGCTGGGTTGTGCTTGTGTTGATACAATGCCCTTTACTCCTCTTCCTTCCCCTTTGTCCTGAGTCTGGAGAATCAGAGATACTGCAGGGATCCATGAGAAGGATTATATGACTGTCCTTGGGGTGTAACATGAAGGAGGGTAAAAGCCCTGCTTGCTTGAGAATAGCAGTTCTGCTATACTCTCATAACAGCTTGAATGCTGCTATGGGGAAGCAGGACATTGGTCTTTTTGCTGAAAGAGATATGTAATTGATCATATCAGTACTACTCATAGCACTTTATGGAAGTATCTACTGTAATGTATCCAGCAGTAGAAGACTAGATGAGGAATGACTTAATGACTAAAATAAGGAATGGTAAATATTCTTCTTTGTCTGCTTTTATACTCTACTATATATTTATATTTGCTGCAAAATATAATTTATATCCATGGAGAATATTTTAGAGAAGTAAATAGAAAAGAAAGGATAAAATCATATCCATTACCTCTGATAACACTTTCATGCATTTCCTTCCAGTCTAAAAACAGTAGGTTTTGGTGGTGGAAGAAGAGAATTAAATGGAGTTACTCATGTAGCAACATTGCTGGCTGGTTTCTTTACTCCAGTCTTGTCATTATTCATGTATGTAAGGACTGAATGAAAACTTGAGTCAGCTAAGCACATGGTAACTTCAAAGTGATGCCTTCTACTCTCTTGGCTGCTCTTTCTGATAGACCTTCACTGCCTGTGATGACCCAAACTTTCCAAACAGCCATTGGCCACAGCTGGCTTTGGACATGCTGGTTTGGCAGCTTAGCTCCTGGATTTGACTTCTCAGCTCTTGGATTTGGCTTGTGAATTTTATTTGGCTGGTCACTGAATTTCCTTTTTGGCTTTTGAAACCTGGCTTCTACTGGGTGCCTGGCTTGTGGATTTTGTGTGTATGGAGACTTTGTTTTGGTTTTGGATCATGCCTCCGACCCAAAGCACATCCCACAGCACAAACACAGTTATGAGCAACTTGACTGCTTAATTGTCAGGCTCAGTTCCCAGTCCCAGTATTAAAGGAGCGAGATATTAGATTATGGGATCCAGTTCCCAGGGAGAGCAGGCTTGTCTTGGGTACCAAAGCAAAGGATGCTGAGCAGCATCAAGATAACTTACACAGCCTGTTAATGTCAGTCCTATAGGGCTACTGAATTTCAGTGCTCCCTGAAGAAGATTTATTTAGCTTCTGAGTTCTATCTTAGCATCTTGGCTGACAAGAGGAAGATACAGGACAAAGTTTTTCATTGTATTATTTAGTGACTCCATCATCTTTGAGATAATATACTAATGTGATCAAATTATCTTGATTTCTTCGTGTAATTCTTTTTTTTATTATTAAATCATAGCTGTGTACATTAATGTGATAATGGGGCACCATACACTGGCTTTATAGACCGTTCGACACATTTTCATCATACGAGTTAACATAGCCTTCCTGGGTGTTAAGACATTTACATTCTACATTTACTAAGTTTTGCATATAACCTTGTAAGATGCACTGCAGGTGTAATCCCACCAATCACCCTCCCTCCACCCCCTCCACCTCCTTTGTCTCCCTGTCCCCTTTCCCCCTTTTCTTAGGTTATAACTGGGTTATAGCTTTCATGTGAAAGTTATAAATTAGTTTCATAGTAGGGGTGAGTATATTGGATACTTTCTCTTCCATTCTTGAGATACTTTACTAAGAAGAATATGTTCCAGCTCCATCCATGTAAACATGAAAGAGGTAAAGTCTCCATCTTTCTTTAAGGCTGCATAATATTCCATGGTGTACATATACCACAATTTATTAATCCATTCATGGATTGATGAGCACTTGGGCTTTTTCCATGACTTAGCAATTATGAATTGGGCTGCAACAAACATTCTGGTACAAATATCTTTGTTATAATGTGATTTTTGGTTTTCTGGGTATTTACCAAGTGGAGGAATTATAAGATTGAATGGCAGATCTATTTTTAGATCTCTAAGTGTTCTTCAAACATCTTTCCAAAAGGAATGTATTAATTTGCATTCTGACCAGCAGTGTGAAAGTGTTCCCTTTTCTCCACATCCCGCCAACATCTCTGGTCTTGGGATTTTGTGATATGGGCTAATCTTACTGGAGTTAGATGATATCTCAAAGTAGTTTTGATTTGCATTTCTCTGATGATTAAAGATGATGAGCATTTTTTCATATGTCTGTAGGCCATGCACCTTTCTCCTTCAGGGAAGTTTCTCTTCAAGTCCCTTGCCCAACCTGCGATGCGATCACTTGTTCTTTTCTTGCTTATACATTTGAGTTCTCTGTGGATTCTGGTTTTAAACCTTTGTTGGAGACATAACCTGCAATTATCTTCTCCTATTATGAGGGCTGTTTGCTTGCTTTACTTACTGTGTTCTTGGCTGTGCAGAAGTTTTTAGTTTGATCAGGTCCTAGTGTATTTTTGAAGTTGCTTCGATTGCCCGGGGGGGTCCTCCTCCTAAAATACTCGCCCAGACTGATTTCTTCAAGGGTTTTCCCTGCACTCTCTTCTAGTATTTTTATAGTTTCATGTCTTAAGTTTAAATCTTCTATCCAGTGAGAGTCTATCTTAGTTAATGGTGAAAGGTGTGGGCCCAGTTTCAGTCTTCTACAGGTTGCCAGCCAGTTTACCCAGTACCATTTGTTAAATAGGGAATCTTTTCCCCACTGAATGTTTTTAATTGGCTTGTCGAAGATCAAATAACGGTAAGTAGCTGGATTCATCTCTTGGTTCTCTATTCTGTTCCAGACATCTACTTCTCTGTTTTTGTGCCAATACCATACTGTTTTGATCACTATTGATTTATAGTATAGTCTGAGGTCTGGTAGTGTGATTCCTCCTGCTTTGTTTTTATTTCTGAGTAATGTCTTGGCTATTCGAGGTTTTTTCTGGTTCCATATAAAATGAAGTATTGTTTTTTCAAGATCTTTAAAGTATGACAGTGGAGCTTTAATAGGGATTGTATTAAAATTGTATATTGCTTTGGGTAGTATGGACATTTTCACAAAGTTGATTCTTCCCAGTCATGAGCATGGTATGTTTTTCCATTTGTTAACATTTTCAGCTACTTCTTTCCTTAGAGTTTCATAGTTCTCTTTATAGAGATCTTTCATGTCCTTTGTTAGATAAACTCCAAAATATTTCCTCTCCTTTGGCACTACTGTGAATGGAATAGACTCCTTAACTGTTTTTTCAGCTTGACTATTGTTAGTATATATAAAGGCTACCGATTTATGAATGTTGATTTTGTAACTCGAGATGCTGCTGTATTCCTTGATCACTTCTAAGATTTTTATAGTAGAATCTCTGGTGTTTTCCAGATGTACAATCATATCATCTGCAAAGAGTGAAAGTTTGATCTCTTCTGACCCTATATGGATACCCTCAATGTTAAAAAGCAGTGGAGACAATGGGCAGCCTTGTCTGGTTCCTGATATGAGTGGAAATGATTTCAATTTAACTCCATTTAATATGATATTGACTGTGGGTTTGCTGTAAATGGCCTCTATCAGTTTAAGAAATGTCTCTTCTATACCAATTGTCTTAAGTGTTCTGATCATGAAGGGATGCTGTGTATTATCAAAAGCTTTTTCTGTATCAATTGAGAGAATCATATGGTCTTTTTTTTTTAATTTGTTTATGTGCTGAATTATACTTATAGATTTATATATATTGAACCAGCCTTGAGACCCTGGGATAAAACTGACTTGGGCATGATGTATAATTTGTTTGATGTGTTGCTGGATTCTATTTGTTAGGATCTTGTTGAATATTTTTGCATCTATATTCATTAGTGATATTGATCTATAATTTTTTCTTGTTGGGTCTTTTCCTGGTTTGGGGGTCAGGGTGATGTTTGCTTCATAGAACGTGCTGGGTAGTCTTGCTTCTTTTTCTACCTTTTAGAACCTATAGTACTAATTCCTCTTAAAAGGTTTGGTAGAATTCTGACGTGAAGCCATCTGGTCCTGGGCTTTTCTTTTTAGGGAGATTTTGTATGGTTGATGCTATTTCAGAACTTGATATTGGCATGTTCCACATTTCCATTTGATTCTGGCTAAGTCTTGGAAGGTGATGTGCTTCCAAGTATTGGTCAATTTCCTTCAGATTTTCATATTTCTGAGAATAAATTTTCTTGTAATATTCATTAAGGATTTTTTGAATTTCTGAGGAGTCTGTTGTTATTTTGTCTTTGTCGTTTCTGATTGACGAGATTAGAGATTTTACTTTTTTTTTCCTGGTTAGGTTAGCCAAAGGTTTATCTATTTTATTGACCTTTTCAAAAAACCAACTTTTTGATTTATTGATCTGTTGTATAATTCTTTTGTTTTCAATTTCATTTAATTCTGCTCTAATTTTGGTTATTTCTTTTCTTCTAGTGGGTTTGGGGTTGGAATGTTCTTCCTTTTCCAGTTGCTTGAGATGTCCCATTAAGTTGTTAACTTTCTCTCTTTCTGGTCTCTTGAGGAAGGCTTGCAGTGCTGTAAATTTCCCTCTTAGGACTGCCTTTGCAGTATCCAATAGGTTCTGATAATTTGTGTCTTCATTGTCATTTTCTTACAAAAATTTGGTAATTTCCTTCTTAATCTCATCTCTGACCCAGCTGTCATTCAGCATGAGGGTATTTAACTTCCATGTTTTTGTATGAATATGCAGATTCCTGTTGTTGCTGAGTTGAACTTTTATTCCATGGTGGTCTGAGAAGATGCAAGGAATAATTTCTATTCCTTTAAATTTACTGAGGTTAGACTTGTGACCTAAGATGTGATCAATTTTGGAGTATGTTCCATGGGCTGATGAGAAGAATGTGTATTCAGTTTTATTGGGACGAAATGTTCTGTAGATGTCTGCTAAATCCAAATGTTAGATGGTTAGATTTAAATCTAAAATTTCTTTGCTCAGCTTCTTATTGGAGGATCTATCCAACTCTGCCAAAGGAGTATTGAAATCTCCGACTACTATGGAGCTGGAGGAAATCAAGTTGCTCATGTCTGTTAGAGTTACTCTTATAAATTGAAGTGCTTTCTGGTTGGGTGCATAAATATTCATAATTGAAATCTCATCATATTGAGTATTACCCTTAACTAATATGAAGCGACCATTTTTATCCTTCCTTACTCTTGTTGGTTTAAAGCCTATTTTATCTGCAAATAGAATTACAACACCTACTTTTTTTCTGATTACCATTTGCCTGAAATATGGTCGACCATCCTTTCACCCTGAATCTATATTTATCTTTTAAGGTAAGATGTGACTCTTGTATGCAGCAAATATCTGGCCTGAGTTTTTGTATCCAGTCAGCTAACCTGTGCCTCTTTAGAGTACAGTTTAAGCCATTCACATTAATGAAGAATATTGATACGTCTGGTAAAGTTTTGGGTTATCAAGTTTTTCGAATGTCCAGTGGACATTTTTAATCCTTTCACCACTATGGAATTTGGAGTTTGATCAAAAGTTTCTGAGTGAGTTTACTTTTGTTGTAGAGGATTGGGCTGGTCATTATGGAGTATAGGTCTGAGATAATCCTGAAGAGCTGGTTTGATTATGGCAAATTTCTTCAACATATGAATGTCATTAAAGTATTTAATTTCTCCATCATAAATGAAACTCAGTTTAGCTGGATCCAGGATCCAGGGTTGAAAGTTATTTTGCTTTAGGAGATTAAAAGTCACCGACCACCGTCTTCTGGCATGAAAACTTTCAGCAGAGAGATCTGCCGTCATTCTAATATTCTTCCCTTTGTAGGTAATGAATTTCTTACATCTGGCTGCTTTCAGAATTTTCTCCTTCATATTAACTTTAGTGAAGTTAATTATGATATGCCTCGGGGATGTCATATTCGGATTGAGTCATGCAGGGGTTCTGAAACTGTCTGCTATCTTAATTTCAGAATCTCTTGGCATGTGTGGAAAATTCTCTTTCATAATTTCATGGAGAAGGGCCTCTGTGCCTTGCGAGACCACTTCATCCCTTTCAGGGATTCCAATGAGGTGGATATTAACCTTCTTTGAATTACCTCAGAGCTCTCTGAGAGAATGATACATTTATGCTCTCCATTTCTCTTCCTCTTTGAGAGTTTGGGAGCATTCAAAGACTTTGTCTTCAATGTTAGAAATCCTTTCTTCTGCTTGGTCCACTCTGTTACTGAGGGCTTCTAGTGTATTTTTCAGATCTTAGAGGGCTGCAAATTCTTGCTTCAGTGCGTCAAAAGCTTTGGTGGTTTTGTCTTTAAATTCATTAAATTTTTTTTTTTTTTGTAGAGAAAGAGTCTCACTGTGCCACCCTTGGGTAGAGTGCCGTGGCGTCACATGGCTCACAGCAACCTCTAGCTCTTGGGCTTACGTGATTCTCCTGCCTCAGCCTTCCAAGCAGCTGGGACTACAGGCGCCCACCACAATGCCCGGCTATTTTTTTTTGTTGCACTTTGGCCGGGGCTGGGTTTGAACCCACCACCCTTGGCATATGGGGCCAGTGCCCTATTCACTGAGCGATAGGCGCTGCCCAGAATTCATTAAATTCTTGAGACAAGTTTTGAATTTCTCCTCGAATTTCTAATTCCAACTTTTGAATTGCTGCTCAAATTTCTAATTCCAAAATTTCCTCCATTTTATTAATCTTGTTTGCAATCCAAATTCTGAATTTGATTTCTGACATCTCGGCCAGCTGTTTATGAATGGGATCTTCAGTTACATCTGCCATATCTTTCTTTGAGGGGGTTAATCTATTCTGGTTATTCATGTTACCAGAGTTTTTCTGCTGATTCCGCCCCATGATTGTTTCACACCATTTGATTTTTCCCCTGGAGCTTTGTCAAGGACCCATACAGTGCTATGGCCTGATAAACTGGGGACCTGTTTGGTGTCATGGGGCTAAGTGGTTCTGTCTTGCTTTCAGCTGGTCTCTGTTCGACCCTAGTGAAACAGTTACTCTGAGCTGAAGTCTCAGCTGTGGAGAAATACCAGCAATTAAGTCACCCTGCCCCGCCCCCCCCCCAGAAAATAATTGGAAGAGGATAATCAAACCTTCCTACAACCACACACCCAGGGCACCACCTGAATAGTCTTTGGGTGATTAGCTCAGTTCAGAAAGTCCAAATCAATTGTCTTATCAGCATCTGTCTCAAGTGGGAGAGTTTAAAACTTTGGCAATTTGATCGCAGGGATCTGGTGACTACTCTGATATGGCTTGTTCCGCTGCTCTGTGGAGTCAAGAGGACCCACCCAGCAAATAGATATATCTGGAAAGGTTGATGCCTCCTTCCACTCCTTGTACCTCTGTCACACCCAGTCACTGATAGTCCCACAAGGCTGTGACCCAGTTGCCTGTAGTGAACAGATACTCTAGGGGTTTGCACCTGCCTGAATCACAAGGAAATCTATTTCTGCTCAGCCAGGCCGCTGTGGTCTGCCTCTATTTATCAAGGGGAAGTGAGGCCTGACAACCTCAGGCACTTGATGGAGCCTGGGGGTTGTTCACTCAGTTCCAGCACCGCCCCTGATTGATGTTACTGACAGAACAGAACAGAACAACTTTGCGGGAATTTGTTTCTGTCCCTGCTAAATTCTCCTGCAGAAGAGAAGCTGTTTTGAGTTCCCAGAGCCTGTGCCTTAGGCTCTGTCTTTGCTCCTGCAGGTTTGTGTTCGGTTAACTGTCAGTTCTAGCCACCTGTCTTCTTTGTCTATAGGCTGACGATCCCCTGAGGGCCGGGTGCTTTTTAGGCTCAATAAAGTGGTCCTCTGGGTCAGCCCTGCCCTGGGAACTTCCTGGCTCTGCGTGTGTGTTTCTTGTCCCCGCGTTCCACCCAGGCCAGTACCACCTCAGGCAAACCCTTTACTCATGGGGCCTGTGTTTCCATCCCAGATCTGTTCTGTGGTGGTTGCCACCTGAGTAGATTCCCGGCTTCCTCTGGTTGCCCAGGGTGACAGGGGCTGTGGCTTCAGAATATCTGGGAGTGAGCCCTATTGTTTCCAAAAGATGGCTGCTTTTCTGCACCTCGGGGCACTGCCATTCCATTGTGGTTTTCTCTCATCCCACCGTTCTCTCCTCACTCCCATGCCCCAGAATCAGCACTGACCAGCTGCAGTCTAGGCCCTGGCCACACCCTTTGAGAAATCACCCAAGAATCCAGACTCCTGGGGGACAGGTCTCCAGACATCAGAGTGAGAGTGGAGGGAGTGCTGGGAGCTTGGAGTTGCAGGTAGAGAATATATACAGTTTTATATAGTTTTATGCCTGGCAGGAGAACTCTGTGGCACCCTAGTAGGGGAGGTAGGTCCAGTTTTTCAAGGGTCTCTCCCGTGGAATGTAGTGGGAGGACCTTTGAACTCTGCTTGTTTGTTTGTGGGGCACTCTGAGCTGTTCTCATGGGGAAGGGGACTCCCATCCACTTGGTAATGGATTTTGTACCTTTTGTTTGTATCCTTGGGGTCACAGCTTGCCTCAGCGGGGTTGATATGCATTCTTCAACCTTCTCTCTTGGGGTAGCTCTAATCCACCAGGTTACTTGCTGAATTTCTGTCCTTTAACTCTCCTTCTGATGGGAGCCTCTGTGGAAATCTGGCTTCAGTCAGCCATCTTGTCTCCGCCCCTTCTTTGTGTAATTCTTACTGGGACCTTTATCTTTCTGAAAGACTTGAGCTACAGAACGTCTCTAAACAACTCCAAATCACCTAGAAGTAATGTTGATTCCTCTGCTAACTCAATAGGCTCCTAATCCCTAGATAGTGGCTGCCACTCTTTCCCCATCGTTGCACCTTATCTGTAGACTAACTGCTCCGGGACTGAGAATGTCATTCAGGGCTAAGATAGACAGAGCCTTGACTAATGTGTAAGGGCTCAGTTCATATAGGATGGTATTGAGGACACTCTATAATTCAAGCTTGTAGTGCTTTGGTAAGTAGGCCACAACAAAAAGAATGACAGTGATGATGACAGTGAAATCTTGCATTTGTATAGATTACAAAATACACTGACTTTCATGATGGCATTTTATCACTATCAAAACTCTAACAAGTAGGCAAAAGGGAATAGTGATGCTCAGAGAGGTTAGGTGACTCAATACATCTCGAACACAATTTGAACACATTAGTATGCTTGCTAGGGGATATATACCTGGAGGGAAGAATTCAGGATTCAGGATCAGGTCTTCTGACTCCTAGTCCCATATATATCCTAGTTTATTATCACTGTATGTTGCCCCCCCACTATTTAACCATCCCTTAACATCAGGTCAAAATTATAAACTGAGGAATAAGGCAGTATCTTTCTCTTAAAATTAATACTCTAAGTGTGGAGAATCCTGCAGGGCAGTGGTTCTTAACCTTCCTAAAGCTGTAGCCCTTTAATACAGTTCCTGTGGGTCGTGACCCACAGGTTGAGAACCACTGTTGTAGGGCCTACATAATTATTTATAAGTTGGGTTGTTGTTTCATTTAAAAATCTCATCATTCTTTTTTCCTGAGACAGAATTTTAAAGGTAGAAGGAACTGTAGAGATGCAACTTAGTCAACCTCGTTTTTAGATAAAAAGATTGAGGCTCAGAGACTTGAGCCAGCCAGTCAATGGGAGGGTTGGTGTTTAACCCTTTTCCTGAATTCCCAATCCAGCACTTTCTCCTACCTTAATCTGGGTAGGGGTCAGCAACAATCTTCACTGCTTCTCTCCTCTCTTACCTCCTCTATCATGTTTATACAATAAACTTCAGCATAGTCTTAAAAGTGCCTGAGATTTCTCCAGTGTTCTTTTCTGGATTAGTGCCCTGGATAAGGATGGACATCTGGATAAATTCTAGGTCAGTGGTAAAGTAATATTCCCTTTGTGCCTTGGCTATTGCCTGACAGAAAGGCTGTGAGTTGGTAGCACATGGAAGAACCAAGAGGAGCTGGCCAGAGCCCAGGCCTATGCGGCCAGGAGAGAAGACTGGCCCAGGCTTCTTCTGAGTGGGCGTTGTTCCTTTTTTGCCTCTGTTCCTTTTTTCTGGGCCCCACTCTAGGGAATCCTTGGCCCATTGCTACGGCTATACTGCGAGCCTGATTTTGGACCTGCTCCTTCAGAACTCAAGGGGGTCAGGGAGCCCTGTATTCTTTGAAACCAGAAATTATGAGAGGAGAGAAGGGCATGAAGAGGCCTTGCCATCATTATGAGACCTCGTCATCTCCTTCAATTAGTGCAGCACTTAAAGCTTTATGAAAGTTCATAATCAGAAGGGAAATAGCAGTTACCACTAAAAGTACAATAGCTGAGACCATTCATGGAGCAGACTTGCGGGCTTTCTAACTTACCTAACTTAATTCTGTCAGAAATCTCTTCTTTTCTCAGGTGAGGACACTGAAATTCAGAGGTAAGTGATTTATTTAAGTTCTCATTTCTTGTGAGGGTGAATGTCAGGATTTGGGCCAAAGCTCTAATGCTCCAATTTCTGTATTCCTGCAAAGGGGAGATTGTGGCAGTGTAGAAATCTGTGGCAGTGCCATCAAATGTGCCCTGGCATACCCAGAGAGAAGGACATGTGGAGTGTGGACCTGGAGCAGGGCTGGGGAATTGGGAGGTTTGGTTGGGGGTAGGAGGATGGGATTTAAAGACTATCACTCTTTTTCAGAATGAATTATTCCCACAAAAGACGTCTGATCTTTTCTGTGGGCTATCCTGGTGACAGTTTATGCAGGTGAAAGAACTTCCTCCAGGGTCTATGGGCTCATGGTATTATAGTCATGGCCTTGTCTTCCAACATCGTCTACAGGGCTAGTTTCCCATTGGCTGTACTTTGTAGATTCTCCCAGGAGGATAATCTAAGTTCATGGTATTTTGATGGTGTCTTTTCACATCACCAATTTGTCCCTTGCCCAGAAATGCGCTCTTTTCCATCTCTTGTTCTCCATGTTCATATTCCCAGTGTGAGCTGAGACAGCTCCCAGTACTCACATGTGCACACCCACTCACAAGGCACTATAATGCCTCTGATTATCAAGTATCCAAAGGGTCCAGTCAAAAGACCAGCATCTAAAGGCAAAATGACTGCTCTGGGTGGCACAGGCCTCACAGCAATAGGAAAGCTTGTTGGCAATGTATATTATTTGAGCAGTGAGGTGAATGGAAAGGGCACATTTATGTATAACTTTGGGCAAAGTTTTTTACCTTTAAGTCCCAAATGAAATATAGATGACACTGATCACTAACTTCACAAAGTCGTACAGAGCACTACATGAGCAATGCACGCAAGGCTGGCATGAATCAAGGTGCACACACTGGGTACCCAAAAAATGCAGTTCCCTTCTTTTCTCTTTCCTCTCCTTAGTTTTCTAACACTGAAAGGACAAGTGATTTTAGAAGATTCCAACACATTCAGAAGGAAGCTTAGGCTGGCTAAGCAGGTATAGCATAGACTTGCTGGTCATGGCAGCCAGCCCCTTCCTGCCTGCCTCAGGAGAACAAGCCTCAGTGGGGAGTCCTCTGAGCAGACCTCAAGTTTCCGTGCTACTGCACTAAACTGTGAACTCGAGGACTTCCTTTCCACAGAGACTGCAGATGACCTTTAGTGGAATGCCACCACCAGCTCTGTCCCTCAGCTCCCTGCAGCTACTCCCCACCCACCCAGACAGTTGTGATATCAGAGGAGCTAAGACCAGTGGGACTATCCATGTCAGACGAAGTAGACATCCAAGGGAGCACATTCCCAAAGCCATCAGGAAGTGGTACATGTGGAGGCCCTGAAAAAGCCTGGTGTGGAAGAGAGTTATAGGCAAGGAAAAAAGAGAAGGCCTGTCCTTGGTCCCTAAAGTAGATCTTCCCAGTCAGACAATGCACAGGAACCATTTTAGACATGGCACCCCCTCCCATGACATACTAATACTTAGCAGCTGATCAGATCTGCTCCCTCAGCCTATTCCCTTGGAAGCAGGAGACACTGTAGCCTTTGGAGAAGATGGAGCATGCAGGGAGGACCAATGGCTCCACTTACTGCAGGAAGGGTTTGGAGCAGCACTGAGGAGCATTTCAGCATTTTAGGAAATGTGTATTGAGTACCTGGATGTGCCAGGGTGTTTCCCTTATGATTTTAGTTAATTCTGACAACTCTGTGAGACAGAGCATGTTGCCTTATGTTCTGAATTTTGAAGCTGAGATCTAGTTATGTGAAGGAAGTTGTCCAAGGTCACACTACCCACCAATACCACTGAGTGCTGATAAGCAAGCTCAACTCTAATCCTGTCCATTCCTTTTCCTGGGACCTCACAGATTTCACTAGGCAGGGTTCTCTGAAATGTCCAAGAAAGAAAATTGCTGTACTTTTTATCAGCCATGCTTTTGATGCTAAATGTGCACAATGAGAGCTGTGGACCCCAAGGAGCCTGTTGTGATGACATCATCTGTTGTTCTTCCAGCGAAGATTTCTGCCTCCAGAATATCGCCATAAACTTTTCTCCTTGTTACATGGGTGGAGTCCTTCTTGTGTGCTCAGAGTGATGGATTCATGCCAAATAAAGGAGTGTCCACTGAGAACAAGAACAAATACATCTATTGCTTCTCACCTTTCCTTTCAGCTGGTGACCAGGCTTCATGTTTCAGATGCTGATGATGAAAGGCCAGTGACCAGAGAGCAAAAGTGCTGGAGGAGGATAAGGCTTCTGTCCATTACCTCTTCCCTATCTGGTCCTCCTGCCATTCCTCAGAGATGGAGCCCACTGCTATGCTGGGTTTGGGAGCCTTGTGATGAAGCCTGGTCCGATGATGCTGCTGATCTCCAAACCTCTGTGACCCTTGAAAGGCATGTGTGAAAGAACATGCATTTTTTTTTTTTTTTTTTGCTTCTGTTCTCCCAGCTCCCACAATCTCACTTTCCTTCTTCCATTCTGTCTTCTTTGTCAAGTTGATAGCATAGACCCATGGTGCTATATCCCAATGGCAGGAAAACGCAGGAGAAATAAATCAAATGCCCATAGAGATCAATTTTATTCATGTTCATTCAATAAAAAATTATTTGTTCCAGAAACAAAGATGCCAGAGATAAAATGTGAACCAAACAACTTAACTATTCTCATGGAATTTTCATTTAGTGAGGGATATAAAATGATAAATAACCATACGAAATATGTTTCAGTTTTTGTCCCCCCCCCAACCCCCTAGATGGACCCTGGGATAAGGATTTGGCTGTTGAGTTGTAAGGAGGTAACCTCATGAAGCAGAGATGGAGTAGAGATATGAGACAGAGAAAAGAGGAAAGTCAATAAAGGGTGCATGACTGAGTGGGCTACCCTCTGTGGGCAACTGTGGCTGGGTCCCTCTGAAAGGCAGGCAGCTACTCAGAGTTTTCCTCTTGAGGGGTGAAAATATGGGGTATCTACTGATAAACTCTCACCACGTCTCGCTTCCTAGGGTGCTAACTTCTCTGAAGTCTGACTTTAGACATGTTAAGTTTGAGATAACTTTTATATATCCTGGTGATAATGTTGAGCCAAGAGTTATATTATTTGTCTGGAGCTCAAGGTAGAGGTTACTTCCAGAAGTACAAATTTAGGAATCATCAGTGTATGTGCTATAGTTCAAACCACAGGATTGAATGAAATTACCTAGGAAATGAATGTAGAAAAAAAGAGAAGAGATGTGAGGCCTAAGCCCTGCATTACAGTTGTCCTTGGTATCTGTGAGCAGTTGGTTGTGGACCTCCTGCACGTACCAAAAATTCAGATACTCAACTCTGTAATATAAAATGGCATAGTATTTGCATATAACCTATACACAGCCTCCCATAATGCTTTTAATCATCTATAGATTCATCTGTATTACCTAATACCATGTAAATTATACTATATTCTTTAGGAAACAGTGACAAAGAAAAAAGTCTGTACATGTTCAGTATAGATGTGTTTTTTAAAATATATTTTCAATCCATAGTTGGTTGAATCTATGAATGTGAAAGTTATAAACATGGAAAGCAGACAGCATTTAAAACTGCAAAGGTCAGGAAGATTAGAAGAAACCAGATAATGGATCTGAGACCCAAGAGAAAGATGCTGGGCCCAGGGCCAGGTGAAGAAGGTGTTTTGAAAGGAAGAAGAGATTGACTATGCTAAAAGTACAAGTAAGGCTGTGCCAGTGGGAGGTGAATGACTCTGGTCTTAGTCTTCTAAGTGAACAATGAAAGAATGTGCTGGGTTCATACTACTATTCATGAAATTGAGAGTCAAAAGGTTTGACTTCAGAGCAAGGCTAAAATGAGAGAACATGTTAGGGCAAGTAGGTGGTCTCTGAGAGACAATTATAGTGGGCTGTCCAAGTAGTTCAGAAATGAATAGGAGAATGAAATTTAAAACTTCAGGGGAAGATTTTGCTTTAGTCACTTGTGTGGGGGTCATTGTCCCTACTAATTTGTGCTCAGAAGATGTCTACCTTAACAAGGAGACTCAAATTTTGATGATTCAATCAAACAAAGCTCAAATCAAAACTGTTTAAAATTTTAGAGATGAATACTTTTAAACTAAAAAACCCTACACTTAAAAAGGATAAATTTCACTGTATATAAACTATAACTCAATAAATCTGACAAAATATACCAGTCAACACCTCTCACTGGTAAGGCTTCGTTAAGCCTCCCTCAGCAGATGTGGCCAGGACACGTGTAGGCTGAACTGTACATCACATGTAGTCAAAGCTCTGTTCTGAATGGATTTCCCTCATTATTAAGAAGAGTTTATCATAACAATGGCCTTAAAACAAAAGGCTGGTACCAGTCTGTGGTCTGTTAGAAACCTGCCCACACAGCAAGAGGTGAACAGCAGGCCAGGGAATGAAGTTTCCTCCGTATTTAGTATTTACAGCTGCTCCCCATTCTCGCATCACCACCTGAGCTCCCCGTCTGTCAGATCAGCAGCAGCATTAGATTCTCATAGGAGCGTGAACCCTACTGTAAGCCACACATGTGAGAGATTAGGTTGAGCACTCCTTATGAGAATGTAAAGCCTGATGATCTTGAATCACCTCAAAACTATCCCCCCCCCACCCCCTGGCTCTATGAAAAATTGTCTTCCATGAAATTGATCCTTGGTGCTAAAAAGGTTGGAGACTGCTGATAAAGACTATTCTAATCCATTAACATTCTGGTCGAAAATTCACAATGGTTTCCCTAATTCCTATAGCAAACCTCTTTTGTTGTCCTTTCAAGACCCTTCAAAATCTGCCTAACTATCCCACATTATTTTCTCAATTTATATACTGTTATACTAAACCATCTCATTCTGTTGTGTGACAAGCATGTCTCAGTCAGTCCAATTGACCAGATTTTCTGAATCTTCACCCAAAATACACCTCCTTTTTTCCTTTTATCTTCTTATGTTCTATTTCTCTCTGTGTTTATGGGAAAAGAGCTTGGTTTTTGGTTTGATTTCTATCTTTGACTCAGTTTCCTCAAGTTTAAAATTAAGGTACTCTGAAAGGGTGGCTGTAAATTGAGCTATAGCCTGGAATATGACATGTTATTAACCTTCCTCAATTTTATCCTAGAAGGACCTCTAGCCAGTTCAGAGCTTAACAATTTAGTATCCTCCTCCTCCAGTTCCACACTTGTACTGTTTGGTCTTATCCAGCAGATCTCCAAAATCATTATTATCTGTGCAAACATTTTAACAGTTACATTTCATCTTATTCTACTTATGATAGTTTCTTATTTGTAAATTCACATATTAGCTTGAATGCTGCTATACTACTGTATATAGCGTACTCATTAGTCTCTTTAAGAAAATCATATATTTGTTGAAAGCAGGGATCATGACATATGGGTATTTTTGTCTTAGAACAGGATATATTAATAAATCCATAGTGGTTCTATGGATTTTTCAATGATTGAGTAATAAATGAATATATTAGCAAACTTGCTTTCTACTCTCTTTACTTTCATTCAGATACTCCAGAGATGGTTTAAGGTAAGTGTGGGTTGCCTGAAAGATTTCAAATGTAGATGTCTAGTGTATATTAATATACACACATAGGGTACCAAAAATGTATACATATTTTAAGAAAGGAAAAAAGCACATTAAAATTATAATACTCAGTGTATAATGATAAAAAAAGGTGAATATAAGTTACATGGAGCACCTCTTAGAGTGGAAGTAGTCAAATGTGACTTGAGTATTGCAAATTCCTTTTTAAAATTTATTTAAATTTCTTTTGAGTATTGCAAATTCAATGCAGTTACTTTCCTTTCATAAAATGTGTATACATTTTTTTGTAACCTTTGTATATATTTATATAATGATATTATGTCACTAAATAAATTATATTATGGCTTATGACCGCTAGAGACAAGCTTTTTTGGTTTGTTTTGTCTTGGTGCATTAAAAGCATTAATTATGATAGTGACATGGTATAATAAAGCACAGCCTTTGGGAAGAGACTCGGATTCAAATTCCAACCCAGCCTTTCACTAGCTGAGTGACTTTGGACAAATTGCTTAACCTCTCTGAGCCAAGTATTTTCCTCAGTGAAAAGGAGACAAAAATTCACATGCCCTGGTTAGTGTAGACTGAGGAGGATGCCACGTGAAAGTATGTGGCAGTACGTGGCAAAGTATCTGGACGGTAATAGGCATAGAGTACATGCTTAAATGTGTTCTTCCTTCCGTTTCCTTTAAACTGCATCTACTGAAGAGCAAAAATCAAAAGAAGTCATCTGTATGAAAGCCCTTTGAAAACTACAGCGTTCTGGACACCTGTAAGGCATTACCATTGTTATGACTATAAGCAAGGAAGATAGGAACACTGTAGTATTTAGAGGGATGGTCTCCCCATGAGGCTATCAGCCAAGTTGCAGATCATCTTTCTAAAGACTGCTAGATCAGACCCTGCAGTTTTCCTGTGTAAGGTGTGATCTGTGGCTGACTGCCTGTGATCTTCCTCCAGAGACCCCCATCCCCAGAAAAAAATTCCAGAGAATAACGTAATAAATTACGAATGCCATAATCTTCCTGTTATTTCTCAATATATAAGACAATAAAACCCTTATTTTCCCCCATTTGCTTGTCCCCAATCTCTTCTTCCCCCATTTTCCACTTGGCTTTGATTAGAATTGATGAGGAAAATATTGGTAAATGTGAATTTTCCTCTCCAACCCTTGGGGATGCTGGTCTACCAGAAAGGAGTCTAAAGACAATATTCTTATTGTGACCTTGTTAAGCTTTCTGCTATTATCCTGAACATCTCCCTCTTCCAAATTGTTATAATTAAGAGAGTACCCATTAAATGATTTCCTTTTGTCAGATGGATTATGTTTTATAATGGAGCCAAGTTCTCTACTCATTATGAATCCCGAGTCCGGTGCCAACAAAATGTCGGCAGCCTTTCCCCCGCAGCAATGGAAACAGCAGAGGAAGGTCACTTAATGACATTTTGGGAGGAAACCAGTGTAGCTTTCAGCCAATGGCCTCCTGTTCTTGAATGTCAATAAGATGTTCTTTTACAGTCCAGGTCCTCTGCTCTTTATGAAGTAAGGGATTAAAAAATGTGCTGGCATCAAAGTGTCTCAGAACAACAAACAGCCAACAAATCTCCCACTGAAGTGATGTTGATTGACCCACACAGACCTGAAAAATGTCCCACTCTGGGGATCCTGGAGGGTCAAGACATCCGTCATCCTCACGCTGTGTTCTCATGCTGTGATTACACCTCTGGGTCACTGTGGCCAAGCTTCCCTAATGAAAAGGAAATGATCCCATCAATGGCCCAGATGTTTGGCAGGGGGTAGACTAAACATCTGGTTGATTGACTGAATGGTTTTCTTTCCAGCCAGATGTTTGATATCAACAAAGCACAGTGTGTGAGTAGAACCTTTAAAAGGGCATTCTCCAGGGGCTCCCATCACTTCCAGTTTATAGGAAGTTCTTCTCTTATATGAACATAATTTTTTAGTCTAAGATGGGATACCACTTACTTTGCTTACTGTATAAATTTCTTTGCATTTTTATCAACTGCCCATCAACAACTTTACAGCTCTATTTGATTCTCTTTTCTACAAAGACATTTTTGACTGGTGGAGGTTGTAGCAGTGCAAAAAAGTATGAGCATGAATAAAATATTTAAATATACTTTCATGGCATAATATATTTTACAAATTATTCCTGCATTGAGTTTTCTATGGCATGCTATCCAGGTAGCATGTATCACTTATAAATAATACTAAACATTCTGGACTGTAGATGTGATAGTGTAGATTTTAGTTAGCATGACAATGTCCTTTCTACCATCATTTATCCATGGAAATCTTCTATGTCTGAAAGAAAGTTTCAGTAGCATTGAGTTGAGCATTTAGGATCTGAAACAGTAAGGATGGAACTGGTAATTGTGTGGTGGGGGAAAGAGCACTGGATTAGGAGACAGGATCTGAGCTCTACACCCAGTTCATTCATTGAGTCTCTAAGTGACCTGGACATCATCTCAACTCTCTAGGCTCCTATTTTCTGATCTGAAAAGTGATAACTATAACTGAGACTTATAAGACTCCTTCCAGCTCTAACAATTTGTGATTTTCTGAAACACAGACAGTGGTGGATGAAATCTAATCAATCTCATGATGCTGTGTTCAAATTGCTGCTTGGGAACAAAATTCTACATAGGCAAGAAAAGACTTTGCACAATGAATCAGTGAGTCTGTTTATTTCCAAATGTTCCTAGGATGTGCAACGTATCAAATTTGATACTGCCATTAATATTCTAGGGTGAATTTGCTTGGAAGTTTAATTTTTACCAAGAAACACAAGCAAATAAGGTTGGAGAATGGACATAAGGAAACACTCAAGAGTCTCAAGATGGGAAAGACGGTTCTTACCTACTTCTGTAACAGGGGGTACCTTGGTGAGCAGCACTACATATGGAGAAGTAAAAAGACAGGAAGAGAAAGTAGAAAGATAAGGAAGTTCCCAGAGCACTAACTTTACCAGCATCGCAATATTGTAAAAAATAGGCCCTCTTTCTCTCTTTTTCTCTTTCTTATGAATTCTACCAGATCATAGCATCTCTGGGTCAGAAGGGTTAAGGACCATAAGATATCAGGGCCCATTTAGCATCTCAGGGTCAGAAGGGCTAAAGACCATAAGAGATCTGGGCATTAATCAGGCATCAAAATAGCTTAAATCAGCTATTGCTTCATCTTCTGAAATTGAAGATGACTGTTTATATCTCTGGGCCAATGAAATGTATATTCTAAAAAGTCATATTTCTAAAACTAGAGGATTTTAGAGAAAATAAATAAATCTTTAGGTACTGATTGGTGATGTTTTCCAGATGAAATTTCTGAATTTCTCAGTTTTTGTTAAGTATTTTGAAAGAATTTTTAGATTTGTGAAATGCTCCACTAACCATTCAAAAACTGGCTAGTTATTATCAGCATTAGTTTATTCTTCAGCTGACAGAGCTATGAAAAAAATATAAACCGTATGTTTGTGGGTTTCCACATAATTAGATTGCAAAAACTTTAACCTCAGTGGCACTAACTTATACTTAATAAGAATCGGATTGTGAGCATCAGCCATGTGTTCCTTACACAAAACAAGTTTGCTTTCTTGTCTATTTTTTGGAAGGGCTGGAGTTTTGTATTCAGTGTGTGTGGAGTGCTCTACTAAACTAGTTTACCTCTCTCCATCCGTCTCTCATTCCTCTTCTCTCTTCCAGAAGGGGTCATGGAGGAGGGAATGACTAGAGTACAATCCCCAGTCCTTCATCCAAATACTTTTTTCTCTTGGAAATAATACCTTAGCAAAAGAATTAGATTTTCAAAGAGAGCTTCCAAGAGTGCATTTCATGAGGGCAGCCTGTGATCAGGAAAAGATGGAGGGAGGATGTGGATACCATCTCCTGTACAGGAGAGGTAAGTTCGCAGCTGTTTGGGCTGGGTTTAGGGCAGTTCTGCCTGGAGACATGGGGCCAAAGTGACTTTCCAGAGGTCTCCCTGGTCTTCTGGTTCCACAGCAGTACCCAAGAACTGCTCTGACATATGTGGCATAAAAGTCCATATGGTTTCAATTTCCTTCACCACATTACTGTTTTCGCTTTGTTTGTTCACAGACCTGCCTTACTCAAAATTCCTGCTCTGCTGGGCTCCATTTGCCACAGAGTTAGGGGTGGGGTGAGTTTTCAAAAAACTCTGAAATGAAAGAGAGCTCAACCAGCTCATTCTGTATAATAAAATCCATGCCACTGTGGTCCTAATTTCATCAAGTAATACAAGTCAACATCAGACGTTAATGAGAGAAGGCTTCCAATTAGATACAGTCTGACACTGGCCTGCTTCTCAGTCACCTTCAATTGTCAGCGATAAAAAAGGACAGTTCAATAAGATATGGATCATTCACTCTGAGTCTCCACAACTCATTTATGACAAACACAACTAACAGAGCATGGGGAACTGCAGAATTGTTTTTCATTATCCTGGCACATTGGCTTCTGAGTACAGCTGTAATGATCTTCAGTGGTTTTCCATAGTGCATATTTTTAATGAATGGTCTAAGATGTGATGGCAACCAGAATTCCTACTGAAAATCTCAGTAATCCTTTTGTTTTTGAAAGAACAAATGAGTCTTCAGAAGAAGAGAAGGAGAAAAAGGATTTAAAAAGAAAAAACAATTTATTTTCATGAGTTTTCAGGGTTTTAGTGGCATCTTGGCAGTTTTGGGGGAGGAAGAAGTTTGAAAACCCTGAAGGTGACCATGGAGCCAGATTACATTGTCTGAAATAATGGGACAAACCAGAGTTTGATGAAGGCTCGTGCTAGAGTCTACACAATTCTAATAGGGCCTAACCACTAGAATTTCTGGGAAGTAATGATATTTAAAGATAGGTATGTGTTAATATTCTAGGTTCAGATCCAGGATTCCTCAGAGGGTGGGGATATGGGGTCAGGAAACAAATCCCCAAGATTTGGAAATGCAAAGGCGAAGATGATCAGACCTCATCCAATCAAGCAAGCTGGGGTTCCTTTTAATACTTATTCATTTGTTGAATGGCCAGATTAATGGAGTTTAATAAGTGGAGTTTAATAAATGGGATTTGTTATTCATTTAATAAATATTTACTGAATACTCTATGGCCAGATATGGTGCATCATAGGTGGTGGTGATGAGGAATATTAGAGGTTGTCCCTAGGCACAAAGGAGTAAGCAGGTAGCCTGAGCCCCAGTTCTAGGAAAGGCACACAGGAATCTTTGAAGTTTATTGCATGCAAGGGCTTAAGTCGACTATTTCTTCCCTTCACTTAGCAGTATGGATACCTCATCATTTTTCAATGTTGTTACCACACTCATTGGATCAGTTACATCTTATTATCAAACCTCATGGGGACTGGGATGCAGGGCAGGTCAACAGCTGCCCCAGGAAATAGACCCAGAGGGGCATGTGTGTTGAGAGCAAGACAGGGAGGCCCAGCTCAGACTGGCATTTCAGATACTGGCAGGCATAGCAAAGTTACAAACTTGGAACCCATTAATCTGGGGATGTATGTGAAATACCAGCAACCTGGAGACAAGGCCGGGTCCAACCTCTGCCTCAGTGAGGGGCTCCTTATATGCTCTTTGCTGAGATCTGACTCTTTGGGATCAGGCAGGTGGGTGAAAACCGGCTATACACATTTATTCCGCCATGCAGCTGCTATGTTTAATTATCTCATTTATTTGTGAGGCAGTTTTATAGAGTCGATTCTGATTTGCTCCATTTGGAGGGTGCAAACTCACATCTAGCGCCCTGCATTGAACTGAAGAGTTCACGTTACTCTTCCTACTCTCAGCTCTACAGCCTCAGTATTCAAAGTGAGTGAAAATCAAAACGATGTTGTGTGGTTGCAGGACTACGAAAGTGAGATGAAAAATACTTTGAAAGCCTGTGCTCCAGCCTCTGTGTATCCATGTGCATTCATGTCACTGGCTTATGAATTTTTGTTCACTCAGATTTTAACTGTCCCAAATGACAGACCTTGGAAGACAAATCTAGAAAATAAATCTCATTTTAACTATTACCTTATGTTCAACTTTTATTTTTCCCTTTCTTGATTGGGATCCATTAATTCTAATGGTGTTGACTTCCCCCTCTCCCTTGCTTTTTAAAGGGATTTTTGTATCTTCTATAGCATTTGTACCCTTCAAATATTTATAGACTTACTTGTCTCTCTTCAGTCATTAGCCAAGTCATGCATATTTTGCCCTTTTAATTTTCCCACGTTGCTGATGTCATATTTTCCCTCTGACTAGTTCATCTTTATCTTTCTGATTCAGAGTGTTCAAAACTGCGTTCATTTATTCCATTGCAACTGTCACTATTGTTGCAAATATCTTAATGAAAAATCTTTCTTTCTCATCTAACATGAAAGGCAACTCTGGACCTCTTCCTGCCAAATTTTATAACTAACTTGGACCCATTTAATCATCCTTTCTTTCAAGACCTTCTGGGAGGCAATACATCAGTTTGGTGAAAAGATAGATGAGCCTGGCTTTAGGTTCAAGTACTTGCATTGCCACTAATCAGCTGTATTCTCCTGGAGAAAGTCACTTCCTCTCTCTAAACCTCAGTTGCCTAATATGTAAAAGAGGGAATTAGATGAAATGTTTTAAAGGAGTCATCAAGTTCTGAAATTGTGTGATGGTCCTGAATTCATGAATTAAACAGTTTTGTAGAAATTACTTCCCCACTTTGACTTCTAATTTTCTCTCCTAAAATGGGAATTATAATTTCTTTCATGTTCACCTCACTGAGTAATTTTGCAGATCAAATGAAACTCTGTATGTGCAAGTGCTTTTAGAATGGTAAAATGCTATGCAAACAGAAGAGTTTATTATTACTATTATTATAGTGATAATTATAAGTGTCCCTTCTGTTTCTACTACCCAAACTCTCTGATAACTGCTTCTTGGTTTTTAGGCTGAAAATCATTGCTTAAGTTACTAGTGGCTCTTCCCAGGCTCATGGTGCATGTGTTAGCATTATATAATATTAAACTCTTCCAAGCATAGAATAGTTTTGTGACTTCTTTATTTATTGATGATGGCAAATATGCTTTCATTTTCCTAGGCTATGTGTCTTGATTTTATGACCAAGTTTATTTCACTTCATCTGAACACTGGTATTTTAGGTTATTGGTTCCTAGGGAAATATCTTGCACGTCTTTCCAAAATTAGAGCTCAATACATTTTTGTCAGAGAGTCTGCCTTATTTATGTGTCCTCACTGGTGTTTTTACCTTCTCCTAAAAAAAATCAGCCGAAAATTTCATTAATGTGCTATTTACTCCTTTAATATCACTAATAGAATTGATTAAATGGTCAGGGGAAAAAAATGAAAACTCTGAAGGTTAAAAGATACAGGAATACTAGTCTAAATGAGAAAACATTAGGTAGTGCCTTTACAAACTCAAAAACCAGTGCATTATGGTGAGAAGACAGCACCATAGAGTAGAAATAAACAAAAGTAGGGTTAGAACTCAGATCTTTCAACTCCAAATCCCATAACCTTTCCTTGTTGCCGTGTGCCCTTCTTAACGATGCTTCCACTTTGCCTACTTCTGTGCATAATTCTTTTTTTTTTTTTTCTTTTTTTTTTTTTTTTATTATTGGGGATTCATTGAGGGTACAATAAGCCAGTTACACTGATTTCTGTGCATAATTCTTAATTGTGTTTGGTAACTTTTAAACAATTGACTATTCCTGTGAATCTTGCATATGAAAACTAAGCTTCCTGGGGTCACAAGTTTTAACTTAAGAGGCATAATGGAGGACTCTGGTCAGGCAGTAAGTCTGGAGAGGAGCTCTTTTTGGTAGGAGGTTTATACCAATCCTTTAAATCACATTCATAAGACAATTTTCGTTACATTTACACATGCATATGACTAGCCTTGAGAGGGGGTACTTAGTCAATGAGAGCTTCCCCAAAGGTTACTATGCATGACATTGTTAATGACAAATCTTGCAAGAGTACTGCAGATATTTACAGACACCTCTTCTGCTCTAGTCTTACGTGTTTCTACTAAGACCCCAGGGTTAGAAAAATGAAAAATAAAATTGCTGTCCTACTAAAGGTCTAATAGTTTGAAAAATACACTCACTGTGAATTTTGAGTCTTAAAAATTCCATTTTTTCTTTCTGTTTCCCTACTTATTACCCGTGTTAACTTGGACAAGCCATGTCACTATTCTGAACTTCAGTTCTTCATGTAAAATGGAATGGTGATGCTTGTTTGTATCACAGCATTATGATTAAGATTAGATGAAATTACTATAAAATACTGAACTAATGTGGTTGCCATCATGTTATTTGCACTTAGAAAGTTTTGAGCAGTCGAACAGTTTAGTGTGCTGCCAATTAAACAGGAAAAGAAACTAAAGTAAAATATGGCTGATAGGCACATTGGATCATAAAGATAGGTGAATTTTGTTTGAACCTGGTTCAAGAGCTTATTAAGAAAGCTAGAGACTCAAAAGTCACTCTCTTCTAAAGGCCAGCAACAGTTTTAAGTTATTTGTTGCAGTGAAGTCTACCAAAGATAAGCATATTCCAGGAAATTTGACTCAGGCTATGTTTCCCTACGAGGTCTCAGTGACTGTGTGAGTTCTTTCAATGGTGAGTGGTAATTGAGGCGCTCTAGCTAGGCAAAGTAGCAGCTGAGTATAAGCACTGCAACTTATTAAATTTTGTCCAAATACTCTATATGTTATCAGTATTCTCATATGCTATTAAAGGAATGAATAATTTTATAACAGTTTATCTTTATTGATCACTTCATGTGCTTTATGCTAATTGCTTTGCTACGATAAATTACTTATTCATGTGATTATCCTATGAGCCATTCTCTATCATAACCCATGTTTCAAAAGAAAAAATGGAGGCACAGAAAGGTCCAGGAGCACCCTAAAGCCCCACATAGTAAGTTGTGGAGCCAGGATTTGTATCTAAGATAGACCAACCGTACAGCCACTCTTCCTTATAAACATCGATGGATCTGTGTCCCAAAACTTATACGATTGGAGGACTCTCTTTAAGAAAGAGAACACAAAAGATTACAAAAGTTATTAATACAAAAATACTAGGGCCTCTTCCAAGGCCTTGGAGACATAAGCTTTGTTAAATTCGTAGTAAATCGACTCATTACATGTGTCACTTTGATTGAGTTAAATTTTTGGAGAAGTAATAATGTTGTCATCATTTGCTTTATTGAACCACAAACTTTCCCCATGTGGATAGTTAATAATGGAGAGTCCATGTCATAATAGTTAATATCTAAGATTTCATGTCATAATTCAGAAAGCTACTGCTATCCAATTAGTAGTAGTTGCCAGAAATTACAGCTTGTTCCTAAGAGGGAGTATATAACTTTTAAAGTGTATGCTTTGTATATCACAGAAAAATTGAGAAGGCAGAAACATTAGAGAGTGACTTTGAGGTGAAAAACCTAAAGCCTAAAGAGGAGTCAGGACAGGGAATTAGGAACCCTGGATCTTGGAATCATAGAGCCCAACTACTACTATCTGTGTGGCTTTGTGAAAGTTATCTGACCTCTCTAAACCTCATTTTTTTAATCTATAAAATAGTAATAATAAATGCCCTCTTTAAAAGGAAGTAGGGATAAGATAAGATAATGAATGAGGAATTCCTATTATAATATATGGCAGATGGTAACAGGAGTAGAAATAGAAGGCTTAATAATTGTTCTTGTTAATATAATCAAATCAAATTGTTAATATGATTTAATTTGTTATACAATTTGATTTCTGACCAAATATAATTTAATTTGTTACACAATTTGATTTCTGACCAAGTAAATACCTTTTCAATCTTTTAAACTGTTTCTTTCTTGAGATGAATGCAGTGATGGAAATGACACAATTATGATTTTGGGAAATTCAGGCATTTCTAGGCAACAGGGGTAGTGAATGGGAACAAAATGTCCACTCTGGGTTCCCTGAGTGAATAGCTAAGCATTTTAAGAGGGGGCCTACACGACTTAATGAGGTGTTACCTTTAACTAGTAAGGCTGTTGGTAAAAATTTAGTCCCCACACAATCCCAGCACTTCTTGGGAACTGGAACTTATTGGTCCCAGAAGGAGAAACTTGTTCTGTGGGAAATTCTGTATTTAGGGTCCTGGACCTCCCTCTGTTTTTCTTTTATTCTCACTGTTAAATGCATGTGTCAGTAAAGCCTGGTTAGAAAGAAAATAATGTATTTTTTGTAAGTTTTGCTGGACTGGCCTTGTACAGCTTTGGATGACCACCTACCATGCATCTGGCATTAAGCTGGGGACTTTAACAACATGTTTTGAGTTATTTTCATAGATGACATCTTTAAAAAAAGACTGAAATACATGATCTCTTGGTCATTTGTCTTAGTGACCCAAATGGATTATATTTTAATGATAGAACTTTGATATTTAACCTCCTTAAGCCTAACTTTATTCTCCCCTGAAATAGAGAAATGATTCTTACTTCATAGGGGGCTGTTATCATTTAACTAAATATTATGGAGTCTGACACATACCAGGCTTCAATAATGACTAATTCCTATTTTTATCATTAAGTTTTTCCTCTTCTAGAGCATTTTGGGGTTAATATTTCTCCTTCACAATATGAACTTAGTGATCAAATAAGTTTGAGGTATGTCTGCTTTTGCTAAAGTGCATGATGAGCCTTCAAGAGGGAATTACAGCCATGCTGAGCTTCCCCAACTTAATTGCTAGGAAAATTTCTACACAACCATAATAGTGTTTCACAAGATGCAGTTTGGGAAAGGCTGCAGTTTAGTCACAACATTCTTTAAGAAGAGAGAATGGTCTCTGAACTCTCAACTCAGAGCTCTCACTCTTTATGACGATTCTGTGAAGTTAAGCAGTAATCCCCGTGGAGGAGGTGGCTTATCTAGAAATGATGGATGAGTAAGAAGTCTGTATTTTATGATCACAGCTTCAGTGTGGGGAAACGGGATTGATTTTATAGAAATACATCTGTTTAGTACCATTTCCTAAATAAAAAATTCTTCTCTCAGGAAAGATTCACTGAGCAGCCAAATTGGGGCTCTTTTTTCCAGTGCACAGGGGTGTTACTCGGAAGAGGCTGCCCAGCTGGGACAGCATCTCCCAGCTGCTTGCTTCTGGGAGTGGCCATGTGGCCAGTTCTAGTCTGTGGTGTGGGAATGCAAATCATGTGTGCCGTTCTGAGCCAAGGCTTTTTAAGCAGCAGGGATGCTTCCTTTAAGTTTTCTTTCCCTTTTGATGGAATAGAGGAAGAAGGTGCTCTAGTCCCCGTGAAGGGTGTCTACAGGAGGAAAACCAAAGTCTCTAAACCACCACCCAGAAGACATATGTGTGCTAAGCAGTAAATCTGCATTGGATTATTCCACAGTGAGAGAGAAAACTCTCCTGTGAGAAGACTGTGTTTTAGAACATATTTGTTGCAGCAGCTGGTGATCCCTAACTAATGTGATCTCATCTTCCTTTTCTTTTACCCAGAAATGTTTTCTCCCTTAAAAAAATTCTATTAAGTGAAGGTAGTATTAAGTTCTGTGTGAGACAAGGGGTTGGGAAAGGGGAAATAAAGAGGTTATGCCATAATCTCTTTCCTTGGAGAAGCTAATGGTGTAGTTGGAGACATAATGACCCTGCTTGGGACCATCACAGCAGGCAGGCCCCCCTGAGCTCACAAGTCTTGTCTCCTGCTTCTCAGGAGACATGGCCACTGTGCCTGGCTGCACTGGGGACTAGATAGATGCAGAGTAAGTAATGTGTGTGTCTGGGTTCATATACATCCCCTGCAGCCCTAGCAGATCAGCCTCTCATCTGCTGCTGAAAAGTTTCAGAATAAATGGCGCCCTCAATAGCAATGGCGCCCTGATAGCTTTTAGTTCTAGCTGAATAATTATGAATTGTGAGTGAGAGAATTTCTTCTAACAGTTTCAACTGCTAACTGTTCTTTCAGTCATTCGGCAAATCTCTGAGCATGTACACTGTGCTAGGTGCCTAGGATGAACAAAATTCCAACATTTCCTTCATGGAGCTTACACAATGGGGGAGAGAGAGACATGGCCACAATCTCAGCCAATGTCTTGAGGACTGTAATTAAGAGGGGGTAAAGTCTGATTTGTGTGCTCAGAGAAAGGAGTGACAAACTCAGCTGGAGGAAACTGGAGAGGACTCCAACCCAAGGTGTTGCTTAGACAGTCCTCAAGAAGAGGAATTTGCAGGAAAATGGGAAGGAGGGTAGGATGTTGTTAAAAGCCAAGCAGCTTGGTGTGGACAATATTTAAAATATCCTCTCCATCTTATAGAGGGCACACAATAAAAACATACTTATAGAATGCATAAATAGCATACTGAGGAGGTTGGCATTTATCCAGTAAGGAGCTACATGTCATTAAAAATATTTAAGTAGAGGTTTCAGATTTTAAAAAGAAAAAAGCAGATCTGAGTTTCTAAAAAGCACACTATTTAATTATGAGACAGTCCTTTAGAAAACTATGGCTGTAAAGTGGATTTTCATTATGGGTAACAGAGATAAGGAGATTATAATATTATAATATTGTGCCTTTGAAATCTTAACTATGACATTATTTGCTACTATCTTGTGATATTAGGAAAAAGAATAGGCCCTAAGGCGAGCATTGAAGATGACAAAATAAGACTTGGTTGATGAGTTACTTACTGAGAACATATGTGAGTGGAAATTACGATGTTGAAAACTTACCTGCGTAAGCTGAAGGTTGTTTATCCTATAGTACAATCAATCCTTATTATACTACTATAAATAAATCCCTCAGAGAATCAGAGATACTGAGAAGGACTTGAAATTTTATTTGCATTCTCGTCCACTGATGACACTAAGAAAATAATGGCAATAAAATCATTTGAAGATTGCAGAAAGAATGGAAAACTTATGCGATTCAAAAAAAAAAAAAGGCATTGTTTTGAATTGGAAAGCAACCGTGTATGCATATAGGCTAATGCATTTTGCAAGCAAGGAATTGAAAACGCCAAAATATCACTTTCTTTTCAGAGCTCTGTTGAACCCAATCTTTAATAGTACAGAAGATGGTTGCTATTTCTAAATGGCACCATCACCCACAATTTATGCTGGGAAAAAGCATAGGGTCCTTAGAAATAGTGAACCTTGTTTCTCATCAGGAAAACCTAGGGATAGAAATTTAATACAATTGGGTCATGAAAAATATCTTGTGTCAACTATTTTAACTAGCACTTTATGGGGGCAAGACATGATTGCAAGAGGGACTTTACCTAATAATTGCAATCAGTGTAACCTGGCTTATTGTACCCTCAATGAATCCCCAACAATAAAAATTAAAACAAAAAAAAAAAAACAAAAAAAGCTTTACATAGCAGCTTAGCTAAAAAAAAAACCAAAAACCTCTTATCATCTCCATTTTCCTTCGTTTATGGGGTGTTTTGGCAGAACCTTTTCTGACCATAAACAAGCTGGGTTAAAGGGGAGATAATTAGGGGACCATTACCCGTGTTCTTTCCCTTGAGGAAAGGTGTGGAAAGAGCCCAGAATTCCTCCTTTATAGTTTGTGGTCCAGCCTACTAGAATCTCATCCAAAGTTCATCTTTTCTAATGCCCTCGGGATTTGTAGAGAAGTCCTCCAGGGGCTGTTCTGACATAATTCAAATTCCTAATGCCTGGGAGAGTCCTGGTGGAGTCATTCACTGGCTATTGCTACCATCACACTCACAAGTATGTCTCTATCACTGGGCTAAGAAAGTATCTTTTCAGGTGCTGCTTCCTTTGACCTGGCCTCTTGGTAATGGTACTATGCTTTTTCCTGCAGATCCTTGATCCACCTTCCTTACCATCCTCAGAGGCTGACAAGTATAGATTACCTCAGCCTGCTCCCTTGCCCTTTGCCTGGCTAGATCCTTCCATCAAATCATAGATCCTGTTAGAAGGTCCTTCTGCACAGATTCTCTTACCTAGATCTGGTAAATGCTTTCTTCTGTCTCTGCTTTGGTCATGAGGTGGTAATTGTGCCCCCATGTTACTACGTCTGCAGTGCCACACTCTGTGGTTTCCATATACTCTGCCCTCATCCATATACATCCACATTCCTTTTATTAATCTCTCCTTAAATTATGCCAATTCCAGTATTCCATTTTCTACTCCAGTTAATGTCAGCTTTATTTTCAGTTGACTCAGCACATGTCACCTTGGGTAGTTGTTACTATGTCAATGCACCAACTTTCCAACATTTTAGAATTTGCCAGAGAGAAGAAATTATCTTACACACCTAAGAAATTATCTTAGGCTGGTGTATCATAGGTGCTCACTAAATATTGTTTGAATGAATGTCTAAAATGATAATTGATTCTTCTGAGTTTCAGATTTTCAGACTAAACAATACTAGAACACCTCCAAATAGATTATAACATTTTCCAGGTAATTTAAAAATTCTCAGATTTGGAATTATTCAGAAGAGAGAGAAAGCAAGAAAATATTTATCAAAAATAAACCTTTCAAGTCATATGTGAAGTACTAGTTATGAAAAAATTGGAATGAGTTAGCAATTATCTTTACCTTAACCAATTTTACATAGTCTTGGCAAGGGAAAAGTATTTTCTTATCTTTGGTGATCCATGCCACTCATTACAAAATAAGTGATTTTCAAAGGTCAGAATAATAGTGATTATTGGCTTCTGAGTTCTTACAATGTTCATATTACTACATACTTTACATGCATGAGCTCACCTAAAATAACAATAGTGAGAACTAATTGTAGTTAGTCCCACTTACCAAATCAGAAGGTAAGCCTTAGGGAAAGTAGGTAAGGTATCAAATACAGGTAGAGGAAACTCTAATTTATCAAGGAATGAACTTGATTTTCTGTATGGGTTTGGGGAAGCAAGATTCTCACAGTTAGTTAGAAGGAAGAGAAATGCCTTTTCCTGGAGATGGGGGTAGGGAGAGAAGGATAGGAGTTTCTGAAAGTGGTAAAAACCTGTTTCCTACTTGCCTCCACTGCTTAATGTAATACTAGCTGTGAGAATCCTGATATCAGTTTGCTTTTACAACAATAATTCTACATAGCAAACCATTGTAAAACACAGTGGCTTAAAGCAACAATCACATATCAGCAGTTCTACTGGGTTTTTATGGATCTAGGCTGGGCTCAGCTGGGTGGCTATTCTGACTGCAGGTCTCCAAATTGGCCAGGAGGCTCTGCTTCAATCTACAGTGACTGGCTTAGCTCTGTCGCACAGAGCTCATTTCACTCAGAGGAACTGTGAACAAGCTGGAGAATGTTTTTCTCATGCTAATGCTGGAGACATAAGAGGACAAATAGAAACATGCCAAGTTTCTTAAGGCATAAGCTTTCAACGGGCACAATGTAATTTCAACCTTATTGTATTGGCCAAAGAAACTCACATGTCTACACCCAAAGTCAGGGACAGAGGAAATATATTCTGCTCCTTTAATGGTAGCAACGGGAAAGTCAAATGGCAAAGACTGTGGATCCTGGGAGAAGTGAAGAACTGGGGGAAATAATGTAATCCACCATAGCCAGACATTGACTCTCATTTCTCTGATGTCAAATGATGTTGACAGCTTTTAGCTTTCTTTGTATGGTCTTCATCCAGTTCTCTGTGGCATTAATTTTTTTAAATTTGCATATTATGTGAGATTGACAATTTTTACTTTACACCAAAAATGGCATTATTTGAAATCATTGTTTGTAATTTTTTTTTTCCCATTAGAAAGGCTTTTATTAAAAAGTCAAAAAAACAATAGATGCTGGCATGGATACAGAGAGAAAGGAACACTTATTTTTTTGTTTGTTTTATTAAATCATAGCTGTGTACATTGATATGATCATGGGGCATCATACACTCGATTCATAGACCATTTGACACATTTTCATCACAATGGTTAACATAGCCTTCCTGGCATTATCTCAGTTACTGTGCCAAGACATTTACATTCTACATTCACCAAGTTTTGCAAATACCCCTATAAGATACACCACAGGTATGATCCCACTGATCCCCCTCCCTTTACCCACCACCCCCCTCCCTCCCCTCCCTTTCCCACTTCCCCCTATTGTTAGGTTGTAACTGGGTTATAGCTTTCATGTGAAAGCCCCAAATTAGTTTCATAGTAGGGCTGAGAACATTGGGTACTTTTTCTTCCATTCTTGAGATACTTTACTAAGAAGAATATGTTCCAGCTCCATCCATGTAAACATGAAAGAGGTAAAGTCTCCATCTTTCTTTAAGGCTGCATAATATTCCATGGTGTACATATACCACAATTTATTAATCCATTTGTGGATCGATGGGCACTTGGGCATTTTCCATGACTTAGCTATTATGAATTGGGCTGCAATAAACATTCTGGTACAAATATCTTTGTTATGTTGTGATTTTTGGTCTTCTGGGTATATGCCCAGCAGAGGAATTACAGGATTGAAAGGCAGATCTATTTTTAGATCTCTGAGTGTTCTCCATATATCTTTCCAAAAGGAATGTATTAATTTGCATTCCCACCAGCAGTGCAGAAGTGTTCCCTTTTCTCCACATCCACGCCAACATCTCTGGTCTTGAGATTTTGTGATATAGGCTAGTCTCAGTGGAGTTAGATGATATCTCAAAGTAGTTTTGATTTGCATTTCTCTGATGATTAAAGATGATGAGCATTTTTTCATATGTCTGAAGGCCATGCGCCTGTCTTCTTCAGAGAAGTTTCTCTTCAAATCCCTTGCCCAGCCTGCGATGGGATCCCTTGTTTTTTTCTTGCTGATGCGTTTGAGTTCTCTATGGATTCTGGTTATTAAACCTTTGTCAGAGATATAACCTGCAAATATCTTCTCCCATTCAGAGGGCTGTTTGCTTGCTTTACTTACTGTGTTCTTGGCTGTGCAGAAGCTTTTTAGTTTGATCAAGTCCCAGTAGTGTATTTTTGAAGCTGCTTCAATTGCCTGGGGGGTCCTCCTCATAAAATACTCGCCCAGATCGATTTCTTCAAGGGTTTTCCCTGCACTTTCCTCTAGTATTTTTATAGTTTCGTTTCTTAAGTTTAAATCTTTAATCCAGTGAGAGTCTATCTTAGTTAATGGTGAAAGGTGTGGGTCCAATCCCAGTCTTCTGCAGGTTGCCAGCCAGTTCACCCAGCACCATTTGTTAAATAGGGAATCTTTCCCCCACTGAATGTTTTTAATTGGCTCGTCAAAGATCAAATAACGGTAAGTAGCTGGATTCATCTCTTGGTTCTCTATTCTGTTCCAGATATCTACTTCTCTGTTTTTTGTGCCAGTACCATGCTGTTTTGATCACTATCGATTTGTAGTAAAGTCTGAGGTCTGGTAGTGTGATTCCTCCTGTTTTGTTTTTATTTCTGAGTAATGTCTTGGCTATTCGAGGTTTTTTCTGATTCCATATAAAATAAAGTATTGTTTTTTCAAGATCTTTAAAGTATGACAGCGGAGCTTTAATAGGGAGTGTGTTGAAATTATATATTGCGGGCGGCGCCTGTGGCTCAAAGGGGTAGAGCGCCGGTCCCGTATGCCGAAGGTGGCGGGTTCAAACCCAGCCCCGGCCAAAAAACAAAAAAACAAACAAACAAAAAAAAAGAAATTATATATTGCTTTGGGTAGTATGGACATTTTAATAATGTTGATTCTTCCGAGCCATGAGCATGGTATGTTTTTCCATTTCTTAATATTTTCAGCTATTTCTTTTCTTAGAGTTTCATAGTTCTCTTTATAGAGACCTTTCACGTCTTTTGTTAGGTAAATTCCCAAATATTTCATCTTCTTTGGCACTACTGTGAATGGGATAGAGTCCTTAACTGCTTTTTCAACTTGACTATTGTTGGTGTATATAAAGGCTACTGATTTATGGATGTTGATTTTGTAACCTGAGACGCTGCTGTGTTCCTTGATCACTTCTAGGAGTTTTGTAGTAGAGTCCCTAGTGTTTTCCAGATACACAATCATATCATCTGCAAAAAGTGAAAGTTTGATCTCTTCTGACCCTATATGGATACACTTGATCGCCTTTTCTTCCCTAATTGCGGTGGCTAAAACTTCCATTACAATGTTAAAAAGCAATGGAGACAATGGGTAGCCTTGTCTGGTTCCTGATCTGAGTGGAAATGATTTCAATTAACTCCATTCAATATGATATTGGCTGTGGGTTTGCTGTAGATGGCCTCTATCAGTTTAAGAAAAGTCCCTTCTAGACCAATTTTCTTGAGTGTTCTGATGATGAAGGGATGCTGGATATTATCAAAAGCTTTTTCTGCATCGATTAAGAGAATCATATGGTTTTGTTTTTTAATTTGTTTATGTGCTGAATTACATTTATAGATTTACGGATATTGAACCAGCTTGAGACCCTGGGATAAAACCAACTTGGTCATGGTGTATAATTTGTTTGATATGTTGCTGGATTCTGTTTGTTAGGATCTTGTTGAATATTTTTGCATCTATATTCATTAGTGATATTGGTCTATAATTTTCTTTTCTTGTTGGGTCTTTTCCTGGTTTGGGGATCAGGGTGATGTTTGCTTCATAGAATGTGTTGGGTAGTCTTCCTTCTTTTTCTACCTTTTGGAACAGGTTAAGTAATACAGGTACTAATTCCTCATTAAAGGTTTGGTAGAATTCTGACGTGAAACCATCTGGTCCCGGGCTTTTCTTTTTAGGGAGGTTTTGTATAGTTGATTCTATTTCCGAACTTGATATGGGCCTGTTCTGTATTTCCACTTGATTCTGGCTAAGTCTTGGAAGGTGACGTGCTTCCAAGTATCGGTCAATTTCCTTCAGATTTTCATATTTCTGAGAATAAAGTTTCTTGTAATATTCATTAAGGATTTTTTGAATTTCTGATGAGTCTGTTGTTATTTCGTCTTTGTTGTTTCTGATTGATGAGATTAGAGATTTAACTCTCTTTTTTCTGATTAGGTTGGCCAGAGGTTTATCTATTTTATTGACCTTTTCAAAAAACCAGCTTTTTGATTTATTGATGTGTTGTATTATTCTTTTGTTGTCAATTTCCTTGAATTCTGCTCTAATTTTGGTTATTTCTTTTCTTCTACTGGGTTTGGGGTTGGAATGTTCTTCCTTTTCCAGTTGCTTGAGATGTCCCATTAAGTTGTTAACTTCCTCTCTTTCCATTCTCTTGAGGAAGGCTTGCAGTGCTATAAATTTCCCTCTTAGAACTGCCTTTGCGGTGTCCCAGAGGTTCTGATAGTTTGTGTCTTCATTGTCGTTTTGTTCCAAAAAATTGGCAATTTCTTTCTTAATCTCATCTCTGACCCAGCTATCATTCAGCATGAGGTTATTTAACTTCCATGTTTTTGTATGAGTATGCAGATTCCTGTTGTTACTCAGTTCAAGTTTTATTCCATGATGGTCCAAGAAGATGCAAGGAATAATTTCTATTCCTTTAAATTTACTGAGGTTAGACTTGTGATCTAAAATGTGGTCAATTTTGGAGTAATTTCTCTGGGCTGATGAGAAGTATGTGTATTCTGTTTTGTTGGGATGAAATATTCTGTAGAAGTCTGCTAAATCTAAATATTGGATGGTTAGGTTTAAATCTAAGATTTCTTTGCTCAGCTTCTTGCTGGAGGATCGATCCAACACTGCCAAAGGAGTGTTGAAATTTCCTCCGATGGAGCTGGAGGAAATCAAGTTGCTCATGTCTGTTAGAGTTTTTCTTATGAATTGAGGTGCATTCTGGTTGGGTGCATAGATATTAATAATTGAGATCTCGTCATATTGAGTATTACCCTTAACAAATATGAAGTGACGGAGCGGCGCCTGTGGCTCAGTGAGTAGGGCGCCGGCCCCATATGCCAAGGGTGGTGGGTTCAAACCCAGCCCCGGCCAAACTGCAACAAAAAAATAGCCGGGCGTTGTGGTGGGCGCCTGTAGTCCCAGCTATTTGGGATGCTGAGGCAAGAGAATCGCTTGAGCCCAGGAGTTGGAGGTTGCTGTGAGCTGTGTGAGGCCACGGCACTCTACCCAAGGGCAGTACAGTGAAACTCTGTCTCTACAAAAAAAAAAAAAAAAAAACAAAAAACAAATATGAAGTGACCATTCTTGTCCTTCCTTACTTTTGTTGGTTTAAAGCCTACTGTATCTCCAAATAAAATTGCAACACCTGCTTTTTTCTGATTACCATTTGCCTGAAATATGGATGACCATCCTTTCACCCTGAGTCTGTATTTGTCTTTTAAGTTAAGATGTGAGTCTTGTATGCAACAGATATCTGGCTTGAGTTTTTGTATCCAGTCAGCTAACCTATGCCTCTTTAGAGGGCAGTTTAAGCCGTTCACTTTAATGGAGAGTATTGATAAGTGTGGTGGAATTTTGGGTATTGAGTTTTTCGAAAGTCCAGTGAACATTTTTAATCCTTTTGCCAGTGTGGAAGTTGGAGTTTGATCCGAAGTTTCTGAGTGAGTTTACTTTTGTGGTAGAGGATTGGGTTGGTCATTGTGGAAGATAGGTCTGAGAATACCCTGAAGAGCTAGTTTACTTATGGCAAATATTTTCAACATATGAATGTCATTGAAGTATTTAATTTCTCCATCATAAATGAAACTCAGTTTAGCTGGATACAAGACCCTGGGTTGAAAGTTATTTTGCTTTAGGAGGTTAAAAGTCGATGACCACCCTCTTCTGGCTTGAAAAATTTCAGCAGAGAGATCTGCAGTTATTCTAATATTCTTTCCTTTGTATGTAATGGTTTTCTTTCGCTGGGCTGCTTTGAGAATCTTCTCTTTCATATTAACTTTAGTGAAGCTAATTATGATATGCCTGGGGGATGACTTATTGGGGTTGAATCATGCTGGGGTTCTGAAGCTGTCTGCTATCTGAATTTCAGATTCTCTAGGCATGTCTGGAAAATTTTCTTTCATAATTTCATGCAGAAGGGCCTCTGTGCCCATCGAGGCCACTTCATCATTCTCAGAAATCCCAATTATTCGTGTATTGCTTTTCTTCGAATTTTCCCAGAGTTCTCTGAGTGAATAATCTGTTTTTGCTCTCCATTTCTCTTCCTCTTTGAGAGTTTGGGAGCGTTCGAAGACTTTATCTTCAATGTCAGAAATCCTCTCTTCTGCTTGCTCCATTCTGTTGCTGAGGGATTCTACTGTATTTTTCATATCTTTGAGGGCTGCAAATTCTTGCTTCAGTGTGTCTAAGTCTTTGGTTGTTTTGTCTTTAAATTTGTTAAATTCTTGGGACAACTTTTGAATTTCTCCTTGAATTCCTAATTCCATTTTATTAATCTTATCTGCAATCCAAATTCTGAATTTGATTTCTGACATCTCAACCAGTTGTTTATGAATGGGATCTTCAATTACATCTGCCATGTCTTTTCTTGGGGTGGTTGATCTATTCTGGTTATTCATGTTACCAGAGTTTTTCCACTGATTCCGCCCCATGGTTATTGTACTTCCTTTGATTTTTCCCCTGGGGCTTTATCGAGGGCCCATAGTATAGTGTTGTGGCCTGAGAAACTGGGGCCCTGTCTTGTGTGGTGGGACGAAGTGGTTGTGTCTTGTTTTCAGCTGGTTTCTGTTCGATCCTATTGTAACATTTACTCTGGCTTGAAGTCTCAGCTGTGTGGAAAAACCAGCAATTAAGTCACCCCGCCTGCCCACCTCTGGCACCAATTGGGAAAGGAAAATTAAACCTTCCTACAACCACATACCCAGGGTACCGCCTGAAAAGTCCTCAGTCTATTAGTTCAGTTCGAAAGGTCCAAATCGATTGTCTCAATCGGTACCTGTCTCAGGTGGGAGAGTTCAAGAGGTCTCTGGGAACTGGATCACAGGGGTCTGGTGACTACTCTGATATGCCTTACTCTAGTGCTGCATGGAGTCAGGAGGAGCCACCTAGCAAATAGATCAGTCTGGGAAGGTTGATGTCTCCTTCCCCACTTTGTCCCTCCATCGGACCCAGTCACTGGTATCTCTGCAGATGGCTAACCCAGTTGCCTGTAATGAACAGATACTCCAGGGGTTTGCGCCTGCCTGAATTGCAAGGAAATCTGCCAGGCCCCTGTAGTCTGCTGCTATCTAACAGGAGGAGGTGGGGCCTGACATCTTTGAGTGCTTGATGCAGGTGGTGGGGGGGAGGTGTTCACTCAGGCTTAGCCCCGTCCCTGATTGATGTTGCTAACAGAACAGAACAGAACAGAACAGAACAGACAATTTTGCGGGATTCTGTCTCTGTTTCTGCTAAAATCGCCTGCAGAAGATGGGCTATTCTGAGTTCAAATGACTTTGCTGCTGGACGTTTGTGTCTGATTACCTCTCTGAGTTGGCCCTGCCCTGGAAGCTTCCCGGGTTTGTGAGCAGCGTCAGGCAAATCCTTTGCTCACTGGTGGCCTCCTCTGGTTGCCCAGGGAGGCAGGGGGTGTGGCTTCAGAATATCCAGAAGTGAGCCGTTTTGCTGTTAAAGAAAAAACGGCTGTTGATTTGCCTCCAGGAACTGCCGCTCTGGTGTGGGCACCCAGCCGACCCTTTTCTCCTCTGTCTCGCGCCCCAGAGTCAGCACTGACTGGCCGCAATTTATGCTCTGTCCACACCCCTTGAGAGATCTCCCCAGGATCAGAACTCTTGGGGGACAGGCCCCCAGACCCCGTGTGAGAGTGGGGGGTAGTGCTGGGAGCTCAGCGGGGAAGTTAGAGTTTTATTCAGTTTTTGCCTGGCCGTATTGTTGCCCGGGGAGGACTGCTGCACGTCACCACAGGGAAGTGCCGCCAAGGCTTGACTCCCCCTTAGCAGAGTGCCCTCTCCTTGCTTGCGTGTCTCAGAGTCAGTGCTGACCAGTCGCAGCTTGGGCACTGTGCACTCCCCTCGAGAAATCACGCAAGGATCCGAACTCCTGGGGGACAGGCCCCCAGACCCCGAGTGAGAGTGGGGTGGAGTGCTGGGAGCTCAGCGGGGAAGCTATAGTTTCATTCAGTTTTATGCCTGGCCATATTGTTGCCCGGGAAGGGCTGCTGCACCGCACCGCAGGGAAGTGCCGCGGAGGTGTGACTCCCCCTTAGCAGGGTGCCCTCTCCTCGCTCGCGTGCCTCAGAGTCAGCGCTGACCAGTTACAGCTCGGGGACTATCCACTCCCCTTAAGAAATCACCCAAGAATCTGAACTCCTGGGGGACAGGCTTCCAGACCTCAGTGTGAGTGGAAGGGGAGTGTTGGGGGTTCAGGGTTGCCGGCAAAGGATATTTAAAGTTTTATACAGTTTTATGCCTGGCAGGAGAATGCCATGGCACCTTAGTAGGGGAGGTAGGTCCAGTTTTTAGAAGGTCTCTCCCGTGGAGTGTAGTGGGAGGGCCCTCAATTTCTGACCGTTTGTTTAATTGTGGGGCTCTTGAGCCCATCTCATGGGGGAGGGGGACTCCTGTCCGCTTGGTGATGGATTTTGTACCTTTTGTTTGTGTCCTTGTGATCACAGCTTGCCTCAGCGGTGTTGGTGTGCGTTCTTCAACCGTCTCTCTTGGTGCAGCTCAAATCCACCAGGATACTTACTAAATTTTTGTCCCTTAACTCTCCTTCTGGATGGGAGCCTCTGTGGAAAGCTGGCTTTCAGTCTGCCATCTTGTCTCTCCCCCCCATTGTTTGTAATTGAAATATTTGTACATACTCATGAAAGAACTTTAGGTGTGGGGCACAGAGAAAGGTATTTTGAGAGGAAAGTATATGGAATATACTGGAAACCAGAAACACATTGGTTTATATTACCTGTCTAGCATTTGTGATACAGCGAAACGGAGGCATTTCATGTTGTCATACCTCCACTGGGCTCCTCTTATCCCCTACCTGTCTTTCTTACTCTTTGCAACTTCACATGGGAGCATGTCGTCATTAACAAAGTGTCGCATTGGGGACTCTTGTTTCAGTGAAACTTCTCCTTATCTGTGAGAACTGCAGATGTCATCAAAGACTATGAGGCTGTAGTAACTGACCTTTTATCTCTTCTTCCTGGAAGCCTCCTGTTTTCTCCTTGCATGCTATTTGCCTATTGTTATATACATAGCTATATACATAAATGATCTGGACTAATGTAGGCATGTTTCAAAAAATAACCAAAAATTTTATTTGATCTGTGACTATCATTCCTTTTTTGGCACCCCCTTTTTGGAGTTTTAAATATATTTCAGGTGTAGTAATGCTTATTTGCAAAATAGCACATGAATTTCTGGCATGTTTTGATGGGAACAATTAAATAAAATATTTGAAATTGACTTTATCTTAAAACATTGGAAGAAGTATGCTATCCCTCTTGTACAAAACACTCAACATTATTCTATAATCAAAAGAGAGGCTGTGCAGATTCCCTTGCCCATCCCAAGCCAATTATTTATGGCATTTTTCTAGCAGTGATAAAATAGAACCAAGGCTTAAAATGTCATAAGGAATGCTGGAAAGAAAACAGAAGAAACCCTTAAATATTGCATCTTACCTATTCTTGGCAGCATTGACTGATGTTGACCTTTGATAGGGACGTGTGTGTGCTTGTGCATGCTCATAACTCCAAATGGACTGTAAGCTCAACTTGCAAAGACTGATAACCAAATTATAACTGTCCAATAGAAGTGATCTGAAATTCATGCTGCTAGATCAAAAGCCTACCCCAGCTCCAAATGAGCAGTAACTGGAATGAATTACATTATGGAGCCTTCCCAACTGCAGCTTAAATCATTTAAGCTTGTTTGGTATGGCACCTGCTGCTCACTTATTTTTAGGAGAAAAAATATACATTCTTGAGCATAAGGGCCTGAAGGATTTTTATACTCAAGGAGAAGCCTAAATGTGCCAAAATTTTAGGAGCTGAATTTTTAGAAGGGCAGCTTAATTTGCTTCTCTCCCATGGGATTCAAGTTGCTAGCTGAGATCACAGGGAAAGGGCTCCCAGCCTCATGACCATCTATGTCCTTCCTTCCCATAGGAGGTTTAGTGGGAGGCCATTGTGTAGACTATTTCAAACTTTTGATCACCTAAATGCAGACTTCATTATAGCAAAAGGAGGCTGAGCTCAAGGAAAGAAGCAAAGAAACAGGAATTTCAAATATTTGCTTAGTTTTCAAGGAAGCTTCAACCCTCATGATCCTTCAGAGTGACCTTTACATTTCAGAAATGAGAAACCCTGACCTAATTACTTTCTAAGCTCTCTGGTACCATCATACCTTATGTAATGCTCTGCTGCCTTTACAAAAATAAGGGTTAGAGGAGCATGCTAAAGCCGTATCTATATGTGAGAGGTTAAAAGGAAATGAGGGCATGTGTCTATGTCATTCATGCCTGCTGTTAGAGTTTTGGTATCCAACTGCCACATCCCTAAGGTACCCAAGGGCCACATGTGGCTATTTTCATTTAATTAAAATCAGACATAGTTGAACATTCAATTCCTCAATCACAGTAGCCACATTCCACTAGCTAAATGTGGCCTCTGTAGTTTGCTAAATCATGAATATGAAATGTTTGTGTCATCATAGAAAGTTTTTATGGATAATAGTGTATAGAACTTGAATAAATTTGGTAAATTATGTTTATAGAAAATTATCCATTTCACTTAGCTTTCTAATTCTTTTTTGTACACAGGTAAGCAAACTGATCTCAGGATTACATTTCCTCTGTATTAATTTTGTAACTTTGCATCTTTCACCTTTTTTTCTTAATTTAATTAGCTAGCACCTTGTCTATTTTGTTAATTAAGAGCTGAATTTTTATTTATTAATTATTTTTTTCTCTACCTCAGTAACTTCAGCTTTCAACTTATCTTTCTTCCTTTGAGCTTTCTTTTACTTTTCTTTGTTCTTTTCTAATTTTTTGAGTTGAGACTTACTTACTTTTCATTTTACATTTTATTACTATGTTCTCAAAGTTATGCCTTTATTTAACATTGTTTATAAATGCATCTTGTTGATTCTGATATGCAGTGTCTTTATTAGCATTATAGAAATCCTGTGATTTCTTTTTGTATTTTTCTTTACACTCAAAAAATTATTTAATTAAAGACTCTTTTTGCTGGTAGAAGAATTTTTTTTTTTTGATTTGGTGTCATTTTAAATTTATAGTTTCATTGCATTGTGATCAGAGTATATTTTTTACAATTCCTTTAATTTATGAAGCTTACCAAAATTGTCTTTGCAAAATAATATATGATCAATTATTGTAAATGCTCCTTGTGTACTTGAGTTATATTCTTTATCTTTTCTCTGTTCTTCTTCTTTTTTTTTTTTTTTAGAGACCAAGACTTACTTTATTGCCCTTGGTAGAGGGCTGTGGAGTCACAGCTCACAGCCACCTCCAACTCCTGGGCTTAGGCGATTCTCTTGCCTCAGCCTCCCAAGGAACTAGGACTACAGGCGCCTGCCAGAACACCTGGCTATTTTTTTGTTGCAGTTTGGCCAGGGCCAGATTCAAACTGGCCACCCTTGGTATGTGGGGCCAGCGCCCTTCCCACTGAGCGACAGGTGCCACCCAAGTTATATTCTTTATCATCAGGGTGAGTTGTTAGATGCGTAATATTAAGATTGATACTCTTGCTGATTTTTTTTTATTAAATCATAGCTGTATACATTAATGCGATCATGGGGCACCATACACTGGTTTTATATACCATTTGACATATTTTCATCACACTGGTTAACATAGCCTTCCTGGAATTTTCTTAGTTATTATATTAAGATATTTATATTCTACATTTAGTAAGTTTCACATGTACCCTTGTAAGGTGCACCACAGGTGTAATCCCACCAATCGCCCTCCCTCCACCCATTCTAGCCCCTACGTCCCCTCTATCTCCCCCTTCCCCATATTCTTAGGTTATAACTGGGTTATAGCTTTCATATGAAAGCCATAAATTAGTTTCATAGTAGGGCTGAGTACATTGGATACTTTTCCTTCCATTCTTGAGATACTTTACTAAGAAGAATAAGTTCCAGCTCCATCCATGTAAACATGAAAGAGGTAAAGTCTCCATCTTTCTTTAAGGCTGCATAATATTCCATGGTGTACATATACCACAATTTATTAATTCATTCGTGGATTGATGGGCACTTGGGCTTTTTCCATGACTTAGCAATAATGAATCAGGCTGCAATAAACATTCTGGTACAAATGTCCTTGTTATAATGTGATTTTTGGTCTTCTGGGTATATACCTAGTAGAGGAATTACAGGATTGAATGGCAGATCTATTTTTAGATCTCTATGTGTTCTCCACACATCTTTCCAAAAGGAATGTATTAATTTGCATTCCCACCAGCAGTGTAGAAGTGTTCCCTTTTCTCCACATCCACGCCAACATCCTTCTTCAATAGCCTGGGGGGTCCTCCTCATAAAATATTCGCCCAGACCAATTTCTTCAAGAGTTTTCCTTGTACTTTCTTCTAGTATTTTTGTAGTTTCATGTCTTAAGTTTAAATCTTTAATCCAGGGAGAGTCTATCGTAATTAAAAGGTGAAAGGTGTGGGTCCAGTTTCAGTCTTCTACAGGTTGCTAGCCAGTTCACCCAGCACCATTTGTTAAATAGGGAATCTTTTTCTCATTGAATGTTACTAATTGGCTTGTCAAAGATCAAAGAACAGTAAGTAGCTGGGTTCATCTTTTGGTTCTCTATTCTGTTCCATACATCTACCTCTTTGTTTTTGTGCTAGTACCATACTGTTTTGATCACTATCGATTTATAGTATAGTCTGAGGTCTGGTAGCGTGATTTCTTCTGCTTTGTTTTTATTTCTGAGTAATGTCTTGGCTATTTGAGTTTTTTTCTGATTCCATATAAAAAGAAGTATTATTTTTTCAAGATCTTTAAAGTATGACAGTGGAGCTTTAATAGGGATTGCATTAAAATTGTATATTGCTTTGGGTAGTATGTACATTTTAACAACGTTGATTTTTCCCAGCCATGAGTATGGTATGTTTTTCCATTTGTTAACATTTTCAGCTATTTCTTTTCTTAGAGTTTCATAGTTCTCTTTTTAGAGATCTTTCACGTCCTTTGTTAGATAAACTCCCAAATATTTCATCTTCTTTGGCACTACTGTGAATGGAATAGAGTCCTTAACTGTTTTTTCAGCTTGACTATTGCTGGTATATATAAAGGCTATTGATTTATGAATGTTGATTTTGTAACCTGAGACGCTGCTGTATTCCTTGATCACTTCTAAGAGTTTTGTAGTAGAATCCCTGGTGTTTTCCAGATACACAATCATATCATCTGCAAAGAGCAAAAGTTTGATCTCTTCTCACCATATATGGATACCCTTGATCGCCTTTTCTTCCCTAATTGTGGTGGCTAAAACTTCCATTACAATGTTAAAGAACAGTGGAAACAATGGGCAGCCTTGTCTGGTTCCTGATCTGAGTGGAAATGATTTCAATTTAACTCCATTCAATATGATATTGGCTATGGGTTTGCTGTAGATGGTCTCTATCAGTTTAAGAAATGTCCCTTCTATACCAATTTTCTTAAGTTTTCTGATCATGAAGGGATGCTGGATATTATCAAAAGCTTTTTCTGCATCAATTGAGAGAATCATATGGTCTTTGTTTTTTAATTAATTCGTTTATGTGCTGAATTATACTTATAGATTTATGTATATTGAACCAGCCTTGAGACCCTGGGATAAAACCGACTTGGTGATGATGTATAACTTGTTTGATGTGTTGCTGGATTGTGTTGTTAGGATCTTGTTGAATATTTTTGCATCTATATTCATTAGTGATATTGGTCTATAATTTTCTTTTCTTGTTGGGTCTTTTCCTGGTTTGGGGCTTAGGGTGATGTTTGCTTCATAGAACGTGGTGGGTAGTCTTCCATCTTTTTCTACATTTTGTGACAGGTTGAGTAATATAGGTACTAATTCCTCTTTAAAGGTTTGGTAGAATTCTGACGTGAAGCCATCTGGTCCCAGGCTTTTCTTTTTAGGGAGATTTTGTATGGTTGATGCTATTTCAGAACTTGATATGGACCTGTTCCACATTTCCACTTGATTCTGGCTAAGAATGACGTGCTTATCCTTGGAAGGTGACGTGCTTCCAAGTATTGGTCAATTTCCTTCAGATTTTTATATTTCTGAGAATAAAGTTTCTTGTAATATTCATTAAGGATTTTTTGAATTTCTGAGGAGTCTGTTGTTATTTCATCTTTGTCTTTTCCGATTGATGAGATTAGGGATTTTACTCTTTTTTTCCTGGGTAGGTTAGCCAAAGTTTCATCTATTTTATTGACCTTTTCAAAAACAGCTTTTTGATTAATTGATCTGTTGTATTATTTATTTGTTTTCAATTTCATTTCATTCTGCTCTAATTTTGGTTATTTCTTTTCTTCTACTGGGTTTGGGGTTGGAATGTTCTTCCTTTTCCAGTTGTTTGAGATGTCCCATTAAGTTGTTAACTTCCTCTCTTTCCGTTCTCTTGAGGAAGGCTTGCAGTGCTATAAATTTCCCTCTTAGGACTGTCTTTGCGATGTCCCAGAAGTTCTGATAATTCGTGTCTTCATTGACATTTTGTTCCACAAATTTGGTAATTTCCTTCTTAATCTCATCTCTGACCCAGCTATCATTCAGCATAAGGTTATTTAACTTCCATGTTTTTGTATGAGTATGCAGATCCTGTTGTTACTGAGTTCGACTTTTATTCCATGGTGGTCCGAGACAATGCAGGGAATAATTTCTATTCCTTTAAATTTACTGAGGTTAGACTTGTGACCTAAGATGTGATTGATTTTGGAGTATGTTCTGTGGGCTGATGAGAAGTATGTGTATTCAGTTTTGTTGGGATGAAATGTTCTATAGATGTCTGCTAAATCCAAATGTTAGATGGTTAGGTTTAAATCTAAAATTTCTTTGCTCAGCTTCTTATTGGAGGACCTATCCAACACTGCCAAAGGAGTGTTGAATTCTCCAACTATTATGGACCTGGAGGAAATCAAGTTGATCATGTCTGTTAGAGTTTCTCTTATAAATTGAGGTGCATTCTGGTTGGGTGCATAAACAATTGAAATCTCATCATATTGAATATTACCCATAACAAATATGAAGTGACCATTCTTAGCCTTTCTTACTTTTGTTGGTTTAAAGCCTATTGTGTCTGCAAATAGAATTGTAACACCTGCTCTTTTCTGATTACCATTTGCCTGAAATATGGATGACCATCCTTTCACCCTGAGTCTATATTTATCTTTTAAGCTAAGATGTTTCTCTTGTATGCAGCAAATATCTGGCCTGAGTTTTTGTATCCAGTCAGCCAACCTGTGCTTCTTTAGAGGACAGTTGAAGCCATTCACATTAATGGAGAGTATTGATAAGTCTGGTAACATTTTGGTATCGAGTTTTTTAAAAGTCCAGTGGACATTTTTAATCCTTTAACCACTGTGGAAGTGGAGTTTGATCAAAAGTTTCTGAGTGAGTTTACTTTTGTGGTAGAAGATTAGGCTGGTCATTATGGAGGATAGGTCTGAGAATATCCTGAAGAGTTGTTTTGGAACAACTCCTCAAGAGTTGTTTTGGAAAATTTTTTCAACATGTGAATGTCATTAAAGTATTTAATTTCTCCATCATAATTGGAACTCAGTTTAGCTGGATACAGAATCTGGGGTTCAAAATTATTTTGTTGTAGGAGAGTAAAAGTCAATGACCACCCTCTTCTGGCTTGAAAAGTTTCAGCAGAGAGATTTGCAGTCATTGTAATATTCTTCCCTTTGTAGGTTATGGTTTTCTTACGTCTTGCTGCTTTCAGAATTTTCTCCCTCATACTAACTTTAGTGAAGTTAATTATGATGTGCTTGGGGGATATCTTATTTGGGTTGAGTTATGCTGGGGTTCTGAAACTGTCTGCTATCTAAAGTTTAGAATCTGTTGGCATGTCTGGAAAATTCTCTTTCATAATTTCATGGAGGGGAGGCTCTGTGCCTTGCGAAGCCACTTCATTGCTTTCAGGGATTCCAATGAGGCAGATATTAGCCTTCTTTGAATTATTCCAGAGCTCTCTGAGAGAATGATCTGTTTTTGCTCTCCATTTCTCTTCCTCTTTGGGAGTTTGGTAGCATTCAAAAGCTTTGTCTTCAATGTCGGGAATTCATTCTTCTGCTTGCTCCACTCTGTTAGTGAGGGATTCTACTGTATTTTTCAGATCTTTGAGGGCTGCAAATTCTTGCTTCAATGTGTCAAGATATTTGGTGATTTTGTCTTTAAATTTGTTGATTTCTTGAGACAACTTTTGAATTGCTCCTTGAATTTCTAATTCCAACTTTTGAATTGTTCCTCGAATTTCTAATTCCAACTTTTTCTCCATTATATCAAGCTTGTTTGCATTCAAATCTGAATTCGTTTTCTGACATCTCGGCCATATGTTTATGAATGGAATCTTCAGTTACATCTGCTATATCTTTCCTTGGTGCTTGGAGGGGGGGGGATCTACTCTGGTTATTCATGTTTTTCCAGAGTTTTTCAACTGATTCCGCCACACGATTATTTTACACCATTTGACTAGCTGTGTGGATAAAGAAAAGTTGGGTTTGGGGCTCCAGGAGTAGTGATTATCCAGCCATTTGCCCAAAACCTGGGACTGGTGTCTGTACCTTTTTCCCTGGAGCTTTGCCGAGGACCCGTACAGTGCTACAGCCTGAGAAACTGGGAACCTGCTTGGTGTGGTGGGGCTAAGTGGCTCTGTCTTATTTTCAGCTAGTTTCTGTCTGACCCTAGTGAAACAGTTACTCTGAGTTGAAGTCTCAGATGTGGAGAAATACCAGCAATTAAGTCACCCCGACCCCCACAGGCAACAATTGGAAAAGGAAAAATCAAGCCTTTGTACAACCACACACCCAGGGTACCACTTGGATAGTCCTCGGGTGATTGGCTAATCAATTGTCTCAATCAGCATCTTTCTCAGGTGGGAGAGTTTAAAAGGTCTCTGGCAACTAGATCATAGGGGTCTGCTGACAACTCAAATATGACTTGCTCTGGTGCTCCGTGAGGTCAGGAGTACCCACCCAGTAAATTGATTAGTCTAGGAAGGTTGATGCCTTTTCCCCACCTTGTACCTCTGTCACACCCAGTCACTGATAACCCTGTAGGGCTGTAACCCAGTTGCCTCCAGTGAGCCGATACTCCAGGGGTTTGCACCTGCCTGAATCACAGGAGATCTATGTCTCCTCATCCAGGCTGCTGCTCTCTGCCACTATCTGGCAGGGGGAGGTGAGGCCTGACAACCTCGGTTGTTTAATGGAGGCTGGGGCTGTTCACTCTGTTCCAGCCCTGCCCCTCATTGATGTTACTGACAGAATGGAACAACTTTGCGGAATTTGTTTCTGTCCCTGTTAAATTCCCCTTCAGAAGAGAAGCTGTTTTGAGTTCACAGAACCTGTTCCTCCAGCCCTGTTTGTGCCGCTGTTCAGTCTCAGCTGTAGTTTGTATTCTCAGCAAAGTTACCTGTCAGTTCCAGCCTCTGCCTGCCCTCCTTTGTTTAGGCTGATGACCCCCTTGGGGGCCAGATGCATCTTAGGCTCAGTAAAGTGGTCTTCTGGGTCAACCCCACCCTAGGAATCAGCTGGCTCTGTGTGTGTGTTTTCCAGTCCCTGTGCTCCACCAAGGCCGATACTGCCTCAGGCAAACCCTTTACTCACAGGGCCTGCGTTTCTGTCCCATATCTGTTCTGCAGTGGTTACCACCTGAGAAGATGCCTGGCTTCCTCTTGTTGCCCAGAGAGACAGTCGTTGTGACTCCAGACTATCCAGGGGTGAGCCCTATTGTTGCCAAAATGGCTGCTGCTCTGTGCCTTGGGGCACTGCCACTCCTGTGTGGTTCCCTCTCAGCCAACCGTCCTCTCCTTACTCCCGTGCCGCAGAATCAGCACTGACCAGCAGCAGTCCAGGCCCTGTCCACACTTCTTGAGAAAACACCCAAGAATATGGACTCCTGGGGACAGGCCTCCAGACCTCAGAGTGAGAGTGGAGGGGAGTGCTGGGAGGTCAGAATTGCAGGTAGAAAATATATACACTTTTACACAGTTTTATGCCTGGCAGGAGAGTGCCATGCTAAATGTCACTGCTAAATTCCCCTTCAGAAGAGAAGCTAGCAGAACCCCAGCAGGGGAAGTAGGTCCAGTTTTTAAAGTACTCTGAGCCATTCTCATGGGGGAGGGGACTCCCGTCCGCTTGGTGATAGATTTTGTACCTTTTGTTTGTATTCTTGGGGTTGCAGCTCACCTCAGCAGGGTTGATGTGCATTCTTCAACTTTCTCTTGGCACAGCTCTAATCCTTCGGGTTCCTTGCTAAATTTCTGTCCTTTAACTCTCCTTCTGGACAGAAGCCTCTGTGGAAAGCTGGCTTCAGTCAGCCATCTTGTCTCTACCCTTGATGATGATCTTTAGGTCTTTAACATTTCACAAATATTGATAAACTGTCTTCTACTGAGAATGATGTGTTTATTCCTCCTCTTATTACTGTGTTTTTGTCTACCTCTTTTGCATCTTCTGTAGTTTTTGCTTTTTGTGTATTTGCTGTGATATCTATATATCTATATCTACACACACATATATATTAAAAATCTGGTTGTGAATTTTGGCTTTCAATGTTAGAAAATGTTTTTTACTTCATTTAATCCTTTGTTTGTTTGTTTTTTGTTTTTTTTGAATTCCACTTCATATGATGTTAGGCATGAAACCTTGCCTTCTTTTTTTTGTTTTTTCATAACCTGTAACTCTTCCTATTCATTTATTTTAAATCTCTTTGAGTTACATAACTTTAGGTGTGTGTGTGTATGCTGCAGGGTTAGGCCCTGCTTTTAAGTCAATTTGAAAATTATTTTCTTTTAATTTTCAAATTCAGCCTAATCTGTTGACCTAACTGATATTTTTGGTTGTAATACTGTCATATTATTTTATTTGAGTCTGTGTATATTATTTTTTGTTCTTTTTTAAAAAGTTCTTTTGGTATTTAGGAAGGTTTGCATTTTTAATCTGATGGTTAGCTTTGCATCTATACCTTTTATAGTGTCATTTTCCCTAGTTCACATTTTACTGTCTTCGTCATTTTTTGTAAAATTTCAGATTAATATGAGGTGCCAATGATTAAGTTACATTGTTTGCATTTCTAAGGTAAAGTTCACACTGTGGTTGAGCCCTTCATTCAGTGCAATATACTGTTACATAAGATGAGATATTACCAATCCTCCTCCCTTCTTTACTATCCCATTTCCCTCCTGCCCCCTCCACTGCCCTTGAATAAACTTGTGTTTTTCTGTTGTGTGCAGTTGTGTTTATATTGGTTTCATATTAGTATTGAGTACATTGGATACTTGCTGTTTTTCATTGGTTTTGAATGATAAACTTTGAATCTCAACTATTTTCTGTATAATGACCAATGATCACATCTTAATTTTCTCTTAGTTACATTTTTCAACTTTATCATAATATAGAATGTTTACATATTATAATTCTGCCCATGTCCCCATCCTTGTTTTCATCTTAAATCTTAGATTAAATGTATTAAACGCTCCCTGTCGTTCTTTATGCTAAATCTTCCTAGTTATCAGTTAACTGGGTGGAACTTGTCCTCTAGAGGATCTGTCAAAAAATGCTTCTAAGAAGAGCATTCCCTAAATTCTTGTATATTTATTCTTGCTTTTTTATAGCTTTGTTTCTTGAAGGAAAGTTTAGCTGCATATAAAATCCTTGATCCTGATTCTTTTGTTGAGTTCACTGAAATTGTCAATAACTCTTGTCTTTTGTATGTTTCCTCCTGAGAATATGTTTCCTGTGTAATTTTGTTACTGTTATAATAATTAGTAAGGTCTTCAATTTTATTAGACTCTGTCTCAAGGTTGATCATTCCAGGCCAGTTTTCCCAGGTACAATGTGATTGTTTTAATATGTAGATTTTCTTTATCTATTATTCCTAGATAGTTTTTTCAAATTGTATGTATTTCTTTGCCCTTTCATTGACTCCAATTATACACATGCTAGATTTTCTTTGTCTTTCTTTTCAACAATTTTCTCTCTAATCCTGTTTACTACTTTTTTTCATATTCATTCTTTTAGTTGTTTTTCTTATCTTTATTCAAGATTCTTATATATGGTAATCATTTGATTCCATTTTTCCTTAGATACTTTGTAATTTTTTCTCATTTTTGAGATTTTTTCTTTTTCTTCAATTTCTTTCTGAAATTCATTGCATTTCTTCTAGTTATTTTCACTTTTATTCTTAATATTTTAATATCTAATTTTTTATATTTTAATATTTCCAAATGATTGAGGAAATTTTTTGTTAACTGTGGGATATTTGGTTACAGTTTTATCTCATGATTATTTTTCTTGGGGAAGCTTATCAGCTGAAATGCATTAATTCTCACCTTTTATTTCTTTTTATAGTTGTTTGATATAGAATTAGTTTGAGGTGTTTTTTTTTTTCTGTTTTTTCTATTCTAGGGCATTTCTGCAATAGGCCTCATTACTGAAGACTACCCCTTTTGCACTAGAATAGTGAAGTTCAGTTTCACGAATGGGTGATCATTTTTGTTGGTGAGATATTGGGGTAGGAGTTGGTCTGATTTGTATGTTTTTTTTCCTGCAGAATCCTGACTTTTTCTTTGTTATTTTCTTACATTGCTTTTATGCCCCATCTTTGAGAGGGCAACCTCTTTCTCCATCTTCTTCCCCACAAATGGTGCACAGGCAGCAGTGACACTCTGCTTCTAATCACTTTCAAGCTGCTTCTCTGTTTCTAGCACTATTAGCTACTAAGTCCCATACCTTGCACTTTCTCTTTCTGGGAGTTATTTTTATTTGGGCTTTATTTAAGCCTTATGCACCCATCTCCTCTTTTCCCTAGAGACTCCTGGGGCAAGTCTCCACTCTTTAAAGCCACAAGTTTTCAGGGGCTAGGGAAGCTCTGATGGTATTTGGTACTTGTTTTACTATTTGTGGGTAATTTGAAGTGGCATTATCTGTCTTCTAGTAATTCTGAAGAGGTGGTTTGTATTTGGATTTACTTGAATTCCTTGTTTAACTTCATACTTTCTAGGTGCATGTGTAGAGAGTTTAAGATTTAGGTAGTTGCTTTTATGCTAGGGCCAACCATAATCTCTTTAATAACTTCTTTAAAGTTTTCCCTTTACCCTTGATGATCTGTATTTTATTGTAATGAGCTTGGAAATAGAGTACTATTTTATCTATTCTTCTTCACACTTCAAATGCACTTTAAATCTGAAAACTTAAGCATTCTTTAATTTTGGAAAACTCTACCGTGTGTGTGTTATATAAACCAATTATTTTATCTCTTCCTTCTGAAACTCTGATAGATATATGCTAATTAGTCGTTCACATTTCATTTCTTTGTATCTGAATTGCCCTTTTGTATCTGATACCATTTTCTGTTCCACTAATTCTCTGTGTCAATCTAATGTATTTTATCTGTTAACATTTTTTTATATCAGTGACTACATGTTTTATTTCTAATTTTCTGATTGTTTTTATTTTATATCCACTTGTACCTCTTAACTTTGTAAATTTTAATAACTTTTATTCCTTTGTTTCTCTGAGCATCTTAAAATATTTATTATAATTCTTTATCAAAATGTTTAAAACATTTTTTTCTCTGCTGATTTTTTTTTTTTTGAGGTGCGTATATGGGGGAATTGCCCTCTTTGACCTTATCTAACTTGTAAGTCTTTTGATGTCTACTTTGTAGGTTCATCAAAATTGGATGTTAATCCTTTTTTCAGTCTCTTATGCACCAGACTAAAACCAGGATTTGTAATAATAGCTTAGAGTTTCAGCAGATTCTTCCACTAACGTGGAAAGCAGCTTGGTTCAGACCCTGGATATGGAGGTAGTGATTGTGGCCTTCAGCCTCCTTGAACCCACAGGCTCCATAATCCATAACACTAGGCTGTGCAGAGCTCAGCTTGGGAAGTTCTTTCAATAGTTTATTTTAATGGGTGAGGAAGCATTATTCCATCTCCTGATTTCTTAAAGTCTGGGGTAGTTTATTACTCAGCAAATGATAACCAGAGTAAGAGAAACTGGAAAGAAAATATCTAGTGTACCTGAAAATATGATCATATCCTTTATATCTCAGTTCGCGTATCATCCTAAGAGATTGTGCCTCTGACCCAAGTTCTTAAATCAGAGATATTTCCTTTCCTCCCCTTGACATGGTGCATGCACCTATCCTGACACTCTCCTATTGAATTTTAATTACCAGTTACTTGCTCCCCGCACACTTGACCATATGCTCTATGAGGTCAGATATCATGGCTCATCATTTTACCCCCTGTGCCTAGTATGGAGTTTCAAGCAGAGTAAAAGTTTAATACAGTACAGTGGTTAAATGAGTGAATGTGGATTTGGACCTTTTTTTCTCCCCTTGCTTTAACTTTCTAAGGACTTTTATGAGCTGTCATTCATAGCCCCCAGGTAGCAGATTAAGCAGCAGTTGTGAGCTGCTCCACAGCATGAGGCTGCAGTTTGAGCGGTTTCCCTCTGTAATATACTGGTCTTTCAGAGTGCTTGGTGTGACACCACTATCATTTTTGCAGAACACCAATAGAAAATGATTTCATATTGTTAAAAATGAATTCTAAAATGTGTTTCTTAGGAGGAAAGGGACACAGGGAAAAGAAGTGAGGTTTTAAAAAAATATTATTCTTTTTGAGGAAAGAAATAGTGTGAATAAATAAAGGAGGGTGAATGAAATAGGATGAAAAATGTAGAAGCAATGTGACAAAGTGGAAAGAACATGGATTTTACAGTCAGAACTGAATTTGGATTTATTATGAGCTGTTAGGCAGGACAACCTCATTGCCCTCCTTTAAAATAAACATAGTAAGAGCCATTATATAGAGTTGTAGGAGATTAAGACACTTTCTGTAGAGGTCTGATACAATACATGACATATGGCAGATGCTTAACAAATGGGTGCTGCAGCATCCTCCTCACCACAATCCCCCCACAACCACCATGATAACTGTGGAACTATGAATGAGAAAGAGCAGAAGACAGGGACTGTGAATGTCTTCTGACCTTCCTGAGGTCTTCGGGTCAACTAGTGGGCTACTGTTGATACCCAATCTTGATGGCTTTTTTTTATGCCTCAGATATAAATCTAAGATGGATTAAAGTGAAAGAGACAAGGTCAGAATGCAGAAATAGTAGAAGGGATGGCATGGATCCCTCTTCATTATTGACACAGCCCTGAGGACCCTATTTACAAGCAGTCAGATGGAAGATAAGCCTGAAGAAAGAGAGAGATGACCCCTGGCTTCTTCACAATCAGACCAATAACCCATTCAAGTGTTTTGAGCAGAAAATATAACTACTGAGTTACCATAAGATACCATACAACACAATTTATGTTACCCATGTCATTGTGATTCACATATTTATTTTATCACCCATTTTTTAAGATTAAGAAATAGAGATTTGGAGAAGTTAATAAGGTGCTCAAGCTGACTTGACATAACTTTTAAAGATGATGGCTGGGATTAAAATTCAGGTCTAATTATCTAAAAAATCTGTAATTGCTATATTACAGCAAGGAAGAGTCAGGATGCAGAAGAGAGGACCCCTGCATGCAGATGTTGGCGTTGTTTCTGTTTGACAGTGGAGTATCAGAGCATTATACGTCCTATTTACTACAGCTGCATGGAGAGTGGAAATATGTTTGACCTGCCTGTCGGAGTCACCTTATTGGGTAACATAATGGTAAATGTCTTGAAAATAATTTACTTTCTAACTCTTGAGGGGTAGTGCTATAATTCTTATTATTCCAGCTGACTGATATAAAAGTCAAATCTCTTTAAGTTTCTTGAGCTTGTGAGTGAAATACTGTTGGACTAACATTTAAAAACCTAGTTTTAATGGCATTGGGTCTCCCAGTTTCTAAATCTTCAAGGGCTAGACTTCCAAATTTTTATAGAGTTTTGTTTCTTGACTCACAGGTATTTCTGGTAACTTCCTCAAATGTATCCAGAGTATCTTGGCATCTTCCTGCTGCTTCACTGGCTGTGCAAGAACTGTTCTGTCTCAGTTCTAGGAAATTCCAAAGATGCTAATCCTAGCTAGGAATCTATGGCAACTTCTGTGAGAAACTCCCCTTAGATGTGAGTGGAGTAGGAAGTCGACTAGTTCTCCACCAGGTTTTCAATGCTGGTGGATGTGGAGCCCCCTAAATAACATTGCTCCAGGAGCCAGAACTCCATGGAATTCTCCATGCTCTGGAAAACCAGAAAATCCATAATGATAGGAAAAGGAGAGTCCCACTGTGTTAGCTCAGTGAAGTTCAGTCCCACAGCAAAGTTGCTTGAGCCCACACATGTTACAGTGCTTAGTGATACAATCCTTTAAATTTAGGGCTTCTTGTCTGTCAGTTGTATAGATGAAAAGTTTTGAAATTAATCTCCCGAACCCTGAATCCCCTCCAACCTCTAAAATGCATTGCTATGTTAATGTATTCATAAATTATGATGCTGATGTGCAATCCTGTTTCAATGCTCGAATTTGATAGAGCCATACAGTGATACTGATCTCAAAAGACTGGATGTAAAATTTTAGGCATTACTGTGAAAATGTTTGAAGTCAGGGCTTTTCTTCATGCTTCAAATCACATATGCCTATAGGGAGGGTTAACAAACTTTCTATACAAGACCAGAGGGTAAATATTTTAGGCTTGTGGGCCATAAAATCTCTGTCACAACTATTTAACTCTACTGTTGTGGAGTAAAGACAGACATAGACAATTATGTAAACAGATGGGCATGACAGTGTTTTAACAAAGCATTATTTACAAAATCAGGCAGTAGGAGTTATTTAGCTCAATGGCGATAGTTTGCCAACCTCTAACCTAAAGCATGCCTTTTGGTATTATTTTTCCATTTGAGTCCTCATTCTGTCATTTATATCTATGAAGCATTCAAGAATTTTGTAAATCTCCCTAAGCTTTAGTTTTTATCATCTGTAAAATGGGATTATACCATCAACGTAATTGGCCTATTGTCAAGATTGAAAACATGTAAAACACACACACTCCAGGAAATAACCTGCCTGGCACATAGCTAAGTATCCTGTAAAAGCTCATTCATTCTTTTCTGCTATGGTTTGAATGTTTGTTTCCTCCCCAGATACAAATGTAGAAATCTTAACCCCCGAGGCGATGGTATGGGGAGATGGGAACTTAGGGAGATAGTTAAGCCCAGAGAGAACCCTTACCCCATGTGCTAGGTGAGGATGCAGCAAAGTCATTGTTTATAAGTCAGAAAGCAGGTCCTCACCAGATGCAAAATCTGCTTTGATCCTTGGACTTCCCAACCTCCAGATCTGTGAGAAATAAATTTCTCTGTTGTATAAGCTATGTAGCTTATGGTATTTCATTATAACAGCCTAGATGAAATGAAATATCTTCCTTTACTTCTACTCACTTTTTTTTCTAATTATCAGTCTCAATTAGAGGACCATAGCTAGGGCATTCAAGGGCCAGGGAGGTCTTATCTAAGGGTACATGCCCGAGGTGGGCAAAACAGGACTGAGTTTTAGGATCAGATGCTATGGAGTCCTGAAAGGAGCATCTCCACATGTGCAATTGTTTCTTGTGATCCCTTTATAGAAAGTTGAGATTCAGACAAAGAAACATGATGATAGAGGGAAAAGAAAACATTTGTTATACTTGGCAAGAACAAGGACTCCAAAGTCCCCTCTGCTATAACACCCTTTACCGCATCCTATATCTTAAAAGCTTGTCAGTAGAAAACCCAAACCCAGGGTGGTCTGTATTGGCATTGAGTGGAGAGCTCAGTGTGTAGGCTCCATATCCCCCACCTGAAGAGAGAAACCACACACATATGAGGGTTGGAAGGCAGAATACTCTCTAGTGTTGGAGATGTGGGTAGCTTGGCTGAGTGAGAAGGGAGAAGCAAGAGGCTCTGGGGCCCAAGATATATTTTATGAGGCTGCCTCTTACTTCCCTTTCCTTTATGATGTGGGGATGCTTTACATAACTGGTAGGATCCAGGTATGCTTCTTCCTTTGTGCAGCAGGATCCAAAGGAAACTTGAGGACAATTTCCAACAAAATTGGGTTACTACTCTAATGAGCATTCCATGCCTTAGTTTAAGCTACAAGGCTCAGGCTGTAGATTGACTATTTACTTGTTTGCTTTCTGATGATTAACTGATGTTTCTGGAGCTGGAATTTCTGATCGTTTGAGATGTCAAATGCACCCAGGTGGCCAGGAATTCAGACCTTCCCTGCTCAGGTAAGCCACAATTCAATAGTTCCCATTTCCACCACCACCGTTTGTGATGTTGTAAAGAACACTGAAGAACATTTCCCAAGTGCACTCATATCAATATTGTCAAATGGAAAGTAAGTAACCCAGATAACATCTCTAGGAATTATTTATATACTTTTACATATATTTATTTATTTGGTTGAATGGAAAAAAGGATGTGAATTTTGGAACCTACATTCAAAATGCACTTTTAAAGAGGCCTTAGTTAAGTTTTAGTTTTTCAGAGTCCAAGTTTTTTTTTTTTTTTTCTAAATTGGCCAAAAGAAGGTAAGAAAAATACATAGTAGAGTTGCTCTGATGAATGAGAACAAATATATAAAGTGCTTATTACAAAGACTGATATACCACATATCTCAGCTGCTCAATACATGGATGCTAGAATAATTATTATTAGATTAAGGAAAGACAAAAAATGGAAGGGGTGGAGTTAGAGTGTTTGGGAGGGAAGAGTGATAGGACATGGTTGGTAGGGGGTGAGTTGGTGATCAATTCTGAAGGGTTTCAGGTGTTCTGGATGTTTGTTAGTAGATAGATCTACTTAAATGGGATTAGATTAGTGAAATGTGGTTGGTGATTTAGAAAGAAAAATATGTTTTTCTGGGTTGTTATTAATTGAAAGATGGTGACTTGACTGGGCAGTGGACTTAGACATGCAGGGCAGCAGAGTACAGAACTTAAGAACAGGGATGCCAGAACCCAGCTGCCAAATCCTGCAACATCTCAGTTTCTTTTTCCCTAAAATCAAGATAGTTATAGTGCCTTCCTCACAGGGACCTGGGAAATGATGAGCATTTTTTAGACAGAAACATAAATCATGGTGGAAAATAAGGTTCAGTTGAGCATAGATTAGGAGTAAGTATATTGAAAGAACAGAAGGCAGAGCCAAGTTTTGAGGGACTGAGAGTGTTGGTGCCATTGCTTGACACAGAAACAGGAGGAAGAACAAATTTGGGGGTTTATGTAATAGTCTGGAGCCTGAAAGAAGGTCTTGACTGGAGATATAATTTGGGAATTGCATCTTGGAAAGTAATGGGAGTGAATGAGCTCACCCCACAAAATTAGGTATTCAGACAAGAGGAGTGCTATGGGAAGGAGGGTACATTTCTATTCTTCAGATGGGTTGAGGTCTAAGGTTTGAGAAAGAAAGGTTCTAAACGACAAGAAAGGGAACCAAGAAACTTTGGTGGGAGTGATAAAAGCCCTAAGTAGAGAGAATTATAACTCTGAAAGGGTGGTCAACAGGATCAAAGGCCATATAATTATACATGGGTATGAGTTTATCATTGTACAACTTACCTCCCAACGGGCCATGTCTCTAATGTTTCTAGTAATGGGATCTGCCTTTTGCCCTGTGAATTTCCAGCTGCTTTCTATTTTCAGTTATTTAATGAGTCCCAGACATATCCACATGTCAACTGTGCAGTAGAAAGAAGAACGACCCCTCCCCATATAAGCACATGTGCATCCAGACACACAGAAAAAAGCCTAACCTGGGAAATGAATTAATCTAGACAAAGGGAACTTTCTGTCCCTAAGTTGAACACTAATGGTTTTCTGTACGTTAATGAAAATGGTGCTAATCAGTTTCCTTGCCCTGCTTTCTGGAGCTCTCTGCTCCTCACCAAACCACAGAGCCTCTTGGATGGCCTTGTTTTTGTACTTTGGCCACACAATGCATATTAGTCATTGCTGATAAATAGGCTCCATTAACTCACCTCATAGGGCTATCACTTACATTCTTAAAACTGAAAAATCTGGATGGCAGAATTGGCTCTCTCTCACCTTTTACTCACTAATGATGGGGTGAGCAGGATGTCTGGTCCTTCTGATGGGAAGGATCATGCACAGTCGTTGAAGCCATCTCTCTGCCTCTGGGAAGGATTGCATCGGAAATGCCTCAAATAATTAAATCCTTTAGGTTTCCAAAGAATGAACAATGTTTGATTTCATTCAAAAAGAAAAGCCTGAATTATGCACCGTATAGTCATTCCCAAGTCATTCCCATTCCCAAGCTGAGGCTGATCCCATGCAGAATCCCCGTCTTCCAGCTCACGGTGAGTTGTAGAAAAGAAAACTGGTAACATTAGAGAAAAAGAAAAAAAGTGCTTGGGTGTTTGAAGAGGTGGAGGAAGTGCAAAGTAATTGGCTTTATTTTCAGAATGCTAATGAGTAGATTGAAAATGGAGACGTGATTACTATTGACCCTATGATGTATTTCAAAGTTGCTCTTATTTTGGGTGGAAAAAAAGTGAAAATTAGAATTTGCAATGAGAAATAATATTGGCAAAGGGACTTTTTTATCAGTGCAATTAAAAGAGGTAGGTTAGATCATTAATTAATTAACACATACTTATCACATGCTCATCACATGCTCATGATGCAGTGGGAACTTTGCTAGGTGTTGGGAACACAGCCGGCCACCCTGGGAGTGCCAGGTACTAGCAGGCATTTCCTGTAGGTCCTTCTGTGCTGCAGAATGAATGTTGGGAGATGAAAGAGGAGGCTGTGAAGAAAGAGTTATATCCAATTCTGTGTCATTCATATTCATGGAAACCTCTTCTGAACCTCGACTGAGTGGTTATTTTGCTGATGCATCAAGCATTTTACTCCTCTCACTTCCACATTAGTGATAAAAACCTGAAGGGTGGGAATAAATTGTCTATTACACAAACCATTTATAGAGATGTTTAGTTAATGGATAGAAAATGCACAGTAGTTAAATGTTAATTAATTCCTTTTTTGAGCTGCATATTCATTTTATGCTATTTATAAGAGCTGTCTTATAAACAGATTCCTATTACTTTGGTTCAACCATTGAATTTCCCTAAGTCACTTATCTTAAATGTTCGTTAATTTCAACTAGCTCTAGAGATTGAATTCTCACTGAACATTACGACAAATGCGGATCAAAAGCAAGGACCATATCTGCTTTATCCTCTAAAACATGCCCGCTAAGGAAGGAGAAGTGCTTTAGGGAGCTCCAAAGATAGGAGTTGATGAAGTTAATGATGATGATGATAATGACAGGGTAATGGAGATGGCAATGATGGTGATGACAATATTGGATCTATTCCCTCTTTTGATGCGGAATGAAGATGAGAACTGTGGTGTAATTTGTCCTCCTAGGTATATTATAGGCATTTTGTGTTTTTTAACAGGTGCATAAAAACTATGTTCGCTGGGAAGAAACTGTTCTAGCTTGGAAGGGCAGCAGAGGACTGAATAGGCCAAAAAGATTTATCTGTCTTCCAGCAAAATGAAGTAAATCTTCAGGCAGTGTAAGGGAAGGACTTGAAGACAACCTGACCTAAGTATAATTTATGTGATTTGAGGTGATTATATAAATGCTATCTTCCTTTCCTTATCTGTGTAAATGGGACACAATTTCCCACCTCTCAGGGATGTTGTGAAGAATTAATTGGGTCATGGAGTAAAGTCTCCACATAGTTCCTAATGCAAAGGTTGTTCTCAAAAAAATGTTCTCATTTTCCTTCCTTTTGATCATCAGTTTTCTCACCTATAAAATAGGGGTAATGATATATGCATCAAATGCAATAATGTATGTGAGAGTGCTTTGTAAAGTCGAGTCTGTTGTAATCTTTTTTAAATTTTTTATTGTGTCCCACCCCCAAGAGGTGTGCCATACACCATAACCACCATCCCCCTCCCACCTCCCCTTTACCTGCTCCCTCTTTCCCCTACCCCCCTTATATTAGATCATCTATTGCCTTCACATTAGAATTGAGTACATTGGATTAATAATCCAATGTACTCAATTCTCCATTCTTGTGATGCTTTACTAAGAAGAATGTGTCCCAACTCCATCCAGGTTAATACAAAAGACGTAAAAGTCTCCATCTTTTTAATGACTGAATAGTATTCCATGGTATTCATATACCACAGCTTGTTAATCCATTTCTGGGTTGGTGAGCATTAAGGCTGTTTCCACAATTCAGTGATTGTAAATTGAGCTGCAATAAACCATCTAGTGCAAAAGTCCTGATGATACAATGATTTTTTTTCTTCTGGGTAGATGCCCAGTAATGGGATTACAGGATAAACTTAATGAAAGCATACATTGGGGAAAAGAGTGCCTATTCAACAAATGGAGCTGGCAGAACTGGATATCCACATGTAAAAGACTGAAACTTGACCCATGCCTGTCACCCTTTACAGAAATTGACTCAAGATGGAAAAAGACTTAAATCTAAGACACAAAACGATAAACATCTTAGAAGAAAATGTGGGGAGAACTCTTGACAATGTTGGACCGGGGAAAGATTTTACGACAAAGACTTCAGCAGCCATTGCAACAATGACAAAAATTAACAAATGGGACTTAATTAAGTTTAAAAGCTTCTGCACAGCTAAGGGCACAGCAAGTAAAGAAAAAAGTCTGTTGTGATCTTGCAATTATCAATTATGTCCTGGTGAAGCATGAGCTATCAGGATTGAGTAGGTCCTTTTGAAAGTCCTTACAAATCTTTGAGATGTTTCAAGTTTCTCTGACCTTGAATACAAATTCAATGTCAACGTCATCCTCTAGTGGAGAGAGATAAGCATCCTTTGGAACAGTGGGTTGTGGGGAGGATAGAAAGGGGAAGCAGAGGGTGAGATAATGCAATGGTCCCTTTGAGACTCAACTCTGGCTGTGGAGGGAATGCTGATCCATCTGTAGTCAGTTGAGGGGAGAGAATAAGGGATGAGGGTTCTGCAGAGGAGCTGCCAGGAATTCATGAGGCTTTGTAAAGTTCATCTGTTTGACTGTTCTAACAAATGGCAAAGAGGGCTGGGCCCCAGCTATGAAGAGGGAGTCTGCTGTAGGAGTGTCACTGCCAGGCCCATGTGGTGCCCTCTGAGTATGGTCCCAAACTGGTCACTTCTCCTGATGGTTCAAGTGGGCCAACAGCAAAATGCCTGCAGCTCTTACCAGCTTCCCCTCTGCCCTGCCCACAGCTTCCCTGGAGAGACCTGCATCAGGTGTGGCAGCTCCCCCTGCAGCTAGCATAGCAGAGGAGAGAGGCCAGGCTCTTTAGGGTGGCTTCAGGATGATCTGTCTATTATTTGGGCCCCCTGTCAACCCAGTCAACATACAAATAACTCCCTTTGTTCCTGCCAAACTTCTCTTTTGAAAAATTGAACCATCTTGTCTTTAGTTTAAATTTTAAACAGGCAAATTAATTTTATTAGTTAAACCACTCTGGAGGAAGAAAGGGACTTTTTACCTTCAATGCCATGACATCATCTCATTTGTCACCTTTTCAAAGCCCTATGTTTGGAGTCAAGCCTCTTGGCAGATTTTTCATTAGGCGGCAGCAGCTTTAAAAAGAGAGAAAGGGAAAAAGGGCCATAAAGAGAACTGACTGTTGGAAATTTAGTGACATGGTTACAAAGAACCAGACAGGATAGGCAGAGCTGGAACAGCTGCTCTAGCCTTAAGAAGCTGAGCTCTGGAGGCAGCCAGCTCCCCGCTCAGTGCGATGCAGCAGATGCCCACTGTAGCAGGAGCATTAGTGGTTATTAGAATGGGGATAAGGTTTGAAATTGTTTTCGGGGCCAGCACGTGAAGGAACGACTGTTCCTCTCTTCCGTTCAAGCACTAGGGAAGTGGAAAGCATCTAATCTCTGAAGGGGAGACTTTCTTTCATTGATTTCACAAGCAGTCTGTTCTCTCATGTTCCAGGGCCCTGAGGCCTTGACAAGTTTAATCATTGCACTTCTCTCCCCGATATCTATTGTCACCATGGTTGAGGCTACCTTTTTTTTTTTCATTGCTAAACTTGTATAGTCTTCTGATTGTCATGCTGTCTGGGTGGGGATGCCTGAGAAGCAAACGTTGAGGTGGAGATTTGCATGGGTTAAGGTTGTAAGGTTACTGGGGGGTGCCCTGGGGGTCACCACCCATGAGAAGCAAGAGCTGCAGGACTGGGCAGAGAATACAACCATGGTGCAGTTGCAACGAGGCCTCAGCTGATCCCATAGGGACCTCTGGAGTGTGACTGGAACCCATACTGATCAGTCATCTGATACCAGGAAGAGACATAGCCTCCCTGTGGCATCTTCCTTGAGCCAGAGGCTATCTTCATAGAGTGACTTAACCCTGAGTTGTCAGTGACCAACAGTTTTGTAGCCAGGGGGATGCAGGATGTGCACCACAGTATCTACTCCATTGCTCTCAGTTCACTGCTGTGAATCTGTTCTCCATGCTGTACTCTGCATTAGCTTGCCAAAATGCAATAGAAAATGCCTCTCCCTGCTTATGCATTCATCAATGGCTTCTTATCACTCAAGGTAAAGGCCCAAATCCACATATGCCCTACATGGACCTGAATTAGTACTATTCTGCCTGACTTTCCAGCTTCTCTGTCTTGTTCAGTGCTCAGAGTCTAAATCTCAGGCAAGGGCCACTGTGCACATTGTTCTGACTCTTTGCAAGGCCTTACTATCCTCTGCACCCCCACCCCAGGGTAAACATTTTTCCTCTATTTTTTTTTCCATCCAGCATTCCACCCCTCTTTCTAGTTTTGGTAACTACCATTGTTTAGGTTACAAAGAGGAGGGCCTACTTCTGACACCTGACCTAGGCTTGTATAGCTGGGAGTTTCCACCCCCAACTTTGAATTTGGAGTTAGGGACAAAAAGACCAAGGGACAATGAGGCTCAATTGCTGACCTCAGTGGCCATTACATTGGGCTGGAGTGACATGTGCTTGGGAGCAGGTCCAGAAGTGTTTCTGCTTCCAGCTTCCCTTGATTCCTCACATTTTCTGAGCGTATTTCTCCCTCCTGTCTTCCTGTTAATTTGGTGCACTACCCAATATCCTATTCATAAATTCCCCTATTGATGTACTTTTGCTTTATTACTTACACTCTTGGTGTCAACTCATGAGTCCCTTCCTTAGGGAAACCTCTAATGGCCCCTACCCAGTGCAGGTCAATTTCTCTTTGTATCATCAAATTCTTTTCATCCAGAACACATATGTATTGGTTTATAATCAAACTTTAATGAAAGTAATTATTTGATTAATGTCTATCTTCCCAATGAAGTTTTTAATCTTCTGAAAGTAAGATTTTTCTATTTTTGTTCACAAAATTTTTTTCCATAGTTCTAACATAGGGTCTAAAGCACACATTTTGAATAAATAAAAGAATAATGAAAGTCAGTGGCAAGAATTGGATGTCTATGACTTTTTAAAAATGTGGTAGACGTGAATATTGAGAAAAAAAGGAACAGGACATTTTGCTGAAGGACCAAGGAAACACCATCTTAGTTAGGCACTGTCTTCTTGCACCTGTCAATAATTTCCTGTGTTTCTTTTCTTCTCTTCCTCCCTTTTGTGGGCTGTCTAACAACATAATTGATTGCCTCTCTTACATTCTGATCCTTATCACACTTGAGGAGGGCTGAGAATTCCAGCTTCACATTTTTTGGATCTAGGTTTTCCTGCTGTTTAGAGACAACTTTGCTTTTATTTCCTTCTCACCCTTAATTGAACCTTGGAAAGAATGGCTGACAAAATTAATAGGCAGCCCGTGTGTGGAGCCAGATTCCTTTGCAGAGACTTGATTAGGCTGCTCCAGGGAACCACAGTGGCACAGATAGCCCTTCATCAGAAGGAGCATTAAAATGAGAGGCCCCCAATCGTTCCCTTTTTTGGATTTCTGCCAAGCTCACATTTCCAACTTCTGGGCCCAAACTCAATGTCTTTTCCATCTGAGCCTTGCCAGGGAGCCTGGTTTTCAGTTGGCTTTGAGTGGTCTGAAGCTAGAGATGGATGAATGTTATAATGATAGCTGTCCAGGACCACATAGCCACCGGGATATTTGTGGGAAGGACAGAAGGAGTTCAGTTTCACAATCTGGAAGCCCTTTCAGATAGCATAGCTTGGCTTTTCCCCACATCAGAGCCCATGGCATCCAATGTGTTTTCTTTGCACAGAGCTCCATGTTATCTCTGGTTCCTGGGTCGGAAGCTAAACTCGAAAAGGGAATCCATTACCTTCCTTTGAAAACCTCCCTGCCTCTTCCCAGGGCTTCTCTCTAACACCGGCAACTGGTCTTTATGGTAGCATCATTGAACTGGGAATTTACCTGTAGGGAAAGGAAATTGTTGCTCAAGAAGACAGCTTTGTCTTACAGAAACTACTAGTCATAGAGAGGGGAACAGAGGGAGTATCTAATGGGCTTCAGATCTGTGGAAGGCAGTTTTGTACATCTTAGGTTACTAGATCCTTGCACTACCCCCAGAAAAAGTAGGTAGAATTATCCTTAATTTTCAGATAAGAGTATTGAGGTTCAGAAAGGGGATGTGACTAGGCCACAATCACACAATATTAAAGTGGCAGAGCAATGATGCAAACTGAAGATTGACTCAAAATCTGCACTTTTCCCATTCTCCCCAGTGCTGTCTGCTGAGAAAGGGCACTGTGGGACAGAGAATTCCCATGCCTGGTAAGACCTCATCCTGGTGGCTGCTTCAGATCATATGCAGTGCTGATCCCTCTCATCTGGAGATGTGGCTTGACACTGCTCTGTTGGCACTGCTGGACCCTCTATATCTTGAGATATCTATGTTCAGAACTTTTTTTCTGGTATCCTGTTTTTGATTGGCATGACATCTAAAGCAGACAGGGTGGTATAATGAAAATTGAAGGGGAGTTGCTTAAAAGTTAGAATATGTTGGATTTGGATTCCTGCTCTGCCATTCACTAGTCGTGTGACTATGGACAATTGCTTTATTCCTCTGAGTTGCACCTGCGAAATGAAAATCCTATTACCTTTGTGGCAGGATTAACTTACTCAGAAATAAAAGCCATGCTTCTTTATGTTCTTTAAGCCAATTCAAATCTGATTCTGTGCTCTCTCCTACCTGGCTCATGGAATTATTTTTTTTCCTTGAATATTGTAAGAGTTCTTGCTGTTAGGGTTGTGGAAAACTTAAGTATGGAAGACTTACTTATGTGGTATGTGCCAAATGGAGGGTGGGACAGGAGGGTTGGGGGAAGATCCTTGTACCAGCCATGTATTTGTAAAACCACCAGTATGCTCCAGTCTATGAGAAATGGGGGGGAGAGAGCAGAAGAACAGATAATGTGCCAATGTGGTGAGATGAATATTATTACAGGAGAAGTACATAGGGAGACTAAACTGGTGGGGATGTAGTGTCAATGAAAGGAAGGATCATTGGCACTGAAATCCTGACTATTTCATATTAAAAAGGAAGGGAAAGAGTATTTTAGGCAAAGGGAACAGCATGTGCGAAAGACAGTGTAATAGCTTTGAAGAGCTGAACACAGCCCATCAAAGTCTAGCACAGAGACCAGGAAGGGACAGAGGAACGAGACAGGCCTGGAGAGTTAACATAGACCAGAGAGTTTGCATTGTCTGGTGCAGTCTTGTTATCAAGGCTCCCAAAGTCTTTCACCAAAGGATTTATACAGTGGCATTATCTATAGGAAACGTTTATAAAGCAGAATGAGAAATACATCAAACGAGAAGGATTGCTATGAGTCATACATGTATGTGCTCATTTCTTTAGTTTTTGAACATTTACTGTGTGTCAGACACATTGCTGCAGGTTTCATCTCATTTAAACACCACAGTGACCTCGTGACATGTGAACCATTATCACACCCAGTTTATAGAGCAGAAAATTAAGGCTTAGTGAAGTCGAGTAACTGGCTAGAGATTACACTGCTCATAAATTAGAAAACACTGATTTTAATGGGGTATTCCCATTCCTGAGCCCTCATTTTTGCCTTCACATTTCCAGATAGTTGATTGGATAAGTCGCTTCTTAGCAGAGAGTAGTCCTAAGGTCCTGAAAATGTACAGTGTGGTTAATGCATTTTGATGTTGAGAGGAAGGTGGCTTTGGAAAGTAAGTGCCTCCAGAAGGAGCAATTACAATAGTGGCGCGCGCGCGCGTCTGTCTGTGTGTGTGTGTGGTGTGTGTACATCTGAGGTGGGTGAGACAGTAGGTTGAAATCCTAAATCAGAATTTTAGCATTTTTGAAACTATATTCTGTAAAAATTTTCAATCTGACATCTGTTAAGACATGTTTTATTAAAGAGTTTTTATATTCAAATGAGTCTAGAAAATCTTGGGAAATAGAGTTAGATTTTTTTATTGCAGGATTTCTCAGTTCCTTTAAAAGGTTACATAATATGTTACCGTTTTAGAGTGGATTTCAGATTTAGAAATGCTTTAGAGTATTTTTCAAAAATTAATACCAGCACTTCTTCATATTCTTCATTTTCTTTGAACATTTACTAAGCAATACCATGTATAGCATAGGTTAGGAGTGCTGTTCTAAACAATCTTTATAAATGTTATGGTTTTACATTGGTGAAATCGATCATGACAATACAGTTGGCTCTCCACATCCACAGATTCTACATCCACAGATTCAACGATCCCTAGATTGAAAATGTTTAAGAAATGTATAAATAACAACAATAAAAATACAAATAAAAATGCAGTATAACAACTATTTATGTAGCATTTACATTGTAGTAGGTATTATAAATAATCTAGAGATGATTTAAAATAGACAGGAGGATATGTGTAGGTTATAGGCAAATACTACATCATTTTATTTCAGAGACTTGAATGTCTGTAGCTTTTAGTTTGAGGGGAGTGAGTTCTGGGACCTTATCCCCTGAAGATAAGAAGGGGCAAGTGCATAATTATATGATAGCTTTTCACAAATGTTCCCTGGAGGGATACTTTCCTTGAGACACAAGGAGTTTTTATTAACTTGTTTAATAGGAAAGGATTTGTTCTTATTGTCTCAGGACAGTATCCGTGCCCTTGTGTTAATCTGAGCCTAAGGAAAAAGCACGGACCTCTCCAGACACATTCAAACAGTGTAGATTATACTGAGATCTAATAAAGCCTTCGCTATTTTGTTACAATGTATTTGCAGAGGTGAATGAATTTGGCATAGGAGGGTCCAAATTAGACTTTAAATCCAGGGACCAGAGCATCATTTCCACAACATACTTTTGTCTCAGAAAGACTTGTCCGTGTTGCAGAGATGAACAGTATGAGGAGTCGATTGAAAATCAGGCTTTTGAAATTAGCATTAGCACAGAATGGAAATGCAAACAGATCAGGAGAGGAAAGAGAATTTCTTGAATTGTAATTTACTTTTAAAATTTATTCAAAGGGACCTTTGCTTTTACCATAACATTCATCCAGAATGTTTTCTCTTGTTAGCAGTAAGCATTGATATATGAATATAATGGCTCCTGCTAGAAAATGAGAATTTCATTAAAAAACTCTATTATCTTCTAGTTTATAGTATCTTTTAAACAAATCTAAAAGAAGAAATTGCCAACTTGATTTTGTGTGTTTTCACTGTAATTTATTTTTTAAATTCTTGGACTGTTTCCATTGAGAGAAACAATTTCGATACTTATCGTTTGGCAGGAAAAGAACTTTATTTTTGATTCTCAATAATTGTTTTCTTTAATGTTTCCAATTTAGAAAAACAACAAATTTCCAAAAGATAAAAACTTGTTCAAGTTTGAGTGTTTGACTCTTCTAAATTCACCCTGAAGAGTGATGCCAAATGGAAATCATCCTGATACAGTTTTCAAATGGGTAAAAGAAGAATCTTCACCAAGTGGAGCAGGGTACATGTGATTCCATTCTTTAAGGCAGGGGACAAGCACAGAAGCTGTTGCAGAGAGGAGGCAACATGTTAAAAGGCACACAGTTCCTGTATATAAGGAATGCTACCCGGGTACAGTGCCTCAACAAAACAGTGATCTTGTGATGCAGGTACTTCCATAATCTCTATTTTACAGGTGGGGAAACTGAGGATAATAGAGTTTAACTTTCTTGTCTAAGTTCATAGATTGGGCAATAGAACTAACACTTAACCCAAGCTGTATTAGGGTTCTTCAGAGAAGCACAGCCAATAGGATACATATGTATAGAAGGAGATTTATTTTAAGCAATCAGCTCATGTGACTGTAGGTACTGATGGATGTCTAGGTCAGGAACTGACAAGTTGGAGACTCAGGAGAGCCAATGTGCAGTTCCAGTTTGTGTTAGGACCAGGAGAGCTGATGAAGTAAGTTCCAGTCCAAAAGCTGGAAGGCTCAAGACCCAGGAAGAGCCAATGTTTCAGTCCAAGTCTAAAATCTGGATGAGACCAATGTTCTAGCTCAACAGTCAGGCAGGAGGAATTCTCTCTCACTGAATCATTTTGTTCTAGTTAGGCCTTCAATCGATTGGATGAGGCCCCTGTACATTAGTGGGGGAAATAGGCTTTTCTAGTCTACTGATTCATACATTAATCTTATTCAGACATCTGCTTACAGACACACCCAAAATACTATTTGGCTAAATATCTGGGCACCTTGGGGCCCAGTAAAGTTGATGTATAAAAGCACATCACACAAGCCTTCTCAGTCTAAATTCTATACTCTGATTTTTCAATTGCAATATTAAGTCCTTCCAAAACTGCTTTTGAAGCTGTCATTCATGCTCTTTTTTATATCTATATTTCTGCAATACTTTTATCTACCATTATACATGATGTTTCTTTGTATGACTCTATTGATCAAGTCTTTCTTTTCACAAAGTTTTATGTTCATCTTGATCCTTTAGAGATAAATAGGGTTTGACTGGTTTTTATTTGTTTTGTTTTGTTTTTTGGACCTCTCACGGGGGACCCTTAGCCATGTCTCTGAAACACTTTTTTTATTGTAACAACTAAAGTAGGGTGGGCTTCTGGCATCTAGCAGGTAGAGGTTAGGGATGATGTTAAACTGCTTGCAATGCACAAGATTGCTCCCCACAGCAAGGAATTATATAGTTGAAAATGTCAATTATGATAAGGTTCAGAAACTCTGCTATAGTGTAAATGTTGTTAGGGTCCCTTGTAGATTTTAGAAGATCTATACATATCATGGAAATGAATGCAAACTTTTATATATACAATATGTACTTTATTTTCTGAAGAGAATTGTGGCTTTCTTCACATTATGACGGAGCTTCATGCCTTCCACGGTGGATATGGCAGATTGGCAGCTATCATTGAGCTTTTACTCTAGCTCCTTCCTGAAGGAAGTAACTAGAACTGAAGAAGCTAGATGGCTTAAAACTATATTTCTTAAATTCACTTGTTCTTGTGCTGAATATATACTCAGTTTTCCCAACTACATGCTCTAGCATGAGATATGGAAGACAGAAGTGAGACAGGGACCATAATTCTGCTCCCTTTTTGCTGGCACATGTGCTGGTGGTCACATAAAGTTTTTTTTTTTTCTATTATCTTTCCAGGGACCAGGCAAGAATTTCCTGGGTGGTAAAATGCAGTATAGTGACAGTGGTGGTGAAGGCAGTGGTTTTTGATCTTGGATCACCAATAGGACAGTATGTTCTTGGAGATCACAGTTCCAGAATCAGCCTTCTTGTTCTCTATTCTCTGCCTTTCCAGCAGAGGCAGAGATAGATAGCAGCTCCCTTCACGGACTGCTGTTTTTCTTTCTTTTTTTTTTTTTTTAGATATATTTCTAGGAGGTTTGGCCTAAAAACTGTTTCTCATTTTACTTAAACTATTGAGTCAGGTTCTGTTTCTCGAAGCTGAAGCCTGCTGATACACCTCTGAAAAGTTTAGAACTGCTGATTTACTGGACTGCTGGCCTGGTGAGACTGTTAATTATCTAGAAGATATGTTTTCCTAGATATGTAAGTCAGAGAGTTGTTAAAAAACGTTTGACCTGGTGCCTCAGTAAGCTTGTCATTTTGGAGAACAAGAAATGACCATAGTCTCATGTAAAGCACACTTTACTGATATAGAAGTGTTGATTTCATTTGTAAGAAATATTGAAAAGTTAATACTGGAGAGGGCTTAAGAGACCCTTTAGTACAGTTGTTGTCAGACAGTGGAAGTTCATGGAACATTTTGGGTTGTCACAATAATTAGGGAGTGCTACTTATAGTCAGTGCCCAGGGGCGATGGATGCTAAACATCCTGCCAGGTGTGGAAGAGTCCTATACCATAAAAATTGCTCCCTGAATATCAGCCCTACATCTTTTTTTAAACAAAAAAAGCAAGTGGAACACAGAACTATGAAACAGTTTCTTTTTAAAGTTATAAAACACGTGGAACTGAGACTGAAACCCAGACACTCTGACTTCCAGGGCAGAGGTCTTGGTTGGCTCATCACAGTTACCAAGTGACATAGGAAAACAGGCCCGGAAATGGAAGTAAGAAGAGCTGCTAAGGCAGGTGGGATATTCAGCCAACATGTACCTGAATGGTCAGGCTGTTGTTCTATTTTGTTGTATTGTATATGAACAGGTCACTTCTGATTGCTTGGTGCCTGGTCCCTGTGCTGTACCAGTTATTAAATGTTTTGCATATTGCCCCAAGGTAGAGAATCTTGTTGAATAACAAGGGAAATGGAGAGATCCTGGTTTAGCATTTGTCTTTGTTCCCCACAGAGTTTCTCTAGCTTGAGATGTTTATTCCTCAGGGCACACAGGGAATTTCAAATTCTTCCCCCTCACTACATTTAAATGGTGAAGCAGTGTTCCACTAGCTACCATGTCCCCAAAGGAGTCCTCACTTGTAGATTTTTGTCTCTGCCATGATATTTTCCTTTCTGAGGTCTGATAGATTAAATTAGAAAGTTTTGAAAATATTTTTGAGGCTCTTGAACTGTCCCCAGACTCCTGGTGCATGACTAATTGTGCAGGGATCAGTGATTAGTTCTTACTTTGGAAATGAATATTTTTTTGCTGAACAGAAAGTAGATTTAATGAGCAGGTTACTTCTTTCCAATATAGCATTCAGTTATAATCACTCTTCTCTGAGAATCAGATTCCTGGACCTTTTTGAATTTCATTGTAATCTTGCTATTTACTCATATAATAGTTTCTAAAATGTGAATACTAGAAATGAAATAAAGAATTAAGCTAGAAATTAGAACACATTAAGTTAAACATTGACTTGCCCCTATACCTATGGGCAAAAAACCATCTCATATTTCCTGTAACAGTGAAGCGCTTCTTGGCAAGGGCAATGTCTTACTGCTTTTGCATCTGCCCAAAGTGGGCATTAATTTATTTGTTCTACTGTTGACAAATATTTATTGAGCACTTACGATGTGTCAGGCACTGTAAAGTAGAAAAAAATTTATCTCAGGTAATTTACCTAAGGCTATGTTCCCCAGCCAAGGCTATAAGTTTGTTTGGGGGATATTGTAATTTAATTTTTGCTATTTAACAATGGCCTTGGTTTCTTTATTCTATTTTCCATTTTGTACAATAGCTTGGAGGTTAAGACTGACAGTGACTTAGAACACAGGAGTCTCTAAAGTGGTGAAGAAAACCAAATTGTCCTTGCCTTCAGGGAGCTTATTTTCTGGCACAGTAATTGTACTTTGAAGTAAACTTCCTTATCAGAGTATGACAGGGGCTGTTGGGAAATAAAGAATGCAGTATAATGTCTGATTCAAGTGAACAGTGAACACACAACACTTTGTATTTGTTATATAATATTAGTTCTAGTAGTTCTAGTTACCACGGTGAGTTTTTGCAGCTGTTTTACAGTTATCTGTCAATCCCAAATATCGGCATACTAGCCAGTCTCCACTCCCTCCAGATCTCTGTCATTTTCTCCTCCAGGCTCCTATAAAAAATAAGAAATAAAAGAAAGAAACCTGGGCCATTGTGAAATATCAAGAATAAAATTATAATCCTCTCAAACAGACTGACACCTTGGCTGGAGAACATAGCCTTAAATAAATTAGCTAAAATTTCTGTTTGTTTCTACATTCAAGAAATGGACATCATAATGTATGTCACATCCTCCTCCTCCTCCCCCTGGAGCTGGGAGGGTTAATGGGGGACTAGATTACAAGTTTACTAAGCATGTAGGATGTAAGCTTTCTCAGTGGTAACACACTATGATGGTAACCTATCGTCCCAACAATACCACTACAGAAGCAGAGCAACAGAAGAAATGATGCTGATGGTACTCTCTGCTTGAAATTTGATAGGCACGAAGATGGGAAAAGACCAGGTACATCAAATGGAAAAAAAAAAATTAATTGAAAAAGACTAAGGAACACCCAAGAATTAGAATTAATAAGAAAAACAATGGGGTGCTTTGAAGGCATTAGAGTGAAAAGTAGAGAATAACATAGGCAATTTTATAGAGTATGGTGTGATCATAACAGAAATTTACTCCACACTGGGAAAATGACGGTATTGTTTGAGAAAAGTGAAAAGTCAAGTGACTTTGGGTATCACTCAATCTCTTTGAGTTTTAGTTTTCTCATCTGTCCTGGTCCTCAAAAATTGTCTTGAAGACTTTGAGATAAAAATAGATAAGAAATATGAAAAGTCCTTATTATGAGCTATATCCCCCCAGTCAAAATTTGTATGTTGACATTCTAACCTCTAGTATCTCAGGATGTGACTATATTTGACACACAATCATTAAAAATGTGATTAGGTTAAAACAAGGTCATGATGGTGGGTCTAATCCAGTATGACTGGTGTTCTTATAGAGAAAATTAGGACTTAGACACACTCAGAGGGATGAGCACGGGTGACCCTTGGAGAAGATGGCCTTCTACAAGCCAAAGACAGAGGCCTCAGACAGAGCCAACCTTGCTAACACCTTGGTCTCAGACATCCAGATTGGGAGGAAATCCACTTCTACTGTTTAGGGCATCCAGTCTGTGGCACTTTGTTATGGTTGCCTTAGCAAACTAATACATGCTTGGACAAGACAAAGGCCCTATCCACTCTCCTGTTACCCAGTAGCATTGGACATATCGTAAATGCTCCCCATAACTTGGGTGGAGCTATCAACAACACTTGGTAGCACCGCTACACAAGGGCAAAAGTCAACCATGTGGAGACAGCACAAAAACAACACAATGGTGACATTTAGAAGGTGAAACCTATTCTGTTGAACAGAAGGTGAGCCAGAGGGTAGAACTAAGATGCCTAGCAGGCTTATGACTTGAGCCATTGGGCAATGATGTTTCCATTTGCGTGGATGGGAAACCTGGGGACTGGAGGAGCAAGATTTGGGATAACTGGTTCAGTTTAATTTGTATTGAGTATATAAGTACCTCTCTAAATCATTAATAATTTAATGCATCTTTTAAAAAATTTCAGATTAATATGAAGGTACAAATTTTTAGGTTACATTGTTTTCAGTTCTAAGGTAAAGTGTAAGTTATAGTTGAGTCCTCAGGGGGGCATGCTGAGCACCCTCACATTGTGCACATTGTGTGTCTTTATTTACTAAATCAAACAATAGGTCCAGTAGGACTACTTCTCAAGAGTGATCTTAGATGCTTGCAAATAAATAGTGGCTAACAGAAGAATGCTTGAAAGTCAATGCTCTCATCATCTCTGTATGCATATTGTCCAAGAAAGAAAGAGCTGGGAGGCAAATGGACAGGGGAGGGAAACATGCATATGGAAGAAAAACTGGGCATGAATACACTGCCCAAACATGCTTTGTTTTAATTTCAAAGAGAAAGCAGGAGGCGGCAGACTTCAAGGTTAATGTGTTTAAATGTGAGTGAGTAGATGGTGATTTTTGCTAAAAATACATTTAGTAAGAGAGAGAAAAGATGATCCCTGCTTCTTTCACTCTCATTTTATTTGCAGTCATTTTCTTTCCCTCGGTGGAGGATTCCCATATAAATTGACAGACACCTGTCCAGATGACTTCACTTGGCGAATTAGCACTTTCTTCATCCTTGGTGCCCTTGTAGGAATGGCAGACTAGAGGAACGTTTACCAGATACTCTTCTTCACTTAGTCCTGTTCCTAGGCCTGGCTGTGGGAAGGAAATAGTTAAAGCCTACTGCCAGGTACTGGTGGTGTTGGTGGTGGGGCTCCTGGAGACCCCAGCTTGCTCTGTGAGGGTGACTTGCTGCCTTGCTAAGCAAGAAGCAGTCTTACACAGCTTTCTTGTTTCTGGAAGTCTCATTAAGGCTTCCAGTGCCAGTTAGCAATTGCTACTTAATCTGGTCTTCCAGCTAAAATATTTGTCAGCAGCAACTGAGAAGAATCAGCTAGCTTCTGGAGCAATATTTCCAAACTCCCTTCTGAGCCAGAGGATGTGGATCAGGGGGTCATTAGCATGCAGAAGCCATGGAAGAATGCCTTTTATTACAGATAGCATTTTATCACCCAGGATGATGGATGTGTATGCAAAAGGGGTTTTCAAAAATCTTCCCTGAACATAAACCTTGGCCTAGCTCAGCCTCCTGGCCCTGCCCTTGCCCCCCAGCTGTTGTTTTCTGGAATATTGACTTTGCAGCTGGTTTGTGGTTGCTATTTCAAAAGCACCAACGCTGCTCTGCGTTTTGTTTGTTTTGTTTTGAGCTGACTGGAACTTTAGAAGCCAATCAGCCTTTGGAGAACTCAGTGGCTCCACTGTGAGACATAAGGAATGTATCAGAAAGGAAGCAAGATTTAAAAATGTGTATTAGCTTTTCTGCTAAACAAAAGGCATCATATATGCTCCTCTGATTTTAACAGGGGAAAGTTGTAAAGACTGTGAAGGGCAGGGAAAACTGCCGAGCTCCCCATGTGTCCTACTCATGGCGGGAGAAGGGGTGCCTCCAAACACTCAGACACACGCACACACACTCAAGTCCTTGCTAAACGCATTTGAGAAAAAGGCTGCTTCATGGGGGAATGCGGAAGGAGCCTTTCTAGTGAGGAAGGGAAGGTGTTTCCCAGGCTCTGGTGTTTTCTGTGTTTGAGCCATAAACCGTGTTAACCAAGTAAAGCAACCGCCAGGCACAGCTGCTTTATTCCAAATACTTGCTGATCCACACAATTTCTACAGCGCTCTGACAGTTGTTCTGGGCTCATAAAGGACATTTGAATAGATTGTTCTAATTCTGCCTGGCACTGGAGTGTACGATTCTGACCTCCCCGGAAATGGCATTTTTCCAAGGGGAAAGATGGTACATAGAATATTTCCCTCCCCTTCCCTCCCCTTTATGGCCCACGTTGGCTGGGCTGAATTGTTTGGAGACCCGTTTCATACTCCATCTTCCTTTCAAAGAGGCTGCAACATTACAACTCAATTACCATATGGCAATATTTAGAAATGATCTGAATAAATGAAAGCGAACAAGCACATAAACACACATAGTCATATACTTTCTGGGTAAAAAGCTACCACCCCGCTGAACATGTCACTCCATGTTGGCAGTTCCTTGTTGCCACCCAGGACACACTTGAGGGCAGCAAATCATTACACATTTTTTGGCACCATTAAAATTTGTGCTAATGGAATCTGAAATAATATTAAAACTATCCTATTTATTGGGTATGCTGAGGGCTTGGACTGCTTTATTTTGACAAAAATTCATTATCTTCTAAAGTTGTAAGAATTTAATTTCTTTCAGTAATGGCTCTTGATTTCCCTTTTTTCCATTAGGACCACAAAACAAAAACCCAGAATTTCCTCCCAACTGCTATGTCAGCATGTCTGGTGACAAAGACTATCCCCTTTGCCAGACTCTAGTCGGATTTCTCTGAGCCCTGTTCTCAACTAGGCCACTACCTGGGCCCTGATCCTGCCTTACCCAAGGGTAGCAAAAATTCTCCTAAGTCAGTTAGGGGAGAATTTCATACCCTGCATACCTGATCACTCTTAATAATCTGATTACATTTCTTATCTCCCACCTTAGCTGTATAAGTCCTTGGGAGGCTTTAGCAAGAATCCTGTTAGGCCTGTTTAGCAAGAAGTCCCCCACCCTTGATATCTTCTCTTAATATTTTCCATCTCCCCTTTCCCATTCCCACTCTCCCCCACCCCCCATCTCTTGGCTACAAATCTCTAGCTATCCTTGCTTAGGATAGGAGCCCAATCTTTCTCCCCTATGGCAAATCTCCATTGTATGTTGAATCAAGTTTTCTTTACCATTTTAGCAAGTATCAGAATAACTATTGCTTTAACACTGGAAAACAGAAGTTTTGGGAAGGAGCCCCTGGGATATTTCAGAAAGGTCTAAACAGCCTGTACTTCTCTAACTAGACTCTGAGCATCAAGCTGATCCCACAATCCTAATAACCTAACACTCGGTCTTGCTGTTCCCTGAATAGAATGTGTAGGCCAAGATGATGGTTAGGGTGCTGAAAAAATGCCTCTATTTCAGGGTTGGGTTGGGGAATAATGTGGTTATGGGGTAGAAGGATCCCTTTTTTATATTGAAACATAGCTTTTATCAACAGGCCAGCCAACCTGTGATCTCAAGTTTCAAAGTATTAGAGCTTAAAAAGCACTTTTCTATGTTTTGTTGATACGTGGATATCCGTATCAGTTATGGTGGTGCAATCTCTTCACAAGCTAAATACTAGACTTTCTGAGCTCTTGCTAAGAGGAGTAATGACAGACCACAGTTGGAAAGCACTTAAACCTTTGCCCTACAAATTACTCTTTACCTGCAGCCTTGGGGCCACATGCGACCTTTTGGATCCTTGTGTGTGGCCTTTTGACTGAATCCAAATTTCACAGAACAAATCCTTTTAATAAAGGGCAAGAGAGGTCCCTAGGACAAAAAAAAACATAAGGAGATATTCACTCTTAGTATCATGAAAGTCCCAGGCCTACTCCCAAACATAAGGATTTGGCTTCAGGAAACAACACCAGAACATCTCTGTTCCGGGTCTTGGACAGAATAAAATCTTTATTGGTCTGTTATTTGATCCTTGACAAAGCTTTGTTAAGAGAAGTGATATTTATGAAGGAACATGAAAAAGATCCGCGATTCACCTACTGCTCTAGATGGTACAGGTTCTATTCTTGGATCAGGTTAGGTATTCTCAGGACAATACACAGCTGAATTCTTTTTACTTGAGCTGCTTTCAGAATTACACCTTCGGTTATCTTTTGATGGTATTCCCTTAGCTTTTATTAGGAATGATATTTTTAAAAAGCCACATTAAATCCCTAACTACATCTTTTTGTCTAGTAATCTTATTAGGACATTCCCTCCAGAATACTTAGTGCTTCCTAAATTAATTTTTTCAGGATTTTGTACTAGGAAAGGTTTTTACCTCCCTTGAGGGAGAAGTATAAATTCTCCTTTTCTAATAATTAATTTTATGTACTTATCTGTGTCCTCTCTCAACTTTGGAGGAGTTCATGATGCTCAGATTCCAATTGAAAGCATATCTCTAATATCTGTGTTAATGTCAGGTGATTGGCCTTTTAGTATTCTTTACCTTGGAATTGACATTCTACTTCTCTTTATATCTTTTTAAACCACAATTGTCTAGTTTACTTTATATTTTAAAATAGGAATACTTTATGTTTGTTGAATTCTTACAGGTATATTCTAAGCACTTAGTGGGGATTATTTCATTAAGTTTTTATAACAATGCTAACAGTTTCTTATTCCATTTCATAATATGAGAAAAGTGAGACATAGAGGAGGTAAATAATTTGCTCAAAATCATGCAAATGTTAGAGGCACAATTTGAACCCAGGCAGTGGTATACTTTTAAGTTAGTATTTTTAGCCACTATGTTAGGTATATTTGAATACATTACTATAACTATTATTTTTCCTGTATCTTTATATAAACCATTTAAATACTTTTGTGGGGGGGAAGGGAGGAGAACAATGCATCTATTTATTTTTCTTCCAGCCTCAGCTATATTTAAAATACTAAGAGCTGTCTGGGTGCGGTGGCTCACGCCTATAATCCTAGCACTCTAGGAGGCTGAGGAGGGTGGATTACCTTAGCTCACAGGTTCAAGACCAGCCTGAGGCAGAGTGAGACTTCATCTCTAAAAATAGCTGAGTGTTGTGGCAGGCACCTATCATCCCAACTATTTGGGAGGCTGAGGCAAGAGGATGGCTTGAGCCCAAGAGTTTGAGGTTGCTGTGAGCTATGACACTATAGCACTCTATTGAGGATGATGAAGTGAGACTGTCTCAAAAATAAATAAATAAAAATAAAATAAAATACAAGAGCTGTTTAACTCAATACCATTCTGCTATAGACTTTTTCAGTGGATTTTTTTTTTTTTTTTTAGATAATCTCAAGCTGTCACCCTGGGTAGAGCGCCATGGTGTCATAGCTTACAGCAACCTCCAACTCTTGGGCTGAAGTGATCCTCTTGCCTCAGTTTTTCTATTTTTAGTAAAGAGTCTCGCTTTTGCTCAGGCTGGTCTTAAACTCATGAGCTCAAGCAATCCACTCACCATAGCCTCCCAGAGTGTTAGGATTACAGGAGTGAGCCACTGCACCTGGCTCAGTGGACATTTTATTTTGAACAAATTCAAGTTTATAGAAGAGTTGTAAGAATACAATGAATCCCTGAACACTTTCAAACTAGAATCATGAGTTGTATACATTTAACTATGTTTGCTTTGTCACTTTTATTTTCATCTGTATCATTGTTATTATCACTATTATTTTTTTTCCTACTGATTTGGGAAGAAGTTACAGCCATTGTGACCTTCCTTCTTGAATGTCAACATGTATGTCCAAAGAATATAGACATTCTTTTCCCTATATGATTATGAAATTCAAGGAATGTGATGTTGATACAGGGCTACTATGATCTAATATACAGTCCATATTGAAATTTCACTGACTGTATCAAATATCCTTTATAGCAATCAACTTTTTCTTCCTTCTCTCTCTTCCTTTCTCCCATTCTCTCTCTTTCTCCTATCTAGAATTCAGTCCAGGATCATGCATTACATTTAGTTTCCACGTCTTATTATGTACTTTAAGCATTAACTGTCCTGAAACCTTTACTTTCTCTACTGGCTAGGCCAGGCCGCCTCCAGTTTGGAGCTCCAAGCCACTTCTTCCCTGGCCTCTATATGATTTTGAACCATTTCACAAGGAAGCATGAGCTGCAGGTATTCCCAAACTTCAGGGCCCCTCCTTCTTAGAGAAGGATCCATTTTTTAAAAAACAATTATATTCTATTCCTTCCAAGGATTTCAAAATAATCAGAAAACACATGCACCAAAAACTCAAAAGTTGGGTTTTTTTTTTTCTCCTCATCTTTTCATCAGAAAACTTTCTAAACTCTATTCTAGATTAAACTGGGTTACTTTTGCCCAAGAGCTGTGTAAGTACAACAAAGCCAAAAGCAGAGGAGTGTGATTTGAGATCAAGTACTGAGTAGGAGTGTGTCAGGGTGTGAGTTTCTGAGAGTGAATACATGCAACACATCAGCGGAATCTTAATGAACGAAATCATCAAATCAGCACATCTCTGTGTCAAATAGAACTATATTTGAGTCTACATCATCTTCTAATTTTGATACAGTGAGGACAAAAGCAAAAAGTCTTCCAAAAGTGAAAAATGTGGCTATTTTAGTAAGTTCCTAGAACACATGTCCCAGAGCTCTTTCAGTGCATATGTTTATATTTTAACCCATTGAGTTAGGGATAGACATAATGCAAGGATCAGACAATTTCCCATCACCATTTCTCCTAAGAAACAGCATTTTTAATTTAAATAAGCTAATTTTGATCCCTAAAATTATATTTTGAATTATTTTACAATTTGAATAACTTGAGTAGTTTTTATTTTTAAAAAATCCCTTTCCATCAGTTAATAGAATATTTTAACACTCTAATTTTAAGGCTCTCACCCTCCACCCCCAATCTTCATGTCAAATACTTAAGGATCTATAAATATTTAGGAAGCTCTAATGGAGCATGCTATTAAAAGCAAACCTATAAGAAAGTCTGTATTCTTTGAATAATTTCTCCTAATTTATCTCTTCATAAGTTTGGATACATGATTATTGAATTTTCTTAAATGAAGTCTTATCCTCATTCACTATTGTATCATATGGTATTTCTTTACTCCTCTTTAAAGCTGATAGGGAGGAGGAGAGACAAATGACCCTGTGTAGAGGTTACTGGTTGGATAATAGGAAAAGTGAGTTTCTGAGAGTGCATACATGTAACACATCAGGGAGAAAGTTAAAAAACAATATAGTCTTTTGTTAAAACAGTATTGTCATTTAGTAAATTATGAACATGATTGCAATAATTGCAACTTGTCTAGTAGGTTAACTTCTTTTGCATTTTTCACATTTCTCTTTTAACTAAGGTTCCAGGGTATGTGTGTTTGTGTATTTATGGACCTAGTATCATCTACAGGTAAGAGCGATGATCTGGGAATCAGGAGGTATTGTTTTTTTTACCTGAATTTTGTCACTAGCAGGATTCAAGGCTCCAAGCTATAAGTTCCACTCTAGAACTCCACACCCTCATGTTCAACTACTGGAATAAATAACTTCTTGTTTTCTTTCCAGTATTAAAACCCACCCCTATGAAATATAAAGCCATCAGGTAGAAATATACAACTGTTAATTTGCATTTTTGATTGGTATTTATATATTCAAGCAGTACCTTTACATATAATATGGCTTTTTCTTTATTTTTCTAATGGTCTGCCAATGCTCTCCTGGACGTGATACCAGGTAAGGTTCCTGAATTATAGAAATAAGAAAATGTTAACAGTAGAGCATAATACAGCTGTGTAGAATTTTGGTTGAAAATTTTCATTAAAATTTTAAATTAAAGTAATTTAAGAATATGCTTTTATTCAAAATGCCTTTTTTGTAGAATTCTATTTTTTATTGGATCTTAATTTATTTATGTTCTAAATGAAGGGCTTGCCCTTGGTCTAGGATGGCCAATTGGCCTTACCTCAACTATGGACGATAAGTCTTAGTGAGAAAGAATACTTGGTGGGGTCAACAATCAGTGTCTACTGGGGTTGGGGGAAGTACTCAGTGCCCTCCATTTGCTGACCTTGTCCAGATCATCATTAGCATCCTTCCTAAGCACAGTCCTCCTCCACTGACTGTCTCATTAGATGATATCATTTATCCAGTTGCCCAGCCAACAGCTTGAGAGTCATCCTCGACTCCTTTCCTTCTCTTATCCTCCCCTTAACCATTCATCACCAAGCTCTGTCTATTTACCTCCTGATTAATTCATCACCACCATCCTTGTTTAAGTTATCAGCACCTCTCACCTCAACCACTGCATCTCTCTGTTTAATAATGGGTTTCCCAGCAGGTGGACTCAACATGGGCTTAGGGTACCAACAAATCAGGGACATATTTCTTCCCCTTCCCACATAAACATGCAAAAGGAAACAGAAAAATTGTAGAAAACAAACTACTTAAATATCAGCAACCATGTACATTTGGGTCACTTGAAGATTAAATACAATTTTATATGTCATTTGATTGCTTTTATTTTGCATTACAGAATAATATTGTGTGAATGTGTATGTGGTTTGGGGTATATTATAAGTGGGCAACATAATCCTTATTTTAAGGACTAGTATCTCAAAAAGCCTGATCCTGGCCCTTCCACAATTCTCCATAGTGTAGCATGGTATTTTTTTTACAAGTACTACTTTACCTTTCATTTCCCATTTCCCACTCTCCTAAGATAAAGCCTAAACTTGTTACATTTATGTACACTCCAGTCCATGCCTATCTACTTCTCCTGCCTACATTTTCCTTTTCTCTTTGGGGTCCAATCATATTGGTATTTGTCAATACCCCCACAGGACACATGCAATAACTTACTCCTCTCCCTACAGAGCTATTTTGCTTTCTTCCTATAGCTTTGTACACTATGACTCATGCTTCTGATCTCAGATCAAACATCTCCTTGATAAGGACTGATGAAATGAATGGATGTGTCTATGATTTCATGCCTTTTAGGATTCCTGAGCCAATCAGTCGAGTAACAGCAATCTAAAGAAGTTGAAGTCTTGTTCTTAACATTCAGTCTTTGGTCATGACACAAATTCAGCAATTAGTGGTGACAAATATCCCAGGTTTTTAGAAGATCTTGATTATAGTAATTACCTCAAGGGATAATGATCACATAACTGTACAACTAAAACATGTAATTGAAGAAAAAATTTTGGTGGAAGGTGATCTCATCTGGAGGGCCAGGAGGCCTTCAAATTTGCATGGCCACACAGAACTCTTGATACCCTCTTCCTTCCTCCCCATTAAATATTATGTTCCTCATTCAGAAGTCCCTTTTAATGGCTCAAATCATTGACATCAACCTTCGATTCTTCTACTGAATCCAACGTAACAAGAGATATTAACTCTGTCTTAAAAATACACTCAGAATCTCTCTCCTTTCAACCCCTCCTCTGCTATCACCTCATTTCCAGCTTTAACTATCTCCCACCTGGGTAACTTCAATAAGCTCCTTACTGTTATTCCTGTCTCTGGTTTTAACTCCCTCAGTCAAATCTTCACATCATGGCCATAAAAATTTTTCAAAATGTATACATTAAACCACATTGTGCTCCTTCTCAAATTTCTCAAATCCAATTTTCCTTTAGTTTCTTGGTTTTGTTTTACATTTTTTTTTTTTTTTTTGGAGACAGTTTCACTTTGTTGCCCTTGGTAGAGTGCTGTGGCATCATAGCTCACAGCAACCTCCAACTTGTGGGCTCAAGCAGTTCTCTTGGCTCAGCCTCCCGAATAGCTGTGACTACAGGCACCTGCCACAATACCCAGCTAGTTTTAGAGATGAGGTCTCACTTTGGCTCAGGCTGGTGTCAAATCTGTGAGCTCAGGCAATCCAACTGCCGTCCAGAGTGCTAGGATTACAGGTGTGAGCCACTGTGCCCAGCCCAGTTTTGTTTCACCTTTAAAATAAAATACCGTTCCTCAGCATGGATTTAGTGCTGAATTTAGTGCTCTAAATACTATGGCTCCTGCTTACATCCTTACTCTCATCTCTTACTAGTCACCTCCTCTTTTTTTGATAGTTTTAAGCTACAGTAGTAGCCTCCTAGCAATTCATCAATCAAACAATATCTCATGTAACTTTAAGGCCTTCATGTTAACTTTCCCCTCTGCCTGGAATTCTGCTCCCTATCTCATCACATGGGTAACTCTTTTTCAATATTTGAGACATAGCTCAAAGGCTCAAAGAATCTCCTCAACCCACCATCACTCTCTATCCTATTAAACCCAGCTTTATTTTCTTAATAGCATTTATTACTATCTAAAATTACTTTATAAGTTTATGAATACTTATTTTTAACTATCTTCCTGTATTGACATATAATGTTCAAGAGGGAAAAGTCTTAGCTGCCTCATTTCCTGCATTATCTTAGGCCCTGGAAGAATGCCTGTTACTCAAAATATAGTTGCTGAATGAATGAATGGAAACTCACTTCAGAATTTATTGGTGCAGGATAAGGACTAAAAAACAATAAAAATGTTTCTGCAAAACCCATTTAGAAAGACTTTAGTCCTGCAATTATTTTTATGCTTTCCTAGCTTGAGGCTTCTATACTATAGAGAGTTTGCCTACAGCTTTACCTTGGAGCATAATCAATCAATGGCTATTTTTGAAGAGTAAAATTTTATGATGGATTGCATAAGTTTAATGTTTGTGACTGTAAGTATTTGGATTTTTTCCAGGAAAGCATTTTTGTTAAAATAAGTAATCATTTTTTTTCCCCCTGGCACTGGTCAATTAGCTGATTACTTAAAGAACATTGAATTGTTTTTTCAGGTTATTTCCCAATACTTTCAGTCTAAAATTCACATTTGTATACCATTATATCACACAAGCCTCCATTTTCATCAAGCATTGAATTCCTAGACAGTAGAGACTTCTGGATGGCAGTGTGTTAAGAGTTCACATCCTCCTCCTTTGCTGTCTGCTCGTCTGGGTCTGACCACTAGGTGGCACACATAAGATGATAAGGCAAAATACTGAGGATTGACTGGTGCTCTGACCTTGTGAGGGAGTCATGGGAAAATCTTGAAATGAGGGAAAGGCTGGTGAAGTGTAGGTAATATTCAAAAAAGGATACATGAGAAATGTGAATCACCAAAATGTAATGGAATGACATTTTCCATGCAATGCAATCCAACTTGCATTTTCATCAGGGTCATCTATGCAAAATTTTAAAAACCATTACACAGTCATTTAGTCATAGATGTAGAGACTGTTGATTGCTTGCCATACTCTGGACATTAGTTTTATTAAATTTTTTAAATCAATAGCTTGTTATATTTATGTATGCCTCTTTGCTACTGAGAAAAAACAATCTAGTTAAATGTGAGTTACATTTAGTTGAAAGATAAATATAAGAAAGTTTTATATACTTTTATCAGAGTAATAAGTATATATGATAAAACACCAAATTCTACACATGGGCTTATAATAAATATTATTACTAAAAGTCTTCTGTCATTCTTTCAGCCTTATTCCTCAGAGACAAATTTTAAGAAAACTTTACAAAGTCATTGTTTAAATAGTAAAATCACAAAATAGTTTTGACTAGAAAATAGATACAATCTTTCTAGGAAGATGAATGGGCAATGAGAATATAGCATGGGTATGATTTTGTACACTTATTTAAGACTGCTAATGCCAGTGAGTTTTTTGCAATAAAATTAGAGACATCTGTTGAAAATCTTTAAATTGTATGCAAAATGTTTATACCTTTGGAAGTCTTTTCTTTCTTTTTTTTTTCCTTACTTTCTTTTTTTTAAATTAAATCATAGCTGTGTACATTAATGCAATCATGGGGTACAATGTGTTGGTTTTATATACAATTTGAAATGTTTTCATCAAACTGGTTAACATAGCCTTCACAGAATTTTCTTAGTTATTGTATTAAGACATTTATGGAAGTCTTTTCTTTTAAATAATTCTGTCAGTGAATAAGGGAGTGAAAAGAGTGAGAAGGAAAGAGGAGTGATAGCAAAGCCGGAGACTAGCATGTAATGGGGAAAAGAAGACAGTATTTCTGGTCTATAATACCTTTGGTTGGCTAATTCCTTATTGAGAGACTCTCAAGGCCACCCAAACCTGAATAAAGTAAGCTATCAAATCCTACAATTGATCTCTGAGAATGAGCTCATCCGAAAAGTTTCTGGTTGTTGCTGGTTGCTGGTGAGACCATGTCACCTATAGGTACGCACTGCCTTTGTCTGGATAAATGCAACATCTGGTTTTCATACCGTTGTAATTGCCTTTGTGAACCATTTCTTAGGCATTTAAATTTTCCCAACTGGCTACTTCTCAGCCAGATTATCCTTGATAATGGAACAGTCTTGATTCATAAATAAAATCATGTTCATGAGCATGTAAAACCTCCTATGAAGCCTTAAAATAAACCTTATAGAAAACCATCTTTTTTTTTTTTTTGGTAGAGACAGAGTCTTACTTTATCGCCCTTGGTAGAGTGTCGTAGAATCACAGCTCACAGCAACCTCCAGCTCCTGGGCTTAGGTGATTCTCTTGCCTCAGCCTCCCCAGTAGCTGGGACTACAGGCACTCGCCACAACGCCCGGCTATTTTTTGTTGCGGTTTGGCCGGGGCTGGGTTTGAACCTGCCACCCTCGGTATATGGGGTCAGTGCCCTACTCACTGAGCCACAGGCACTGCTAGAAAACTATCTTGATGGGACTTCTAGAACAATGAAAGTCTCTGTTTCTCTCAAATCCCATCCACTCATTTTCTATAATCTATATCTGATGTGAGACCCACATCATGGGAACATGACCAAGCCCATATTGTCCCAGTACTTATTACTGAAACTATCATTTCTACAATTGAACAGCCTCACCCCTAGAACTTTAAAACATATGACTGAAGAGGATGACTAAAGAACTTTAAATATATGGCCTAAGAGTCATTCTTGGGGTACCTTAGACTATTTAGATCCAACCTGTAGAATGAAAATAATTAACCAGAAATTGTATTCCTATTATTTCTATAGTAATTTCTTAGGCACTGAGAAGTCCTCTTGCTCCTGACTCTCAAGGACCTGTTGAGATTTTCCACATGTTCACTTCTACATGTGTGTCAGGATTCTCCCTGTGACATTCTTACAGCTACTGGAGAGTTGGCTAAATCCAAGGTGGCTAATTTGCTGGTGTTTCCCTGTCCATACTCAGCCCTTATGCCTTTTTCTATTCCTTGACTTTGGGAAAATTCTGTCTCTTCTCTTAACTTTTCCCTTTTTCTTGATCATTCTGAATTTTAGGACAATTAGCTTTCATCTAAATTGACCAGAAACTTGGTCATGAGTATATGAGCACAAGTCTTTCTATAGTCTCATCCCAGCTGAAAGTTACATGGGTGAATCATGCTGTTTACCATGTTTCTTGGAAGTAAAATAATGGACGGTAACACAATATGTCTCAAAACTTTCATAGTGACCTACATAAAAGAAGGCATAACATAACCACAAAAATGCAGTGCTTCACAAACATCAGGACCCACAGGAATAATTGTATTTTATATTACAATCCAGTATACAAAGAGATAGACACACACAATATCTAACTGAAAAAAGAACTTTACATGTCTATTAAAAAGCAAAAACATAATAAAGTTAACTTAAAGCTAAGCATTAACAGAAAAATTCTTAAAAATACAGAACAAATAAATGACAACAGCAACAAAATTCTTTTTTTTTTTTTTTTTTTTTTTTTTTTATTTTTTTATTAAATCATAAGTGTATACAATGATATGATTATGGGGCATCATACACTCACTTCACAAACCATTTGACACATTTTTATCCCAGTGGTTAACATAGCCTTTCCGGCGTTATCTCAGTTACTGTGCCAAAACATTTATATTCTACATTTACCAAGTTTCGCAAATACCCCTGTAATATGCACCACAGGTGTGATCCCACCGATTCCCCTCCCTCTACCCACCCCCCCCTTTCCCACTTCCCCCTATTGTTAAGTTGTAGTTGGGTTATAGCTTTCATGTGAGAGTCCCAAATTAGTTTCATAGTAGGGCTGTGTACATTGGATATTTTTTCTTCCATTCTTGGGATACTTTACTAAGAAGAATATGTTCCAGCTCCATCCATGTAAACATGAAAGAGGTAAAGTCTCCATCTTTCTTTAAGGCTGCATAGTATTCCATGGTATACATATACCACAATTTATTAATCCATTCGTGGATCGATGGGCACTTCGGCTTTTTCCATGACTTAGCAATTATGAATTGGGCTGCAATAAACATTCTGGTACAAATATCTTTGTTATGTTGTGATTTTTGGTCTTCTGGGTATATGCCCAGCAGAGGAATTACAGGATTGAATGGCAGATCTATTTTTAGATCTCTGAGTGTTCTCCATATATCCCTCCAAAAGGAATGTATTAATTTGCATTCCCACCAGCAGTGCAGAAGTGTTCCCTTTTCTCCGCATCCACGCCAACATCTCTGGTCTTGAGATTTTGTGATATAGGCTAGTCTCATTGGAGTTAGATGATATCTCAAAGTAGTTTTGATTTGCATTTCTCTGATGATTAAAGATGATGAGCATTTTTTCATATGTCTGAAGGCCGTGCGCCTGTCTTCTTCAGAGAAGTTTCTCTTCAAATCCCTTGCCCAGCCTGCGATGGGATCCCTTGTTTTTTTCTTGCTGATGCGTTTGAGTTCTCTGTGGATTCTGGTTATTAAACCTTTGTCAGAGTTATACCCTGCAAATATTTTCTCCCATTCTGAGGGCTGTCTGCTTGCTCTGCTTACTGTGTTCTTAGCTGTGCAGAAGCTTTTTAGTTTGATCAAGTCCCAGTAGTGTATTTTTGAAGCTGCTTCAATTGCCCGGGGGGTTCTCCTCATGAAATACTCACCCAGACCAATTTCTTCAAGGGTTTTCCCTGCATTCTCCTCTAGTATTTTTATAGTTTCATGTCTTAAGTTTAAATCTTTAATCCAATGAGAGTCTATCTTAGTTAATGGTGAAAGGTGTGGGTCTAATTTCAGTCTTCTGCAGGTTGCCAGCCAGTTCACCCAGCACCATTTGTTAAATAGGGAATCTTTTCCCCACTGAATGTTTTTAATTGGCTTGTCAAAAATCAAATAGCGGTAAGTAGCTGGATTCATCTCTTGGTTCTCTATTCTATTCCAGATATCTACTTCTCTGTTTTTGTGCCATTACCATGCTGTTTTGATCACTATCGATTTGTAGTAAAGTCTGAGGTCTGGTAGTGTGATTCCTCCTGTTTTGTTTTTATTTCTGAGTAATGTCTTAGCTATTCGAGGTTTTTTCTGATTCCATATAAAACGAAGTAATGTTTTTTCAAGATCTTTAAAATATGACAGTGGAGCTTTAATAGGGAGTGCGTTGAAAGTATATATTGCTTTGGGTAGTATGGACATTTTGATAATGTTGATTCTTCCTAGCCATGAGCATGGTATGTTTTTCCATTTGTTAACATTTTCAGCTATTTCTTTTCTTAGAGTTTCATAGTTCTCTTTATAGAGATCTTTCACGTCTTTTGTTAGGTAAATTCCCAAATATTTCATCTTCTTTGGCACTACTGTGAATGGGATAGAGTCCTTAACTGCTTTTTCAATTTGACTGTTGTTGGTGTATATAAAGGCTACCGATTTATGAATGTTGATTTTGTAACCTGAGACGCTGCTGTATTCCTTGATCACTTCTAGGAGTTTTGTAGTAGAGTCCCTAGTGTTTTCCAGATACACAATCATATCATCTGCGAAGAGCGAGAGTTTGATCTCTTCTGACCCTATATGGATACCCTTGATCGCCTTTTCTTCCCTAATTGCGGTGGCTAAAACTTCCATTACAATGTTGAAAAGCAATGGAGACAATGGGCAGCCTTGTCTGGTTCCTGATCTGAGTGGAAATGATTCCAATTTAACTCCATTCAATATGATATTGGCTGTGGGTTTGCTGTAGATAGCCTCTATCAGTTTAAGAAAAGTCCCTTCTAGACCAATTTTCTTGAGTGTTCTGATCATGAAGGGATGCTGGATATTATCAAAAGCTTTTTCTGCATCAATTGAGAGAATCATATGGTCTTTGTTTTTTAATTTGTTTATGTGCTGAATTACATTTATAGATTTACGTATATTGAACCAGCCTTGAGACCCTGGGATAAAACCAACTTGGTCATGATGTATAATTTGTTTGATGTGTTGCTGGATTCTGTTTGTTAGGATCTTGTTGAATATTTTTGCATCTATATTCATTAGTGATATTGGTCTATAATTTTCTTTTCTTGTTGGGTCTTTTCCTGGTTTGGGGATCAGGGTGATATTTGCTTCATAGAACGTGTTGGGTAGTCTTCCTTCTTTTTCTACATTTTGGAACAGGTTGAGTAATATAGGTACTAATTCCTCTTTAAAGGTTTGGTAGAATTCTGACGTGAAACCATCTGGTCCCGGGCTTTTCTTTTTAGGGAGGTTTTGTATAGTTGATGCTATTTCTGAACTTGTTATGGGTCTGTTCAACATTTCCACTTGATTCTGGTTAAGTCTTGGAAGGTGGCGTGCTTCCAAGTACCGGTCTATTTCCTTCAGATTTTCATATTTCTGAGAATAAAGTTTCTTGTAATATTCATTAAGGATTTTTTGGATTTCTGATGAGTCTGTGGTTATTTTGTCTTTGTTGTTTCTGATTGATGATATTAGAGATTTTACTCTTTTTTTCCTGATTAGGTTGGCCAGAGGTTTATCTATTTTATTGACCTTTTCAAAAAACCAGCTTTTTGATTTATTGATCTGTTGTATTATTCTTTTGTTTTCAATTTCATTTAATTCTGCTCTAATTTTGGTTATTTCTTTTCTTCTACTGGGTTTGGGGTTGGAATGTTCTTCCTTTTCCAGTTGCGTGAGATGTCCCATTAAGTTGTTAACTTCCTCTCTTTCCGTTCTCTTGAGGAAGGCTTGCAGTGCTATAAATTTCCCTCTTAGAACTGCCTTTGCGGTGTCCCAGAGGTTCTGATAGCTTGTGTCTTCATTGTCATTTTGTTCCAAAAAATTGGTGATTTCTTTCTTAATCTCATCTCTGACCCAGCTATCATTCAGCATAAGGTTATTTAACTTCCATGTTTTTGTATGGGTATGCAGATTCCTGTTGTTACTCAATTCAAGTTTTATTCCATGATGGTCCGAGAAGATGCATGGAATAATTTCTATTCCTTTAAATTTACTGAGGTTAGACTTGTGACCTAAAATGTGATCAATTTTGGAGTAAGTTCCGTGGGCTGATGAGAAGTATGTGTATTCAGTTTTGTTGGGATGAAATGTTCTGTAGATGTCTGCTAAATCTAAATACTGGATGGTTAGGTTTAAATCTAAGATTTCTTTGCTCAGCTTCTTTCTGGAGGATCGATCCAACACTGCCAAGGGAGTGTTGAAATCTCCAACGATTATGGAGCTGGAGGAAATCAAGTTACTCATGTCTGTTAGAGTTTCTCTTATAAATTGAGGTGCATTCTGGTTGGGTGCATAGATATTAATAATTGAGATCTCGTCATATTGAGTATTACCCTTAACAAATATGAAGTGACCATTCTTGTCCTTCCTTACTTTTGATGGTTTAAAGCCTACTGTATCTGCAAATAAAATTGCAACACCTGCTTTTTTCTGATTACCATTTGCCTGAAATATGGATGACCATCCTTTCACCCTGAGTCTGTATTTGTCTTTTAAGTTGAGATGTGACTCTTGTATGCAACAAATATCTGGCTTAAGTTTTTGTATCCAGTCAGCTAACCTATGCCTCTTTAGAGGACAGTTTAAGCCATTCACATTGATGGAGAGTAAGGATAAGTCTGGTGGAATTTTGGGTATCGAGTTTTTCAAAGGTCCAGTGGACATTTTTAATCCTTTCGCCAGTGTGGAAGTTGGAGTTTGATCCGAAGTTTCTGAGTGAGTTTACTTTTGTGGTATAGGATTGGGTTGGTCATTGTGGAGGATAGGTCTGAGAACATCCTGAAGAGCTGGTTTACTTATGGCAAATTTTTTCAACATATGAATGTCATTGAAGTGTTTAATTTCTCCATCATAGATGAAACTCAGTTTAGCTGGATACAAGATCCTGGGTTGAAAGTTTTTTTGCTTTAGGAGATTAAAAGTTGATGACCAGCCTCTTCTTGCTTGAAAAGTTTCAGCAGAGAGATCTGCAGTTATTCTAATATTCTTACCTTTGTACGTTATAGTTTTCTTTCGCCGGGCTGCTTTGAGAATCTTCTCTTTCATGTTAACTTTAGTGAAGCTAATTATGATATGTCTGGGAGATGGCTTTTTGGGGTTGAATCGTGCTGGGGTTCTGAAGCTGTCTGCTATCTGAATTTCAGATTCTCTAGGCATGTCTGGAAAATTTTCTTTCATAATTTCATGTAGAAGGGCCTCTGTGCCCTTGGCTGCCACATCATCAGCCTCCGAAATTCCTATAACCCTTATGTTATGTTTTTTCGAATTATCTGAGAGCTCTCTGAGTGAGTGATCCGTTTTTGCTCTCCATTTCTCTTCCTCTTTGAGAGATTGGGAGCGTTCGAAGACTTTATCTTCAATGTCAGAAATCCTTTCTTCTGCTTGCTCCATTCTGTTACTGAGGGATTCTACTGTATTTTTCATATCTTTGAGGGCTGTAAGTTCTTGTTTCAGTGTGTCTAAGTCTTTGGTGGTTTTGTCTTTAAATTCGTTAAATTCTTGAGACAACTTTTGAATTTCTCCTCGAATTCCTAATTCCATTTTATTAATCTTGTCTACAAACCAAATTCTGAATTCGACTTCTGACATCTCAGCCAGTTGTTTATGAATGGGATCTTCAATCACATCTGCCGTATCTTTTCTTGGGGGGGTTGATCTATTCTGGTTATTCATGTTACCAGAGTTTTTCCGCTGATTCCGCCCCATGGTTTACTCCCTTTGGTTTTTCCCCTGGGGTTTTATCGAGGGCCCGTACAGTGTTGTGGCCTGAGAAACTGGGGCCCTGTCTGGTGTGGTGGAGCAAAGTGGTTCTGTCTTGTTTTCAGCTGGTTTCTGTTCGATCCTATTGCAACTTCTACTCTGGCTTGAAGTCTCAGCTGTGTGAAAAAATCAGCAATTAAGTCACCCCGCCTGCCCACCTCTGGCCCCAGTTGGAAAAGGAGAATCAAACCTTCCTACAATCGCACACCCAGGGCACCACCTGAAAAGTCCTCAGTCTATTAGCCCAGTTCAAAAGGTCCGAATCAACTGTCTCAATCGGCACTTGTCTCAGGTGGAAGGGTTCAAGAGGTCTCTGGGAACTGGATCACAGGGGCCTGGTGACTCCTCTGAGACAGCTCACCCCAGTGCAGCGTGGAATCAGGAGGAGCCACCCCGCAAACAGAGCAGTCTGGGAAGGTTGATGTCTCCTTCCCCACTTTGCCCCTCCGTCGGACCCAGTCACTGGTATCTTTGCAGATGGCTAACCCAGTTGCCTGCAGTGAACAGACACTCCAGGGGTTTGCACCTGCCTGAATCGCGAGGAAGTCTGCCAGGCCCCCGCAGACTGCCGCTATCTAGCAGGAGGAGATGGGGCCTGACATCTTTGAGTGTTTGATGCAGGTGATGGGAAGGAGGTGTTCACTCAGGCTTAGCCCCGTCCCTGATGGATGCTGCTAACAGAACAGAACAGAACAGACAACTTTGTGAGGTTCTGTCTCTGTTCCTGTCATCGCCTACAGGAGACAGGCTGTTTTGAGTTCAAACGTCTTTGCTGCTGGAGAATTGCGTCTGAACACCTCTCTGGGTCGGCCCCGCCCTGGAGGCTTCTGGGTTTGTGAGCCGTGACACCGGTGGCCTCCTCTGGTTGCCCAAGGAGACAGGGGGTGTGGCCTCAGAATATCCAGAAGTGAGCGTTCTGCCGTTAAAGAAAAAACGGCTGTTGATCTACCTCCAGGGAACTGCTGCTCTGGTGTGGGCACTCAGGCGACCCTTTTCTCCTCTGTCCCGCGCCCCAGAGTCAGCACTGAGCGGCTGCAGTTTGTGCTGGGTCCACACCCCTTAAGAGATCCCCCAAGAATCAGAACTCTTGGGGGATGGGCCCCCAGACCCGGATTGGGAGTGGGGCGGGGGGAAGCTAGAGTTTCATTCAGTTTCACGCAATACTACGGTCAGGGGAGGGCTCCTGCACTGCACCGCAGGGAAGTGCCGCCAAGGCTTGATTTCCCCTCAGCAGAGTGCCCTCTCCTCGCTCACGTATCCCAGAGTCAGCGCTGACCTGACGCAGCTCAGGCACTGTGCACTCCCCTCGAGAAATCACCCAAGGAGCCGAACTCCGGAGGGATAGGCCCTCAGACCCCGAGTGAGAGTAGGGGCTCTCAGCTCTCAGCGGGGAGGCCAGAGTCTTATTCAGTCTTGTGCCCGGGGAGGGCTCCTGCACTGCACCGCAGGGAAGTGCCGCCAAGGCTTGATTTCCCCTCAGCGGAGTGCCCTCTCCTCGCTCACGTATCCCAGAGTCAGCGCTGACCTGACGCAGCTCAGGCACTGTGCACTCCCCTCGAGAAATCACCCAAGGAGCCGAACTCCTGGGGGATAGGCCCTCAGACCCCGAGTGAGAGTAGGGGTTCTCAGCTCTCAGCGGGGAGGCCAGAGTCTTATTCAGTCTTGGGCCCCGTATGCCCGGGGAGAGTTGGTGCACTGCACCGCAGGGAAGTGCCGCGAGGCGTGACTCCCCCTCAGCCCGGTGCCCTCTCCTCACTTGCGGGCCTCAGAGTCAATGCTACCAGTCGCAACTCGGGGACTGTCCACTCCCCTTGAGAAATCACCCAAGGATCCGAAGTCCTGGGGGACAGGCCTCCAGACCTCAGTGGGCGGGAGGGGAGCGCCGGGGATTCAGGGTTGCCGGCAAAGGATTCCCAAAGTTTTATTCAGCCCTATGTCCGGCAGGAGAACGCCACGGCACCCCAGTAGGGGAGGTAGGTCCAGTTTTTAGAAGGTCTTTCCCGTGGAGTGTAGTGGGAGAGCCTTTAATTTCTGCCCGCTTGTTAAATTGTGGGGCTCCAGAGCCGGTCTCATGGGGGAGGGGGACTCCCGTCCGCTTGGTGGTGGATTTTGTACCTTTTGTTTGCGTCCTTGTGATCACAACTTGCCTCAGCGGTGTTGATGTGCGTTCTTCAGCCTTCTCTCTTGGTGAGGCTCAAGTCCACCAGGATACTTACTAAATTCCTGTCCCTTAACTCTCCTTCTGGACGGGAGCCTTTGTTGAAAGCTGGCTTCAGTCCGCCATCTTGTCTCCCTCCCCTCCGCAACAAAATTCTAGCTGTGAGCCTTCAAGTTAGTTTCATGAGCCACTAATATGACTCTCGGTTTGATATATATTAATCTTGACTAGATGAAAGAAAGGCTTCCTGATTACTTTGGTGGGTGAAGCCTCTCCTGTATACTCAGAGAGCATCATTTTCTTTGGATGTCTTTTTATTTCTTCTAGGTCCAAATATAATTATCTTTCATATCTCTTACTTAAATTCTCAGTCTGTGGAGACATGCCCTGAGAGATCATGATTTCTGAGAGCCTCCAGAGTTTTCCCAAATTTCTTCCAGGTCCTAAAAGATTAGACTGAGTTAGGCTACTAACAATATTTCCCCAAAACTATCAGGGAATCAACTATGTTTGCCATGTTGAACTGGCCATGATGATAAGGATGGAGAACAAGTTTGCAAAGCCAATAAGGAACTGGGACTCCAAGAAGAGTTTACCCAAGACATAGATTTGGCTGAAAAGTTGAGTGGGCTCCATCTTCTTTAGAAGGTAAGTCTTGTGCAGCAGCCAGGCCAGGAAGTTGTGGTCCACCCTGCCACTGGTTTAGATAAATGCTGACCAGGAAGTTGTGGTCCACCCTGCCACTGGTTTAGATAAATGCTGACCAGTGAAAATTTGATAGCATCAACATCCAGGGCATGAAAGAAAGTCCATATATTTATAAAATTCTCGTGAAGGTATTCCTGTTTCATCTTGCATACCAGGACTCACAACTTATCATTGGTAAGCCCAGTTCTAATAATCTGAGAGAAGTATAGCAAGTACTTCTGAATATAAAAAGTGACTGGGGGAAACAAATCTGTGATCTGCAGAAACTCAAAGATCTTTTCCACTAGGATGATACTGTCTAGCGTGGTGATCCTCAACCCCTAGGCCATGGATTAGTTCCAATCAGTGGCAGTTAGGAACCAGGACACACAGCAGGTGAGTGGTGGGAGAGTGAATGAAACTTCATCTGTATTTATAGCCACTCCCCATCACTTGAATCACCACCTGAGTTCTACCTCCTGTTAGATCAGTGGCAGAATTAGATTTTCATAGGAGCAGGAACCCTACTGTAAACCACACATATAGGGATCTAGTTGAGGCTCCGATGAGAATCTAATACCTGATGATCTGAGATGGACATGTAATGCCCTTGAATCATCCTGAAACCACCCCCACCCCATCCCAGTCTGTAGAAAAATTATCTTCGTGGAACTGGTCCCTAGTGTCACAAAGATTGAGAACCGTTGGTCTAGAGGACCTTCTGAGTTTTCAGGGGGATTATAAGTCTTTGCTGTCTTAAATTCCTTCTATTTTCTGATCACTGTCCTATAGGATGTCACAGCTGCAATCAAATCTACATGCCCTTGGAAACTCTGGATCCCAGGACATCTCCATGCAGATAGAGACCAGAGTTTTGCAGACTGAGATCCCTTTTTTATTATCTTTGGTTCTGTCTTAACACTGCCTGTAAATTTGCTCCTTTCTGGAGGTATAAACTTAACTCTGGTCTAAATGTTCCTGTCTTAATTATGTTTATATCTCATCAAAAGCTGAAAGCCAGAGGGAGAATTTTGTATTCTTTCTACACTGGCTTCTGCAGTTCCTCTGTGAAGCAAGGCAGCTACACTGGTTTTCATAATTCTAGAAGTGATTTCCATACCTTTATATGACATGATTATTCATTCTTCTGCATTATTTCAAGTGGTAATATGCATCGTATTTGATCCATTGCTTTCTTGTTCACTTTTGTTTTTTCTTACTTTATATATTTGTCTATCTCAAACCAAAGACTACTGTAAATGCAAACCAAAGTGACCTTAGGATATTTACTTGAAAAGGTTAGAAATAGTGCTTCCCACAAACCTTGGGAAATTGCTTTAATTCCCACATGTACCTCTGGCAGTACAGTTTTATAAGAAAGCATGAATGTTCAGAAGCATCATGGGACTGATGAGTGCAACTAGCAGATGCCCCTCCTGGAGACAGAGTGTTCCTTTTAATTTGGCCTAGTTGAGTAAAAGGCTAATCATCAGAAAGCTTATATTGTAAAGGCTTATTTTGGCTTGCAGATTGGGATCTAGTCTTAAATCTGTAAAAGATAATGTAGTGATAGTGCCATCCATCCCTGGTAATATTGCTCAAGACCCTGGGCATCGCAATACCATGAACTTTCCAATCTTATATTTTCAGTCTTATACTGAATAACATGCTTATAGTTCTTTTCCTTGCGGACTTTCACAGAGTTTTGCATTGTACAATCTACTTTCTGCAGGAAAAGTGATACAAGAGAAGTGAGTTTCCTCTGTCACAATTTCATTACCTTCCCTCTCTCAAGTATCTCTTTCTTGGAGTAATATGGATCCACTCAATCATCTATTTAACAGATGGTACTCAGCACTTTTTATTTCTCAGCACACTAATAATATACCAGACAGAAAAAGATACCTGCCTTCAAGGGGTATACAGTGTAGCTGAGAAGACAGTTAATACGAGTTAAGAGGAAGGTCTGTTAAGTGCTGCAGAAGTGGAAATGTAGTTACATGTGGGAGGATCAAAGCCAGTCCAGATGCAAAAAGGTATTCCTGAAGGAGCCCTTCTTTTGCTGGACTCTGAAGTATGATTCAGAAAGTGCTGTGCAAAGGGAAACTTGATCTAAGTAAGGTAATGGCATACTTGAAGTCTCAGAGGTGAGAGAAAGCCAATAGGAGGTTTTCAAGTAACTGACAGCAGCCAGGGACACCGGTAGGGAGATCTTCAGGAAAGCAAGAGCCAAATGGTACCTGGCTTTCCAGAAAACAGGTTGAGGAGGCTGAGATTTCTTTATGGCCCATAAGAATAGAAAATCATCACAATCTATTAGGCAGGGAAGTGACATACTCATTTTATATTTTAGAAAGACTGTGATGGCTTCAGGTTTGGAAATGGCTTGGACTGGACTTAGTGTTGGATTCTACTGAAGGTGACAGAGAAAAGGAAGAGGAAAGAATGGATCAATATTTTATATGAGCATCTGGATTGATGGTAGTGACAGCTTGTAAACTATGGGAGAAGGACAGGTTTGAGAAAAAGGTAGTGACTTAGATTGTGGACATACAGAGTGTAAGAAGGGTACAAGGCATCCAAATTGAGATGTCCAGAGGCACTTAGACAAAGGGGTTGGCAAATTGCCAGATAGTAAATATTTTAGGCTTTGAGGACCAGGCAGTCTCTCTCGCAACTGCTCAACTCTGCCATCGTGGTGTGAAAGCAGACATGGACAGTATAGAGACGAATGAAGATAGTTGTGTTGCAATAAAGCTTTATTTACAAAACAAGTAGAGTGCCAGATAAATGCCCTTATGGGTCTGTGAGTGAAGAAAATGGAGCTGAGAGAGTGGAGATAGAGGATTAAGAACTATCAGTATATTCAATGACCTTGGTCTGAAAAGATATCATTTTTGATAACTTCTACACATTTCCAAATTTTTCTGAAGACCCTTTTCAGAGAATTAAAAGCAAATACCAAAGTTTCTAGGAAAATACGAGTTGGTATGAAAGAATACGTTTTGTCCAGAGACAATGGTATCATTTTGGGTTTTGATTTTTATTTTAGTGATTTTTAAATGTTATGCTGCAAAAATAATGCCATAAATCCTAATCCAGGAGGGAGGAAGACATTCTCAGATGGAAAACTTGTGAAGCAAAGGCTCTCCCCCAAAACTTCGTATGTGGGGCAGGCTGCAGAGAAAGCAGGTAGAGTTCCGTCCCTGTGATGCTAGACGTGGCAGGCCCACAAAATGGTTGTCTGTGGCAAAGCTGCTTTGCCCTGTTAAATCAATACAGTTTTGAACAATTTAATTGCCTTCCTCAGCTCGAGAAAGGACTGAGTATCCACCCCCTAGGGAAGACTTGATCTTTCTTTGGAAAAGCATTTTACCTATCTTATTCTTTCCACCCTCAAATAAATCACTATATTCTTGACTCTTAAATCACCCTTCTAATACGAAAATGTTCTGCCTTGAACCAAAATGTTTAAACAACATTTCAGGAAGTAAACCTCTATTCCAGAGGAGAAATGTTGCCCGTGGTCATCGGGGTGGTGTGTGGCACTCAGGATGCTTCTACTTGGGGATTGCCAAAGCCTCCCTGTTAATAAGGTCTCAGCACCCCCAACCCAGTCCCTTCTTTCTTTCTTAGAAGCTGAAGAGATTCAGGAGATGGTACCTAATTATCCTCCCAGGATTTCTGGGGGTTAAGTTGGCATGGGCCTGGCTGCTTCCTCCTTTCCCTGTTGAAGACACTAAAACATGGTTTTGTCAAGCAATTTGGGGGCTGTTACTTAACAAGTCAGATAGGGGACTTGGAAATGAACCCGAGATACATCTTTTTTAATGTTTGTGCTAGAAACATAGTGATTTTCATATCCCCAGATTCAACATGGGGATCTTATAGATACATAGGGACCAAGAGGACAGCTGAGCATTCTGAGCTTCTCACACTCCCAAACTCCCATGCACCACTTCTTAGGTTTCTGTTCTTAAAGCTGTTCTTAAGAATTCCATAGATTGAAAAAGAAAGGCTAAAGATTTTTCTTGAAAATTATGTGCTTTTGGGATGGTGCCTGTAGTTCAGTGAGTAGGGCACAGGCCCATATACCGAGGGTGCTGAGTTCGAACCTGATCCCGGTCAAACTGCAACAACAACAAAAAAATAGCCAGGCGTTGTCATGGGTGTCTGTAGTCCCAGCTACTCAGGAAGCTGAGGCAAGAGAATTGCCTAAGCCCAAGAGCTGGAGGTTGCTGTGAGCTGTGATGCTACGGCACTCTACCGAGGGCGAAAAAGTGAAACTCTGTCTCTAAGAAAAAAAAAAAAGTGATTCTTCCTCTTTAATCCTCTCATTGACCCCTTCGGCAGGCTTCTTCCTCTGGATGCCATCCGATATTATAAATATATGTACTAGTACCTGCTGTGTTGTTCATTGGACTTCCCTATGACCATGATAAACTTCTCTAGTAAAAGGAACATTTCACTGGTCTGTGTAAGCTCCTTGTCAGGTGGCAGTCAATGTACATTGGCTGAATCATTAATGAATGCATACCCAGAAACTATGCACTAGAGTTTCTGCTTAGATGTTTTTCAAAAAAAGGCTCATTTTTTTTTTAGACACTTTGTTGCTCTTGGTAGAGTGCCATGGCATCACAACTCACAGCAACCTCAAACTCTTGGGCTCAAGAGATCCTCTTGTCTCAGCTTCCCACATAGCTGGAACTATAGGCACCCAGCACCACACTTAGCTACTTTTAGAGAAGAGGTCATACTCTTGCTCAAACTGGTCTCAAACTCCTGAGATCAGGGCAGTCCACCCGCCTCGGCCTCCCAGAGTGCTAGGATTACAGGCCTGAGCCACTGTGCTTAGTCTCTGCTTGGGTATTTTTTTTTTTTTTGAGACAGAGTCTCACTATGTTGCCCTGGGTAGAGTGCTGTGGCATCACAGCTCACAGAAACCTCAAACTCTTGGGCTTAGCCTCAGCCTCCCAAGTAGCTGGGACAATAGGTGCCTGCCATAACCCTCAGCTATTTTTTTGTTACAGTTGTCATTGTTGATTTTAGCTGGTCCAAATGGGGTTTGAACCCACCAGCCTAGGTATATGTGGCCAGCGCCCTACCCACTGAGCCACAGGCACTGTCCCCTGCTTGAATATTTTTATATAATGCTAGCTATAACCTAAACAGTGATTTAGCTACTTTTGTATAACTCTGACTCACTAGCCTATGAGCTTTAAGAATCATTTCTCATTCATCTTTTGTATTTTTCATGCCCAGGAAAGAGCCTGGCTCATAGTAAACACTCAATAAATAAATAATCAAGGCCTTGAATAATCAAGGCGATGACTTTATAGTCAAGGTGATTCTTGTAGCTCAGTGGTTCTCAACATGTGGGTCGTGACCCACAGGAACTGTATTAAAGGGCATTGGCCTTAGGAAGGTTGAGAACCACTACTCTAGCTGCATTCATGCCAGGAAACACATTGAGAATTTTGTATGTTCCAGGCAGTACTCTCAGGGTTGAGGTTAGAGATAGTGGTAAAATCAGGTTCCTGCACTGGAGGAATTTTGATTTCCAGGGTTGGAAGCCCCTCCGTGGCGGATAGGCAGACAGGAGGATCACACCACCAAGAAAAGGAGGGGCTGGGATCCAGATTCGCAGCAATACTCAATAAGGCCTTAGGGATGGGTAGGAGAAGGTTGCAAACCCAGAAGTATCTCAGAACTCTGCAAAGATTCTTCGAGACAAATATCTTGCCCTTCCTCTGCCAAGTATTTTTGTTGTATAATAATAAGCCACTGGTTTTCATGGCAGGGTGTGTTTTTCCTCTGGTCTCTTGGTGCCTAACATAGTTTGAGGATGAGTCTTGACTGTCGGGTGGCCTATCCTGAATTCACAGCTGCTATTGTCGGCCTCAGCTTTTACCTCTTTCTGCGAGGGGAGGATATTTCCTCTGCTATGCTGTGGACTGAATTTTGTATCCTCTAAAAACTCATATGTTGAAACACTCACTGTGATGCTGTTGGGTTTTGAATAGGAAATAGGATTAAGATGAAATCTTGAAGGCGGAGTCCCACAATGAGATCAGTGCCGTTATACAGATAGGAAGACACAAAGAGCCTCCTCTCACCACCAGGTGAGTGCACAGCACAAAAGCAGCCATTTGAAAGTGGGGCAGAGGGCCTTTGCCAGAACCCAGTCACCCTGGCACTTCCCAGCCTCCAGAACTGTGAGAAATAATACCCTGTTGCTTAAGCCAGTCCATGTCTGGTGTTATGTTGTAGGAGCCTGTGACATAGTAAAAAATCTTGTGTATTTGGTTTCTGTCCCTGATTTGTGACACAGAATTCCTAAAATCCTTTAATGTCCTGATTGAAACTAGAAGCCTGTTTCCTTCTAATATTTGCTCTTTGATTAGGGTTCCTCACACAAGAGCTTGGAATGTACTGAGTGGTAGGGGGGAAGAGGAGTTTGTTATTCATAACAAACCCCTTTCAGTATACGTATACTTTGTGCTAAGACAGTGAGCTATGGTGGGCCCCTCGCTAGTTTTAGAATGGGGAAAGGATGGTTGTCAGAGGGATCAATCATATGATTAGGAGGTTGATATCTTCAGCTTCACCCCAGACTCAGAAAGAAGGTCTGGACATTGAGGTAATCACCAAAGGTCAAGCATTTGACCTTTATCATACCTCCATGATGGAACTTCCATAAAAATCCAAAGTATAGGGACTGGAGAGCTTCCAGGCAGGTGAACACACAGAGATGCTGGGAGGGTGGTGCACTCCAGCTCCATGGGCAGAAGCTCCTGTGCCCGGGAGCTCTTTTGTGCTCTTTTGGACCTTGCCCTGTGTACCTCTTGAGCTGGCTGTTTATCTGTATCCTCTAAATACCCTTTTAAATAAGCTGGAATAGTAAGTAAAGTGTTTCCCTGAGTTCTATGAACCATTACAATACATTATAGAATAGTAGAAGGAAGTCATGGGTACCCCTGATTTGTAGCCAAGTCAGAGGGAGTTTGGGTAATGTGGGGCCCCACTCTTTGTGGTTTGCATCTGATGTGGGAGATGGTTTTGTGGGTTTGAACCCTTAATCTATAGCATCTGTGCTAACTCCAGTAGTTAGCATCTGAATTGAATTAAATTGTAGGACACCCAGTTGTTATCTGCAGAGAACTGGAGAATTTCTTGGTATGGAAACCCTATACATTTGGTGTCAGAAGTATCAGGAGTAGAGGAAGAGTTTTTCCTTTATAGAAGAGCTGATTAAGGCATTTCACTTTAAATAAAAGAAGACCTTCATCTTCTCTCTTTCCACTTGTAGTTTCTGTTATCAGTTGGTGAAGTTCTACAGTTCATCGTGTCAGTCAAAACACCAAAATTCTACCCTTCTTATTTGCATGCACACTTTTGATGGAGAGCCAAATTCTCCTGTTTCCGTATTTATGTAATCCATCATCTCGATTATATTGGCCTTGAATGGGGCCTGCTCTGAGTTTTTGTTTGCTGATCCCCTTCACGTCAGCATTCTGCTCTCTACTGTTTAAATCCTTCTCTCTCCTGCTCACACTGTCTCTCTGGATCTTGCTGGGACGGTTGGACACTGCTGACAGAGTTCGTCAGTATCCTCCCCTTCCAGGCCAATCATGCCTTTGTCACACCGATCACCTTCATCTTTGAGGTTCTCCCTGGTCTCCCAAGTTGATCACAGATATTTGCTCCTTTCAGAAGCCTCTCTAGTTTCTCACAGTGATTGTTGATCTTTGAACCTCTATCACCTGTGGTTTTTATGAAGTGCTTTGTATATTTTGTCTATTATAAGTGTTCATTCTTTATCAGTTTTTACTTTTTATTTTTTTATTAAGTCATTTGTACATAGATCATAAATACATTTGTGCCATTATGGGATTCAATGTGTTGATTATTTGTACAAATTGGAGTGCTTACATCCTACTAATCAACATAGCTTTCACCTCATTTACCCAGTTACAGAATTAAGACATTCGTGTTCTACACCTGATAGGTCTGACTTGTACTTGCAATATGCTTCATAGCTATGAGTTCCACCTTTCTGCAGTACATTTGTTTTCAGTAAATTTAATTACTTATTTGTTTTGCTTTTCTCCTACTGTCATTCTGTTCATCTCTTGCTTGTGGACCGTATTTCTTTTGTTTCCATTAGTTGCTCAGAGTACATTCTTTCCTATTAAGTCATAGAATTTCTGGCCTTTAAATTACAACTCAAATCTCCCTTATCCTAGGAATTTTTCATACCAAATCCTAACTGCCAGTACAATGTCTCATTCCAGAATATTTTTAATAGTTGAGGGGAAATTTTTTCACTTTTTATTAGAGAATATAAAATGTAAAAATGGCAAAATATGGAGAGGGATTGTTGGGGGGAGGGGTGGTTATAAGGCTTGTTTGTATTCTAAATAGAGTGTGGAAAATAGTGGTTGTTTCTCATTAACTGGAAGCTGAGGAGAGGGGCTGAAAGTTTAAAGTGACTCTGTCAATTGAAATAAATCATAAATGAATATGTGACATCTCTGAAAGTACATGCTAACAGGGCTTACTTTGTGAAGACGGAACTGAGAACAAAGCTACTATCAACTAATCAGGGAAATGAAAAACGTCTCTAGGAAATAGTCCAGCAGAGAGTCAGCAATTTATATTTGTAGTCACAGACAGAAATTAAAAATCATAAAACAAATCATACATGATTCATTCAAACCCTCTCATCCTAAGGATAAGAGCTAAACCTGTAGTAGTTAGTCTTTATATTTCCTAAAGTTATTCCATTTTTATAGCAGAACAAGCACTAAGACTCAGTTCTCTTAACTGCTTGTCAAGTTCTTTTACCCTGTGTATATTGTGCTTAAGACAATATTAGACATACCCCGACTTTGTTGTCTGACTCTTAAAGGGGTTTGGGGTCTTGACTCAAGGAATGAAGAGGCTTGACACATAGTATGTGTTGAGGGACTGAGGAACTCTGGGAGGAGCCCTCTCGAGTAAACCTCAGGTCCATATTTATTATCATAAAACAGGAAGAAGTAGACGATAGCTGCTTATTCAACATTAGCACCAATTAGGGAGGAGAAGGAGAAGGTCAGATAGAATGTCTCTACCTTTGCTTTTGCAAAACTGCAACCTTGAGCACAACCTCTGCCTTCAGCATCCAGGGACCTTTGGAATCTAGAGAATCTTTACAGTAACTATGATTGGCACACCTCACATATACATTCTCTCTTGGAGGCCAGTTTTCTGATATCCTTCACGCACACAACTTACACACCATTCTCATGATTCTCCAGGTCTCTCAAGCAGGAACAAGTCTTCAAGCTAAAGACCAGGGCTCAATTTTCCCTACAGATTCCAAAGATTGACTAATTATGAGAGTCCATGGTAGCTAGTGCAAAGGGCAAGTTCTCACTGGCTTCTGAGAACTTGGGGCAGGCAGGGATTGTCAAGAGAAAGAAGAGGGTGAAACAGAACCAGTGGAAGATATATATTATATATGTGTATTTGTATAAATAAAGTTATATATTATACATATAGGTTTATAAAATAAGGAATTAGCTCATGTAATTCTGGTGGCTGGAAAGTCCAATTTGCAGGGTGTACTGGCAGGCTAGAGACCAGGTAGAGCCAGTGTTCTACATCAAAGGCCATCAGTGAGGAAAATCAAACGTTGCACCCGAAGTCTGAAGGCAATCTGCGGGAGGATTTCTCTCTTACATGGTGGAGAGTCAGTCGTCTTTTTCTGTTGAGGTTTTCAACTGATTGGATGAAGCCTATTCACATTATAGAGGGAAATTGCTTGATTTTACCAATTAAAGTATTAATCTCATCCAAATCACTCTTGCAGAAACACCCAAAATGATGTTTGACCAAGTCTCTGGGCACTTTGTGGCCTACTCAAGTCAACACATAAAAATTAACCCTCACAACAACCTTCTATTTATGCACAACACACAGGTGGTATCTTGGTTATTCTCTAACTTGTGCAGAGCACACATCCTCCATTTGGAGCACAAAAATAAGATACTATCTTAACTATATTTCTCACTTAAAATTGGCTGGGAATAGAAGTCAGTTATTTGAATCCAACTTTTCAAAAGCCTAGATAATCAAAAGAGTAAGACTATAACTTAGGGTATCTTTACTAATTGGTATTATTATTTGAATTAATTATTAGGAACCAAGCCACTTACAGGCAGGAACCATGTCTTCTTATCACATATACCTTGTAGATGCTGAATAAATACAATGACTTAACTCAGCTTGATCATTAAGTCCTTCGCCAAGAGGGAGACTATACCTGAAATTTTGGAAGCATTGCCTCCATCATTTATTTTACTTGCTTGGAACTTGCTGAAAATTTATCCTTTGGGTTTTGAATTTTTATACTTGATTTCACCCCAAAAGTAGTTGTCGAATGTTGAGAGAAACATCTGTTCAGCTGTTTCTGACACTTGGGTAGCTGGAAAAGAAAAAGAAAAAAAAAGCCAACCCTCTCGCCGTAAAAACCATTTAAGATTATTTTTGCACATGAATAACTGCAATACATAATAATTTTAAAATTTGAAAGTTTCTGTGCTTGTGCTCCTTGCAGGGGAAAGACCAGGTTCATTTTGGAATTTTTAAAAAATGCATATCCAAAACAGTTTCTAGTGACCAAAAATTTACTTTGTATATGCATAACCAGGATTTAAGAAACTGTTTCCATGGTTCCACATTTGGCAAATGTATAATAGCTCTATTTAATACTAGCATATGTTTTTTTTTTGTAAATCTGATAACAAATTTATTTAAAGTTAATGATACTATGTCATGTGTATGTAGGCAAGAAAGACTTGAGTTTTGTTTGGGGCTTAATTTTTTTGCTATTATTTTTACTTCTTTTCAAATCCATGTTCTTATTTCTATGCTCAAGGAAAGTTAAGCTTCACTTGTACTCAGTAAATTTCAGTCCTGAGACCCCCTTATTGCTTGTTCCTTGTACCACTGGAACACATTGTACTTGGTATTCTCTGCCTTTTATTGCTATATATAGCACATTTTCTCTGCCTTTTACACTAGACTCTAAGCTTCTTTTTTAATGGCAGAGATTATACTTTATTTGCCTTTTCCCAAGTGCCTACCTCTGGGTCAGCTACACTTTCGACACTCATTCAATGTTGAATAGCTGGATGATAGAATTCAAGTGTCCATATGAGCAACTAGGAGGACCCCAGACACAGAAGAGCTCGGGATCTATAGTCTGGTCTTCTACCTCCAAGCTGATTCTATCTCAATCATTGAAAAGATGATCCTAACTTGGAGTTGAAACACATTCTTCTTAGTAAAGTATCTCAAGAATGGAAAAAATATATATCCAATACATTCAATACTAATATGAAACAAATGTGTTTATATATATATAAAACCATATGCTCACATGAATGATAAAACACAAATATAGTCTAGCAATGGGGAGGGGAGAGCAGGAAGAAAGGAGAAAGGAGGGCAATGGGTGGGATCTCACCTAATGTGCACAATGCGAGGGTGTTTGGCACGTGCCCTGGATGATGGGGTCTTCTCAACTTGAACTTTACTTTGGAAGTAAAAACAATGTAATCTATTTGTATCTTCATATTAATTTGTAATAAAAAATAAAATTAAATTAAAAAGAAAATTGTGGTTATGGCGTCAGCCACGTACACCAAGGGTGGCAGGTTCAAACTTAGCCCAGGCAGCTAAACAACAATGACAACTACAACAACAAAAACAAAGCCATGTGTTTTGGCAGGCACCTGTAGACCCAGCTACTTGGGAGGCTGAGGCAAGAGAATCACTTAAGCCCAAAGAGTTTGAGGTTGCTGTGAGCTGTGATGCCACAGCACTCTACTGAGGGCAGCATAGTGAAACTCTGTCTCAAAATAAATAAATAAATAAATTAATTAAATTAAGGAAATTTTTTTTTTGCAGTTTTTGGCCGGGGCTGGGTTTGAACCTACCACCTCTGGCATATGGGGCCAGCACCCTACCCTTTTGAGCCACAGGTGCCGCCAAATTAAGGAAAAAATTATCCTAACTGTGTATCAAAACATTTTTTCACAACCTGTTCACTCCCACCCTCATTTTATGAACATAAAAATAATCCCATGACTCTTACCCTTACTCCTCTGAGAATCTTTCTGGATCATAAGTCTATACAAGTCTTTTTTATGTCTGGCTTTTTTGTTTGCATTATGAAAATAATAAATCTATTCAAGTTTTATAAATATATAATATTAGTATATTGAATATACTTTAAAAACTATCATCTCCCTCTTTAGCTGCTCCAAGATGTTGCTGTGCTCCCAAGGGGCATGTTATGACTCTTAGCCACCTGTGTCCCCCTTTTTCTTACTCACAAGAAAGCCGTTCTTAACACATCAGGAACAGTGATGACATAAGTTTGCCTTCTGAGTTTAGTTCCCATGTTTAATCATCCCTGCAGTCAGGAAGCTCTCAAGTTTCTGTGGTTGCATATCCTCTACTATTTAGTTCTGAGAACTGTTGGTCAATGTTTCTTGTCTTAACCCTCCGTGGTGGAAAATAAAGAGGGTAACTTCTTGATTTTCTTTTTTCTAGATTAAAAGATGCCTGAGAGTCCCTAGACTTTTCTCTATGGGACTGATTTATAAGACTCTATAATTAATTTCAATTGATAGTCTATATAGTTTTTAGTAACTCTTCATTTATATTGTTCTTTATACACTGCCATGAAAAATCTAACCAAGGATAAATGTCATGGAGAAAAAACTGATTAGCTTTCTTTTTAGAGGGAAAAAGCCATTTCTCAGGAATGAAACTACCTGAAGTTTCAAAAGGTTTGGTAAAATAGGAGAGAGTGAAAGAACTCAGAGCACATTTAGTGGCGAGAACACTTGGAATCAAGAAAGGTGTTTGAGTCCATCATCTACCTGCCGTGCCACTCATCCTCCTTCCATCAGTGGAATAGGAACATATTCCATCTCTTTCCTAGAGACATCACAAAGTTCATCAGAGGCCATGAGAAATAATGGTGAATTGTAAAGCTTTATACAGAAGTGTCGTCAGAACTTAAAGCAGATAATAAAATGTTCCCAGCATGTCAAGAAAATATGAGCCCCTGGAAGTGTGCCCATGGAAGATGGAGAAGTTTAGCAACTACATCTAGTGATTTGTTGAGCTAAAGAATAGTGGAAAGAGTCAGAATAGCAAACCAAATAAGAAGATTAAATGTCGGAATGAGGAAAAGAAAACTAATAAATTACTCAAAGTCCACAGTATGATAGGGAAATTATGGCATAGTTTTCAATTTCTATATACAAAATAAAGCATGTAGTAATATTTTTCTCCTCCATTCAAAAAAAGAAAACTTAAATGATTTGTCCAAGGCAATACAGCCATGGGAGGCAGAGCCTGGACAGGGAACATCTCATCATCACGGTTCTATATTGTTTTCTTCCAAACTTGATGTGGAATGAACACATGATTCTATGAATACAGCTGAGACTGCAACCTGATGAATTGCAATCATGTGACTGAAAGTGTAACACAATCAAGCACAAACTGAATACAATGAAAGAGCTAAAGTTGACTAACAAGCTGAAATAGGAATTGCGTTATAGAAAGATAGTATTAACCAAAAAATATGGTACTCATGGAATGCAGTAAGAGAAATTTCAAAGAAAAAAAGATATGGGGTTTATTTGCTCAGTTCTGGGAAAAGTACACTGCCCCTGAAGGGCAAAAGAAGTAAATGAAACCAAGGGGACCAAGAGGGTAATTCTTTAACACCATCTCTTTCCCTAGACTTAATTCATTTGCTAGTGACCTTGGGTTGAACAAAGTTAATAGAAACATTTCTCTTTCTGTACAGAAATATTTTGGCAGTATGGTTTACACATCAAACTCTTGAAAGTTTGGTTACTTTGCATCAGTCACCTACAGCCACGCCCATGTCCAATAGATTTCTGGATCTGCAACGTCAAAGGCTAACTGTAAACCACAGCAACCAGATTCTAACATCTCTCAAAGGCTAGGCTTCTGGCAAGCCCTCCTTCTGTGACATCTGTCATGTCTCTTTGATTGTGATTACCATAATACTTTTGTCTTTAGTGTACCTTTGCTAACATTTCAAAATTTTACATTTTAACCTTATTGTTCTCATTCAATTGACCTTGAAAGGTGAGCTGACTCTCTCAACAGGTAAAGCTAGTCAAGGTACTGTATTTAGATACAAACCTAGGTCTCATGAGTTCCATTCAAGTTTGCTCTCCCTTTTTTTCCCACACTACATGTATTTCCTAAAATCTATAATACTTTCATTGTAGTTTTTAAAAACTCCCTTACAGCATGGACTAAGTTCTTGTCATCTGTGTCTTAATTTCCTCTTCTCTAGACTGTGGATAATTATGCTTACTTTGCAGGGATGACATGAGAATGAAGTAAGACAACAGATGTCCAACCATGGCACCTCACTGGTAATAATTCCTGTTCATCCCTTTACTCCAGGTGCTCCACCGACATTTCTTCAATGAACTTGGTTTCACTACTTTTCTCCAATACACTAGAAGCCAGTGGTTCTCAGCCTTGACTGTAATTGGAATCACCTGGAGAGCTTAAACTGAAGCTTGGTGGGTCCTCTTCCCAGAGAGGTGATTTCTCCAGGTAATTTAAATGTGCAGCCAAAGATTGAGATCAACCTCTGAAGTTATTTTAAGGGCCGGGGGTTTTGTTCAGCTTTGTAATCCTAGGACCAACCTCAGCATCTCATCACTAAATTTGGATTGGTTGGGAGGACTTACATGAGCACGTACTCCCTCTCTTATTACTGCATTTGTTCCCTCACTCATTCATTAACTCATTCGATTTAGAATTAATGGCTTAGTATGACTTGCTATGATGGCTTGCTCTTCCCTCAGATTCAATGTTAGCTACACCATATTTTTACCAAATCATTCTTTCTTTCATTGGAGCATATTATTCCTCAGGTGCTCTTCCTTTTTTTCTCCCTGCTTTCAACCTCAGGCTCCCAATGAATTTGGAGATTAAATGCCAATTGAAATGAATAAACTCATGCATTGATCTCAGGAGGCAATAAGTATATATTGAGCTTCCAGTATATGCTGGCCACTGTTCTGGGCAAAAGAAGTTCAAATATGAACGAGACAAAAGGTGTTTTCAGGGAGTAGTGAGTCTGCTATTGAGATGATAATAACAACCAGTAATTGTGATAATCACTTGATAAAGGCTTTGGAAGAAATAGGACCCATTTGGTTACTTGGAAACAGCTATTACTTTTTTCTTATCTCTTTAATCTATTTTACTGTCTATATTATATAGTATATAGGTAGAATTTCATTTTAAATATGGATGGAGACTTTTACGGAACTAGTTGGAGAAAGACAATCAAACGAATAAATAATAAAATAAGAAGGCATTCTGGTATACAGACTGAAACTAAGCCCTAGAAAATGATCTGTCTTTGTTCCTACAAGAGGAGTATTTTTGCCATGGAATTTTGATAGCATTGATTATTTATAGCAAGGATTTATTTCTATTCTCAATCCTTTTCCATTAGCACATGAAGTATATTTTAAATTATGCAGAGTTGAAAAACAGGCTTTTCTGATTATAAGAGGGAAATTCTTGGCAATTTGGGAAGATTAAACTTCTTTCCTTATCTTCTGACTGAACAACACTCACCCACCCACCTACTATCCTCCAGAGTGACACAGGATACATTCATTTTAGATGACAAGGCTGGAGGATGGGCTCTGTTTGGCCAATGAAAATAAAATATTATGCTCTGAGGTGGGAGAGTAATGATAGAAAACATTATTCTCAGCTTTTCTAGCCTTACTCGTTCAATCGGTATTTGGCCAGATGAATCATTTTAAGCTGAAAACCAAGTTACAGGTACTTAGCATATGGTGTTGTTTAGTCAATAATTTTGAAAAACTCCTTGAGATTGGGATCAAAAGATAAAAGACTTTTTGAACGTAGCAGAAAGTCCCCTATAAAGAATTGTAGTTAGATAAAGCATCCCAGAGGAGAGCTGAACATGAAGGTCCTGGAACAGTATGCGTGTCTGCCTATGTAAGAGTGATGGCCGGAAGAGAAAGGTAGTACTAAAAGACAGACAGGAGAACAAGCCTCCTCTGCATCATTCCTAGGTCTCTGGAGCAGAATTTCTCAACTAAGTATAAATGATATTCCAGACTGATATTTCTATTATTGCAGGAGCTATCCTGCACAGCATTGGATGCTTAGCAATATCTTTGGCCTCTACTTGCTAGATGGTATTAGCGCTGCCAGTTGTGACAACTAAAAACCTTCTAGACATTGTCCCAATCCCTTGGGAGCAAAATTGCCTGGTCTAGGGTAAGACCAAGAAGAATAAAGACAACCAAGTTTTAAATCTTTCTTAACAATCTTTAAAGTAGTACCAGATGTACTAGATAACCAGATAGTAAGGGTAGGTATTATGTATACATTATTCACTGTTAGCATTAAATGAACAAACTGAAATTGAATTGTGAATGAACAAAATCATTAAATGGATTAGGTATGCTGAAATATTCCTTTTTTTTTTAGAGACAGTCTCATTTTGTTACCCTCAGTAGAGTACTGTGGCATCGCAGCTCACAGTAACCTTCAACTCTTGGGCTTAAGCAATTCTCTTGCCTTAGCCTCCCAAGTAGCTGGGATTACAGGTGCCTGCCACAAGGCACAATGACTATGAAATATTATTGTTTATGCTGGAACTACCATTTTTCTAAGGACTTGGGAGATAGGAGCATAGATTCTATACTCAATATTCTGGGTTTGATTTTATTCGTGTGTGTATATATATGTGTGTGTCTGTAAGTATCTATACACATTATATATACTTATTTAGTGCCAGGCACTGCAGTTCTTTAGGATTTATTAGTGATCAAAACAGCCACTTATTTTCCGTGTAATCTTAGATAAGTCATTAACTTCTGGGAGCCTTAGTTTTCTGATCTGTACAATGGGGCTAATAATATCTTCTTAGGTCATTATTACGTAAAAATAAAAAGATAATACATAAGGGATTGATGTCATCGAGATAGCCGAATAAGAAGTCTTGGACCCTGTTTCCTCACAAAATAGTAGCTTAATAAATATGTACTCTAAGACTAGAAGCATGAATCCTATGTACTCAATTTTGATATGAGGACAATTAATGACAATTATGGTTATGGGGGGGAAACAGAAAGAGGGAAGGAGGGAGGTGGGTGGGGCCTTGGTGTGTGTCACACTTTATGGGGGCAAGACATGATTGCAAGAGGGACTTTACCTAACAATTGCAATCAGTGTAACCTGGCTTATTGTACCCTCAATGAATCCCCAACAATAAAATAAATAAATAAATAAATAAATATGTACTCTAAAATTCAATTTTAGAACCCCTGAAATCAGATAGGAAGCCTCAATTGTAAAATACGGAACCTTTTTCCCTTTAAAGTCAGAAAGAAGGCAAGGATGCTCACTTTTCCCACTTCTACTCAACATACTGCCAAAAGTCCTAGCCAGAGAAATAAGGCAAGAAAAAGAAATAAAATCACCCAAATAGAAAAGAAAGAAGTAAAATTATCTTTGTTTCCAGATAACATCCTCTTGAATGTAGAAAACTAAGGAATACACACACAGAGAGCTGTCGTAGCTAATAAATTCAGCAGTGTTGCAGGATTCAAATTAAATAATAAAACTATTTGCATTTCTATATGCTAGCAATGAACACTCTGAAAAAGACATTAAGAAAACATTTTCATTTACATATTCATTTACAAATACATAAGGAAAACTTAACCAATGAGGTGAAAGATCTACATCAAAAACTATAAAATATTGATGAAAGAAATTGAAGAAGACATAAATAAATGGAAAGGTATCAGCGTCCATACTACCCAAAATGATCTACAAATTCAAAGCAATCCCTACAAAAATCTCATTGGAAGTTTTGAAAGAAATAGCAAAAAAACAAAACAAAACAAAAAACGCAAACAAACAAAAAACCAAAAAAATCCTAAAATTAATATGAAACTACTAAGGGCCCTGAATACCCAAAACATCTTGAGGACAAAACATGAAGCTAAATGCCTCCCTGATTTCAAAACATTACAAATCTGCAGTAATCAAAACAGTATGATACTGATATAGACAGACATGTAGACCAATGGAACAGAATAGAGACCAAGAAATAAACCCTCATTTGCATCATCAAATGGTTTTTGACAAAGGTGCTAGGCTACACAATGGGAAAAGGATAATCTCTTTAACAAATAGAGTTGGAAAGCCCTGGATATATACATGCAAACAAATGAAGATGTACTTTAACTTATATGACACACAAAAATTAATTCAAAGTCATTAAGATCCAAACATAGAACCTGAAACTATAAAACCTATTATAAAACACTGGAGACAAACTTCATAATATTGTATTTCCTAATGATTTCTTAGGAATGATACCAACAAAACAAATAATAACAGCAAAAATAGATGAATGGGACTATGGCTGTGTGAAAATTTCCACACAGCAAAGAAAAACAACACAGTGAAAAGCCAACCTAGGAATGGGAGAAAGTATTTTCAAAACATGTATTTTTATCTGGGGTTAATATATAGAATATATAAGGGTGTCCTAGAACTCAACAAGGAAAACAATTCAGTTTAAAAAATGAGCAAAGTACTTGAGTAAACATTTCTCCTAAGATTACGTACAAATGGTCAATAAGCATATTGAAATGCTCAACATTAACAATAACCTGGAAGATGCAAATAAAAACCACAATGAGATGAGATGTTACCTTGAAGCTGTTAGGATGGCCACTGTTACTCAAACAGAAAATAACACGTTGGTGAGGAAGTGGCAAAATTAGAATGCTTGTGCACTATTAGTGGGACTATAAAGTGGTGTGGCCACTATGAAAAATAGTATGCAAGTTCCTAAAAATATTTAAAAAATAGAATTAGCATATGATTAAGTAATACTACTTTTGATTGCATATTTGAAATATTTGAAAAAGGATCTCAAGGAGATATTTTCACAACCATGTTCATCGAAGCATTATTCACAATAGTCAAGGAAACAACCTAAATGTTCCTCAACAGGTGAATAAATCCAGAGAATGTGATGTACACATATAATTGGAAAAAACTCAAAATACTCTAAATCATGAAATATTTTTAATTTTAAAAAGGGAAGAAAATATTGTCACATGCTTCAATGTAGATAAACTTGGAGAAACTTAGGAAGCTCCTAAATAGGCTAAGTGAAATAGGCCAGTCCCCAAAAGACGAACACTACATAATTCCACTTATATGAGGTATCTAAAATAGTCCAGCTCACAGAATCATAAAGTAGAATGGTGGTTGCAGAGTTTGGAGTAGGGGGAAATTGTGAGTTGTCATCCAATGGATATATAGTTTCAATTTTGCAAAATAAAAAAAGTTCTAGAGATCTAGTATATAACAATGTGTTTAAATTAATACTGTGTTGTACATTTAAAAATAGTTAAAATGGTAAATTTATGTTCTTTGTTTTTTTTTTTACCAGAATAAAAAAGATAATGCATACACAATATTTAGTGCAATCACTGTGTAGAGTAACAATAACTACTCTAAAACTGATGAGGATAATGATTACTAGTGAGAGTAAAAATCATCAAGCTTTTGAAAGAGCAAAATGAGTTCAAGAACACAAAAGGAACCTGAATATTGAGGCTTAAAGACAGGACTTGAGCCATTTGCCTGCCTCCTCTACCACTCTTGTTGTGAGGAAGATTTATGTTAATAAAGAGAACTGAAGTCTGAAGATCTCTCCTTTTAATGAAAAATTCATAGTTATTAGGAACTGAACAAAGATTACCAACATGCCATAGTTTGAATTTACAAAAGATACATATCGGCTGGCATTCATAAGCAGCATGGTCCAAGTGACTATCTGGGCGGGGTAAAGGGTTTTAAAGCCTAAAAGAAAAATAAAAGAAACAGCACCACAGTCGGGGCCTTTAATTCACAGATTTTTTAAAGAAGGCAGAAATTTCACACTGGGGTAAAGAGAGTGCCTGAAGAAGCAAGTAATAGTCTTAAGAAAGAGAATTTTAATATTTACAAATGCTATTAGGATTTTTTTTATTTGAGTGAAAAAAGGAAGCGAAAATATAAAAAGTGCCTAAAATTGTTTGAGGTAATCAATTACACATACCCATAGGACCCTTTTAAAGTGCCCTTTCATTAGTCTCCAGGCCTCTGTGGGCAAGTCAAGAGGACAGTCAGAAACTGCAACCACTTCCTGGCCTCCACTTCAGAAGTGGAAAGGGAAACCCCCCAAACTCTCTTATGTCCTTTATCCTTGTTTAGGTCAAACAAGGAGCCCAGGATTTCCTGGTGAGCCCCCATCTCTTGTGTGGCTCCATACAGCTATTTTCTGCCCCACCCCTGCCACATACCTATTTAAAACCCATTTCTTTGCTTGTTTCTCCCTATAGTACCCATCAAGAGCCACTTGATTGTACATTTTCTCTACTTTTTTGGTTCGTTTTCCTTCCTTACTAAATTAAAAGTTTCACGTGGATGCAGAGCTATGTGTATATTTTGTTTAGGGTCATATCTCTATCACCTAGAACACTGCCAGGCATGTGGGAAGCATTCAGTAACTATTTGACAAAAAAGAATGAACTTGAGAAGTGTGCATGGATAGTGTGCCCAGAGAAGCATTGGAGAAGGGTGGGGGGCTAGAAATGGATGGGTTAGAGTACTCTCAAAGAGTTTGCAGTCCAGGAGGAGAGAGGATTGTCTTACAAGGTAGGGTTGGACAAGTGTCCTAAGGAGTCAGAAGTTAGAGACTTTTGATGCTCACCTTGATCTGGTTCTCTTTTCTTTCTAGACCAGTGAAAGGGTAACAATTTCCTATGCCCTTTGCCATTAAGCAGGGCCATGTGATTCTCTTATTGTGACCATTGGGTTGTAAGTAGAAGGGATGAGTGTCATCTTCTGGCCTAAGGACTTAATTGTCAGTGAAAGACTAGCATTCTCTTTTAGTGCCATGGCAGTGAGGAGGCAGCATGCTTCAGACAGTACAGCTTGAGGTTGGAGAATCCTGCATCCTCCTTATGAGGGTCTATGTGGGGGACTGTTGTCCTAGAGAGTTGTCTGAACCTGAAGCACTAGAAAGAAACAAACTTTTATTATGTATGTCAACTTTTAAGCAACTGAGGTTTGGGCTAATTGATTTTTTCAGCATAATCTAGATCTGGATTAATATAAGGAGTATAGAAGATGTCATTTTTCCTGTAGTCAAAATACAGCACATATCCTGTCAAGTGATTTGTTATTAGGGCAGGACATTTAAAAGAGGGACTATCCTCCATGGTTTAGAAAATTGGGAGAAATCTCTGTGATTTTTACAGGGAGAGGAAGGGATGATGCTTCTTTGTATAGGAATTTAAGGAATACTTTATTACCTTCTCCTTTAACCTGGGGAAAGCTGGAATAAATATTAAGAAATTGTCCCCTTCATGATAGCAATCCATCTGTAAGATCATAAATTGACAAATGTTTTCTGAGTATCTGTTCTTTGTTGATGACTAGGTTAGGCACAGAGGGAGATGCCAAAGAAGACATAGTTCTCACACTGAAGGAGATTGTGGTTGTTACTATAAGTCGGTGCTAAATAATGACTGTGTTATCTATGAGGACTAAAAAAATTGAAAAGAAACTATGATCTTTGAAGTCTAGAGGAATCTAAGAACAGTACTTAGATGTAAAATTTGACCTTAGCCTTGAAGAATTGTCAATATTTAGTACAACTTCTACTAATTTATTGATTTTATTATGTACTAGGCATACTGTGAAGATCTTTATAGCCCATTCAAACTTTCATCAACCCTGTGGATACCACCTCCACTTCACAGATAAGAAAGCTGAGGCTTGGAGGTATTAAATGATTTACCCAGTCACAGAGCTAGCATTCAACCCAGGTTTATTTCCTCCCAAAGTAGACACTCTTAATCATGAAGTAGTTGTGGTGAGATGGGAGGATGAGGAGTAAGTCTTTGGGGAAGAAGAATGTGGTGGAGAGAACCTCACTTGTCCTGCTTGCAGACATAGCAGGGCCTTGACCATTGAATTTTCAGCAGGAATTTGAGTCCTTATTTCTTTGGGTTGTGGAGAAGGAGCTAAGTGATCTTTAAATAATGCCTAAAGTAATGGAGCTGCTCAGCTACTAGTTTTCTGCATTAGCCATCTCTTAATATTACCCAGGTATGAAAATTCATTTCAACTCCTCTCCTAGGAGAGGAAAGTAAGTGTTGAGTAGAATTGGTTCTCATTCATCCAGACAACTGGTTACCCTGACTCTGCTGAGGATTATCAGTAACATTCTAACATAAAACCAAACCCTGTTTTCTAGGATTTCAGCAGGCCTCCGGCCTCACAGTTTTATCTGTGATGGGTGATTGCACATTGTGTTATCAGAGACCCTGGTGGTCTGTTAAAGGATTAAATGAAGGGAATTTAATGAAGAAGCTGTGGATAGAGCTGAGGGTATGGTAAGGGAACCAACACAGAATGAAGGGGCCCCAGGGGTTAACAGCATCAAGAAGCCATCACTGCTTCTGAGTCTATAGGGGCAAATAAAGGGAACAGCATTAGTGGGACTAACAGGCAGTAAACCCAGGTGGGGTGGAGAGAATAATGGCTCCTCCAAGATGTCTGTTTTCTAATCCCCAGAACCTGTAAATTTGTTACCTTACATGGCAGAAGGGACTTTGCATGTGTGACTAAGGTGACAGACCTTGAAAGGGGGACATTATCATTAATTATCCAGAAGGACCCAATCTAATTACTTAAGTGCTTAAAGGCTGAGAACCTTTTTTTTCCTGCTGTGGTCAGAGAAAGGTGTAATAAAGGAAGAAGCATCAGAGAGAAGCGATGTTGCTGCCTTTGAAGACGTGGGAAAGGGGCTATAAGCAGAGACATGTGGGAAAAGCCTATGAGCTGAAAATGTGAAGAAAACGGATTCTCCTCTAGAGCCCCCAGTTGGGAATGTGGCTTTGCTGACATGTTGATTTTACCCCATTGAGACCTGTGTCAGACTTCCAACCTACAGAATTGTAAGATAATACATTTGTGTGGTTTTAAGCAACCATGTTGTTGTAATTTGGTATATCAGCAACAGCAAACTAATACACCACTTAAGAGGTGATAAAAGCTGTGGGGCTAGAATAAGGATTACAGTCCCAGCCCAAACACTGCTCAGCAGAGGTAGAGAGAAACATAAATGCTCTGACCTGACCACTATCTCCCTTGGTCCTCTGAGGTCCTTGCCACCATATCCCATTAGCTATACCCATTAGCTGAAAGGCAGAGGACAAAACATCCTTGGGGATGTGAGTCCTAGCATTTGGTCTTCCAGAGCACAGAGCAGAAAGAGGCTGAGAATGGATCTGTAGGGGCAAATAGAAAAATAAGCAGCATAAATGTTGAACTTGAGGACAAAGGGTTCAAATAGTTGTGTGTTTCATTTGATTTCTTTCATTATCATAGAAGAAAGGGGCTGACAGGAAGCATTGCCAGACCTGCTTTTAGGTGGGGTATTGAATTAGTTCAATATATTTTCATCTTTACAGCTAGGGAATAGATATGTAAATGTGTTTCCTTCAATCCCATGAATCAATGAATCAATCAATCCAGTCATCATTCAACAAGTCTACTTGAAAGATTTGCTGTTCGTTGGACACTAAGAAGCAGGTGGGGGTGGAGTAGGATACAGGAAGGCAAATTCTGAAAGAATTTGAAATGCGCAGAGTGGTGGTGGAGTTGATAGGATGGAGCGCCATCCATAATTCATCTGTCAGGGCTCTGTGTTTGCATCTGTGAAGGGAGAAGGAAGGGAGTGGAGTGCAGAGGAGGAAGGGGTGAGGGGAGACTTCACAGAGAAGTGTTACTTAAGCTGGGCAGTGAAATATGTGTAGGATTTTTCTAGTCTGACAAAGGGGAAAGGCATCCCAAGCAGTGAAAATGGCATAAGCAGAGCAAAGGCCAGAATCCTTGGCATTCAGATGACAGCCAGAAATTGTCTCATTGGAATATAGGATGCTTGGGGAGGAGGAAGATGGAGGCTTGAGGCATGACAAGTGTTGGTCAGATTATGAAGGGTGTTAAATGTTGTGTATATGTGTATGTGTGTGGTTTTAGCACAAAAAATATGTTGTTGAGCATAGGAAAATAGTTGGCATGGTCTGTAGAAATAATGTGCTTATTATAAGTGCACTTTTTAAACAAAATGAAAATAAGCAAAATGTGTGAAACAAGCCACTGCTTCCATGATAAAAACATTTCTATCTCTTAAAGTTAATTCTGGTCCATGCCCCCACATACCCTGCTCTGCCCATTTATTTGTGGAATTTTATATACTAAACTAAAACTCTAAAAGAAAATGCTGAGAGAATCAGAAACTCTAAATACCCTGAAGGCAAACAGATGACTTTCCTTTGGCTCAGATGGTTCTTATCCTTTTTCTCTATACACCCCCTTGTCTCCTGGAAAACACACGCATGCACATATACACAATACAGATACATACACGCCCGTGTGCGTGAGAAGCTCAACTTTGAAAGTTCCCTCTTGATTACACGAAAATGACCAATGCCTCTCTTTTCACCTCTCAGGAAATAGCCTGCTGCATGTTGGGCCATTTGGCTGGCTCACCACATCAGTGATTTCCAGCGTCCCTTTGAGCACCACTCATGTGCAGCCACTGCCCTCAAACAAATATGTGTGCTTTGTCTTATGCAAGAAAAGCAAGGGTCTATTTCAGAGGGTTTTAATGAGGAAGAAATGAAACAGTGCTCTTCCTCCAAATCTTTCATAACATCTGGCAAGGCTTCTCTTGATGTGGATCACAGAGTTGCACATGTTTTTACTGTGATCAAATCTTTTCCATAGTGCAAGTGAGCTGCATAGTGCACAAAAAGGAATGGCCATTGTTATGATAGACATGCTATTTAGTTACCTCCCCGTGTCTTTAGTAGCATGCACTGGAACTCTGTGGCAGCAACATACTTCTTTCCCCAAACCTTCATATTTACTCAGGTATGAGGAAAGCAACACTGACTCAGAGACAAAGCTCCAGCCTAGGATTTCAGAAGACTTGAGCTCTTGTGAAAATTGGTTTCACCTCTCTGGACCAAACTTTTTCATCTATAAAATAAGAGGCTGAACAAAATAGTTCAGTGAGACAAATAGGAGAGCACGATGGTTGAAAACAGCTCCAGGAAGTGGTTCAAACCCATCTCTGTGCTTTACTAGTCATATGATCTTGGGTAAGGCATGTTGATTTATTGCATTTCATTTAAAAAAGAGGATAAAAATAGTTCCTAGCTCACAGGGATATGGGGAGAGATAAATTAGAAAACATGTGTAAAATGCTATGCCCAGCACGTGTGTGTTCACATGTGCATGCATGCTTGTGTTTCACAAATGGAGAAAACAAGATAGCAAAGAAAGGTTAGAGGTCTCGGTGAGACAGTGACAAAGCCCCTTTGCAGTCACTTAGGACTCTTTGATGTTCAATATAATGTTGTCCCTTGGAAGTAGGCAGTGAGTCACAGGTAAGATAGCTCTGTAGTAGGGGCTTTATCCAAATGCTTCCAGTAAAGAAGTTCTAAGGACCAGCCTGAGCAAAAGTGAGATTCCATCTCTACTAAAAATTGAAAAAACTAAGGCAAGAGGATTGCTTGAGCCCAAGAGTTGGAAGTTGCTATGAGCTATGATGCCACAACACTCTACCCAGGGCAACAGCCTAAGACTCTGTCGCAAAAAGGAAAAAAAAAATAAGTAAGTTCTAAGGAGAGTAATATACCCAGTCCCTAAATGGTGATTAAAAATGACTCACCAGGGAAAACCAATGGAGTATTACAACTCAGTAAGCAAATCCTTGCTGAATGAAAAAATGAAATAGTTTCTGTTTGGACAAGAACACTCATTACCACTAACTTGGCTTCATGTTTTATTAATTTCGGAAATAAATGGTAAATGATGTCAACTATCTTTTCCTAACCTCTTTCCTTTGGAATTGGAGAATTAGATGAGTTCAACCAACCTCTCATCAAGAGGTTGTGAAATAACAAACATAGTACAATGAGGAAGGATTTTCCTGGATAAAGTGCTGCAGACCCTACCTCCTTGGACTTAGAGGAAATGATTCATAGTCCTGGCTGTGGAATTCTCACAGGATTCATGGGTGGGGATGGAAAGGAATAATCCCTTCAACTGTGTGTTGTGTTTCTCAAGGTAAAGTCATCGATTACGCTGAGTTCATGACCTTCTCCTTAAAGAATGAGGCCACCTGACAGAGTGACCAAAAGATTGGGGGCTACAGTGAAATATTTTCCATTATGGACTGAGAAAGAAAAATTTACTAAAAAATGATCTAAAGTGGGAACAATAGATCTCAGTTCTCTCTTTTCTAATAAACTCTCTCATGATTCTTTGAATACTTCCCCTCTTCCCTGAAATCTGAGCCAACAGCAAAGTTACATGTTCAAGTGTACAAAACATGGTTCTTTCATCAGAGAAAGTATGAAGTAGGCTCATTAGTATGTGTTTATAGCCCTGAGTTTTATCATTATCGTCACTACAATGGCCTTCCTTTCTGTTCACAGTTTAATGTTTATTGTAACCATTTTCAGACTCTTGAAAGTCCCTGCTTTTAGCCCAACAGTACAAAATAATTTTTTCTACTTGGATAAATGGTAATTATCCTCACATGTGTGGAAGTGGCCCAGAACTTGGTTGGGCTATCACATGAGGAAAATACTGCCTTGGTTTGTGGTCATTGACTCATTTTTATAATGTTAAAATCCTTTGCGGCTTTATTTTTATATATACTTGAGATTGTCATAAGACCTGCCTATGTTCATATATCATCTATCAGCTCACTCAAACCATCCTAATAAATGTTTATTCTATTGTTTCACTTTTCTCCTGATCCTAGAGCAGATTGGAACATCTATCCAATGTTTCAGCACATTCCTGTTACCACCATGACTGAGTGTTCTTGGAAGACTTTCCATTTTTTTGCCTCTCAAAGTGTTGGCTACCTTCCAAAGAATGTACCTTTTGAGACAGTTGTTATCAGTCCTGGGTAGGTCCTCCTCGTCTCTACCACCTTACATATCTAATTTCTTATGACTCTAACACATTTGGTTTACTGGCCCCATCTGTCTAAATCATACCAAGATTACTTCTGCATAGCATTTTACATATTTCAGAGCACTTTTTCTGAGAACTTTGATGCCTAAATACTTTTACCAGCTTTGACTTAAGGCAGGGAAATGGCTGATGAGTGAGTGTTTTCTAATTTCAAGTTATATTCTAAAGGCAGACTGTGGGGCTGGTTTACCCTGGTTGTCTTCAATAATAACAAAGATACTGGGCAGACATAGTTTTGGATCTGTTTATAGCCAAGAGGATATATTAGTCTTTTCAGAGCACATATGGTCTAATTTTCAAGTGTATCTTGAAATATATCTTTCTTTATTCAAAAAGAAAGGCAACCTGGTATATGTGTGCATCTGCACTTCTGAAAAGTAGTATAAACAGATTTTTTTGTGTGTGTACTGGGATTCAATAGCCATTCCCATTCCACATTTTTGGAGACCCTGAACTATCTTGTTTATTCTGACATTCCTTAGAGAATCAGTCAGGTTACTTGCTAAATCAGTATCATATCTGCTATATGTCCTCCTCTCACTCTAATGGTTATGGATGAAAATTCTCTCTTTATTATTACTCATAATATTTGTAATAAAAAACAACATACCTACCAAACAAAAAAATTATTTGCACTTTTGAGAAACTTCTACTTTTAAACACACAATACTGCCTCATTGTGATTAATCTAAATCAACTGCAGGTGGTCCCCCAGCTTAAATTTACTGTTCATTCAGAAATATCATTGTACGTACTCACTACTGCAGCCAGTATTATGAGTTGTTCTTTTTATTAAAGATTGCTGGATGCAACAGCCCTCTGAATTAGGTTTGAGCTGGAGATGTAAATATTGAGATCATAAAGCATACTACTGAAAGTCCTTAGGGCATAACTTGCTATGTTAACTGAGGCTCTCTGGGTGATTTTATCTGGGAGTCCCTTGAATCGTGGGTTTTGGAGCTGGAGGAAATCCTCAAGATACGGTGTTCTATGTGGCCGCAAGATTGGAAGTCCACTGGGACTCCCTAGAAAGCAGAAATCACTATTTTAATACCTCTCTCACCTCTAAAACTTAATCCTATAATACAGGAAATTCTCCAAAGTGTAAATATAATTCAATTTTCCATTTCTGCAACATGAAAGATTTTGGAATGACCATAAATTTTCATAACCATACCAAATTACTTTTGTTGAGAATTTTGGATCAGTTCATTTACCTGCTCTGCAAACTTTTTCTCCTTAGAGGAGAGGTTTTTCTCCTAAGGACTGACCCAAGCAAAGCCAATCTGATTTTTCTTCTTAGAAATCTTGAATGGGTACATCCAGGTTCAGGTTACTCACTGTTGGGCTTTGAAGCTGGAAGGTTAACGGTTAACCTAGCTTGGGTTGGAATAACCATTTGCTGCCAATTGTATAAGAAGAAATAAAACTCCAGTTGGAAGAGAGAGGAAAAAAATAAAGTAGGTATAATGCAAAAAGCAGAGATGAGGATTATATGATCTCGAAGAGATGGAGATAGTAACTTGGAGTTCTGATGTCTCAATTACTGGTTCAATTACTACATAGTTGCCGGTAAGTTCCCACTGGGACTTAATTTAGTATGAGCAGTGTTATATTCTTTGGGAAAAATAAAGCTAGTTCAGTTTAAGACAAGGGCCTATTTGCTCCTGCACCCAAGTGGCTGACGTAGTTGCAGAAGAACACATAACGTGATTAGAGTCCACTTATATTTATGCCCCGAAATCTTAAGGGAAGGTGGAGTCTCTTGTCCTGCCAGGCAGACATCTTTGCTTTCCTAAATTAATTCATTCTTTTATTTGCTGAGACAACCATTTCATAATTTCTTCTTTTTTTCTCAAAATTCCAAGGCTCCCTCATCTTATTGTTCTCATCTAATGATCCTGATTTTCATCTCACTTTATTCATTCATTCATTTATTTTATAGAACAAATGAGAGAAAAATGACCACATCATGGTCACAGACAGCACATCCACCAATGGACCTGTATTTGTCCTTACTTACTCTACTTTTCTTCAAAGTGTGTTAACTACCCATATGCCTACAAAGGCAAACACCTCTTTATCTATACTGGGTTTCAGTTTCTTTTGCTTATTCAAAATCTTTATTTCTTCAATTCAAAATGTTTTCAACACAAAGAAATGATGATGGGGTGATGGGTCTGCTAATCACCTTGATTTGATAATCACCCATTGCATGCATGTATTAAGGTATTACATGTACCTCATAAATGTCCACAATTATTACGTGTCCATGAAAAAGAATACACAAAAAAGACTTTGCTCCTTCACTTAACTCCATTCTCCCCTTCTCTTGTATCATCAGTTTTTGACTCTTTATTTAGTCAACTACTGTAATAGTTCCCATCTTCACAAGAAATGAAAAAAAAATCTTTCTTGGTCTGGAGTGTTTCCCTACTATCATTCCATTTCTCTTCCTTTTATAGCAAATTTCCTTGAAATTATTGTTCATTCTCCTATCTCCATTTTTATCTTTTCATGCCAGTCTCTTTAGCTTTCATCACCACCCACACCCTACTCAGCTGAAGGTCAGCAATGATCTCCATGTCCTTAAACCCTATGGCAGTTCCAAACTTTATTTTGCTTGGCTTTTTATCTGCTTTCTACAGAATTGATAACTTTCTTCTTAAGGCACTTTCCATGTGTACTGTGTAAGAAAGTATACTGTCTGGGTTATTCTGTTTTCTGTTTTTTTGGTTTTTTTTTTCTTTTTCTCCAGCCTATTTTATTGTCTCTCTTCAATTCCATACCCTATTTCATTCATCTTTGTTATCACTATTTTCATGCTTGATTGTTCTATCACCAAATTTGTTAAGTTGGGAAGTATCCTTTTCTCAGGGTGGCTCTAGGTTAAAGTTGTTCAAAAGAGGAAGTTACATGGGATTGGGGAAGTGGAGGGTGTGGTGAAGCTTATAATCAGAGAAATAGTGGAGTATACAGGGTTCCCCAAATTATTACTAGTCTATCACAGAAAAGACATAAATGTCCTATACACACCATGACCCATGAAGTCTGACAGGCTTGCTTCTTCAGAAAGCTGAATGTGTTAAAAGCTCTCCTGCTCCTTTCTCAATTATAAAGTTAGCTTAAAAGAAGAAGGAAATGCCCACTTTCTTTTTTTTTTTTTTTTTTTGCAGTTTTTGGCCAGGGCTGGGTTTGAACCCACCACCTCCAGCATATGGGGCCGGCGTCCTACTCCTTTGAGCCACAGGTACTGCCCTGGAAATGCCCACTTTCTTATAGTAAAAATAAGCAAAACAAGAGATCACTGGGTTCAGAACACGCTAAGGAAGATTTACACTAAAGACCAAGGTCTGTATACTAAAGGGCTCAGAGAACAAATTTGCCTGCTAGTAATGTTGAAATCAGTCAGAGGCCTTACCTCTGCAGGCCGACTCAGTGCATCTAAGCCAGCTCTCTGCTAAGCTTCCCAAAGGGGAGGGAGATGAGCCCCTAAAGTCATCTAGATTCATCTCTCAGTAATATCCCTTACAAAGAAAAGAAATAGTTCCTGCCTCTGCCCTTCCTATAGTTCTAAAGTGCATCTGGTTATTCATTTTGCCTGAGAAAAATGGCCATATTTAGAGGCCTGCACTGATTTATGGATAATGGCTAATGATCTGAATGGGAAAGTCAGGAATATAATTTAAAAAAATTGGTGTTGGCTATTGGAGTGGCTTACAACTATAATCTTAGCACTGTGGGAGGTCAAGGCAGGAGGATAGCTTGAGCTCAGGAATTCAAGAGCAGCCTAAGGATTATGAGACCCTGTATCTACTAAAAATAAAAAAAAATATAGCTGATCATTATGGTACACCTGTAGTCCCAGCAACTCGGGAGGCTGAAGCAGGAGGATCTCTTGAACCCAGGAGTTTGAGATTGCTGTGAGCTACTCTGATGCCATGGCACTCTAGCCCAGGTGACAGAGTGACATGTCTCACAAAACTTGGTGGTAAGTGTCAGGAAGTGGTGTATGAATAGACCTGTCCAAAATGCACACAGGTGTACAGGTATTTGTGTGCCATGTGATTGCTTACCATGGAGTACATTCAGTGGAAGTGGAGATTAATAATCACATGGACATGATGACCCATGCTGTGGATATTAGTTACCCTCTTTCCCTGTCTCTAACTGTGCCTAACAGCTTCATGATTCAGGTGGCCCTGGTATCAGGGATGGAGGCTATAATGTGGGCTCAGCAACATGGACTTCCACTTAGGATGATCAGTTAGGCATCAGCCAGTCTACTGAGTGCCCAATCTACCAGCAGCACTGACCAACTAGGCCCTCACTATGTCATCATTCCCAATTGATGGTAGAAGGTTAATTATATTGTATTATTCCATCATGGAAGGAATGGCATTTTGTTCTCAGTGAAATAGACTTGCTATGGGTATGAATTTGTCTTTCTTGTGTGAAGATTCTCCCAAAACTATCACCCACAGATTTCCAAAATGCTGTATTTAGTGTTACAGTTTTATACTCAGAATTAGTTTTGTCTGTAGAAGTTATTTAGCATAAAATTTACTAGCCATATTAGGATCCCCATTATCTTGATGCAATTGACCTGAGAGGATGATAGAATGTCTTTTCAGTTTTGGTGTCAAATGTACAGCACTATTTAGCAGATCTGGAGTAAAACTCATCAGGATGCAGCAGTACATGTTTTGAACCCACAACCTTCTCTTACAAACAAGACTTATGAGTCCAGGAACCAAGGGGTAGACATGGAAATGGTTGTTCCCTTTTACCTTTAATGTTCTTTGGCAAAGTTTATCCCCAAAAGTTTGGACTCTGCTAACTTATAGTTCTTACAGTTCTTAAATTAAGACTACTTTTATCAGAGGACACAATGATTCACCAGACTGGAAGCTGACACTATAGGGTGGCCACAAAGTTCATGTGCAATTTTTAAGTGCATACTATTTTAAATTGTTCATAAACTTTATGGCCACCCTGTATTACTTGGTCATTTGGGGGTTTTCATGCCAGTGAACCGACAGGCAAAATAAAGGGTTCTTGCACTAGTAGATGATTGCTTCTAACGAGGAGAAATTGGGTTGCTGCTATGCTACAAGAGCAGAGAAGAGTATGTCTGGAAAGCATAAAGCCTTGGATGACTTAGTATTCCCTATACCTTGTGTTAAAGTTAATGTGAAACTGTAATGATCCATACAAGTAGGATCAATAATTCCCAGACCTAAAAGAAATAAATGTCTGGGTCATCCTGTGATCAAACACATGTGATGATTAATGTTGTGTATTAATTTGACTTGGTCATGGAATGACCAGACACTTACTTGATCAAACATTATTCTGGATATGTTTTTGAGAGTGTTTCTGGGTGAGATTAGCATCTGAACTGGTGGGTAGGCTGAGGAAAGTAGATGGCTTTCCCTAATGTGAGGAGGCCTCAACCACTCAATTAGAGACCTGACTAGAACAAAAGGCTGTGCAGTAAGAGGGAATTTCTCCTGCCCAACTACTTGAGCTGGGCATTGGTCTTTTAGGCTTTTAGACTTGTACTGAAATATTGACTCTTCTTGGATCTCAGGCCTGCTGGCTTACAGACTGGAGCTTGTACCATTGGCTTTCCTGGTCCTTAGGCCTTTGGATGTAGACTGGAACTACACATCTGCTTTGCCGGGTCTCCAGCATACCAACTGCAAGTCTCAGAACTCATCAGTTTCCATAATTATATGAGTCAATTCCTTATAATGAATCCTCTTCTCTTGCTGTCTCTCCTCATATATATGTATATAATAAAATCTATCTATCTGTTGGTTATATTTTTCTGGAAAATTCTAATACGGTAGGAAACCAGGACCAGCCAAGGTGAAGGTGAATAAACAGTTAATTAAATGTGATTCTTTCCCTTCAAATATTTACAATACCAGAGGGAGGGTTAACTTATATAGCCTTCCCTTCTTCCATATAGCCCACCAGTAACATTAAATCCTTCCCTTTTAGTTCAAGAATTTTTATACATAAGAAACATAACACCATATGAAGTAGCCCAGGTGAAAGGGATTTATTCCATAAGTTTCCAATGGAACCCAATTATAGAAAGTATGGCTAGCCCTTGGGGACCAGCAAAGCCTCTCAGAACCATCTCTGCTTCTCATTTTTGAGATGTACTCTTTATTATCCCTGTCCCTTTCTGTGCATCTCCTTTATTTTCTATGCATCCTAGATTTTCTACTTTGTCTATGTTTTTTTCATGGCCTCATCAGGTCTACTGAGTGTTTTTTTAGGGTACATGAGCTCTTAGTTCTTGGCTCTGTGTTTTGGCCCCTATGTCCCAGTTCCCAATTCTGAGGGAATATTGTTGGTCTGGTCCATTAACTATGATGTAGTTTTGGGATCCCTTGGTACCCAGGACTTCCCAGTTTGTTATGTGAGTAGATCAGGGGATGTGAGTACAAGTGAAATGGTAGTCACCTCTAATACCATAACACTCTGTTATGTTTTCTTTAATCAATAACTGGGTAGCCACTCTGCTTGTCTGGGGCCAGTATTCACGACTGTCCTCTACAGCACACATTCCCATAGATGTGTGTACCCAGCCTCATCTTCCCTCCATGCCCATAGTGGGCCCCTCCCTTGGTAGGGCCCACTATGGGCATGGAGGGCTCTTTTAGTGAGATATCCAGTGGTTCATACTTAATAAAGTAGCTCCTTCATGAGTTAGAGTCCTTAACACAAATAAGATGAGCCCTATTTATGCAGCAAAATAATAGTGGTGACAATGGCAATGGTGGTTCGGGTAGTGACAGAGAAAGCCATCACTCAGGGGGTTAGCCATGCTGCCACACCCTATCTCATCAAAGGCAGTTTTGGGCCACTGATTGGTACATAATTCAAAAAGAATGGCCAATTGGCAGCAAAACTAAATAATCTTGAGACCATATTTATTACTATATGTTTTCCATCCATGGATTTGAAGTGGTTGTTTTATTCTCGTAGGCTGCTGTTCCATATGTGTGTGCATGAATAATCTTAATGGTAACAGCTGCTGAGGATGTGTAGGCAGTGTGCAGAGAGAGAGTCAGGTGAGGCCAGCTTAGCTGGCAGTGTGCCACAGGGGGTTTCTGCTGAAACTGGAGCCCTACTGTATGTCATGTTAGAATCAAACCTCCTATTGCTGAAAATCACAGTGCCTCTGAACTTAGCATTATCAGATAAGCTGCCAGAAAATAACATCGTAGATATTCATTTAATAGGAGGCAGGGGCATTGATAGAGCTGTCTCTCTTTGAAAATTTCTACAAGAAGGCACAGCTGAACTCATGAATGACAAAACTATGGTAGACCCAGCAGAGAGACAGAAGCTATGGCTATGGCAGAAACAAAGGATGTGGGAAACTTTGAAATGTGTTCCCTTTTCAGAGCATTAAACAAACGCATGGCAGGGACTAGACCCCTAATTATATTCTGGCTCTGTGCTCACAAACAAGCACCATATGAAAAGCAAAGCATCTTTGGCTTAAGAAAAGATAAACGAATAACTATAGGAAAGCACAGGGATATTCTAGAAATTATCCCAACAGCTACTTGCCCTAAGAACAGGGCACTAGGCTGGTTCCTGAGATTTAAAGATGCACAGTGTGAATGCCTGCCCCCACAGAAGCTGTGAGGATACTGATCATGATAGTCTTCTGTCCTTAGTCTCCACAGTATACTTTTCCTCTTCTCTCCCACTGCTTTTTATCCCAGGCCTGGTTCCATCATCTCAGGCGTCACCGAAAAGTCTTTAGGGGTTGTCTTTCCATTCTTCACATTGTGGCATTACCTAATAGGTACAATCTGAATTCTATAGCTTCATGTTCAAGGCCCTCCTTAATACAGCACCTTCTAACTCATCACCATATCCAGCCTCATCATCCTTTCTCACCAACAGTGGACCCCTGTCTCACTGAGGGGTCTGAGGGGCCTCTCTTAATTGTTCTGCCTGAATAATGCTCTTATTATATTATGAAAAATAAGTCAGTAACCCTCATACCCTCAAATACTGAAGAATGCTTCTCCAGCCTTTCTTTGAACTTAATACTTTAATTTTCCTCTTATTCTCCTTAGCATAAGAAATTTATGCTTATACTAATGACACCTGAGTGGCAGGATATTTACTTGTTGGAATGAATGTTGGGCAGTTTCCATATGACCTAAATGCGTTGCTGTGTTGTATGAGTAAGAGTTGTCACAAAAAGACATTGCTTCTATTTCTATGTGTCTTTCCGTTTTTACCTTCATGCCTTTATATATAATATTCCATTTATTTTTAAATAAATCTTTTCAGCCTATGCATCCCAATTTTACCAATTAACAAATGAATTCAATCAGTTGGCTAGTATGTATTGGCAACTTATACTTACTTAGGCCACATTTGCCCAGAGTTTGAAATTAGATCACAATGACAGTAAACACGTTTTATGGCATCTTGTATCACCAGTTAATGCAAGGCTTCTAGGTTCTTGGAAAGCCTCATCTTTCAAAGGGACCTTGTCTTAGTCTGTCTAGACAGCTATAACAAAATACAACACATGGCTATCTTATAAACAAACAAAAAAAAAAACAAAAACTTATTTCTGAATTGTGGTTCTGGAAACTGGGAAATCCAAGATTAAGGCCCAGCAGATCCTTTGTCTGGTGAGAGTTTATGGTTCATAGACAGTGACTTCTTACTGTGTCCTCACATGGTGGAAGGGGCTAACTAGCTCCCTCAGGCATTTTTATAAGGGCTCTGGTCAATTATTAGGCCTCTACTCTAACAACCTAATCACCTCCCAAAATTCACCCTCACTAACACCACCACATTTGTGATTAAATTTTAAGGTAGGAATTTTGAGGGCACATGTGTTCAGACCATAACAGTCTTTTTCAGTATTCTCAAAAACAAAAGTTGTCAGTTACTAAGTCCCTATTTCTTATTCTGGACTCCTGTGCTGGATGCTGCCAAATCCTCCAGGCACCTTTGTCCCGCCCCCTGAAAACCCTCTGCTCCGGCCAGCATTGCTGCCTAAGTGGAAACACGGCTGTCCCCGTCAGGCTCTCCAGTTGCTTCTGATCACCAGTGCTCTACTTCTCTGGGTCCTACCCCTACCACTGTGGTTTCTCTGGAGATATGATGGTGCCAGAGCAATGGCTTTTGTTTTGGCACAGATGTAGACAATGTCTTAATCACTAACCATTTTGTTATCATCTCTGAGAAGAATACCAAAGCAATATGGCTTTTGTTCCGAGCCCTTGTTGGTTGAACTAATAGCTCAAGCTGCCATAGGAATCAGATATGCCTCAGGAGTCCAGAAGGAGGGGTATTTGGCTGGATATTCATACCACAATACTGGACAAGTCCTAATAGTTTAGGATCCCTTTCTCTTAGCAGAGGTGCTTTCCAAGGAAATTCTCAAGACCCTCATGAGGATGATATTCCAGTGGCCTGCTCCATGAGTTCACTTCTCCTAACAAGACAGCTCACAGTGCTACTTGGGGCACAGACATGTATATTATTTAATAGATTTTGTCACTAGTGTGACTTTGGTCATATTGCTTAATATTATCAGGTCTAAATTTGATCACCTAGATGATTTCTAAAGTCTTTTTAAGTGTTGAAATTCCATGGCTGTAGACATTTGGTTGGCTGTCTCTTCTCAGTATGATGAATTAAACCCCTATGAGATAATTGCTTCATGCAGAAAACAACTATATGACTTGGTCATAAAACAAAAAGTGCCTACATGAAGGCACTAGGAAATGAACAAAAGCATACAGATTCTAGAAGGGACTATATACTCACTTGGAGAAAGGGAGTTGCAGTACTACACAACTGCCCTGTCTCCACTGCTTTTAGACAACAGATAAGTGCACAGAACTTAGTGGAAAAAACTCCCTCCTTTCTGGGTTGAAGCACAAGAAAAATAAAGCTGGAACTGAATGTTGAGGATTGTAGGGGAATCACAGAAGGGAAAGAGCCAGTGAAGAACTCCCTAAATTCTATCTACTCACGTGCATGGAGCAGACTAAGACATTTAGCCAGAGATTTAAAAAAAAAAAATTATATATATATATACTGAGACCAGGGCTGTTACCTGAATGTACTGAGAGAACAGAAGCAGATAGGCCATGGTAGACAATGTAAGGTAACTTGGGGGAGGTAAGGTTGGAAATGTACAAGTAGGTTCTTATCTCTGCAGGTCTTAGACGGCTCTAAGTCCATTTCATGGTGGTGAACACAGCAGAAGTGAAACACCAGTGAAATAATCTGTATCCCTCTGGCCTGGGATGATAAAAAGAGAAGGCAGGAAATCATGGATAATGAAGACAGTTGGGGAATCCCAGAAGGACAAGAGCCGAGAGAGAACCCCAAACCTGTCTACCTGCATCTGTACTTGCCTTTCAACTATAACACCTGTGTGACACAGATTCAAAGCAGCTCATCTGCTTGAAGACAAAAGAGCTAAAGACAAGCTCAAGCTTCTGTCCAAGAAAGAGTTTGAAGTTCAATCTTAGCCAAGAAAATTATTCACTGAAGTGAAAAAACAAGGCAGTACCTAATTGGGAAGACTTCATATGTCCCTCAACATATGAAGAATAAAGGAACAGGGAAACATACTCAAGAGAAAAGAAAACCAACCAAGTTCAACTTTGAGATGAAACTGATGTTGAAATTAACACAAGGATTTTTTTTAAGAAAAAAAATCACATCTCAGCAGTGTAAAAGAAAGTATTTACAGAGAAATAGAAACAATAATAAAATCAAAATACAAATTCTAGATAAATATCTTCTTTATATCTACGTCTTTATGAAGATTTTAGGAAAGAGGATGCTTTGTTTCAACCAGGCCATTTATAAAACTGAGCCAACTCAGATAATACTTTCTTAGATTTTTGCCTTCTTGCCAAGATTTCTTCCACCTGAGATTTGAGTAGTAGTCAGGCATTAGAAGATGTCCTTTGATTATTTTTCATTAAAAAAATTGGTAAAATCATTTTGCAACAATAAGAATTTATGATCTCATGTCTCTCTTGACATAGCTGGAATTCTCTGGTTATTCTCTCTTGGCCATCTGATACATACACACACCCCCATAAAATAGATGACATCATTAATTACTACATCTTCAGGATTTACTTTGCCTCCAGATTTCTTTTCATAATTTTTTGGGAGTCCTCATATCTTTGTTCTTATTCTTTAACAAATAGATGTAGTAAAACCTAAACTGTTCTCCATATATAGAGAAAGTAATTTCCAAGTTTGTTAATCTGGGAAAAAAAACATGAGTACTAACAGCAATGTCTGTTTGATTTATTTATTCATAAGCACTAAGTGAAAGACCATCATGCATTAGAAGCAGTACTTGATGCATTGAGATATGTGGAAAAATGGTAATGGAAGGACCTCCATGAGTGAGTAATATACAACTGGTAGCTGTATTGCTTGGAGCTTGATAAATATATATGTGGTATATATATTAATTTTAAGGTCCTCTTTAATTTTCCTTTGTAATTTTTGGTAGTTTTCAGTATTCAGGTTTTACATATCATTTGTTAAGCTTATACCTAAGTATTTTTATGCTAATATTAATAAAGTTGTTTACTTTCATTTCGTCAATTTTTGCATATTGATCCTGAATCTTGCAGCCTTGCTAAGTTAATTGTGATTCTAGTGGCTTTTTTAATGGATTCTCTATGGTTTTCTACATGCATAAACACGTCATCTGTAAATAAGAACAGCTTTATTTTTTCCTTTCCAATCTAGAACTTTAAATGTATTATTAGGGAGAAAAAAGTCTTAAAACAATGACCTAATCTTCTAAGAATTAAAAAAAAGAAGAAGCACAAATTAAATGCAAAAAAAGCACAGAAGAGAGGAGTAGAAATTTCTGAAATAAAAAGCAATTATTGAAAAATATTCAATAATAACGAAACCAAAAGTTATTTGTGGGGGGCCATCAATAAAATTTGCATCCTCCTAGCCAGAATAATCAAGACAACAGGAAAAAAATGCAGAAATTACAAATATCAATACTAAAAGAGAAGATATTATTATAGTTTCTTAGATGCTGGGAGGATAATAACAAAATATAGACAATGTTATGTTAATAAATACGGGTCACTTTTAGTATGGCACCTTCCAAAGAATTTGTTTATCTTACCTAAATTGTGCTACGACTCAACTTTCTAATATAAGAAGTTCAAGTAAAAAAAAAGTTATTCATTCATGTCAGGAAACTTGCTTGCAGCTTTATGTACATTTTCACTCAGAACCCTGAGACAACTATAACCTGAGACCTTACCTTAAATTTAAAAAGTGCAAACTTTGAGGCTCAGAGGGGGTTGAATGATTTGATTGCTGAGATTCTACCTATGGATCTGCCTAATTCTGAATCCCCATTTCTTTTATCAAAATCTCAATATTTTAAGTATTTGTGTCTATTTCCCCATGGAGAAAACACTGGGACAAGCCTTCTCCTATTAGGCTGGATCCAACTTAAACTGAAAGCTTCCCCACTGCTGCCTAGCCTCTTCTTAACACTCTCCACTCCTTTTACAGAGGCTTTGTTTCCACAAAAATTGACAGGAGTTGGGCATAAGCTGCCCTCTTCAGATGTGGCAGAAATTCTTCAGATGCCAAAGTCCCCACTCCTTCCTGGTATTTCCCACCAGTGTCCCTAAGTGCCCATGGCCCTTTGTCATTGCGCTTGCACTATTGCTCCTCTTATGACAGAGTTAAGAGGGATCTGAGATATTTTTTGTTCCCTCACTATGTAGGAAATGGAATGTGGACGGAGGGAGCCCCTGATTTCACTTAGCTGGCCTGACTCTATTATCTGCTTGCCCTGGAGACATTTGTGTTTTTGATTCCTACGATACTCTGTGAGCCTGTCCAGGTGACAACTAGCTCATTTGATAAACTTGTCTCTGTTGATATTGATGAGGTTAGGAACCCTCTCTGCCCTAATTATTTGTAGACTGTCTTCTTTTTTTTCTACACTTTGTATTTGTTTTTTAAATCAGCAGTGCCCAAATACTGAATCAGCTTCCAAAGCACAGACATCTGGAAAACTGGTTAGAAATACAGATTTCCTAAGCCCTATCTCTAGAGATTCTAATTCCGTGGGTTTAGGATAGGGTCTAGGAAACTTTTTCTTAATAAGCTTCCCAGACAAACCTGATGGGCAGCCATGTTTAGGAAGTACAGACAAAAGAATAATTCTGCAAAAAATAGCATATTTTAGAACAAGTAGAAGACTGATATAGAAGATCATTTGTAAGAGGCAGGGACTCAGTACTCACATGAACTCCACTAACCCAAACTAGTAAGATATGTTGAATGAGCCTTAAGGATAAGTTTTATGTAATAGATACCATTGTGAGATTACTCTCTCTCCCATCCCATACATACTCTGGGCTAGTTACCAACCTATTTCTATAAACTCTAAGAAAAAACAGATTCGAGTGGCTGGGGGATAAAGCACAGCTTCCAAAGCATTCACTGTACAGACAGGGACTCAGTTAAGTCTTTTTTTTTTTTTTTTTTATTGTTGGGGATTCATTGAGGGTACAATAAGCCAGTTACACTGATTGCAATTGTTAGGTAAAGTCCCTCTTGCAATCATGTCTTGCCCCCATAAAGTGTGACACACACTAAAGCCCCATCCCCCTCCCTCCCTCCCTCTTTCTGCTTCCCCCCCATAACCTTAATTGTCATTAATTGTCCTCATATCAAGATTGAGTACATAGGATTCATGCTTCTCCATTCTTGTGATGCTTTACTAGGAATAATGTCTTCCACTTCCATCCAGGTTAATACGAAGGATGTAAAGTCTCCATTTTTTTTAATGGCTGAATAGTATTCCATGGTATACATATACCACAGCTTGTTAATCCATTCCTGGGTTGGTGGGCATTTAGGCTGTTTCCACATTTTGGCGATTGTAAATTGAGCTTCAATAAACAGTCTAGTACAAGTGTCCTTATGATAAAAGGATTTCTTTCCTTCTGTGTAGATGCCCAGTAATGGGATTGCAGGATCAAATGGGAGGTCTAGCTTGAGTGCTTTGAGGTTTCTCCATACTTCCTTCCAGAAAGGTTGTACTAGTTTGCAGTCCCACCAGCAGTGTAAAAGTGTTCCCTTCTCTCCACATCCACGCCAGCATCTGCAGTTTTGAGATTTTGTGATGTGGGCCATTCTCACTGGGTTTAGATGATATCTCAGGGTTGTTTTTATTTGCATTTCTCTAATATATAGAGATAATGAACATTTTTTCATGTGTTTGTTAGCCATTCGTCTGTCGTCTTTAGAGAAAGTTCTATTCATGTCTCTTGCCCATTGATATATGGGATTGTTGGCTTTTTTCATGTGGATTAATTTGAGTTCACTATAGATCCTAGTTATCAAGCTTTTGTCTGATTGAAAATATGCAAATATCCTTTCCCATTGTGTAGGTTGTCTCTTTGCTTTGGTTATTGTGTCCTTAGCTGTACAGAAGCTTTTCAGTTTAATGAAGTCCCATTTGTTTATTTTTGTTGTTGTTGCAATTGCCATGGCAGTCTTCTTCATGAAGTCTTCCCCCAGGCCAATATCTTCCAGTGTTTTTCCTATGCTTTCTTTGAGGATTTTTATTGTTTCATGCCTTAAATTTAAGTCCTTTATCCATCTTGAATCAATTTTTGTGAGTGGGGAAAGGTGTGGGTCCAGTTTCAGTCTTTTACATGTAAACATCCAGTTCTCCCAACACCATTTATTGAATAGGGAGTCTTTCCCCCAAGGTAAGTTCTTGTTTGGTTTATCGAAGATCAGGTGGTTGTAAGATGTTAGTTTCATTTCTTGGTGTTCAATTCGATTCTAAGTGTCTATGTCTCTGTTTTTGTGCCAGTACCATGCTGTCTTGACCACTATGGCTTTGTAGTACAGACTAAAATCTGGTATGCTGATGCCCCCAGTTTTATTTTTGTTACTAAGAACTGCCTTAGCTATACAGGGTTTTTTCCGGTTCCATACAAAACACAGAATCATTTTTTCCAAATCTTGAAAGTACGATGTAGGTACTTTGATAGGAATGGTGTTGAATAGGTAGATTGCTTTGGGAAGTATAGACATTTTAACAATGTTGATTCTTCCCATCCATGAGCATGGTATGTTCTTCCATTTGTTAATATCCTCTGCTATTTCCTTTCTGAGGATTTCATAGTTTTCTTTATAGAGGTCCTTCACCTCCTTCGTTAGGTATATTCCTAGGTATTTCATTTTCTTTGAAACTATGGTGAAGGGAGTTGTGTCCTTAATTAGCTTCTTATCTTGACTGTTATTGGTGTACAAAAAGGCTACTGACTTGTGGACCTTGATTTTATATCCTGAAACATTACTGTATTTTTTGATGACTTCTAGGAGTCTTGTGGTTGAGTCTTTGGGGTTCTCTAAGGATAAGATCATGTCATCAGCAAAGAGGGAGAGTTTGACCTCCTCTGCTCCCATTTGGATTCCCTTTATTTCCTTGTCTTGCCTAATTGTATTGGCTAGAACTTCCAGCACTATGTTGAATAGTAAAGGTGACAGAGGACAACATTGTCTGGTTCCAGTTCTAAGAGGAAATGCTTTCAGTTTTACTCCATTCAGTAAAATATTGGCTGTGGGTTTGTCATAGATAGCTTCAATCAGTTTTAGAAATGTGCCACCTATGCCTATACTCTTCAGTGTTCTAATTAGAAAAGGATGCTGGATTTTATCAAATGCTTTTTCTGCATCTATTGAGAGGATCATGTGATCTTTATTTTTGCCTCTGTTAATATGGTGGATAACGTTTATAGACTTGCGTATGTTAAACCAGCCTTGCATGCCTGGGATGAAGCCTACCTGATCATGATGAATGACTTTTTTGATGATAAGCTGTAATCTATTGGCTAGGATTTTGTTGAGAATTTTTGCATCTATATTCATGAGTGAGATTGGTCTGAAATTCTCCTTTTTGTTTGGGTCTTTTCCTGGTTTTGGTATCAGGGTGATGTTTGCTTCATAGAATGTGTTGGGGAAGATTCCTTCTTCCTCAAGTTTTTGGAATAATTTCTGCAGTACAGGAATAAGCTCTTCCTTGAAGGTTTGATAGAATTCTGGAGTGAAGCCATCTGGACCAGGGCATTTTTTAGTTGGAAGCTTTTTTATTGTTTCTTTGATCTCAGTGCTTGAAATTGGTCTGTTCAGGAGGTCTATTTCTTCCTGGCTAAGTCTAGGGAGAGGGTGTGATTCCAAATATTGATCCATTTCCTTCACATTGTCAAATTTCTGGGCATAGAGTTTCTGGTAGTATTCAGAGATGATCTCTTGTATCTCTGTGGGATTAGTTGTTATTTCCCCTTTATCCTTTCTGATTGAGGTTACTAGAAATTTTACTTTTCTATTTCTAGTTAGTCTGGCCAATGGTTTATCTATTTTATTTATTTTTTCAAAAAACCAACTCCTTGTTTCATTAATTTTCTGAATGATTCTTTTATTTTCAATTTCATTGATCTCTGATTTGATTTTGGATATTTCTTTTCTTCTACTGAGTTTAGGCTTAGATTGTTCTTCTTTTTCCAATTCCATAAGATCTCTTGTGAGATTGTTGATGTGCTCTCTTTCTGTTTTTCGAATGTAGGCATCTAAAGCAATGAATTTTCCTCTCAAAACTGCTTTTGCAGTATCCCACAGGTTTTGGTAGCTTGTGTTTTCATTGTTGTTATACTCAAGGAAGTTAATGATTTCCTGTTTTATTTCTTCCTGCACCCATCTGTTATTCAACAGAAGATTGCTTAATTTCCATGCCTTTGGGTGAGGTCGAGCATTTTTGTTAGAGTTGAGTTCCACCTTTAGTGCTTTATGGTCTGAAAAGATACAAGGTAAAATTTCAATTCTTTTGATTCTGTTGATATTTGTTTTGTGTCCCAGGATATGATCAATTTTGGAGAATGTTCCATGGGGTGATGAGAAGAATGTATATTCTTTATCTTTGGGGTGGAGTGTTCTATATGCGTCTATCAAGCATAGTTGTTCTAGGGTCTCATTTAAATCTCTTATATCTTTGTTTAATTTCTGTTTAGAGGATCTGTCCAGCTCTGTAAGAGGAGTGTTAAAGTCCCCTGTTATGATGGTATTATCAGATATCATATTGCTCAGACTGAGTAAGGTCTGCTTCAAGAATCTGGGAGCATTTAAATTGGGTGCATAAATATTTAGAATGGAAATGTCTTCTTGTTGTATTTTTCCCTTGACCAATATAAAGTGACCATCTTTGTCTTTTTTGACTTTAGTTGCTTTAAATCCACATGTATCTGAAAATAAGATTGCAACTCCTCTTTTCTTCTGAATTCCATTTACCTGAAAAATTGTCTTCCAACCCTTGACTCGGACCTTGAATTTGTCTTTTGAAGCCAGGTGTGTTTCTTGCAGACAGCAAATGGATGGCTTGTGTTTTTTAATCCAGTCAGCCAATCTATGTCTCTTCAGTGAGGAATTCAAGCCATTAACATTTATTGAGATAATTGATAAGTGTGGTAGTATTCTATTCGTCTTATTTGGTGAGAGTCCATTGCTTAGTTATTGCTTAGTTTTATCTTTTGCATCAGTGTGGAGGTTAGGTTCTGTCCTTTGATTTCTGAGTTCTTACTTTGCTGCTGATCCATTGTGGTGGTCAGTGTGCAGAACAGGTTGAAGTATTTCCTGTAGAGCTGGTCTTGTTGTGGCGAATTTCCTCAATGTTTGTATATCCATAAATGATTTGATTTCTCCGTCAATTTTTAAGCTTAGCTTAGCAGGGTACAGAATTGTGGGCTGAAAATTGTTCCGTTTAAGTAGATTAAAGGTAGATGACCATTGTCTTCTTGCTTGGAAAGTTCCATTAGAGTAGTCTGCGGTCACTGTGATGGATTTGCCCCTGTAGGTCAACTGGCGCTTACTCCTGGCAGCTTGCAGAATCTTTTCTTTTGTCTTGACTTTGGACAGGTTCATCACAATGTGTCTTGGAGAAGCTCGGTTAGAGTTGAAGCGACCTGGGGTCCGATAGCCCTCTGAAAGCAGTGTGTCAGACTCTTTGGTGATGTTTGGGAAATTTTCTTTTATAATATTCTCTAGTATGGCTTCCATTCCTCTGGGGCATTCTTCTTCCCCTTCTGGAATTCCTATTACTCGTATGTCGGAACGCTTCATAAAGTCCCATAATTCTGACAGTGAACGTTCTGCTTTCTCGCTCTTCTTTTCTGCCTCTTTTACTGTCTGAGTTATCTCAAGAACTTTGTCTTCTACCTCTGAAATTCTTTCTTCTGCATGGTCTAACCTGTTGCTGATACTTTCCATTGCATCTTTAAGTTCCCTAATTGACTGTTTCAGTTCCTTCAGGTCTGCTATATCCTTTTTATATTCTTCATATCGTTCATCTCTTATTTGATTCTGTTTTTGGATTTCCTTTTTGTTATTTTCCACTTTATTAGCAATTTCCTTCATTGTTTCCATCATTTCTTTCATTGTTTTCAACATGTGTATTCTAAATTCTCTTTCTGTCATTCCTAACATTTCTTTGTAGGTGGAATCCTCTGCAGTAGCTACCTCATGGTCCCTTGGTGGGGTTGTTCTGGACTGGTTCCTCATGTTGCCTGGAGTTTTCTGCTGGTTCTTCCTCATGAGTGATTTCTATTATCTGTTTCCTTGCCCTAATTTTCCTTTCACTTCCTCTTGCTCTTTAAGTTCTTGTGCCTATGGACTAAGGGTTACAGGACCAGATGGGTGAGAAGGTTGAAGAGCAAAAAAGGGATGAAAGAAAGGAGGACCGAGTGATAAGAAAAGATAGAGAAAGGAGAGGGGGTGGGTATAAGGAATATTTACAAAAAGAAAAGAGGCGCAGAAAGAGGGAGACAGGGCAATATAGGTGTACAGTAGGGTACTTTGACACAACCTTAAAAAACCCCACCTTCTGGGGTGCCCAGTTGGGTGGTTCCCTTGAGGTCAGCAGCTCTTTGCTAACCTGATCAGACACAGTACCCCACCTCCACCAAGTAGAGGGGAAAGACAAAAATGCTATAAATCAAACCAAAAGAAGAAAACAGAAAACTTTACGGGGATAAAATTGGGTGAAAAACCAAATGATAGTGGTAGAAACACTAGCAAAAATGAAGTTGTAGTTATTAAAAAAGGCAGCAATGGGAAATTATAATTAAACTAGAAAAATTGAGAAAGAAAAAGGGATCTGTATGGAAAAGATTGAAATTAAAAAACAAAAGAACATCAACAACATCAAAATAAACAAAAAAACTAACCAAACAAAAAAAAGAAAAAAATACACAACCAAAAACAAAGCAGTTTGTATATTTTATTGAATATTGTCTGGGCAACACGTGGTCTTCTGGGGTATGAGATGTTAATCACAGTTCTGATACGACTGGAGGCTGCTGATTTCTCAAACCCCAGCAGGTAGACACCCTAAATCTCTCTTCAGCCCAGTTAAAAGGCACTTTGAACTTGTAAACTTGCTGAGCAGAAGCTTTCCCAGCTTTCTCGCTGGAATCACTGCTGAAGTGGCTATCCACTTACCCAGTGTGCCAAAACCGGTCTCACTCTGCCCCTGAGGGTTAGGGCTGCAAGGCGGCTGAGACCCCACCCTCAGGCTACTTGGTTGCTGGGTTACCAGCTCCCACCTGTTTCTAGCTCTGCGACCCTGAGGGCAGAGCTTGCCCGGGCAGATCACTGACAATGGTTCCGTGTGACCTACTGCCAAACACTATTAGCTCCGTCTGGCTCAGTGGCTCAGACTGGGGCCCTAGACAATGGCCAAAGTTCTCCGCACTCCCACTCAGGCCTTCCCCAAGGCAGTTCAACTCAGTGCCAAGTCCAAGGACATCAAAACAGTTCCCAGGTAAGGCCTTTCTGGTTTGCAGTCTCACTGCTACTGAACTTACAGTTGTGGGCGGGTTTAGACGGATTGAACACATGCGACCACTTGCCGGTTTTCCACTGTTTTAGTCCTCCTCTTGGGGTCCAGAAGTCTCTCGCTGACTCCCTGAATCCTCATAGGAGTGATGATAGGCAGATCCCACCAGCCAGAGATGCCTGGAGTCCTATCTCCCCAGACTCACGGTGCCCAGATGCAAGGAAGCTGTTACTCGTCTGCCATCTTGCTCCGCCACCAGGCTTATCGAAAAATCACAACTTTGTACCAAGAAGTTCACTGGTGCTCCATTTTGGTAGCAAAAAAGTTCGTGGTTGGTTCACTTCTCCGGACATGTGGCTGCTTCCCTCCCACCTTAGGACGGAGTGGTAGAGATCGCAATGGCGAGGGTGGCAGAAACAGCTGCTCACTCTCAGTTAAGTCTTAAGATAAAGCTTTCTCTCTGTTTTACTGTCTTTTCTTCAGCAAACAGAGTACAGATACAGAGGCATTAGTGGATACATTCGTATCACTGAATAATTTCTGAAGTGTTTTTGCTTTGTATTCTCTAATTGCCACTGGCATTTATTTGCTGTTGAATTTATGTAGTATTTATTTATTTATTCTGGGATGAGTTTGCAAATTTTTTGTTTTTTGAATTTCAGGATAATAGGAGAGTACACATGATTACACTGTTGGCATTTGTTAGGGAAGGTTCAAGTGGTAGCTGAGCCCTTCACCTAGAAGGTGTGCCATATACACTTACATTGTGTCTATTAGGTGAGAGCACACCAATCTCTTTCCTTTCTCCCTTTCCCCTTCCCTGCTTGAATCTAATTGTGTTTTTCTCTCATGTGGGCATGTAGTTAACCGTTCATCTATTGGTTTCATATTAGTATTGAGTACATTGGATACTTGCTTTTCTACTCTTATGATGCCTTACTAAGGAAATGGTTCTTCAACTCCAACCAGGTAACTACAAAAGATGTAAAGTCTCCACATTTTTATGGTTGAATAGTATTCATATATATATATATATATCATAGTTCATTAAGCCATTCATGAGTTGATGGGCACTTGGGTTGATTCCACATCTTGGCAATTGTGAATTGAGCTGTGATAAACATTGTAGTGCAAATGTCCTTATGGTAAATTTTTTTTTACTTCTGGGTAGATGTCTAGTAATGGGATTGTGGGGTCTAACGGAAGGTCTACTTTTAGTTGTTTTAAGATTCTCCATACTTGTTTTCATAGAGGCTGTATTGATTTGCAATCCCACCCACAGTGTAAGAATGTTCCCTTCTCTCCACATCCATGCCAGAATCTACTGCTTAGGGACTTTATAATGTGGGCTATTCTCACTGTGGGTTAGATGATATCTCAAGGTGGTTTTGATTTGCATTTCTCTGAGAAATGAGAGGGATGATGATTTCTTTTCATGTGTTTATTTTCTATGCATCTGTCTTCTTCAGAGAAGGTTTTGTTTAGGTGTTTTGTTCGCTTATAAATGAGATTGCTCTTTTCTCAGTGATTAGTTTGAGTTCTCTGCAGATTCTAGTTATCAGCCCTTTGTCAGAGTTGTAGCATGCAAATATCTTCTCCCATTCTGAAGATTGTCTGTTTTAGTTGCTGTGTTCTTAACTGTGCAGAAGCTTTTTAGTTTGATCATGTCCCATTTATTTATTTTTGTTGTTGCTGCATTTGCCAAGAGGGGTCTTCTTCATAAAATCTTTCCCAGGCTGATGCCATCAAGAATTTTTTCCCACACATTCTTCTAGAGTTTTTATAATTGTGTGTCTCAAGTTTAAATATTTTATCCAGTAAGAGTCAATTTTTGTCAGTGGTGAGTGGTGCAGGTCCAGTTTTAGTCATCTACATGTGGTTAACTTAACCAGTTCTTCCAGAACCTTTTATTAAATGGAAATTCTTTTTCTTTTTTTTTTTTGGGCCGGGGCTGGGTTTGAACCCACCACCTCTGGCATATGGGACCGGCGCCCTACTCCTTGAGCCACAGGCGCCGCCCTGGAAATTCTTTTTCTCAGTGTATGTTTTTGTTTAGTTTATTGATGGTCAGATGACAATTCATAGATGGTTTCTTCTATTCCATAGATATGTATCTTTCTTTTTGTTCTAGTACTGTGCTATTTTGATCATCATAGACCTGTAGTCTAACCTGAAGTCTGGTAAGGTGGTGCCTCGAGATTTGTTTCTATTTCTTAGAATTCATTGGCTAATCAGCTTTATTCTGATTCCACATGAAACAAAGTCCTATTTTATCAAGTTCTTCAAAGTAATGGTACTTTGATGGGGATTGCATTAAATCTGTAGAACAATTTGGGCAGCATGGACATTTTAACAGTGTTGATTTTTCCCAGCCATGAGCATGGTATGTTCTTCCATTTGTTAACATCTTCTGCTATTTCTTTTCTCAGGGTTTCATAGTTCTCTTTGTATAGATCCTTCACATCCTTTGTTAGGTATATTCCCAGGTATTTCATTTTCTTTGAAGCTACAGTGAAGGCTATTGTGTCTTTGATTTGATTCTCAGCTTGATTTTTATTGGCACATATGAAGGCTACTGATTTGTGGACACTGATTTTGTATCCTGAGATGTTACTGTACTTTTTGATCACTTGCAGGAGCCCTGTGGCTGAATCCCTGGGGGGTTTTAAGTATAAGATCATATCTTCAACCAGAGTGAGAATTTGACATTCTCTGTCCCTATTTGAATACCCTTTATATCCTTCTCTTGCCTGATTGAATTGGCTAGGACTTCTAGGACTATGTTGACTAGTCATGGGGATATGTGGGATATTTCTATTAGTTTAGATTAGAAATAGTAACTGCAAATAAAACTTAACTAAAATGATAATTAAAATAGTTAAAATGTATAGAGTTATTTGTATACACTAAAGATTTTCACATTCCCCCAGTTAACATGTTAAGTTTTACTAAAAATATAAAACATGCTTTTGAACTTTTACTGCACAACTAGATATAGAAAAAATACTATTAGTGGAAGAAATCTGGCTGAGGTTGGGCTGAGAAGCAAAAGCTTTTGAGTGAATTTTTGCCCTGAGTGAATGTTTGACTGTTGCCATGCAGACATCTGTATGAGTAAAAATTTTTGAGCACAATATTTCATTTGGTTACTTTGAGGTAGTCATAGTTTTGATGTTGTCTCATTATTTTGAGCCAATAGTATCCATAGGATAAAAGCATTTTAACATTTCAGGTGTGTTTATTCCATTTTGGTCTAAGGTATAGCTTTCTTTCATCTTTAGAATAAATCTCACTGAATTGAAAAGAAAACAGCCACATCAGGTTGGGGCCAGAATCCCTTAAGAAGTAGTTACTCAAAACAAACTTTCAGGTCCAAGGTTGTAGTTGTCTTTATTTTGCCCCATAGTGCTGCTTTTCTGTGTCTTATAAAATGGCTTACTATGGAGTACATTTATCACATAGGAAAGACAAGTTGCAGAGCCAGGCAAGTTCATTTCATTATGCTGAAAATCTTTTTGTATATTATGACTTTTACTACTGGTTTATAAGAACTCATCGACCTAAAATAATTTGAGACTCAGAATTCACCTACAAAATGGCTTTCTTCATTATATACTCCTCCTTTCTCAATCCTTTGTCTTACTTTCTGATATGCTTACTTCAGTTGACCATACCACCAAATTTCTTACATTTTTCCTAGCCAGTAGACAGTTAAAGATATTTAGTAGCTCCCATAATGTACCTGAAGTGGATGATAAGGTAAGACCTGGTGGCCATGTAGGGCACCAAGTGTCTGAGAAATGTAAGGAAAATTGTCTCAGGGTCAAATTCTGGCCAGAGATGTGAAAATGTGCTTAGCTCATACAGAAAACTGTATTAAGCTATCATCCTTCAGTGGGTGTCATGGTAATAAACACAGTTTGGTTTGCATTGTACAGATGTGCATGGCTTCAGACAGGAATGTTGTTTGTTTGCACTGGGGATATTTCCTGACTCATTCTAAGACACAGGAGCATTGACAGGGGGCTCTGAGTGAGGTATAGTGTCAAAGACTACTGAGAATTTTTCTGTCACCAAAGCCAGATGATTTCATCTACAACAGAACAGAGTCTTTTCTATTAGGTAAGCACAAGCAATGATTGTGCCCTCAGGCCAGTTTCCTTCTCCCTGCTGTTTTTCATGCCTGTTCAGGTGTGCCTACACAGGCATATGCATATATTACATAGACATATGTCTTGATACCAACAGATATCTAGAAAGTCATACCTTGTTAACTCCAAAAATTCTGTCCTTTAGCATTTAAGCTTTGGATGTGAAAATCTTGTCACAATAGTGCTTTCTGTATAAATCAGGGAGTGGGTGAAATTAAAATTTTCAGTCTTTCTAACATTCACCATCACCCAAATGCTACAGTGGTGGTTGCAAAAGTAAAGTTTCCCTGGGAAAGGGGAGTTTTTATGACTAATTTCTAAATAGAAGCTTACTTTCTGCCTGAAATCACACATCTATAGTGTTTCTCTTAAAGCATTAAGAGCCTCCAAAGTCAGTAATTACCCTAACTCATCACTTTGCCCTTCACTTAACTTAAGTATCTGTTTCCTTTCCCAGTTATTACTTAGAGATATGTCATGCATCCTCTTTTTAAGTTTCCATTAATTTACCCCACTAGGATTTTGGCATAGACTCAGAGATAGATGTATAAACAATTCCATTCAATTCCATTATCCAACAAAGAGTTCCCAAGTGACTATTTTGTGCCAACCTTTGTGCTAAGCACTCTAGACAGTATAAAAGTGAGGAATCATGGCCCAGATTTTATTTTCCTAAGGAGTCTCCAGAGATGCTTTAAACTCTTAGTCAGACAATCAACAACATTTACTGGGCATCTGTGGGTTATAGGACCTGGTGAGTTGCAATTGTGAAGCATAGATTTCAAATGCCTCTTGTAACTTCTTAAACACTTTATTCCATCAAGTGTTTGCAAGCATGTGATGATAGATAGAGGGGATTCAAAGAAGCTGAATGAAAGCACCTGTTTCAGAACTGCATGTAAATGGAGACATATTAAAAAAAATAACTTTACTCACCTTAGGGACAATTCAGCCACTTAGCCATCATTAGCCATCAGCCCAGTTTTTGTGTTTTATTTGGATGGTTCTCCATAGTTGTGACAATTTATTTGCATTTTTTTATCCAGGCCAACTGACCTTGGCTTTTTCATGGCCAACAGCAGTCATCTTTGAGAATGCTTGGTGATAAAAATGGCACCAAAATTGAAGTTAAATTCAAGGACGTCATTCTTACATGTCATTCTCTGATTAATGAAGCCAGACAGTCACTTGTGGCCCTAAAGGTACATCTAAAAGGAATATCAACTAGGATGACAGAGGAGTAGACTAATGAGAAATACTTATTGAGTTCTTTTATTTCCTTATAGAATACTGAGAAATGCAGAGATAATAGTATCATTTGTATCCTGTGGGGAATAAGACTGTTAAATTCCCTAAGCCTAAGTTAAAAAGAATGCCTGGTTCTTGTCAGAGATTCTTAGTCTGATTCCTGGTGTGAGTGGAATTATAGCTGGTTTAAGGATCTTTGACAATGGGAGCAACAAGTGGGGAGCAGAAAGTGTGGGGAATGGTATCCATGAAGAGAATAAGGAGAGGAAAGCATTCAACTGGGCTCTATCTCTCAACCAAATGGAATTTGGGGTTGGCAAACAAGGAAAGGTATTCTGGATTCATTCCTCAGCTGGCTGGCCACCAAATCTTGCTGTTGTGTGGGGAAAAGAAACTTGTGGAGGGATGGACTAGAGATGAGACCAGGCAGAGTTGACAAAGCTCACTTTCTTGAGTCTCTAGTCCCTGAGGAATATAGGAAATGAACCTCACCATTTCCTAGACCCCCATTGTTGGAGGTAAAGGGGGCTCCCAGGTCTCTGAATCCAGTCTATCTGGTTTGATTATTCAGCTTAGCTAGAAAGTTCAACTGAGGCACAGTGGTAATTGAAAGCAAAAGTGAGTGGAAACTGAAAATAAAACTGGAGCAGCACAGGCAGTGTGAATAGAGAGCACAAGTTTTAGTGTAACACAGAGAAATTTTATTTAAGAACAAAGGGAAAGTTTAGAGCACTTCCATAGAGAGTTGGAAGTGGTTCCCTCTCATGAATGAGAAGAGGTAAGAGAGATGGAGACTCAAAGGCAGTGCAGAGGTATAATAATCCCTCTTTTCTCCCTTTGAAATTGGTTGCAACTCTTTCACTGGCCTCTCTGCACTTCCAGGAATTATTGACCTTTTCTACTGATCACTGATTATTATCTCTTTCTATTGGTCTTTGGTTATCTAGGTTACCTTATACCCACATTCTTTTCCTTTTTTAGGCAAGAACTGCTGAGTGGTTAATATTCCTAAGGGCCTTCCAGACTTCTTTGCTCCACCAGGCTTTCTTCCCATCCCCTTAGAGGCCCTTTCTTTGTGTCCCTTCTCATCTGCGAATGGAGCAATGAAGGGAAAAAGAGAAGGGGTCCTGCAACTTGGTGGTGATCACTGTCACAGAGGGCAGAGAAGAAAGCAGGGTGATGCCTTTATCAAGAGGTGAGATGAAAAATGCGGAAAATCTCAATTTATTATTAATATTGAGGTTTTCTGCATGAGATTGAGTCCCCATCAAAAAAGCATTCTGAGGTCTCTGTGTGCCACTTTAGCACTATGTATAATGGTGATGACTGACACAAGTGGAAAGCTACTTGCTCCTCTAACTCATGGTTACTCAAATATACTAGATTTTTATTGCTGCTGTAACAAATTGCCACAGACTTGGCCAAAGTTGTGTTGAGAACAACACAAATATTTTCTCTTACAGTTTTGGAGGACAAAAAGTCAAGAATGAGTCTTTGGAGCTTGAAATGAAGGCATTAGTTTGATTGGTTTTGGGGGGAAGCTCTGGTAGAGAATCCATTCCTTGCCTCTTTCTATATGTGGAGACTGACATTCTTTGTACATTACTGCATCACTCCAACCTTGGATGTTGTTGCATGGCTTTCTCCTGACCTGTGGTCTCCTGCAGCCCTCTTATAAGGACCTTTGTGTCCAAAGGACCTTTGAGTATATTAAGCCTCCCAGAATATCCCAGGATAATCACCTCATCTCAATCCTTACTTTAATGACATCTGCAAAGTCCCTTTGGCCATACAAGGTAAAATTCACATATTTCTGATGTAGACATCATTGGGAGACCATTATGCAGGCTTCTGTATCAAGTGAGGGAAGGTGTTAATGACAAAGAAAGTAGACATTCCCCTCTCCTATCCATTATCTTCTCTGCTGTAATGGGGAAAACAGAGGCGCAGTGTTGTAAGAGAATGAAAGTTTTTCTACCTAAAGTCTTTAGAGTCACTATCTTGCAGGGGATGCTGGGAAAAGGCATTGAATCAATTAGATAGTAAAATATTAATTACACTGGATTTATTTGATAACTGAAAGTGACTGAAAATGTATAAGTCAGAAAATTTATAGTTCAAATTTACAGGTTAGCCCATTGAAGATACATGCTGTCTGGAAGAAAAAAGGGTTTGTCTGAGTACACTGAGTAGCAGTTGGTAGAAAAATAAAATTTCCAGGTGTAACATCATTAAAGACTTATAGGAACTAATACAAGAATATTATAAATTAGTTGACAATAAATTTGTCAATTTAGGTGAAATGGTCAAACTGCTTGAAAAACATAAACTATTGAAGGCACATTTAAGAGAAAAAGTACAACCTAAGTTACCTCCTACCTTTATTAAAGTAATTGAATTCATAGTTAAAAACCTCACAAATATACGACCAGATGTCCTTATTAGTGAATTCTACAGAATAATTAAGGAAGAAGTAATCACTATTTTTTACGTATTCATCCAGATCATTGACTAGTTCCTAACTTCTTTTCTGAGGCCAGCATTACTCTGATACCAAAACGTGATGAAGGCAACACAAAAAGGAAACAAAAGTTCCAGTCTGAATATAGATATAAAAATTCTTAAAAAAAAAGTGAATGGAATCCAGAAATAGATAAAAATGGGTCATATACTATGATCAGGTGAGGTTTATTCCAAGATACAAGGTATGCTTGACATTTAGAAATCAACCAATACATTTCGTATTTTAAATAATTAAAAAGAAAGCGATGATTATCTTGAGAGGTACGGAAAAATAATTTGACAAAATCCAACTTCAATTCCTGATTCACATTCTCAAGAAACTAGGAATAAATAGGAATTCACTTAACCTGATAAAGGACATTGTTACAGGCTGAGTTGTGTCCTTTCAAAATTTGTATGTTGAAATCCTAACTACTATTTTTCAGAATGTGACTGTGTTTAGAGATGGGGTCTTTAGAGAAGGAATTAAATTAAAATGAGGCCATTAGTGTGAGTCTTAAGCCAACATGACTGATGTTCTTATAATAAGAGGAAATCTGGGCAGACACAGGCAGAATGAAGACCATGTAGAAATATGGGGGAAAGACAGCTATTTACAAGCCAAAAAGAGAGGCCTCAGAAGAAATCAACCCTGTGGATAAGCTGGTCTTGAACTTCCAGATTCTAGAACAGTGAGAAAATAAGTTTCTGTTGTTTAAACCATGCAATCTGTGGTTCTTTGTTATAGCAGCCCTGGTAAACTGCAGGCATCTATAAAAAACAAACAAACAAACAAATAAAAAACCTGCTAACAATCTTAAAACTGAATGCATTTTCTATAATACCAGGAATGTAACCAATTTGTCTCTTTTTACCTTGTGTACTGAACATTATACTGGATGTTTTAGCAACTCCAATAAAACAAGAAAAATAAGCAAATCATTGTGTTTGAAAAGAAGAAGAAAACTGTCTTTATTTGCAAACTATATAATGGCATATGTAGAAAACCCAATGGAATCCACAGTAAAACAACCATAACCCACAAATAAGTTTGGAAAATTTGCAGAATAAAAGACTAACAAAAATATGTTGCATTTCTATATATTAGCAATGAGCAATTAGAACTTGAAATTATAAAGCAATAATATTTGCAATAGCACCAAATTTAAGTAGTTAGAGATAAATCTGGCAGCATATGTGCATGATCTGTACACTTAAAACTACAAAAATAACTGCTGAGAATAATTTTAATATATCTAAATAAATGGAAATATATACACTTTTTGTGTTTCTGACGGCTCAAGATTGTTAATATGTCAATTTCCCCAAATTGCTCTATAGATTCAATGCAATCACAATAAAAATCCTATTATCCTTTTTCTTTTTGCAAATTGACAACTTGATTCTAAAATTCGTAGGGACATGAAAAGACCTAGAATAGCCAGAGAAACTTTGAAAATTGCAAATGAAGTTGAAGGACTAACACTGTCTAGTTTCAAGACTTATTACAAGACTATAGCAATGAAAATAACATGCTTCGTATAAGAAGAAATGAGTCAATGGAACAGAAATACACACACACACACACACACATATACATGGATATCTAATTTTTGACAAAGGCACAAAAGCGATTCCATTGAGACATAATAAACATTTTAACAAATTGTGCTGTTATAATTAAATGGCCACATGCAATAAAAAAAGGAGAGGAATTTTGATCCATTTGTTCATATTAACCCAAAGTAGGCATTTTTCTAAATGTGAAACATAAAACTATTAAACTTCTAGAATTAACCCAAAGTGGGCATTAACCCAAAGTGGGCATTTTTCTAAATGTGAAACATAAAACTATTAAACTTCTAGAATAAGACATAGAAGGAAATATTTGTCATCTTGGATTAGGCAAAGATTTCTTATATGTGGAAGAACATTAATGGATAGATTATGAAATTGTCTAATAACTTTAGAAAAGAGATTGATGGTCTTTTTCTTCCTTCCAGATTGAGATAAGGGTACAAACAATTTGGTTACATTGTTTGTATTTGTTAGTTGTAGCTGAGCCCTTCACCCAGAAGGTGTGCCACATACCCTTACATTGTGCCTCTTAGGTGGTAGCAGACCAAACCACCTTCCTCCTCCTCTCTCCTCCCTCACTTCTCCATGCTCCCCCCACTTGGATGTAGTTGTGTTTTTCCCTGGTGTGGGAGTGCAGTTTTTCATCTATTTGTTTCATATCAGTATTGAGTACATTGGATACTTGCTTTTCTATTCTTATGATACTTTACTTAGCAGAATGGTCACCATATCTCTCCAGGTAAATACAAAAGATGTAAAGTCTCCATCTTTTTTTAATGGGTGAATAGCATTTAATGGTATACATGTACCACAGTTTATTTATACCTTTTTAGGTTGATGGTTACTTGGGTTGATTCCACATCTTGGAGATTATGAATTGTGCTACAATAAACATTCTAGTGCAAATGCTTATATGATAAAATAATTTTTTTTTCCTCTGGGTAGATACCTACCCAGTAATGGGATCGTGGAGTCAAATGGAAAATCTACTTTTAGTTCTCTGAGGACTCTACATACTTCCTTCCAAAAAGGCTCTACTAGTTTACAAACACCCCAACAGTGTGAAAGTGTTCCCTTCTCTACTCAACCACACCAATATTTGCAGTTTAGGACTTTGTGATATGGGCTATTCTCTCTGGGATTAAGTGATATCTCAAGATGGTTTTGATTTGCATTTTTCTGCTGATTAGGGAAGATGAGCATTTTTTCATGTGTTTGTAGGCCATTCATCTGTCTTCTTTGGAGAAGGTTATATTCATGTCTCTAGCCCAATGATGAATGGGATTGTTTGCTTTTTTGTTGTTGATTAATTTGAATTCTCTGTAAATTCTGGTTATTAGACCTTTGTTAGATTCATAACATGCAAATATCTTTCCCTATTCTGAAACTTGTCTCTTTGCTTTAATTATTGTGTCCTTAGCTGTGCAGAATTAGCTTGATTAAGTCCCATTCATTTATTTTTTGTTGTAGCTATAATTGCCAATGAAGTTTTCTTAGAAAAACCTTTCCGTAAGTCTATATCTATCAAGAATTTTCCCCACGCTTTCTACTAGAGTTTTTATCATTTCATAGAATTGGCAGTCTTTTAAAAAGTTAAAGACACAACTACCATATAATCCTGCCATCCCTCTCCTGGGTATTTACCTAAGACAAACAAAAACACCTCTATTTATACAAAGATTAATACATGCATGTTTATTGAAGCTTTATTTATAGTAGTCTCAAACCGAAAACAACTCAAATGGCTCCCTACAGTGAATATATAAACAAATTTGTGGTATATACATACAATAGAATACTACTCAACAAAATAAAAAAAAAAAGGGAAAAGGAAATAACTCTTGATGCATTTGCAACAACATAGAAAAATCTCAAAGTAACTATCAAAGAAATGAAAGAAAGAAAGAAAGAAACATGACCAAAAAAAATATACTATATGATTTTATTTGTAAAATTCTCTAAAAAATATAGGAAACTTTTGGGAACATTGGATATAATCATTATTGTTATGGATTGAATGTTTGTTCAGACTTCCCCAAAAATTATCTGTTGAAGCCCCAACCTTCAAGGTGATGATATTTTTTTGTAGGACCATGAGGATCATTTTCCCACTGTATAATCAGACCAATACACTGAGATAGTAGGGATTGCAGCAGAGAAATAATTTAATAATCATTGGATAATTGAATGAGGAAAAGGAAGGAAACTGTCAAATTCATCTCTCTGAAGAGCCAGGGGCTGGGATTTGTAAGGGAATTTGACAGGCAGAGGGGTAGGGAATTCACATAAATGATGGGCTAAGTCAGGGAGGATGAAACTTTAGAGATATAGAAACTGCATTCTTGGACTGATGAGTTTCTCAGCGGGAATCACAGGACCAGCTAGCATCAGCCCTGCCCTTTGGAATACAGGGTCTTGAAAATATCTTAGTAAACACTGTTATGTTTCTTAACAATGAAGATATCTGTAGCAGTGATTAGGGAAATTACAAGACTTTGTGACAATACAAAAAAACAAACAAACAAAAAACTTTTTTTTTTTTTTTTTAGTGACAGAGTCTCACTCAGTCTCCCAGAGTGCTAGGATTACTGGCATGAGCCACTACCCCACCCAGTGACAGCTGACTCTTAAGCAGTAAAATAGCTTTAAGCAAGTGGGCTATGGGGCAAGATCTGGTTAATACTTAGCTGTGCTTTTCCAAGATTTATATCTTTGTTGGGCAAAATTGCAATCTCAGCAATTTGGTTTTAAGTAAGAATGGTTTCAATTTGGAGGTGGAAATTTTCAGAGATAATTAAGTTTAAATTAGGTCATGAGGATGGCATCCTTGTGATGGAAATAGTGCCCCCTAGAAGAGGGAGACAGATCTCTTTCTATCTTTTCATCCACCAAGAGGTCATGTGAGGAAAAAGTGGCATAAGTCAGGAAGAGAGCTCTCACCAAGAACCCAATCTGCTGTCATCTTGCACTTGGACCACCTAGCAGGCAAAACTCTGAGAAATAAATGTCTATGGTGCAAACCACCCAACCTATGGTGTGCTGTTATAAACCAGCCAGAGTTGATTAAGACAACTATCTTGACTGTGCTGACAGGTTCATAGATACATGAAAATTTATCAAATTTTATTCTTTAAATATGTTCTATTTATTGCATGTCAATCAAACCTCAATGAATCTGTTAAAAACTAAAAATTTCTGTGTTTTTATTATAGAGGGATTTTAATGTTCCAATACCCCTGATGTGGGGTTAGACTTCTATTAGACACATTTAGTAGCTGCAGGTTAATTGTCAGGAGGTGGATACAGAATAAACACAAGAAACAAATCAGAAGCCTGGTGTTTGGTGTGAAAAGTAGTTGACAGACAACTAGACTCTCTGCCTTATATTTTGATATGACTATGCTACTTGAACCATTGCCATCTGGTTCTTTAAACTAAAAGCCAGTGGTCATTCAGGCATCTCTATTAGTGAAGAAAGATAATGTAGCTTTGGAGCACCAGCATACTCCTTGGTCCCTTGAAGCATAACCAAGTTGAAAAGAGTTTTAAACATGTAAAAAATTACATTATAGAATTGGTAGAGGGGTAGGGGAAGGGATGAGCTTAGAGTAGAAAAGTGAGTCCAGTGCTCTTCCTCAAGGCTATTTGTCAATTTCCCCTAAAAAGATAATAAATTATTTTTATCCAAAAGACATCCAGCTTGTTATGGCTCTTAACTTAGAGGGACATAGAAAAATGAGTAGAAAGTCGCTGGCCTGTGATTTCCATGTCTCTGGGTGTCCTTGGCTCAGTCCTTTAACCTAAATATTAGTTACTACATGCATGAAATGAAATTGCACTATGGTTATCAGTGCTGATGATCCATAATTCTGTGGTAGAATGATTTGGGAGCTTGGAGGTATCACAATTAAGTCCATGCCTGATGCCCAAAAGCTCCATAAGCAAATGCTTATCGCATCTCTGCTCTCCGCTGCATGCTTTCCCGAGACACTTTTGCATTATCACCATGTTATTTACATTTTCAAACATAGGTCAGCTTTGGACAGAAAAATGCCGTTGGAGGAATTTTATATCCAGTGCATTTAATGAGCCTTCTCTCATTTAATCTCTTTAAATCACAATAGGACAAAATCAAAATGATTCTCATATTAGAGTTGTTGTGAAAGAGAACAGATCCTTCCAGTTCCCTTTGAACATCTGGTATTTTTTTTTCTTATGTAAAATGGAGGAAAACTCCAGCAGCCTTGCAGCAGTGGATGCAAGATACACAAGTCGCAAAGTGGTGGTGTTCAATCCACAGGGAGGATTTTCCAAGGGAGAGAGTCTTGGTTTCCTTTCCTGACCCACCTTGTGAAAGCCACATCTGAGAGCAAGACCATTCCCGTGCCTAACAAAGTCAAGGCAAAGATAATGGCTCAGGAAGATGCCAAATGAGGATGATGAAATCAAATTCTTGAAAAGCATTTATATATTTTTTAAATGAAATGGTTATCCCAAATGGGAGTGCATGAGAGGTGAGAGGGATGGGTTATCCATTTTTTGAGTGAAATGCATTATTCATTCCATCAATACAAGGTGTGTGTTGATGAAAAAAGGACTCCACCCCTTCGCCTCCCCCTTTGCTCTTCCAGCCTAGCTATGATGAAGCAGTGGAGGGATTCTTTCAGAGCTTAGGACTATGTAAATGGGCTGCTTGTCTGATACAAGAAATGTTTAATAATGCAGTTTCCCAGGGAATGACTGCCCACCTGTCACTAAGTCAGCCTTTCCCTCCGGATATTATCAGGCTCAGTCTATTGTTCATGCACCAAATCTTCTGACACCTATTGTTATAAATGACCCTGCTTTTTTGAAGCTATTCATCATTTCCATAAATGGAACAATTCTTTCTGCTTACAGCAGATATTTCCTTCCTGTTCTTACTTAGCACTTGAGATGGACAGTACCTAATAACTATGGCTACGTGCTGTGCTAATATGACATTACCAGACTCACCTTTCAAAATAAGGTGAGATTTATTGCAAGAGTTAATCGTCATCAAGAACTTCACTTCTAGACAGCCTGCGAAACGCAGATGTGACAGTACTAGCAGCAAATGGCAACCAAAGACTACAAACAAATTCAGGTAACATTTTAGGTCTCAGCTTTTTCCCTATAGAGAAAGTTCATGTGTGGGGGTGTGTGTTTACTTTTGGGTGGGCAGGATTGATTAACATGTAAATAATCTATGTAAATCAGAGTAATGCTTGTGAGTGTTGATCAACTCATGAAATTGTCCTAACTTGTTCAGAGTTCGCTTAACCTTTACATGGTCAGGGATTGATCTCCCGTGACCTGTGGGGAGGCCCCAGGTCAGGCCCCAGGGGAGATCATTTTGCACTGGGGCACTGAGGGAAGATCTGTGAACTAATTTTGGGAGGTAAGGGTCCCCATATGGCCAGAACTAAGAGAAGAGTGTGGTCTGTGTTCCAGCTGTAGCATATTGTCAGAGCACTCCCCTCCACCACCAAGAAGGTGGGACTCTTGGCCTAGGCCAGGATCTTGAGGGGGGAAGCTCGGGGAAGCTCCAAGCCACAACCCATCTGTGGGGGATCTCAGCTAGTCTGAGCTCCTGCCTGCTGCAGATGTGAGAGGGAGACCACGGATCAATGGAGGAGATTGAAGAGTGAAACCCACTCCTGACAGCCAGATGGTGAATCTCAGATGATTCCAATCTCCACAAGCAGACTTTCTGATTAGGTTGGGCCACTTTATCCTTTCCCTGGTGGCTTTTCCCAGAAGTTAAGAGCAGATCTTTGACCCCTGCCAAAACAGCTACTTTGGTGGCTTTTGTGGAGTCTGAGGGCAGGCTCACCCAACCCAGCCATGCCCAACCTCACTCCCCCACATGTCTGTGCTATGGCAAACAATAAGGACTCACCTGGAAGTTCCAGACCCCACTCACCACCTGGGGCATCCAAGTGCTTCTTCTAAAGAGATGAAGCTGCTCACAGTCCCCCAAACAATACTGTAGCATGTTCTGTCCTGTAAGTCACTTCCTGACAACTCTTTACAGAGCATTCACTGACTCAATCATACAGGCTGTGGTTAATTTTTACCTGCAAGCACCACCTACCATCTCAGAGATTAAACTGAGTGCTCCAATACAATTCACACTGTTAAGACCACCGGGCTGCGGAAAGAATAAGGATTTCAAAGACCTCTATCTCCCTCATCAAAGAGGGAAAATCTGCTCATTCCCATAGCTCATCACTGCTATAGCCTAATTACAACTAGCAACTGAGAAAACTGCCACGCTAAGGATATCTATAACCAGGGCATCCATGCAGAACCTAGATCACCATCAAGGTACTCATGAGCAAAGTCAAAGATTCTTACCCAACATAGCTGCAAAAATACTCATACAAGTCAGGAGGGTGAGGATCTCTACCCAGAAAAATGAAAATCCAATAATTAGAAGCAACAGCTGCTTCTCCATATGAAGTGGAATCAGCTAAAGAACTCTGCAAGTATGAAAATTCAGAGCAAAAGGACACCCCCCAAAGGGAATGCCAGCTCTCTAGCAGTGAATACCAACCAAAAATTAATTCAATACAGATAAAAGACTTAAATATAAGGCATCAAACCAGGAGAATGCTAGAAAAAAATGTTCTAGATATTGACCAAGGCAAAAAATTTATGAAGAAGACACAAACGGCAATCACAGCAACAATAAAAATTAATAAATGGTACTTTATAAACAGACAACCTATAGAATGGGAAAAACTATTCACAAGCTCAAATCAGCAAGAAATCAAACAATCCCATTAAAAAGTGGGCAAAAGACATGAATAGAAGCTTTTCAAAATAAGATAGATGACCAGTAAATATATGAAAAATACTCAATGTCACTAACCATCAGTGAAATGTAAGTTAAAATCACAATGAGTGTTATTATCTTGGCCTAGTTAAAATGGCTTTTTTTAAAAAGTCCCAAAACAATAAATGCTGGTATGCATGTAGAAAGGAACATTTATATACTATTAGTAGGTCTACAAATTACCACAATCTCTATGGACAACAGTATGGGGATTCCTCAAAGAATTAAAAGTAGACCTACCTTTTATTTGGTACAGAAATCTCACTACTTAGTATATACCCAAAGGAAAAGAAGCCATTTTATCAAAGACACCTGCACGCAAATGTTTATTGCAGTGCAATTCTCAATTCTAAAGATGTGAAATCAATTCAAGTGCCCATCAATTCACAGGTGGATTAACAAAATGTGGTCTATGTATTCTACGGAATACTACTCAGATGTGAAAAAGGATGAATTAAGTAAGGCCTTTTGCAACAATTTGATTGAAAGTGGAGACCCTTACCCTAAGTGAAGTTTCTAAAGAATGGAAAAACAAACACCACATGTACCTGCTGTTAAACTGGAAGTAAATGATAAGCGCACATGTGGATAGTTGGAAGTAAAACTCAGTGGAAATCTACAGGGGGGTTTGGGGAACAAGAGTTGGGCAAAAACTTACATCATTGTCACTGTGAACACTGGGTGATGGGCACACTTATAACCTGGACTCAAGCATTACAGAATTGATCAATGTAACCAAGAACATTTGTACCCTTGTAATACTTTGAAATAAAAAAGAAAACTGGTGCCAGTATCTGCAGCTTGTGTATAGCTAAACAATCTAGCAAATGGCCTGCTGACTCAGAACCATTGTGTTACACAATTCTAGTGACATGGTTCCATTACATTATATACGAATTATGCCTCCTGCAATTGTATTTGGCTCTGCCTATCTTGATGCCTAAAGCAGATTTGATGATCTATTTCAGCTTAGATTTTTTTTTTCCCTGTAATGCTGGAGGGGCAAGGGAGCTTTTTAATTAAGTCCCAACTGTGCCCATAACTATGAGATCATAAACCCTTCTGACTCAATTTCTCAATCTGTATAGTAGAAATAATACTTTCCTCCTAGTACTGCAATAAAATTAAATAGGATATAAAGGTGGTCCTGTAGAGCATCACTTTGGCTAAGCTAAACTACCTTTCCCAGAGTTTTCTTCCTGTATATTTCTGCTTAGGGTTCACCACGGAGACTTGTTCATGAGTCTTGTAATCTGGAAGGGAAGTAGCAGTCATTTTATAGCTGAAACACGCTGTTGCCTATCTACTGGCTTACCATCATTGTCAAGGTCTGCAACAACTCCCATGCCCCCGGTTTCTCCTTCAGTTTCTCAGGTTCCTATGCCAGATGGTATGCTTAGCTGTGACAAAGAGCCCAGGCTTCTACAAGACATCCATATCATCTTGTGGTTGTGCCTGCTAGCTGGTCGGTGCTCACTCTCACTTTACATCCATTGTCTCTTCCCTGCTGTTTGGCTTGGGGACTTCAGGCCTGAAAACAATATTTTTACTGGGACTGCTTAACTAGCAATCACAGTTGCAGAAGTTCAGTTTCTGTTAACTAGGATGAATAAGCACCCCACACACATACACACACACTTGTATCTCTTAGTGATTTGGTTTCCCTGATTGAACCTTAGCTGCCATAGGACATAATCCTGAGTAGCAGCCACTCAGTTGTGGAAGGATGGATAGAAGGAATAGATATACTGGTCTGAATGAGTATAAAGTGATAAAGTAGAAAGGTAGTTAAATTTATTGAGCACTTACCATATGCTGGAAATTACATTATGTGTTGAGAATAGAGTTGTGTAAAAGTCAAACTAGATTCTTGTTTTGGTAACAACTGCAATCTAGTGCCTTTTTTTCTGGTATTGTAGCTTGCCTGACTTCCTGCTAGTGACAATTTCAAAGCCATGTGGCATAAAGTTAATGATGAAGTTACTAAAGATGACAAATGAAATATACATACTTTCCCTTCTTTTTCCACACAGTAGCATTGTGTCTGATCCACTATATATGCTCAGTAAGTGTTTAATGAAGAAGGGATGTTTTGGGCCTGTCTGATCCTGACAGCTACCAAAGGAGACTAGGCACTCCTTTCTCTGGGAGACACTGGGCATTTGCGAGGACAAGACTAACCACGCTGACCAAGCTTTCTATTCTCTTGTTGTTAATCCCTTCCACAGTGGATATTTTGACCAAATAGGAAACTCTAGATTGGGATCTGGCTATTTTTGCTTATATAATCTTTAAGTAGCTAGACCATTTCCCTTGCAGAAACTTGAAGATCCAGGTTGGTCTTGGAGGAGAACCAAGGTCCCCAAATAGAAGTATGTCAGTATTAGTAACTAATACAGATGAAGTGAAGCACATCAGCTAAATATCATCTCCATCTTCATGTGGATTTCCCCTTTCCAGCTGCATCATTCTGCTTTTTACTAGAATAGTCAGATAAAGTCTATACTGATAACAATAACTCAAAATATTTCATAACTCAGGACTTTAGAAAGCCCCCAAAGATACATTGAGAATCACTGACCCCTCACTTTGGAAAACTATATTCAATACAACAGACTTCTAGTTTAATGCAGGTATCTTATAAAAATCTACATTTTGGTTTGAATCTTTCCTCTTTGGGGATGGATTCTATTAATACTCTTCCATAATAGATTCCATTTTGTCATACACCAATGAGTTTCAGGAAGTCATATGCCTGATTCTTGTCTGTCTCTTTCTCATTTCTGTATCTCTGTTTCTCATGTGCACACACATGTTCCACCTTATGTGAACTCTTGGGATTAAGCCTACAGTTCCTGAGAAGAAGTTCTTTGACTGACTTGTGGAGTGTCACTCTATACATACACAGCTTAGTATTTAGCAATAGATGCAAGGGGAGACTTCATAGGTTTCTGGGGCACTTTCTCTGCATATATCCCTCATCTCCAATTCTCTGCCCCTCGTATGCCACCCCCTCCACCTTCACAAACTCTGACTTTTTCTCCCCAACTTAGTGAGGTGTGTGTCCTCTGAAAAGTGCTTCCAAGAAGAAGGCCAACTTATTTCGAGGGCTTTCCTTGTTTCCCCACCTTCTCAAGGCTCGCAGTCCTAGGCTATAAATTGTCTAATGCATAAAGACTGTTGTTGCATGGATTTTGTTCAAGTTTTTTAGTTGTTTCTGGTGGGGTGGTGGGAAAGGTCTGGGACTACTAATTTGATGAAATAGAAAGCAGAAGCTCTGCCTTCATTTTCGAACCAGGACTAACTACATAATTTATAGCTGTCTTCTTAATCTGGGCACTCTCCCTGGGCACACACGCACATCCTTCTCCAACATGGCAAAGGATGGGGTGATTTAACCTCCCTTAGGAAGAAAGAATCACTTCCTAATTAAAATCCAAATTGAAAACCACTTGTCTGCTTTGGGAAGAAATATGAATTTGTGATACTTCTGATTTCCTTTGGATAAATACCCCTAGTTGTGGCAGGGCAGAATGTGTGTTTATTTTTTAACACTTTCATGCCCAATTTCACTGATGCTATGTATCTTTTCATGTGTATTCTAATTTGGAACATAGTGGTCCATGCAGAAAGTCTTTCTTATAAAGAGCTTCTCTGTCTTGATCTAGGGAAGATTGTAGGGATAACACTAATGACTAACATTTGTGTTTCACTTCATAGATTACAAAGACTTTCACACCATTACTTCATTGAATACTCACAACTGCTCTGAGAACAGTCAAGGCGAATAATACTTCACAAATTCATAGGAAAGGAACAGTGAAAAATTAAAATTCTGATTCAGAAGATTTTAAAACTTTATTCTGAGTCCCTTTGTACTATTTATGATGAGTGTACTTTAAATAAGTTTTTAATGTGATCACAAATTAATATTATGTAACAGAAATTCAATTTTGCTGTTTCTACTGTCTTAATTTTAAAGAAATGTCTAGGTTAATCCAAAAGTGTGTTGCAAATGCATTACAGTTCTGGAGATTCAGTTAATCCTTCCTGTTGGGAGCTAGGCTTTCTGGGTCTTCAGGCCATGAAGCGCCCCCAGGTGGCATCTTAGACAAATTGCTGGTATAGCAAATGAATGAAAATAACCCTGGCAAGCCAACCTAAGCCTTGCTACTGCTTATTGTACATGACCAGAATGCTAAAAATTGCCCTAGATGTAGAAGAGTAAGGAACAAGGTGGATTGTTCAGGAATCTGTACACGTAAAATAACGTGTAGACATTGTTGGAGTGCCTACCCAATCTCATATCTTTTCTTTATGAATTATTCCTCAAATTCCTAATTTAGGATAGTGATTTATTTTCTTTTTTTAGAGCCTGGGAAAGATGTTTAATCAATCCATCAGCCAATCAATTTATCATTTACTGAGTACGTACCATGTGCCAAATTCTATGCTATGATGGGAATAAAAGATGACACAGCCGATCTTAAAGGACACAAGTAAAGTTAACATATAATTATAGCAAGTCTCAGCAGAGAATGAGGAAAGGAAATCACACTCTGCTGAATAAGCTTTTGCTACTTAGCGATGGATATGTGTAAAAGGAATCTCTTTAGGGTTCCCTAAGATGACTGTCATCTATCGGTACTATAAACAGATATACTGAGTCTTCTTATCAATTCTATGCATTCAAAAGGAGATAAGTGAGTGTCCTAGATGTCTTGGAGAAAGCACCAGCTGAAAGAAGACATAGAAATGCACCAATAATGGAAGAAAAAATACCCAATGTACACAGCCCTACTATGAAACTAATTTGGGACTCTCACATGAAAGCTATAACCCAGCTACAACTTAACAATAGGGGGAAGTGGGAAAGGGGGGGGTGGGTAGAGGGAGGGGAATCGGTGGGATCACACCTGTGGTGCATATTACAGGGGTATTTGCGAAACTTGGTAAATGTAGAATATAAATGTTTTGGCACAGTAACTGAGATAACGCCGGAAAGGCTATGTTAACCACTGGGATAAAAATGTGTCAAATGGTTTATGAAGTGAGTGTATGATGCCCCATAATCATATCATTGTATACACTTATGATTTAATAAAAAAATTAAAAAAAAAAAAAAAAAAAGAAATGCACCAATATGCCACCAATGAGGGAATGACAAAAAAAAAAAAAAGACGACGACGACCAATAGCAGAGGAGGATCTCTGTGAATGGAGGATCTTGATTTCATAATAAGAATGATAACAACATCAAAAATATGAATATGGGCGGCACCTGTGGCTCAAAAGAGTAGGGTGCGGGCTCCATATGCCAAGGGTGGTGGGTTCAAACCCAGCCCTGGCCAAAACTGAAAAAAAAAAAAAAAGGAATATTAACTGCCAATGATGGTATACCTAATATAAGCCAAATGTTGCATCAGATATACTACATACACACCAGATAGCTATTATTCTCCAATTTTACAAATAACAACATTGAGGCTCTGGGAGGTCAAATTACTTTCCCAAGGTCAAAAACCTGGTGAATGTAAGAGTTGAATTTCATTCCATGTCTATCTAACCTAAAGTGTCCACATCCAACCTCACCTGGTAGGTAACATTACATAATGGGTGGCTATGTGTCTACTCAACTAAAATAACAATATTTTAACTGATGCTGAATATGTTACACTTAATTTATTTCTTTGTTTAATTGAAGGTATCTTCTGATTTGCTCAAATTAGTATGCTTAGATTGTGGACTGTTAGCATAAGCCTGTAGGGCAGGGGTTCTCAACCTTCCTATTGCCACGGCCCTTTAATGCAGTTCCTGTGGGTCATGACCCACAGGTTGAGAACCGCTGCTGTAGGGAGTCCTGATGTAGAAATTATTACTCTTTTATGAGTAAGGAGCTTTTCCCCCAAAAGTAGGCAAGCCCAATAAAGGAAATTGGGCTCTTTGTGTCAAGAGCATTGACACAGAAGACAAGTGAATAAATGTTAGTTTTCAATGAGAGGAGTAAGAAGAAGAGGTAAGGAAATTAAGATTCCAAGAGAAAAAAAATAGTTACTAGGCTATTTATATCTTTTCTGCAGACTTCCCTCTGCTGTCTGGCTAGGTCTGGTCCTGAATAAGTAGCTGCAGGCACTGGTTGGTATCTTGCCTTTCTCAGTAAATATATTCAATGGGCAGGAGAAAATGATTATTTCCCATTGCACTGTTATTAGAAATTGAAGTCCCCATATAAGAGAAGCAATTTTTCAGTTCTGTTGAACTGCAGCTTGCTACCTTGTGAAAAATAAAGGGTCTGAGAAATATATACCCTGAGTATGACAATTTCAAGTTGTAAAACTTCAGAGGAAATTCACATTGTTTTCTATTTAAGGAGCTATGACTCTGTGTGTGTGTAAGTAGAAAATTAGGGAAATGGGATATTAGAGCAACCAAATTTGCTGCTTTATTTTTTTATTCATTAATTCTATCTTGGGTGATATATACATATGCATGTGCACACACACTCTCATATATATGTGTATATATACCTACATATATTTATACCACTTATATACACACACATATATGTATATGTAACAAAGGCCCTGCACAGGTATGTGTATACTCTCTCTCACACACACATACACACATAAACACACGGCCTTTGTTTCACTCAAGACAATGAAAAGAGTCTGGATCATTTTGTTTTATAGAAGGCTTAAAAAAATTCTACTAGACCCTTATTATTCTTGTCTGCAGCTTACTCTCAGACCTGCCTTATTCATTTATGGCTTAGCAATGATGTATCTGAAGGCACCGCGCCTCATGGGCTTGGGGAAGTACAGCACCAATTTGAGTCCTATATTCTCAATCCAAGTTAAGGTTACTGTTTTCCCATAGGCTGATTTTATTTGGGCCTTGAGCCTCCAGCCCTGTGCTCGTTTTTGTGGCAGCAAGAGCAATTCCCTTCAAGCAGAATCTAACCTGAAGGGACCTCATTCTTGCAAAACTCTAAGTTGGTACAGGCCAGGTGCCGTTAGGAACAAATGGCAAAGGAAGGAATTGATGTTCACCTGGCCCAAGGGCAAATCATGTCTGATTTATTCCTTCATTCTCACCTGTCTTCTAGCAAACATTAAACATCAGACAGTACGGCAGTAAGTTGAACATACTCTCTACCTTTAAGAAATGAGGGTCTAGTAAAAGAAAGGGTCTTGCAAAAGAATGATTTAGTTTCCACAAGATGATTACCATAATGTAGGAACAGGCTAAAATAAAAATAAATTAAATAAAAATAAAGCATATGTAGCCGGGCGTTGTGGCGGGCGCCTGTAGTCCCAGCTACTTGGGAGGCTGAGGCAAGAGAATCGCTTAAGCCCAGGAGTTGGAGGTTGCTGTGAGCTGTGTGAGGCCACAGCACTCTACCGAGGGCCATAAAGTGAGACCCTGTCTCTACAAAAAAAATAAATAAATAAAAAAAAATAAAGCATATGGGGAAAGGGTCATTCACCAACTCTCTTTTGCCAAAACTTGACATTCATTTCCATGATTTTTTCTTCTCCCTTCCCAAAGTCCTATAATGCCTAATATTTTACTGTATCACAAACCTACCCAATTCTTGCCATTTCCACAATAGTATCTTATTTCAAGAAGCCCCCATCTCCTACCTGGATATCTACAGCAGCCTCTTTTCCTCACATTGCCTCCCCCATAGCCCTCTCTCTATTTAATCCTTCAATTACTTCAGGAAGATACCCAAGGAAGTCCTGGCTGGTGTAACATTCCTTAGTTCTCTTTCATTAATTACCCCAGTGTTTTTACTGAGGAGCTACTGGGTGCCACATTTGCTTTGTAGTGCTAGCAAAGGCTATAGCGTTTGGCTAAGATATTTGCCAAATAAAACTCGATTATCTTATCTATCAAATAAGTTCAGAACGTTCTCGAACTATTCAATGATTTGCTAGAAGAATAAAATGACAGCCCTATGATAATGCCCATGGCACATCCCTAGATATTTGAGAATCTTACAGAAGGTTTATCTCTCAGGATAGGAGAAAAGAATCTTTTAAAGTTGTTTAAAAATAATTTTTGCTTCTGATAACTGCTCCCTAGGAAGCTTAGTGTAGTGATTAAGATTTTGGTTTTAGTACTTAGTCTGGTAGGGCTTGTGAATAAACGTGAACCACAAAGAGCTAATCTTTCAAGATGATTTTGAGCGGCTAAGTGGGCATATATTTAAAATAGAGTCAAGAAGCTGTTTGTTGACTAGAGGATACACAGTTACTCTGAGTCGCCTGAAAACCCACACAGCTGTTCAACTTTGAGATTCCAGAACTCACCTGCATTAACCAATCAGAACTCATCTGCTTGGCCAATCAAGTTCAGCTGTACTAATCAACTTTGGCTCAGCTATATTGACCAATCAAAACTCAGCTGCAAAGACCAATGGGAACTAAGTAGATTTCAGTTTAGTGTGCATAAATGAACCTGAATAGGAACCCAGACAGAAACTTGCTATAATATAGTATCTTTAGCGTGTACCTTCATTTTACACCAAAGGCTGTGTTTTCCCCGTTTGCACACTGCTCACTGGAATAAAGTCTCTTTTCTCCAAATTTTTTGTTCACAGGTTGCTGCAGCAAAATAATATAAAATGGGTAGCTTTTAAATAACATAAATTTGCTTCTTACAGTTCTGGAGGCTAGGGAGTCCAAGATCGAGGTGCTGGCAGATTTGATGTCTGATGAAGCCAGGCTTTCTGGTTCATAGTTCGTGACTTCTTGCTGTGTCTTCACATTGTGGAAGGGGCCAGGAAACTCTGTGGACCTCTTTTACTAGAGCACTCTTCCCATTTATGAGGGCTATGCTGTCATTTCCCTGTCTCCTCACGCCATCACACTGGGGTTTAGGTTTCAACATACACATTGTGATGGGGTGCCAACATTCAGACCACAGCAGTACTGGGTCTGCCATTTATTAGCTCTGAGCAAGTTCAGCCTCCCTAAGACAGAGGGGACCTATGAAAATGAGATTATGAGAACATCCGCAGGTTGTTGTGAGGATTAAATGGAAGATGTAGTGAAAACATTCAGCTCAGTTCCTGACACATAATAAAGGCTCAATAAATGCCAGTTATTGCTAGTTCCTTTTCTGCAGCACAGGTGCTTCGTAGGTCCAAAGGAAGTTTTTGTAATCTCATGCATGTACTGGGCTTAGTGACAACGTTGCCCATGTATTGCCCCCACCCTGCCTCCCATATTCCCAAACTCTAAAATCCTTTATTTCTGTGCAAAATCTGTCAAGAAACAAGAATCTGAAGTGGAGAGAAGTCATTTCAGAGAGGAAAAAGAAATCACCTGTGAAAGCCTATTCCATACAAAGCAGATCTGCCAAGCAGGGGATAGTTAGCTGAGCAGCTCTCAGGCAAGCCCAGCCCCCGTGTGGGCTGACAAAAATGACCCTGTTATACAAATGAACAGGGCAAAGGTTCACAACTTACAAAATGGGAGCCGCTTTCTCATGGAGGACACATGAAAAAATGCTGACTTCTTGGATGAAGTATGCTATTTGGTTTGAAGTATATGTGTATCTATGTATCTATTTACCCCTCTTGGGTCTTAACAAAAGGATCATATTTTTTAAAAGATTTAACTTTTCCCCAATCCAAATTGGGGCTGTGTCTAAGTTAATGGTGCCTAGGGACAGATGCATGGCTGATCCCATTCTGAAAGTGCTCTCTAAACACTCCCTTCGGAAACTCCTACCTGACAACAGAGCAAGAGACAAATCTGCTGAGATCTTTCAAGCAGAGGGAAGCATATTTTATTTACAACATTCCCAATATATCCTTCCTACTGCACTTCAAGTTCCCTCCCAAGCTCTATGACATCTCCTGAGGGAGAGCACAGCGTCCTTGGAAATGCCTGTCTAGGAGATGCACGTGACCAGTACATCTGGGAAAAGAGCTGCCTAAATGAACCCAAAGCATTCTCAACTCAATAACACCTGCCTCAGCTTTTCTGTTTCCCTACACCTTTTAAATTTCTATATGTAGGTCAAGAAGCACATTATCTATCTAGCACAGGGCAAATATCCCATGGATGGATTAGTTTCCTTCCTATTTTTCTTTTATATTTTCCCTTCTCTTCATCCATCTTTCTTCTTTCTCAATTGTCTTCCTCTAGCTCTTTTCTCCTCAACAAGTTTTGTTCTTCTTTAACTATATTTAAACTTAATTTTCTTCCCTACTCTTTTCTTTCTTTCTCACCTCCTTTTCAGCCATTCATTGAGGGAGCAAGATTTATCTTTAAAAATTAAACAGGATGGCCATAATTTTCCAGACTGTATCTGTTCAGCATCAGAGAATATTGGGTCCTTATGCTGTTCTGTTGTTTACTTTGTCTTTAAAAATTATTGGTTGGAGGTTTAGGGCAATTATGACAATAATTACACTTAGTTTTTGTTTGTTTTCTGTTCACAAAGTCTTTCTCCTTTCTTAATCTCATTTAGTCCTTTGTATATGATTAGCCTTCCAGAGACAATATTCAATATATGTAGATTACTGCAGCCTCTCAGATCTGAGGTCATTAATATTACCCAGATATGTCACCTGCAAAACAGAAGATGATTGATAATATGATTCATCTCCACAGACATTTACTGACTGGCTCCTGTGTCTCAGGCACTGTACACCCAATGACAAAGAAGCTGCAGTTTTCAGGAACTCCTGGTCCATCATAGACAAGTTCAATGCAAAGTGCTAAGTGTTAAGCTACTGGTATAATAAACAAAGGGCAACTGTAACATAGAGGAAGGATTGATTTTGTGCGTGTGTGTGTGTGTGGGGGGGGGGGGTAGTGGTGGATAGGTATCTGGGAGAATGAAAAGTTACAGAGAAGCTGGACTTTAAAAATGAACGAGGTGTGTATGCATTGTGATGGGAAACAGCCTGAGTAAAGGAATCAATTTATAAAATAAGTGTGTATTTCTTCCACTAGTGAGTAGACTAGAGTGAAACAGGCGAATAAGTGTCTGTAGGAAAATATAATAAAAGATTAAAAATTTTGCTGCAATGATTTCAAGAGTTATGTGTTATATATGATTAAGACTTTGTTTTACAGACAAAGACTTTGTTATGTTATAAGAGAATGCTAGTTAATTCCCTACACAGGGACCTGAATCATCTATCAGCCCATATTATAACAATTATCCTTATTTGATAGTAGGGGGTAATCCATTTTGATTATTTTTTTAATGAGATCTATCAAACTGTTTTGTATTTTTTTCATGTAAGATATCTGTGATTTTGACTTAAGGAGAACAAAAACTTCTGCAAACCCTCTTCTTTTCTAGGATTTAGGACCTTGCTAAAAGACTAGGGAGATCTAACCCCAGGGACTAGTTCTGGATATAAACTCTATATTGGTTGATATTTTATCTATGGTCTGTGTAAGCCTGAAAGTGTTTAGGGCAACATGGATATGCCGATTTTTTTCCTCCTAAGGCAAAAGGCATTTGGGAAATACTGAATTATAATTTAGGCATTGTATGTAATAGGAAATAAGAGGGTATCAGTGAATCTTTTGACTGGTTTCTATTTCTTTCTTTTTTTTTTTTTTTATTAAATCATACCTGTGTACATTAATGCAGTCATGGGGCACCATACACTGGTTTTATAGACCATTTGACACATTTTCATCACATTGGTTAACATAGCCTTCCTGGCATTTTCTTAGTTATTGTGTTAAGACATTTATATTCTACATTTACTGAGTTTCACATGTATCCTTGTAAGATGCACCGCAAGTGTAATCCCACCAATCACCCTCCCTCCGCCTATCCTCCCCCCACCGCCCCTCCCTCTCCTCCTTACCCCTATTCTTAGGTTATAACTGGGTTATAGCTTTCATGTGAAAGCCATAAATTAGTTTCATAGTAGGGATGAGTACATTGGATACTTTTTCTTCCATTCTTGAGATACTTTACTAAAAAGAATAAGTTCCAGCTCCATCCATGTAAACGTGAAAGAGGTAAAGTCTCCATCTTTCTTTAAGGCTGCATAATATTCCATGGTGTACATATACCACAATTTATTAATCCATTCGTGGATCGATGGGCACTTGGGCTTTTTCCATGACTTAGCACTTATGAATTGCGTTGCAATAAACATTCTGGTACAAATATCATTGTTATAATGTGATTTTTGGTCTTCTGGGTATATACCTAGTAGAGGAATTACAGGATTGAATGTCAGATCTATTTTTAGATCTCTAAGTGTTCTCCAAACATCTTTCCAAAAGGAATGTATTAATTTGCATTCCCACCAGCAGTATAGAAGTGTTCCCTTTTCTCCACATCCATGCCAACATCTCTCTCTGGTCTTGGGATTTTGTGATATAGGCTAATCTTAACTGGAGTAAGATGATATCTCAAAGTAGTTTTGATTTGCATTTCTCTGATGATTAAAATGATGAGCATTTTTTCATATGTCTGTAGGCCATGTGCCTGTCTTCTTCAGAGAAGTTTTTCTTTAAGTCCCATGCTCAGCCTGCGATGGGATGACTTGTTCTTTTCTTCCTTATACGTTTGAGTTCTCTGTGGATTCTGGTTATTAAACCTTTATCGGAGACATAACCTGCAAATATCTTCTCCCATTCTGTGGGTTGTTTGCTTGCTTGACTTACTGTGTTCTTGGCTGTGCAGAAGCTTTTTAGTTTGATCAGGTCCCAGTAGTGTATTTTTGAAGTTGCTTCAATTGCCCAGGGGGTCCTCCTCCTAAAATACTCGCCCAGACCGATTTCTTCAAGGGTTTTCCCTGCACTCTCTTCTAGTATTTTTATAGTTTCATGTCTTAAGTTTAAATCTTTAATCCAGTGAGAGTCTATCTTAGTTAATAGTGAAAGGTGAGGGTCCAGTTTCAGTCTTCTACAGGTTGCCAGCCAGTTCACCCAGCACCATTTGTTAAATAGGGAATCTTTTCCCCACTGAATGTTTTTAATTGGCTTGTCAAAGATAAGATAATGGTAAGTAGCTGGATTCATCTCTTGGTTCTCTATTCTGTTCCAGACATCTACTTCTCTGTTTTTGTGCCAGTACCATGCTGTTTTGATCACTATCAATTTGTAGTATAGTCTGAGGTCTGGTAGCATGATTCCTCCTGCTTTGTTTTTATTTCTGAGTAATGTCTTGGCTATGCGAGGTTTTTTCTGATTCCATATAAAACTAAGTATTGTTTTTTCAAGATCTTTAAAGTATGACAGTGGGGCTTTAATAGGGATTGCATTAAAATTGTATATTGCTTTGGGTAGTATGGACATTTTAGCAATATTGATTCTTCCCAGCCATGAGCATGGTATGTTTTTCCATTTGTTAACTTTTTCATCTATTTCTTTTCTTAGAGTTTCATAGTTCTCTTTATGGAGATCTTTCATGTCCTTTGTTAGATAAACTCCCAAATATTTCATCTTCTTTGGCACTACTGTGAACGGAATAGAGTCCTTAATTGTTTTTTCAGCTTGACTGTTGTTGGTATATATAAAGGCTACTGATTTATGAATGTTGATTTTGTAACCTGAGATGCTGCTGTATTCCTTGATCACTTCTAAGAGTTTTGTAGTAGAATCATATCATCTGCGATACACAATCATATCATCTGTGAAGAGCGAAAGTTTGATCTCTTCTGACCCTATATGGATACCCTTGATCGCCTTTTCTTTCCTAATTGCAGTGGCTAAAACTTCCATTACAATGTTAAAGAGCAGTAGAGACAATGGGCAGCCTTGTCTGGTTCCTAGTCTGAGTGGAAATGATTTCAATTTAATTCCATTTAATACGATATTGGCTGTGGGTTTGGTGTAGATGGCCTCTATCAGTTTAAGAAATGTCCCTTCTATACCAATTTTCTTAAGTGTTCTGATCATGAAGGGATGCTGGATATTATCAAAAGCTTTTTCTGCATCAATTGAGAGAATCATATGGTCTTTGTTTTTTAATTTGTTTATGTGCTGAATTATACTTATAGAGTTACGTATATTGAACCAGCCTTGAGACCCTGGGATAAAACTGACTTGGTCATGATGTATAATTTGTTTGATGTGTTGCTGGATTCTGTTTGTTAGGATCTTGTTGAATATTTTTGCATCTATATTCATTAGTGATATTGGTCTATCATTTTCTTTTCTTGTTGGGTCTTTTCCTAGTTTGGGGATCAGGGTGATGTTTGCTTCATAGAATGTGTTGTGTAGTCTTCCTTCTTTTTCTACCTTTTGGAACAGGTTGAGTAATATAAGTACTAGTTTGTCTTTAAAAGTTTGGTAGAATTCTAACATGAAGCCATCTGGTCCCGGGCTATTATTTTTAGGGAGGTTTTGTATTGTTGATTCTCTTTCAGAACTTGATATTGGCCTGTTCAACATTTCCACTTGATTCTGGATAAGTCTTGGAAGGTGATGTGCTTCCAAGTGTTGGTCAATTTCCTTCATATTTTCATATTTCTGAGAATAAAGTTTCTTGTAATGTTCATTAAAATTTTTTTGAATTTTTGAGGAGTCTGTTGTTATTTTGTCTTTGTTTCCAATTTATGAGATTAGATATTTTACTCTTTTTTTCCTGGTTATGTTAGCCAACGGTTTACCTATTTTATTGACCTTTTCAAAAAACCAACTTTTTGATTTATTGATGTTGTATAATTCTTTTGTTTTCGATTTCATTTCATTCTGCTCTAAATTTGGTTATTTCTTTTCTTCTACTGGTTCGGGGCTGGAATGTTCTTCCTTTTCCAGTTGCTTGAGATGTCTCATTAAATTGTTAACTTCCTCTCTTTCCGTTCTCTTGAGGAAGGCTTGCAGTGCTATAAATTTCCCTCTTAGGACTGTCTTTGCTGTATCTCAGAGGTTGTGATAATTCCTGTCTTCATTGTCATTTTGTTCCAAAAATTTGGCAATTTCCTTCTTGATCTCATCTCTGACCGAGCTATTATTCAGTATAAGGTTATTTAACTTCCATATTTTTGTATGAGTATGCCAATTCCTGTTGTTACTGAGTTCAACTTTTATTCCATGGTGGTCTGAGAAGATGCAAGGAGTAATTTCTATTCTTTTAAATTTACTGAGGTTAGACTTGTGACCTAAGATGTGATCAATTTTGGAGTATGTTCTGTGGACTGAGGAGAAGTATGTGTATTCAGTTTTGTTGGGATGAAATGTTCTGTAGATGTCTGCTAAATCCAAATGTTGGATGGTTAGGTTTAAACCTAAAATTTCTTTGCTTAGCTTCTTATTGGAGGATCTATCCAACACTGCCAAATGAGTGTTGAAATCTCCGACTATTATGGAGCTGGAGGAAATCAAGTTGATCATGTCTGTTAGAGTTTCTTTTATAAATTGAGGTGCATTCTGGTTGGGTGCATAAATATTAATAATTGAAATCTCATCATATTGAGTATTACCTTTAACAAATGTGAAGTGACCATTCTTATCCTTTCTTACTTTCGTTGGTTTAAAGCCTATTGTGTCTGCAAATAGAATTGCAACACCTGTTTTTTTCTGATTAACATTTGCCTGAAATATGGATGACCATCCTTTCACCCTGAGTCTATATTTATCTTTTAAGGTAAGATGTGACTCTTGTATGCAGCAAATATCTGGCCTGAGTTTTTGTATCCAGTCAGCTAACCTGTGCCTCTTTAGAGGACAGTTTAAGCCATTCACATTAATGGAGAATATTGATAAGTGTGGTAAAATTTTGGGTATCAAGTTTTTCGAATATCTAGTGGACATTTTTAATCCTTTCGCCACTGTGGGAGTTGAAATTTGATCAAAAGTTTCTGAGTGAGTTTACTATTGTGGTATAGGATTGGGCTGGTCATTATGGAGGATAGATCTGAGAATATCCTGAAGAGCCGGTTTGGTTATGGAAATTTCTTCAACATATGAATGTCATTAAAGTATTTAATTTTTCCATCATAAATGAAGCTCAGTTTTGCTGGATACAGGATCCGGGGTTGAAAGTTATTTTGCTTTAGGAGATTAAAATTTGCTGACCACCCTATTCTGGCATGAAAAGTTTCGGCAAAGAGATCTACAGTCATTCTAATATTCTTCCCTTTGTAGGTAATGGATTTCTTATGTCTGGCTGCTTTCAGAATTTTCTCCTTCATATTAACTTTAGTGAAGTTAATTATGATATGCCTGGGGGATGTTTTATTCACATTAGTTGTGCTGGGGTTCTGAAACTGTCTACTATCTTAATTTCAGAATCTCTTGTCATGTCTGGAAAATTCTCTTTCATAATTTCATTGAGAAGGACCTCTGTGCCTTGCGAGGCCACTTCATTGCTTTCAGTGATTCCAGTGAGGCAGATATTAGCCTTCTTCAAATTATTCCAGAGCTCTCTGGGAGAATGATCCTTTTTTGCTCTCCATTTCTCTTCCTCTTTGAGAGTTTGGGAGCGTTCAAAAGCTTTGTCTTCAATGTTAGAATTCCTTTCGTCTGCTTGCTCCCCTCTGTTACTGAGGGATTCTGCTGTATTTTTCAGATCTTTGAAGGCTGCAAATTCTTGCTTCAGTGCGTCAAAATCTTTGGTGGTTTTGTCTTTAAATTCATTAAATTCTTGAGACAACTTTTGAATTTCTCCTTGAATTTCTTATTCTGACTTTTGAATTGCTCCTCGAATTTCTAATTGTAAATTTTTCTCTATTTTATTAATCTTGTTTGCAATCCAAATTCTGAATTCGATTTCTGACATCTTGGCCAGCTGTTTATGAATGGGATCTTCAGTTACATCTGCCTTATCTTTCCTTGGGCGGGGGGGAGTGATCTATTCTTGTTATTCATGTTACCAGAGTTTTTTCACTGATTCCACCCCATGATTGTTTTATACCATTTGATTTTTTTCCTGGAGCTTTGTCAAGGACCTGTAAAGTGCTATGGCCTGAGAAACTGGGAACCTGTTTGGTGTGGTGGGGCTAAGTGGTTCTGTCTTTTTTTCAGCTGCTCTTTGTTCGACCCTGGTGGAACAGTTACTCTGGGTTGAAGTCTCAGCTGCAGAGAAATACCAGCAATTAAGTCACCCTGCCCCCCACAGGTAACAATTAGAAAAAGAAAATCATACCTTCCTACAACCACACATCTAGGGCACCACTTGAGTAGTCCTCAGGCAATTGGGTCAGTTCAAAAGATGCAAATCTGTTGTCTCAGTCACCACCTGTCTCAGGTGGGAGAGTTTAAAAGGTCTCTGGCAATTGGATCACAGGGGTCTGATGACAACTCAGATATGACTTCCTCCGGTGCTCCGTGAAGTCAGGAGGACCCACCCAGCAAATAAATTAGTCCGGGAAGGTTGATACCTCCTTCCCCACCTTGCACCTCTGTCACACTTAGTCACTGATAGCCCCACAGGGCTGTGACCCAGTTGCCTCTAGTGAACAGATACTCCAGGGGGTTGCATCTGCCTGAATCACAAGGAAATCTATATCTGCTCAGCCAGGCCACTGCAGTCTGCCTCTATCTAGCAGGGGGAGGTGAGGCCTGACAACCTTGGGTGCTTGATGGATGCTGGGGGTGTTCACTCAGTTCCAGCCCCACCCATGATTGATGTTACTGACAGAACAGAACAGAACAGAACTTTGCGGGAATTTGTTTCTGTTCCTGCTAAATTCCCCTGCAGAAGAGAAGCTGTTCTGAGTTACCAGAGCCTGCACCTCAGGCCCTGTCTTTGCTCCTGCAAGTTTGTATTCGGTTAGCTGTCAGTTCTAGCCTCCTGCCTTCCTTTGTCTATAGGCTGATGATCCCCTGAGGGCCAGCTCTGTCTTAAGCTCAGTAAAGCAGTCCTCTGGATCAGCCCTGCCCTGAGAATTTCCCAGCTCTGTGCATGTGTTTCTAGTCCCTGCATCCCAGTCCAGTACCGCCTCAGGCAACCTCTTTACTCACGGGGCCTGCGTTTCCATCCCAGATCTGTTTCAAGGTGGTTGCCACCTTAGAAGATACCTGGCTTTCTGTGGTTGCCCAGGGAGACAAGGGGTATGGTTTCAGAATATCCGGGAACCTTATTGTTACCCAAAACAGCTGATGCTCTGTGCCTCGGGGCACCTCCATTCTGGTGTCGTTCCCTCTCAGCCATCCATCCTCTCCTCACTCCCATGCCATAGAATAAGCACTGTCCAGCTCCAGTCTAGGCCCTGTCCATACCCCTCAAGAAATCACCCAAGAATCTGGACTCCTGGGGGACAGGCCTCCAGACCTCAGAGTGAGAGTGGAGGGGAGTGCTGGCAGCTCAGAATTGTAGATAGAGAATATATACAATTCTATACAGTTTTATGCCTGGCAGGAGAAGGCCGTTGCTCCCTAGTAGGGGAGTTAGGTCCAGCTTTTAGGTAGTCTGTCCTGTGGAGTGTAGTTGGAAGACCTTTGAACTCTGCTCATTTGTTCGTGGGGCATTCTGAGCTGTTCTCATGGGGGAGGGGACTCCCGTCCACTTGGTGATGGATTTTGTACCTTTTGTTTGTATCCTTGGGGTTGCAGCTTGCCTCAGCAGGGTTTATGTGCATTCTTCAACCTTCTCTCTTGGTGTAGCTCTAATCCACCAGGTTAACTTGCTAAATTTCTGTGCTTTAACTCTCCTTCTGGATGGGAGCCTCTGTGGAAATCTGGCTTCAGTCAGCCATCTTGTCTCCACCCCCCTGTGCTTCTTTTTCAAGAAAGTTGTAGGGTCATAGAATCTTGAGTTTCTCTTGTCACTATTGTACACAAAGACAGTGGGCTACTCTGTTTTTCTACACTTTATCCCTCTACCAAACACATCCCCCTCTAGACTGAAAATGACAGCTCCTTCTCCTCAGGAGTCGCATCACAGTTCTACATGTCCCCATGGCCTTGTTCTGTGCTTTTTGAATTTGGGTGACTGGCTCAAGGTCAAAAATTTAATGAGTTTACTACTCAAGGGATAAGCCAGCATCAGTTACTCAAAGACTGATGTAAAAGGTTTGTGTATTACAAGAAATACAGATGTATAGAATAGTAGTTGACTTCACATGCACTTTTAAGCTGAAAATAAGCTTTCAAAAGAGAAAAAAAAGAACCCTCTTTATGTCTAGCCACCCAGGAACTTCTGCTGTAGGAAGCATTTGAGAGCAGACCCCTTCCAGAGTAAAGAAATAGTAACAGTCATTGCCATGGCCCTCCCACCTGTTACTGCCTTTCTGGACTCCTACCCCTTTCCTGCCTCAGTTGTCTCCTGTGGAAAATGTGAGGAATGACAATATACTCCAAAATGTGAACATCAACTGAGATAACATACATGTAAATGCTTTTAAAACAGGAAATATTAGACAAATGGTAGTGGTAATTTTTAATTATTATAGTATAATGTCTTCATACCTTAGCATTTAAGTATTTAATTTATAATGTATCACTTTACATACACTGGGGCTTCTTAGATTGTTTCTGGGGACTATATTTTGTGTTTAAAATAGACCACAAGCTCTGTGGCTCTTGTTTCTTTGGTATAAGAGTATCAAATATATCAACTGTGAAAGATGCTCACCTACCTTTTAAAATTATTTTAATGTAACCATCATTGAAAAGATGCTTCTTATCTGCCTGGAAGAAGGGCTCTTTATTTGTCCATCATAAGATTTGTGGTGGATATCTGTAATTTTTGCCTGCCTGGTACTTTTTTATCCTTCTCTAGTAATTCATCCAAGTTTTCCTTACAAGTCCATTTCTTCTTTTCCCACTCGCTATGATTTCACTGGAGTTGCCTGTCCCCTAGATGCAGGGTGGGCACATAGCCTTGTCCTGAAGTGACTATATCGTTAACAATTCAGATTAGGCCCAGAATTTCTGTGAAGCTGCTGGGGAGGAGAAACTCTTTTTCTATGAGGGTGCTGAGAACACAAAAGCCAATGTTGGCACTTCTGGCTGCCATTGTGTCACCATAAGGAGATGGCATGGCTGGCTATGAAACACTTTCGACAAAGGGTTGTAGCAACTCTGCAAATAGCAAACCATTTTTCTAAGAGCATATGTCCACTTTCTGTCCCTGTCACATTTTGCTAATGCTTACAATATTTGAAAAATTTCAATATTATTTTATCTGTTATAATCTGTGATCAGTGATCTTTAATGCTACTATTGCAATTGTTTGTGGGGCACTAAAAATTGCACTTGCCCTATTACCTGAGACACAACAATATTAAAATTAGGCCAATTAATAACCAAGCAATGGCCTTTAAGTGTTCATGTGAAAGGAAAAATCAGACATCTATTTTAAGTCAGAAGCTAGAAATTACTAAGCTTAGTGAGGAAAGCATGTTGAAAGTTGAGATAGGCTAAAAGGTAGGCTTATTTTGTCAAATTGCCAAATTTTGAATGTAAATAAAACTTCTTAAAGGAAATTAAAAGTGCTACTCATCCATATGAATGATAAGAAAGCAAAGCAGCCTTGTTGCTAAGTGGAGAAAGTTTTAGTGATCTGGATAGAAGATCAAACCATCCACAACAGTCCCTTAAACCAAATCCTAACTCAGAGCACGACCCTAACCTTCTGCAATCTTAGGATGGCTAAGAGAGGTGAGAAGCTGCAAAAGAAAAGTCTGAAGCTACCAGATGTTTGTTCATGAGGCTTAAGGTAAGAAGCCATCTCCATAACGTAAAAGTTTAAGGTGAAACAGAAAATGATGATTTAGAAACTACTGGAAGTTATCTAGAAGATCTAGCTAAGATCATTGATGATGCTGGCTACACTCAACAGCATAGTTTTCAATGTAGACTGTCTACTATTGGAAGAAGATGCCATGTAGGACTTTCATAGCTAGAGATGAGAAGTCAGTGCCTGACTTCAAAGCTTCAAAGGATAGGCTGAGTCTCTTGTTAAGGGATAATGTAGCTGGTGACTTTGAGTACAAGCCAATGCTTAGTTACCATTCTGAAAATCCAGGGGCTCCTAAGGACTATGTTAAATTTACTCTGCCTGTGCTTTAGAAATGGAATAACAAAATCTGAATGACAGTACATCTGTTACAGGATAATTTACTGAATATTTTAAGCTCATTGTTGAGACCTACTGCTTAGAAAAAAAGATTCTTTTCAAAATATTACTGCTTACTGACAATATACTTGGTTGTCTAAGAGCTCTGGTGGAGATATACAAGAAGATGGATGTTGCTTTCATGCTTGCTAACATAATATCCATTCTATAGCCCATGGACCAAGGAGTCATTTTGTCATTTACGACTTATTATTTAAGAACTACATTTTTTATTTTATCTTCCATATAAGATTATATTTTCAGTGTGACTCAATGAAAAATGAATAACACCTACTCAGCCTATTTGCATTTGAATTGAGGGGCCTGGGAGGCCAACTCCAACAAGCACTCTGCAAGGAGAGACAAAGTTGTGGCCCCCTCCAACATGCCTCACAGGCTTTTATTGAAATCTCAAGTATAAGAAAATACAGCATAGCGGAAAGCTTCAAAGAGAGAGTGAAGGTTAAAACAAGTAGTTTATCTTTAGCTGCATGATTGAACTTTTAGCACATTCTGTTTACTCTACTTCTGTCTTGCCTTAATCTTATCACTGCTAATATATAACTTAAGGCTGGGACAGTATGCTGTGTCTAGCCAGTATTGGTTTTGGTACTCAGAGCCAGCAGTGATTCTTGGCTTTAGCCCAGACTACTCTGTCCCTAGTGTCTATCCTACATTATGTCTTACCATTTGGCATATGATTCCTCTGAATCTGGGCAAAGTAAATTGAAAACCCTTGTAGAAAGGATCAACCATTCTAGATTCTGTTACAAACACCAGCGATTCATGGGAAGAGGTCAAAATATCAACTATGACAGGAGTTTGAAAGAAGTAGATTCTAACCCTGATGGATGACTTTGAGGGTTCCAAGACTTCAATAGAGAAAATAACTACGGATATGATGGAAATAACAAAAGAGGAGTATTAGAAGTGGAGCCTAAAGATATGACTGAATTGCTTCAATCCCATCTGTACAAGTGACAAAACTTGTATAGATGGCAAGTTGTTTCTTATGGATGATCAAAGAAAGTGGTTTTTTAATATAGAATCTACTCCTGGTGAAGATGCTATGAACATTGTCAAAATGACACCAAAAGATTTAGAATGATACATAAATTTAGTTGATAAAGCTTTATCAGGGTTTTAGAGTATTGACTATGATTTTGAAGGTTCTACTATGGTTAAAATGCTATCAAACAGTATCACATACTACAGAGAAATCTTTAGTAAAAGGAATTCAAAAGACACATAAAACTTCATTGTTTTATTTCTAAAAATTTCCTCAGCCACCCCAGCCCACCCCAACCTTTAGCAACACCACCCTATTCATTCAGCAGCCATCAACATCAAGGCAAAACTCTCCATTAGCAAAAAGATTTTGACTCTGAAAGCTCAAATGCTCAGTAGCATTTTTTAGCAAGACAGTATTTTTTCTTAAGGGATGTACATTGTTTATTTAGATGCAGTGCCATTGCACACTTATTAGACTATAGTATAATATAAATATAACTTTTATATGCACTAAGAAACCTAAAAATATTGTGTGACTCAAGTTACTGTGATATTCACTTGATTGTAGTGGTCTGAAATGGAACCCAACAATACTTTAAAGGTGTGCCTGTAATTCATTTTGCTTCTTTCCATTCTTGGCCACTTCATAACTTTTTTCTAGCACATCCAACCTTAGAGAGTTAAAAAAAGTCCCAACATTTCCTAGGAGTTGGTACTTTGAAATATAATTCTTATCATTAAAAAAGATTTTTAAAATTGTGGTATATCACTCCCTTCTGAGAATACTATCTTTCATCTTTTCTTTAGGTTACAATCTAGAATTCTCAGAATTCAGCCAACATTATTTTTTAGCCTGCATTGATTGCATGAGTCCTCCCTACAAATTCTTAACCAAGGCTTATTCAGCATGATACATATTTTAGGCTAATTTCATCTCTGTGCAATAATTAACATTAATTCACTAGAGATTATGACCCAGAAGCACCATTAACTTCAAATTACATCCTTCCTAGTGGCCCAGAAACTTCAAAGTTTGTTGAATTTGGAAGTATCGATATATTCATTAACATTTCCATATGTTCATCTAAATCATATTGATACAGGGTTCCCCCACTCAAGGCTGGACAGGGAACCCCAGTTTCCTAGACCTAGGCAATTTCATAAGGGGAACACCCTGATATTTCACCCCAGCTGGAGGGACTGCATTCATTCATTTGTTAATATGCTCATTAACATTGAAAATGTGTCTCCCATATACCAAGTCCTGACCAAATGTAATTTTCAAGACTGTATACCCCTAGACAAAGGATCATGTGGAGACTTCCCCTCTTCCAGAAGCTCTGGTGCTTTTTATTCCTTCTGTATTCCTTTCTGTCTAATAAATCTTTTCTTACCACTAATCTGGTCCATGGGTTCATTTATTGAATCCCAGAGACCAAGGACCTACTGCAGAAAGAAATTCCAGTCATAACAGCAAAAACAAGTTTAGTGTTTAATAGATTGAATGTGCATCATTGAGGTTTCCAGGAGATGCTTCAAACACAAACCAATCTAAGAATTCAACACAATGATTGTTCGTTAAAAATTGTAATCTTAAACACAGGAGATAATTAGAAGAAGCAAAGAAATGAATGAGGTGGCTCTTTATAGAAATTATTCTTGAATTGCATAATTAATTATCTTTGGTTCTTACTAATATCTTCAGTCTCATTGTTTGGAGACTGCAGTGTAGGTGTTCAACAGGCACTTGACTAAAGGGGCTTGATCACCATATCAGTCACTAAAGCTACTTAGGCTTAGTCCAGAAAGCTGTACATTCCTCTCTTTATTCATTCTAATCAGCATTCATACTGAGTGCTATTATACTGTCTCATAAACAATATTGTTTTGCAACCTTAAAGTCAGTAATTCTGTAGAAATTAAATTAGGTTTACAGTAAATCCATGATTACCATATAATCTGTGGAGTCCAAATAATGCTGTACTTAGCTGTGGAATTGCATGTATAACACAGAGCGATGATTACATGGCTATTTGGGGCCTAGAAAAGAAAGGGACACCAAGTGTTTTGATGGTTGAAGAGCTGTGAAATCTTTTTGTTTTTAATGTTTCATTTTAATTATAATCATCAACAATAAAATCATCTTGATATTACTGTAGCTGCCTTAAAAATGGCCTTGAAATCTACTGTTAAATCTTATGCCTATTTCATGTGTTGGGAACTTATTTTAATAAAATAAGACTTGTTAAAAATAGAAAATCCATCTGATTTAAAGTGACATTAGAAAAAGTTAAGCAGACTTGCCTTTAGCAAATAATCTGTCTCTGCTTGAAGGGAGTCTTTTGTGATAGTATTAATTTAAGTAGAGTTTCTGGATAAAAGAACTGGACAAATGAGCATTTTATTCAAGGCTCTGGCTTTTCCATTTGTCTCAAGGTCTCAACCACTGCTTGACCTGGTCCTAATTAATTTCAGTTAAACCAATGTATGTTGCTCTTCTAATATAGCTCAAACTCTAAACGATAATAATGATTGAACCTTAGAGTCAGAGTGTTTCACAGAGATACCTACCGAAATGATGTGACCACAAAAACCACAACACTGTTTCAAGGGTGAGTCAAGCCTGAAACTCATATCTTCTACCTCCTAATCCAAAGTCTTTCTCACTATGATAAGCCCTGAATATGAGTTGGATGCAGACACCACACTCAGGAAGGTACAAGTCTAGTAGAGAATGTTGGATAATGAGAAGAACCAAGACAGACAATAACAACAAAAAAGTTAATGCAGCTGTGGCAGTGTGGAGTGGTGGGGAACTTAGAACCGGGACTTTGACAACCCCCAGCTTAAGTCAGAGTCCACCATTTCTTAGCAATTTCTCAGCAATATATGTCTTAGAAATTTCTCAGCAATACATGTCCAAGTTCTAAACCTCATTTGTGTAAAATTGACAAGTAGAATTGTTGTGAGGATCAAATGTGATGACCTATGTAAATTACACTCAGCATAGTAGCTGGTACACAGAAAGAACTAAATATTAATAGAGGAAAAAGTTATGAGAGTGTAAAGGATAGAAAAAGTAGCTAAGTTAGTGTAACTTGGAAAGATTATGGAAATATGGAATTCGTGAAGCATGAAGGATAATTAAAGACTTCAGAGGGAAGAGGAGAGGGTGGAGCCTTCAGCAGGACTGGCATATAGAAGATGTGAAAATAATGAGGGGGACAAGAACCCTCATGGGCAGGGCATGCTGAGCTATCTTGCAAGCTGAATTCTGATAATGGATCATAGTAATTGCCAATATTTACTGTGGGCTTACTATGGCAAGGCTGCTAGAGAAGTGGGAGGCAACAATGGAAAAAGATTTTTATCCCTTTGGCCTCAGACTGAGAGTTACAATATAATCTCCTCTGTTACAAGATAGAGCCTCTACCAAGAGGTCTAGCATACCAGGCCATAAGGGCAGGATATTGGGGGGGATCCTGAAAACTTTGAAAGATGAAGATATGGTATATCTTCATATATGCCTAGACTTTTTGGAAATGATTCTGGCAGTGGTGAAAAAGGTGCTGTATTAGGGATCTCCAAAGAATCGCAGCCAGAATGGTATATGAGGGCTGTCTGGAATATGTCCAGCCATGTACATATGAGAAGTAGTATTAATACTGGCTTGACACTCTCTGGACAGCTGACCAATGGGTCCTATATCTGTGGATTCAACCAATCAAGGATGGAAGATATTTAATTAAAAAAAAATTTTGCTGAATAAGTACAAAGCTTTTGTTTTTGATGGTCCACATTTTCTGGTGTCTAGGAGGTATTCTGGACCCAACCCCTCCAAGGATACTGAGGGATGACAATAGATAAATTAGATAGATAGATAGATGAGAGGATATTTATTAGGAGAATTGGTTCATATAATGATAGAAGCTGAGAAAACCCTATTTGTCACCTGCAAACTGGAGAATCAAGGAAGCTGGCAGTGCAGCTCAGTTCAAACCTGAAGTCCCTAGATCAGGGCTGAGGTAGAACTCTCAGTCCAAGGCCAATGGCATGCTAAGCTGGGAAGCTGCTGGTGAAAGTCAGGCTGGAGAATGTTCTGTACTGATGCCCATGGGCAAGGGAAGATGGGTGTTTCAGGTCCAGAAAAGAGTGACCAAATTGTCTTTTCTATTGTCTTCTTCTCCAGGCCCTCAGCCGACTGGTGCTACCTGCCCGCATTGGGTGACACAAGACCTTCCTTACCCAGTCCCCTGATCAAGTGCCAGTCTCTTCAGGAAATGCCCTTTATATATATAAATATATATATTTATATATATATAAAACTACCCATTATACTCAGAGATAATGCTTTACTAGCTACCTGAGGATCCCTTAACCGTTACATTGACACCTAAAATTAACCAATACCAATGTACTGCAGAAAGGAAGAACATTTTGGTAATGTTAAAAGAAAAATTTTATATAAACTAAATTTAACAGACTAACTTAACAAAGAACAATTTGTGAATTGGGCAGCCTCCGGAACCAGAATAGGTTCAGAGCAATTTCAGGGCTGCCACGTGGGCAGATATTTATGGGTAGGGAAAGGAAAGCAGCGTACACCGAAGTGAGGTACTGAAACAGCCGTATCAGTTACAGCTTGGCATTTGCCTTATTTGGACACAGTTTGAACAGTTGGCCATCTGTGATTAGCTAAAACTCTGTGATTGGTACAAGGGTAGATTACAGTCTATTTAACATCCAATTAGGTTACAGTTCCTGCATTGCGGAGGAAATCTTTAGGCTGAACTTAAAATATTCTGTTTTGGCACAGTAACTGAGATAACGCCGGAAAGGCTATGTTAACCACTGTGATAAAAATGTGTCAAATGGTTTATGAAGCGAGTGTATGATACCCCATGATCATATCAATGTATACAGTTATGATTTAATTAAAAAAATAAATAAATAAATAAATGAACTTAAAATATTCAAGGAGGCAGATTTAGGCTAAACTTAATTTAACAATATCAACCTAAGAATAGCCCCCTTCAAGGATTCATCTCATGGACACAAAGGTCTAAGCTAAGGTGGTTTGCATGATAAGAAATAAAACAAAAGAAGGTGTAAAAGAGAAAGACCCTTACAGGCTGTTGTAAGAAATGATCTCAAACTGGGTAGCTTAAAACATCAGAAATTCATTCTTTCAAAATGAGCTGTCTGCAGGGCCATGTTCCTCTGAAGGTTCTGGAGAACTATCTGCTGCTTTCCTCACCTGGTGTTGTCAGCTGTCCTGCCATTCCTTAGCTTGTAGCTTGCGTGATGACAGTTCCTGCCTCCAACCTCACATGGCCTTCTTCCCTGTGTGTCTGTGACTCTGTGTCCAAATCTTCCTCTCCTTTCCCTTGTAAAGACACCAGTCTTAGATTTAGGGTCTCCTCTAGTCCACTATAACTTCATCTTAATTAATTACGTGGACAAAACTCTGTTTCCAGATAAGGTCATATTGATGGGTACTGGAATTAGGACTTAATTCAACCCACTTTAGGACATTTCCACAAACTTGCAAAATGCTAAGATGTGGAGAGACAGAAAAAGTTCCTTTAACTTCTACTACTTCCATGGTTATTTTCTTGTGAAAGAAATAGAAGAGGAAACAGCTTCTTTGCTCCTTGGATTGGGTCATCTGTGAACAGGCCAGACATGAGCAGCATTATGCAAGCTGTCCTTCCCCGAGGTCAAACTGATGGGGACCTTCCTAACCTGCCAACCACCCTAGGTCTCAGCTGAAGTAGGAAGGCTTTTCTCAGGCAGAGGCTAATATCTAGGGCAGTGGTTCTCAACCTTCCTAATGCTGTGACCCTTTAATACAGTTCCTCATGTGGTGGTGACCCCCAACCATAAAATTATTTTCATTGCTACTATGGTTGGGGGGTCACCACAACATGAGGAACTGTATTAAAGGGTCACAGCATTAGGAAGGTTGAGAACCACTGATCTAGGGAATGAGGAGGCTCTGGAACCAAACTGAATTCCAATCTCACTCCTTTATATACCTATCTGAGCCTCAGTGTCCTCATCTGTAAAGTGGGCATGATGGGTTGATGTAACAGTGAAATGCTCTTATCCCAGTGTTTACTGAATACTTAAACACTCAATAAATGTGAACTAGTTCCATTTCATAATTATTACTTTGTTTAATAACAGACATCTATTGATGATTGTTCCTTTCATTAGGCTGCCTCCTAGTCCTATGGAGACTTGCCTTCTCACCCCCTGCCTTGATATCTATGGGGAACCCTGGCACATTGTCACCAACACACCAAGTTTGATTGTTTTAGGGCTATAGTCCAAGTATAGGAGAGGAAGGCATAGGTCCCTTAACCCTTAGGGCCATTTTATGGCTTCAACACAGAATCTCTATTTCCTTTCTCCCTTTGCTGCAGGAAAGTTTTATAAGTAAAATATCTATAAACCACAAGGCATATTTTAAAAAATTATGGATCAGATCCCATTATGCCAAACTCCAGGGGATATCTGAAAGACATTTGTTGTACTAAAATTCTGTTGTACTAAATGGTATTTGAAATTTAAGAGATGGCTGCAAAATATTTTCTCTGGTAGATTTTTATAAAAGCAGTTTCTGTGACAAAGGCTTGTTCCATAAGCATCACCACAAATGATCCCATTGCTTCCTCCTCCCACCTGGTATATTTCTCAGTGTGATTGATAAACATGTATTTGAAGAAGTCATCAGGAGGCAGTGTCCCTGACATTAGGAAAAGCCTCGGTTAGCTCAGAAGGTTGGTGCTCCTCAAGGGCAAGGAATGCACATCATTCATCCTTCTACCTCCAGGTGCCTGCTCGGTTCTTTGAGGGTAATCAAAAAGTTATTTGATAAAGGAATGAATAAATGACTAAATGCTAAATTAATTAGCATCAACTTAGAAAAGCCCTCATGAGACTGCACCCTTATCTATTTATTTATAAACATTCACTGAAAATATTTTATGCACACTTAGTATCAATGCAAAATTGGGGTCTAACAAAAACAGAATGAATTCAGTGAATCATCCAAGTACCTGCAGGCCAATCAAGATATTATTGCTTCTAATTGGTATTCCTACAAGTGGTTAATTTTTTCCCTCTGCCTGACTTGCAAGCACTCAGGTGCAAAATTTGTTCCTATCTTTGAGACCATCTTAATAATCACTCTGCATCTGAATCTTGGAACCAGAATCCCCCTCTCATGGGTACAAATGAGGAAGAAATATGTCAGCGCACATGGGCACTGGCTTGTGGCAATGAAGATTTATTTGATCCAGCCAGCCAAGTGATCACCAGAAGCAAGTAATCAAGAGAATGAAATTCCGGGGTGGGTTCTACCAAGACCTTTATTCAGCAGTGTACCCCAACCCTGTCCATAGCAGAGCTTGGAGTCCAGAGGATGGTGCTTTTGTTAACTTAAGACTTAATTGAAGATATTAACCCTGAAAATATTAAGACTGTGGAGCTCACTTCTTTTTGCAAATGGCTCTAAACTTTTGTTTGCTGCTCAGTCGATGTCACTGGGATTTATTTGGCTGCCAGCTCGAAGCTGCTATTTGAAACGAGCAGGGCCATATGCAGTACATGCATATTCAACGGTGCAGTTCTTTTTCTGGGGGGAGGGGGCAGAGCCAGGACTCATGGCTCACAATATGAATTTGCATCACACTTTGCATAAATTTGCATGTAGACTTCATAAGCCTCTCATTTCAAGTATGTAAAATGAAATGAATCAATGCAATCTACTGCAATTGTTTTCCAAGGCATTAATCACATGAAATACACACCAGTTTTCCCTAACCAATTAATTTAATCACACCCAAGGTTAGGAGAGACAGGAAAGTGGTGAATAATGACTGCTAAGTGTCTGGCCTAGGGGTGAGAGGATATATGCAGCCTCAACACTTCTCCAGTATATCTCCCTTCCAAACCTCATGTCTTCTGTGGAAGATTATATTATAATTTACTCAGTATTTTATTTCAGTGCCACTCTCTATAGGAGGATTATACATCTCTACCCTTTTGAACTTGGGAGTTGCCTTACGACTTACTCTGACCAATAAAATGTGGCAGAAGTGATGCATGTCCCTCTGAAGCAGTCCCTTAAAGAGCCAACACATGATTCAATATCTCTCACTTTCCTCTGCCATTATAAAAGCAGCATTACTTAGCTTGAAATCTAGCTTGAAGATCAAGGGGAGCTCCAGCTAACCTCCACAATAGACACATGGCTAGAGAAAGAAATATACCTTTGTTATCCTGAACTGCTGTCATTCATTGCTGCAGCATATCTTACCCTATATTAGCCAACAAAGCCCTTCTAGAATTAATGAAACGAACTATCGTTTGGCTTCTGTAAGTTTTGTTCATGTAAGAATATGTGCACAGCTCTGAGGTGGAAATAAAAGAATTTAAAGATATGGTCCATGTGGCTAGTAAACATCTGAAGTGGTTAAGGAAATAACCTACACATTTATAATCCCTTAAAGATCATCCCAGAAGAATAATACAACATACATCGTAGGCTTCATATTTGAGTGAGATGGGGTAAACTATTTAGATTTGTAAAGACTGGCAGATCCATAAAAATCTGGTCTATACTTTTGAGACATGCCAACTTCCTCTTTGCAATGCCCTGCAGTTATTCATAGTCCATTTTGGGAAAAGTCTCAATTAAATGCTAATTTTTAAACATCTTTCCCTAGTACCTTCCAATCCATTTTTAATTTAAGATCGGATGAACTTGAAACCACAGGAGAGTGCATAGTGAACACTCAAATAAAAAAATACTTAAATCCTAAATTTGAGAAACCAAAGTTTTCTGTTTTTCCACAGTATAAAAAGTGTTGTACAACCTGAAAATAATATATAGAAATACAGGCACAACTTTCCTTTCAGCCGATCGTGTCTAGAAGCTTTGCTTCTGCTTCCCCACATGTCCTGCAAATTCCAATGTGGAGCAGCCTGACCCTGACTCTAAGAACGCAGAAAGTCCAGGAAGGAAGACATATAACACTGAAGATTACTTTTATTCCCATAACGAAAAGCTTACAAGTATATATATACATATGATAACTCCCAACAGAGATGAAGGAATCGTAAATCACAAAATTTGGTTTCTCATCCTTTCTCTAGTCACACAACCAGCCAAGAAATGGTTGTGCATTGTGCAAACTATTCTACACTAAGTACATTATTATTTATGCTCTCTAGACTACATGGCAACCATCCTTGACTCGAATATACCCCCTCCTCAGTACAATCCTACCTAATTAATATTTTGAAAGTTGCTCAAGAACTTTAACAGATCTGTTAGAAAAAAGGATTTTCCTTAGAGAAAGAAAAAAATATTTACATAAATTTTAAACCACGTTAACTGAACACCAGGAAAACATTCAGAGTGCCAAAACACAGGAGAAAAATAAGAAGATGGACTATCTGTCAAAAGGATTGAAGGTTTGTTTTATTTCTCTCAATTTCTCAATTTACCAGCATCTCTGATGCTGTTTGGCCATGAGATCTTCTAATAGAGTGAGACCCTCCTGATGGTTCTTAGATGGAGGATGCTATAAGAATGCTGTTTCTTAAATAAATCAATTTCTTGTCTATAGCCAGAGACAGTACAATAAGGAGACTGGTTATGAAACTCATTTTCTGGGCTCTTTATCGCCTCTGATTTTCAGAATCAGTCAGAACTAGCATTGAACATTCAAAAACTGGTATGATTCCGAGAGTAACAAGCTATTGTTGACTCAGTTTTTGAATAATAACTGCTTCCTGGGTTTGAGGCAGTTAAATCTTTAAAAAAATTGGTTGGTCTTAGAATTAGATTGTGTATCCTGCATTCAAGTTGACATTCTCTTCACAAGAATAGTCCCTGAGAGTGTTCTAAACATTCTGTGGTTCTAAAATGTGCCTTCAACAAGAGAGAGAATTTCCTATGTCAGTCCTTTAAACCTTCTAATTACATGAGGCTTGGACATGCAGTAGTAGGAACAGGGCTCCATAGAACTGTCTGACCTTGCTTGAGAGATGGGAAAGGTTTTGTGGGCTGGGTTCTAATCTGGTGATCAACCCAACATTTCCTAGGGAGGATGTAACATGCAGTATCCCATCTCATCCTCTTCCAGGAGTTTCTTCCATTGTATATTTCTGCTTGAGATTCTGGAATCCTGATGGTAGCAGAACCCGAAACTATGGTAGTCTCTTGTCTATCAGTGAAGGCATCCACCAGAGTCAGAGAAGAAAGAGTTAGGCAGAAATGTTGTCAGTGTTGGGACTGAAGAAGGACCCTGTATGACTTGAGTCTGTAAATGAGATGTTCCCTGCCCCTTAGATCAGGCCTAGTCCCCCTCAGTCTTCCTAAGCTTCCTATGCTTTGGAGTTTCCAAGTGTTCTTTACATCTTTCAATATTTTCTTCTAGTTTTGCAGTCAAGTTGGTGGTAATTTTCCACTGGTTTGCAAGGAAGCTTCAGATGTGACCTATGATCTCAATGTCATCATAATTTAGCCATCCCTAATATGCCCATTCTTTGGAACGCCAACTTTTATTGCTGTAATAATTCTCACATTATTTATAAATAATATAGTGCCATAAATACTGACCTTCAGAGCCAGCACAAGATCTTTTTAATCAGGCTTTTGGCTGGTTGAGGTAAGAGTCTAACTCTTATATAACATTTTATTGCAGATGGATATGTTAAATTCTCTAAAGATGTCTGGGACATTCAGGAACATGGGTATTGTGAAGCCATAAAAGTGACATTGTAGGGCTTAAAATGAGCACAGAGAGACCTCATTGTGACCCTAATGTTATATGACAAGGAAAACCCCTGTCAGAGAGATGTTGCCCTAAGGCAAGAGATTTGTATACAGCATGGCCGGGGATAGACACAGGAAATTATTTCTAGGGGGCACTGATTTGACCCTTCAAGGGAACAAAACTGACAACATTTTTTTTAAAGGTTCTACTTCACTTTATTTTCTTTTATTCCTATGGAGCAGGTGAGATGATTTTCCCATTTGCAAAGAAAAACCAGCAAAAAAGACAAAAAAAAAAAAAAGTTAACAAACAAACTTAAAATTTAAAAACATAACGCTGTAATACTGGGGCAAAACTGAAAAGTGTAAAAATCATGGTTTCTGGAAAACTCTCTTTTTAGAAGGTTCTGGGCAGTTTGCGGGGAAAGGAAATTAGGCTTTTGTCAGGGTTTCAGCAAGAAACCAAATTATACAGAGGTTTAGTTAAAGAAGTATTAATAAAGGAACTAATTGCATTAACAGCTGGCAAGTTAAGGTGACCAGCTAGGTGAATCAAGGCACCCAGACATTGGCAAGTGTGGAAAGTCATTGTTCCTACAATATATGGAGGGGCAAAGGAAGAAAACAGTGTTACTGACACCCAGCAAGAGATGAACCTATGGGAGGTGCTGATAGCCATAGTAATAGAGAAATGAAGTCCCACCAGCTCCGTAATGTGTAACAGGAAGAGAGCAGAAATGTCCCAACTTCTCTGTCCTTCCATTCTAAGATTCCTGCCACTGCCTTTCACTGGGTAAACTCAGTGAGAAGATGAGCTCAAGGGAGCTTGGATGAGTGGGCTATGGGTTCAGACTTGTGAAGCTCAGAATAAGACAAAAAATGAAGGGGGTGTACCATGGAATATTATGCAGCCTTAAAGAAAGATGGAGACTTTACCTCTTTCATGTTTACATGGATGGAGCTGGAACATATTCTTCTTAGTAAAGTATCTCAAGAATGGAAGAAAATGTATCCAATGTACTCAGCCCTACTATGAAACTAATTTATGGCTTTCATATGAAAGCTATACCCCAATTATAACCTAAGAATATGGGGAAAGGGGAAAGGGAGGGGAGGAAGGAGGTTGGGTAGAGGGAAGGTAATTGGTGGGACCACAGGTACAGTGCATCTTACAAGGGTACATGTGAAACTTACTAAATGTAGAATATAAATGTCTTAACACAATAACTAAAAAAGGGCCAGGAAGGCTATGTTAATGAAAATGTGTGATGAAAATATGTCAAATTTAGGTTACGGTGGAGGAAGGGTAATGGATTGGGCCACACCTACGGTGCATCTTAGAATGGGTACAGGTAAAACTTACTAAATGCAGAATACAAATGCCTACATACAGTAACTAATAAAATGCCATGAAGGCTACGTTGAACAGTTTGATGAGAATATTTCAGATTGTATATGAAACCAGCACACTGTACCCCTTGATTGCACTAATGTACACAGCTATGATTTAACAATAAAAATAAATAAATTAAAAAAAATTATATAAAACCAGTGTGTGGTGCCCCATGATTGCATAAATGTACACAGCTATGATTTAATAAAAAATAAAAAATAAGGAAAGAAAAAAAAAAGAAAGGAACCAGCATTTATTTAGCATGTGTTATGCTGTGCCCTAGGCACTGTATATGCCTTACTTAGTGGAGTCCCATAAATAAGTTGATTAAGCCTCAAGGAGTTTAAATCTGAATGGTGGCAGTGCCAATTTCCAGGTCTGTAAAATGAATAAATCCAGTGTCTTTCAGTTCTAACATCTCCAAATTCTATGATTTATATATTTTAAGATTCACTTTCCTGAAAATACCTTATCTTCTAACTTCTAGTTAGCCTGAAAGTCAGACAAAAGAGTATTAGTTACGATGATACTAGCAAGAACCCAAAAGGAAAATTTGCCAGAAGTCAACCTGAGTATATGCTATCTACTCACTACTGAACAGTGTAGGGCATTGCTTCTTCAAGTTTAATGTGCATCCAAATCACCTGTGGATCTTGTCCAAATTTGTTCTGCATTTACTGATTGCCTGTCTACTGGCTCTATTAAATATTGAGAAAGCTGTATTGAAATATGTGACTATGATTGTGAATTTGTCTATTTCTTTTTGCAGTTCTATCAGTTTTTGCTTCATGTATTTTAAAACAAAGCTATTTTGGTGAATAAATGTTTAGGACTGTTAAAAAAAATGAAGGAGGGAGTTCAAAGGACAAAAGAGGAAGAAACAGTGTGATGAGACAGCCTACTTGTCCACCAAATGTTCTTTCTCCTGTGTTCAGGAGGATTTCATTTTGTTCTTAGGTGACATTGATGTGTATAGGCCAAGTGCAGAAGAAAATAACCTCATGATTGTCGAGGGAACTGACCTCAGTCTCATTCAGCTTTGCTTAACATGAAATCATGAATATTTCCTTGTTCCTCCTGAGCCCCCACTTTGTGCCTGCTGCTTATGCCACTAATCTGTTTCTGTCTCCCTACACTTGCTTAATCCAAATTTATGCTCTGTTTATACAAGGTGGACATAAAGTTCATGTGCAATTTACTAAGTCAAACTATTTTAAATTGCACCTGAACTTTATGTATATAGTTCCCTGTATATGCCAATTTCTGATAGCATTATGAAAGGGTCATCTTTACCAGATATATTTAGAATGGGCAGTAATAGGTGAAACTATTATTATCAAGAGATACCAAAGGGGACAATCCTGCTTCCCTCATGAATGAGAGAAAATTGTATTTTGGGGTTGTAGCTTGGTGTGGATGGATGAGGTCTGCCCTGGCAACCCCACAAAGGCCTTCTCCACCAAACAAACATGACACGTCTGCAAGGGGGAAGAATGAAGGCTGGGGTTTGAGCCAATGGACAGGGGCACATTCCATGACCTGGAAACCACTTATGTGACAAGGTGGCACTGAAGCAGACACAGGACTTGTAACTAGGAGGAAAATGCATGACAAGAGGAGGGAGGACCCAGGGTTCTAGAGGCCCCACTGGCTCCCTGGTATTAGGAAGTTCACAGAAAGTTACTTGGTGGTGGCTGATGAAGAAACCAGACTTTACCTTGAGGGTTGCACAGGTCAGAAAACAGCTCCTGCTGGGATTTACAGTAATCGAGGCCTCTGTGAGTATCTGGCTTTTCTTCTTCGTAACTTTGAGGCATCATGCAAGTCATTTTGCTCTGTTTAAATTTCTTCATTGAAAATATGGGGGTACTACCTAGGATTTATAGGCTGTGAGAAGTAATATGATAGCATGCATATGGCGTTGGATGTATAATAAGTATTCAAAAGATATTAATGTCCTTCTTATTATTTTAAAGATTAACCCACAACTACATACTCTGTGGGCCACTGCTCCTTCCTGATTCTCCCTTCAAAGTTGTGTCATGCCTAATTGAGCTATGAGATCATTCATCTTTTACCCTTAAGCCTGTACTTGGGGCTGGCTGGAGTTCTTGGAGCAAACTTCAGTGATTCAAAGTAGCTGACTGGAGTCTGCAGGAAAGTACCACTGCCCTGTGGAAACACATAACCTAGGAAATGGCTTATGTTTTCTGAATCAGTGAAATATTCTCTGTTCACATTTTATAGAACATAAGAGTGGAGAGAGAGCTCCCTGGAATTCTGAGACCCCTATGCTGCCCTGAGAGTGTGGGAAAAAGCTTCAGTCTCACAGACCTCTTGATTTGAAGTCTGACTTCCCCGTGTGACACAGCAGCAAGGATAACAAACACACCACTTAATGCAAAATGGTAAGTTCTGCTGATATATATTCTTACAAGCATGTTTACAGAATTGACGTGATTCCACTGAGCAAGTCAAGAATAATCCTGCTGGCCTTCAGGATGAAGCAGGATTCATAATCTGGCCCCATTTTATCTACTCATAGAGTATGTCCCCTGGTGTCTCCTAATCTTTGGCCTCCCTCATTCCTATCTTCATGCTCCAGACGACGTTGAATCTTCTGTTGAAAATGCCTCCTCTTTATTCTATCCAGCAAACCCTGCCTCACCATCCAAGGCCCGTCTCTAAACCCTCATCTTCTATACTGAGTTTGCCTTGACAATTCCAGCCACTCATGGCCTCTAAAATCCTGCCCAACCAACCATCGCAATGTCTCCACGCAACAGTTTCGTGTTTGATTGCTTTCCACATGGCACATGGCTATGAGCTCTGTGCCTTCTCATGATCTCATCTTTGTAAATCCCCCAGGATACCAAACTTCAAGGCACAGTTAACCTACTAAAATGACTGGCAAAGAAAGCATCCTTGCAGTGTTTCCTAACCCCAAATCTGTTCTTTTGTTCATTTGGGACTTAGCTAAATGAGAGCTGAGGAACACTATCCTTTGATCCTTTGATATGTGTCTCAGCTGCCTCAAATCCCATTTCTTTCTTTTTATTTATTTATTTATTATTTATTTTTTTTATTAAATCATAGCTGTGTACATTAGTATGATCATGGGGCACCATACACTTGGTTCATAGACCGTTTGACAGATTTTCATCACACAAGTTAATATAGCCTTCCTGGCATTTTCTTAGTTATTTTGCTAAGACCTTTACATTCCACATTTACTAAGATTCACATATACCCTTGTAAAATGCACCGCAGGTGTAATCCCATTAATCCCCCTCCCTCCACCTACCTCCCCCCTCCCTCCCCTCCCTTTCCCCCTTCTCCCTATTCTTAGGTTGTAACTGGGTTATAGCTTTCATGTGAAGGTCTTAGATTAGTTTCATAATAAGGGTGAGTACATTGGGTACTTTTTCTTCCATTCTTGAGACACGAGTCTAACCTCAAATCCCATTTCTTTGTGCAGCAGGAGCCCCATATTCTCTCCTCACCATGGGAGGGTGTGGGGATGGCTTACAATTACCTCTGCATCTAAATTCTTGCTCTGGTAGCATTAATTCAATGACTAGAAGCTCAAGCATGACTTCTTGAGCCAACACCTTCCAGACAGGGAACTTGGCTCCTTTCTCTGCTTCAGTAAAATGGTCTGAAGCAGAAGTGATATCCTAGGAAAAAAGCTGGAAGCGAGGCATGTGTGTGTCAAGTCTTCAAATATTAAAACTTAATCATGGTTACTATTTGTCTTGACACATGTCTTGACGTTTTGGAAGGATACTTTGTACTAATTAACCCATTATGACATAGAGTAGAATGCTGGAAATTTACTTTGAATTTTCTTTTAAGTGACTCTAATTAGTGCTTCTGTCATAATAAAGGAACGAATGAAAAAAAAATTACAACAATCCCACTTTCCCTCCTGTATAATTTTGATATCCTTAGGGATATAGGGTTAACATTTGTCTCCTAAATTAGAGGAGAATTTAAATCATAGCCTGCATTTCTCCTGTTTATGTTGGCCATTTCCAAGTTAACTTTTGCTTCTAACCAAATATATGTCATAAAATAATTAAAAGAAAGAACATGCTCAATTAAAAAGAAAAAATATATAGTGTTCACAATATTTGTCAGTGAAGGGAAACCTGCTTGGGGGCCCAATTTCTTAACAGAGAGGGAAAAGAAAGATCCAGAAAGAAGGGAAGGAGTAGAGAGAAGCAGAGTTGTTTTTTGTTTTTTTTTTAACCCATCTGAGCTCTTCATTTTATAAGTCAGAGTGAGGACAAGAATAAGCACTATTATGGCAATTTTCAGTCTGTTTGCTATTTTGATTGCTGTGAATATGCCGGGGAATGGCATCTACTTTGTGAAATGGCATGTGTTTATGTACTGATAAATAAAGCAGCAGGCAAATTTGGGAAGCCTCAAAACCAACAGGGTGTTTCTTTCTAGGGTAAGGTCTGTGAAGCATTTACAGCACAAGATGTGGGTCCTTGTGTGAGCATCTTCATACCCCGAGCAGAGACTGGCCATCACCAGGTTACATCAGCAGTGAAACAGTGTCCTATGGCTGCTGTGACACATTACCAAAAATAAATATTTGCAATCGGTTACCACTTAGAGGCTTAAAACAACATGAATTTATTATCTAATGGTTCTGGAGGTCAGAAGTCCAAAATGGGTCAGGTAGGACAAAAGATGAGAAATTTCCTTGCCTTTTTCAGCTTCTAGAGGTTGCCCAAATTTCCTGGCTCGTGGCCCCGTGTGACTCTGACTTCTTGTTTCTAGTCATCACATGACCTTCACTGAACCTGACCCTGCTGCTTCCCTCTTAGAAGGACCCCTGTGCTTGCATTAGAGCCTCTCTAATAATTCAGGATAATCTTCTCATCACAAGCCTTAAATCATGCAAAGTCCCACCAATTAATGTACACAGCTATGATCTAATAAAAAAAAAATCATGCAAAGTTCTTTTTGCCATGTATGTAATAAGATGATATATTTAGAGGCTTCAGAGATTAGAACATAGACACCGTCAGGGCTCTTTCTCTGGTATGGTGCGGTGATGTGGAACATGCACAGGGGTCAGGCTTCCTTGACACAAATCCTGCCTAGGCCACCATCACCAGGTACATGCCCTCAAGTAATTCTTCAGTCTTTCTCGGTTTAATTATAGTAAATATAACTACATCTCAGATTGCTGTTGAATATTAATTGAAAAAAAAAAAAAGCTTGCACAGGGGCTGGGTTAGTACCCAATCAAGGTTGTGTATCATTATCATTATTATCATTATTAAGCAAAAAGGAGAAATAAATCAATGTATGACTCAAAAACCAACATGGGGGAAGCTGTTTACTTATATTTTTATTGCATAGTTACTTTGGGACATACTGAAAGCTACTGGGACTTAGCAATTCAGATGTTAGTTTTGCAAGCCTCCAAACAATCCTGCTTTCACTGAAACTTCTACAGAAGCAATTTTTTATTCACCCAAGCAAATGCTCTTTTTTCAAGCCACAGAGTTTCTGAGCAGTATGACACTGTTTTCATGGAGAAATCGTGCACTTATTTATTAATAACTTTATTGATTTCTAAGCATTTTCTGAGAAAAACAAGCAAACCAGCAAAATAGCCCTTGTATTTACTTTGACACACAAAGCAGCATTCAGCTGTCCAGTTGCTTGTCCCTGCAGAAAACCTTTACAATGCACCTCTTCTGCTTCACATTCTGTCTAGAAGGAAGGGAGGGGACAAAGAGAGGCAGTGACTTTTGCAAATCTATGAGCTTGTTATCTTATATTGAAGTGAAGACAAATTGTCATTGTAGACAAATGCAATGATAAGGCAGAGATGGAAGAAACACAACCCCTAAGAGCCTAAGAGCCTAGAGTCTTGCAAAGGAAACAGATGACAGATATTTGAAACTGATCATGAGGGGAAGCAATGAGATCCATTTCAAATGGTCTCTGCTGTCCTGTCTGCTTGCCAAAAGTTTGCATGGGCCTCAAATACTCTGAGGTGTGACCTAAAGCTGTCTACCTTTCTTCTGTGGCCCTTTCAGACATCTGAAGTTAAGCAGCAGCAGGCTTGTTAGTTACAAACACTTCCTAAGAAAGCCCCCAGAGTTTCCACCGAAAAGGTGGATGTGGCACTTCTCCTTCAATTGAGGGACTTTGGGGCTGAAATAGTGCCAAGGGCACGGGTGTGAGAGTGTTAAAACTAAATCGTGTCTGGCAGTTGGAGATCATTAGTAACCCCATGACAGTTTATCAAGAGACAAGGTTAACATGCTAATCAGAACAATCCTCCCCCAACCACCAAGTCTTGAATCCCTTGAAACTCTACTTGGCTCTTCCCTTCACCCTCTGACATCACACCTGGCAAAACTGGAGCTGTGGCATTTGGAACAGATACCGTGCCCCCTCCTGCTGGATCCCTTTGCTTTAGATGTCCACACCAGCTGATGGGTTGGAACACCCTTTACATGTCTGGTTAGGGTCAGATTCTTATAAGATCAGGGCTCAAAGGGATCTTAGCAATAGATACAAGTTTACAATCTTCGTCTACAGATGAAAGGTACAGAGATGGTTGGTTATAAGCCAAGGAGAAACAGCCAGGACATACTAAGAATAACATGCAGTTTTAGAATCCGTTGGTCTTCGGTTCAAATTCTTTCTCCTGTCTCTACCGTCCTATGCCAAAATTGGCTGGAAGCTCTAGAATGGTTTCCGTATGGTGATTTTTAGTGATCTGCCTTTTGGGATTATTCATATCAATATTTTCATTGAATGAAGATAATGGAAGGACAAATAAGCTTCCTTTGGAGGGCAAGAAAACATTACCTAATAAATAATAAACTCTCTTCCTTCTTTTCTCGTGTGTAGCTCTGTGGCTGCCTCTTGAACAGAGAGAATCTTTCTTAGACCTGAAGGCCCATGGCATAGAGCAGTGGTTCTAAACTCTGGACCCTAAACCAGCAGCATCAGCATCACCTGGGAACGTGTTAGAAACGCCAGTTCTTCCCATCCATGATCCAAATGCCTTCTTATTTGTCTGTGTCTATGACTTTTTTCACCAGTGTTTTGTACTTCTTATAGAGATCTTTCACCACCTTGGTTTAGTATATGCCAGTATTTTTTTTCTTTGAGGCTACTGTAAATAGGATTGAGTTCTTGATTTGATTCTCAGCTTGTCTGTTATTAGTGTTCAGAAATGCTACTGATTTGTGTATGTTGATTTTGTAGTTTGAGACAAATTATTTGTCAATTCTAGGAGTTTTTCAGAGGAGTTTTTAGGATTTTCTAGGTATAAAATTATATTGTCGGACAACAGAGATAGTTTGACTTCCTCTTATTCAATTTAAATGCCTTTATTTCTTTCTTCTTACCTGATTGCTCTGGCTAGAAATTCCAGTACCGTGTTGCATAGAAGTAGTTCAAGTGGGCGTTCATGCTCGTTTCAGTTCTTAGGGGGAATGCTTTCAGCCTAGCATGATGTTGGCTGTAGGTTTGTCATATACGGCTTTTATTATTTTGAGGGATGCTCTTTCTATGCCTAGTTTGTTGAGGGTTTTTATCATAAAAGAATGTTGGATTTTGTCAAATGCTTTTATTGCATTTATTGAGCTAATCATATGGTTTTCGATTTTAATATTATTTATGTGATAAATCACATTTATTAATTTGTGAATGCTGAACCAGTCTTTATCCTGGGATAAAACCATTTGCCCATGGTGAATTATCTTTTTGATATATTCATGGACTCAGTTTGCTGATATTTTGTTGAAGACTTTTACATCCACCCTATTTCCCCAAAAATAAGACATCCTCTGAAAATAAGATCTACTTACAGGAAAGATAAGACATCTCCTGAAAATAAGACCTAGTGCATTTTTGGGAGCACACCTTAAAATAAGACACTGTCTTATTTTCGGGGAAACAGGGTATGTTCAACAAGGATATTGACAGGTCTGTAGTGTTCTTTTTCTTTTTTTCATTGTGTCCTTTCCTGGCTTTGGTATCAGGGTGATACCAGCTTCATAGAATGGGTTAGGGAGGATTATCTCTTTCTTGATGATATGGAACAATTTCAGTAGGATAGGTTCCAGTAGTTTGTAGGGGAGACGGAATTTGGCTGTGAATACATCTTGTCCTGGGATGATTTGGTTAGGAGATTTTTTTTTTATTAATGATTCATTCATACTACTCATTATTGTTCTATTCAGTATTCCTATTTCTTCCTAAATGAAAATTGGGATGTTGTGCATTGTGAAAAATTTATCTATATTCTCCAGATTTTCTGGTTTGGGTACACATAGGTGTTAAAAACAGGCTCAAATGATCTTTTGTATTTCTCTGATATTAGTTGTTATATCTCCTTTTTCATTTCTGATTGAGCTTATTTGAATTCTTTCCATTCTTTTCTTTGTTAATCTAGTTAGTGGTCTGTTGATACTGTTTATGTTTTCAATAAACCAAATTTTTGTTTCATTAATCCTTTTTTTTTTTTTATTTTGTTGGCTTGGTATTGTTAAAATGTCCATATTGTCTAAAGTAATCTACAGGTTCAATGAAATTCCTATCATTTGTCACAGAATTAGGAAAAAAAACCCTAAAATTCATATGGAACCAAAAAAGAGTACTAATAACCAAAGCAATCTTAAGCAAAAGAACAAATCTGAAGACATCACATTTTACCTAACTTTGAATTATATTGAAGACTTGTAACAAAAGCAGTATGTACTGGTGTAAAAGCAGATACATAGACCAATGGAACAGAACAGACAACCCAGAAATTAAGCTGAACACCTACAACCAAGTGATCGTTGACAAAGGAGGCTGGGAAAAGGACACCCCAGTCAGTAAATGTTGCTGGAACCGGGTGGGGAGTAACATTGAAAGGCCATATTAATTTAGCAGTAATGAAATAAGGCTGCATTCAAGAAACTTCAATTAAATATATCTAAAAATGTACATTATTTTATAAAAATCTAAGTGCTATGTACTTAATAATTTCAAAAAAAAGAAATTATTTGTTAATTTGAAAATTAATTAACCTTTTAATGACTTTGTTGTGTCTTATTTTTTTGGAAAGCATTTGAATATTTGGTTGCAGCATAGAATTCCACAGTTTGATTTGATCTTCTAGAACAGTGGTTCTCAAGCTTCCTAATGCTGTGACCCTTTATGAGGACCCACATACAGTTCCTCATGTGTGGTGACCCCCCAACCAAATAATTTTATGTTTGGGGGTCACCACAACTTGAGTTTAACTGTATTAAACTGTATTTTAATAATTAAAATAATAATAATAATAATTTTATGGTTGGGGGTCATGGCATTAGGAAGGTTGAGAACCATTGCCCTACAGGGGTATCAGTCATTTGTGAACTTGAGGATGTCTTGATTTGGGTTAGGTAGTTAGGTAGGAGAGTACAGATTTTCAGCAATACGTGGTTGAAAGCAAGAAAGCATTTTTTTTGGACATGTTGTCAAAGTTGTGAGTATTCAACTGCATTATTTCATATTTCAATTGGATATTTCTTAGCATCAAACAATGACTTTAAAATGTCATCTACCAAGAGTTCAATCAATTCCATGTGTAGTTATTTAGGTGGCTTGGTGATGTCAACTAGATGAGGCTGAAATTCTAATTTGAGTGTGAGGTCATAATTCTCAAAGTCAGTGAAACTCTCATGGTATTCTTCAAATAATAGGTCTATAACAGCTGCATATTCTTCAAATGATTTTCATATATCATCTTGCTCAACAATGAACTTTGCTAACTGGGGAAAATGTTCAACTAAAATTTACTTCTGAAGAACTATTTTTGAAAAAAAGATAGCTTTATGTTTTCAAAGAACCAAATTTCCATTCTTTTCTTCAAAATGCTTAGCATTTTTTGCCACATATCATATATAGATTTAGTTTTGTAAGGAAACACTCAAGTCATTGTAATATAACATGATATCACACAGAAATGCTGTGTTCCTATAGAAAACTTCTGTCAAAAAATAGTCTTTCAATAATTCACATTGCTGATTCTGTTCTTCATAAAATTTATGAAAACTATCTGTTCTCCCAGAGATAAAAGTTTGACTAACACCTGCCCGTGAAATAGCCAACATACTTTAGAATGATATGGTGAATCTACACCATACTTTCAATTTATAGTATCTTTCGAGGTATAGCATGTTATGAAACTGACAATGCAGTATTGCAGTTGTGCAAATATAGTTAACAATACTTACTACTTTTTCACAGTGTCACTTAACATAGTAGATTTAGCACAGAGGTTTTGTTGATGTAAAACACAATGAAAGAAATGACAGAATCTAGATTTGTTAATACTTTTTAAACATCTGTGCAATAAAACCTTCATATTTTCCTGTCATGGAAGGTGCATTGTCTATACATAAACTCATTAATTTACCAGATTCAGTCCAAGTCGATGACATTTATCTTGAAAGTTATTGACGATATCTATTCCCCATGTTCTAGTCACAGGAGGACTCAAAGCAAGTAACTCTTTGTAGCAACCAAACTCTTCTGTTCTAACCCCCATGAGGTATAAAATCTGTGCTGAATCAGTAGTATCAATTGATTCATCCAAAACCATTGAATAATATTTATTTCCCTTTTGAAGTACTGCATGAAGTTCTGTTCACTTGAAGGCTAATTCATGCTGCTGATCAGTTATAGTTCTTCTTGAAAGAGGCAGTTGTTTATACTTTGAAATGTTACTGGGGTCTAAGCATTCTACAACTTCAAAAAGGCATTCTTTCAATTTCTGCATAACTTAATGGTGTCTTTTTCTTGCCAAGTATATAAGATACTTTATAAATCGCTTCAGTGACATGATTTCCAGTTCCTATTGCTGCTTGAGAGAATTGTCTTTGCTTTTGGTTTTCATCTTTTCTTTTAATTTCTGCAATACAACTTTTCACACCTTTCTCTCTAATTTAAAATATTTGTGGTCCTTATGAGAGTCATAATGCTGACGAGCATTGAATTTTTTTAATGATGATATTGCAATGTCACGAAGCAAGCAGATCACCTTATCTTTAGCAGAAACAAGTATATTGCAATTCTTGATCCTCATTTAAAAGTCTGTTTTCAAAAAAAAAAAAAGTCTGTTTTCTTCCTTTAGTGTTCTCTCAGTGTTTTTTTTGACATGATGGGCTGTTAAACAGACAGAATTAAAAAATACTATTGAGCTGTGCAACTATTTGCAAATTCCACTCCAAACAGAAACAATGTTGTCAAAAACTGTTAACAGCCTGGAGTACTTGACCCTGATAAACTATTACCAACCAGCCTTGGGCAGCAGTGGTACCAGCCAGGTGGAGTAGGTTAGAATTAAATCACAAGTGTATCTGCTCTCAATCTAGCCCTTGATAGGCTACTAATGTTCTAATTGTGCTGGTCAATTTTGGAGGGTTATTTTAGTGAAATTTATCTTATTCCTTGGTATTTTAAATATCTTCATTTAAAAATAAAATAAAAATACAAAAGAAGAACAAAAATGTATTAATAAAAATAAAAGGATTTGTTCTGTCAAATTTGGATTTGGTCAAAATGCCAGACTTAAGGGCCTAGAAGGCCACATGTGGCTTTAAGGCCTAAAGTTTCTCACCCTTGTTCTGGGAACATTGGATAGCCTCATGCAGAAGAATGAAACTAGATTGCTATCTTTTACCATACACAAAAATTAATTCAAGATGGATTAAAGACTTAAATGTAAGACCTGACCACAAAAATATTAGAATAAAAACTAGAAAAAAACTATCTTCCACATTGGCCTAGGTAAATAATTTATTACTTAAGACCCCCCAAAGCAAATACAAATAAAAAGTAAATAAATAAATAAATAAATAGACTTAAAAAGCTTTTCAATAGAGTAAGTAGATAACCTTTAAGGTGGGAGAAAATATTTGCAAGCTGTATGTCTGACAAAGGACTAACATCTAGAATATATAAGGAACTCAAAGAAATCATCAAGAAAAAAAGCAAATAACTCTATAAAAAATGAACACAAGACATGAGAAGACATTTTTCAAAAGAAGATAGTTAAATGAACAACACACATATGAAAAAATGCTAACTATTACTAATCATCAATGAAATGCAAATTAAGAGCATAATGAGATACCACCTTACCCCTGTCAAAATGGCCATTATTAAAAAGTAAAAAGAAAAACAATAAATGTTGGCACAGATGCAGTAAAAAGGGCATGCTTATACACTGTTGGTGAGATTGTAAATTATTACAACCTCTGTGGAAAACAGTATGGCAATTTCTCAAAGAACTAAAAGGACCTTCAATTTAAGCCAGCAATTCTACTACTGGGGATCTACCCAAAGGAAAAGAAGTCATCTTCTAAAAGAAGACACCTATATCTATATATTTATCACAGCACAATTAACAATTACAAAGATATGGAGTCAACTTATGTGCCCACCAACTGATGAGTGGATAAACAAAATAAGACATACTGATACACACACACACACACACACATCATGGAATATTATTCAGGTGTTAAAAAGAATTAAATGTCTTTTGTAGCATCATGGATTGAACTGGAGGCCATCATCCTAAGTGAACTAACTCAGGAACAAAAAAAAAAACAAAAAACCAAATACCACATGCTTTCTCTCATAAGTAGGAGCTAAGCAAGTCATATAGGATGAGAAACTGGACACTGGAGTCTCAGAAGAGGAAGGGTGAGGCAGGCATATGCTGCAAAATAACCTGTCAGTGCAATGTATGCTATTCAGTTGATGGGTATGTTCAAAGCCTGCACTTCTCTGCTGGGCAATTCATCCTTGTAACAACAACAAAAAAAAATTGTACCCTCTCAAATCTATTTAAAAGAAAATAAAAGCCAATTCTTGGACCCATCCAGACTTACATAATCAGAAATTCAGGTAGTGGGGTCCAGCCGTCCATGTTTTAAGAAGACCTCTAGGGGATTATAATATATGCCCACATTTTGGAGCCACTGGCCTAGAAAAAACAGTGCTTTTCAAGGTAGACCTGGACCTCACTTTGGAAATGGTGGATGGGCATAATGCAGTTACAGTATAACAATGCAAAAAAAAAAAAATTATTACTCTAAAAAGTGAGCAATTCTTTCTCAAGGAGCAATTTATTCACAGACAAAATCAGAAGTATGTGTGTGAAGTGTAGTGTTTAGCAGAAACCTGACTAGGTTTCTTTCACGTGACAGGCTTGCTGAGCCACCAGCAGTACTGGCAAGCACACTGTGGTTTAGAACTTTAAAGAAAAAAAGCACACATTTTGTTTATTAATTTTGAAACTAATTAAGGTACAAAAATACAGTATCCCAAACTGTATAAAACACAGAAATAAAACAGCCCATAAACACCAGATTGGGGACAAAGCTGTAATGATACCAGATACCACATTTTCACACTATCCCCTCTCACTATGAAATCCCTCAGCAGGGTACTACAGAAAAATTGCCTGTCAACAGACTGAAATGAATAGTATGTGATCTCTGGTATAATTTCCTTGGAATTTAATTTATACTAAATGCAGAAAGAGCCAAGGAAGAGGGTCGGAATAAGAACAAAGAATGGTCATGTACATTAGAAAAATTAAGTTCTGCAGCTTCCGAACAAGAATTATGCATAATCCATTCCTCCAAGGCAGAGGTACCTCTGGCTACAATTGCTACTGTGCAATTGGAGTGAGTCCCTAGAAGTGAAGATTCTAGTTGTTGTCTGTGCCCACTGCAGGCCCAGGCTTACCCTCCGGGCAAATCATCAGGATGTCTGTGCCTCCACCAATAGTGCCTGGTTTAACACTTTTCTCCAAAGTGATCTCCATAAGGGGGTGTGAGAGTCTCATTGCAATTCAGGATATGTTTCTTTTTCTCCTACTTCTCAGCAACCTGTTTATGGCAGACACTGTGGATTGTCTACATAGCAGCCATTTTCCTTCTAGTTCTTGTTAAGAAAATCTGATTTTGTTCATATTGGAGTGAAAAATTGCAAGAACTTTAAGTGGTCCAAAAGACTATGAGGTATCTTCAGTTGGAAACTGAGACCTTCCTTTCCCGAGGCATCTGACTTAGTGTTATCTGTGCCTTTCATCACCTTGGAACTATTTTATAGTCCTGTAAAGATAGATGTTAACTTATAGAAAACCGGTGGTAAAACAAATATTTTTTATTTATGGATATGCAAATAAATCCTATTTGTTGGCATTTCAATTGACTTTCTTCTCCCATATTGATAAAACAAATTCATTTCAACAGTCATTATAATCTTATATGTTTGTTTGGTCTTTGGATTGTCTTCAGAACTGGTTTTAACTTCTTGTTTCCTCTTTAATGACTTAAATAAAATCTCTGACACATGTTCATTTTATATCTGTATTAAATTTATGATTTAACCTTTAAAAAACAGTTATTTTTTGGATAATATATTCCGCAATGATATACCAGGGAAATATGGGCACTCTTCTAATCTAGGAGATACATGATGACAAAACTAATACAACCACGATAAAGACGACCTTGTTCACAGCTTCCTCTGATTGGTTTAAAGGTGACTATGTGGTCATATTCTGGTCAATAAGAAATAAAGGAGGGAGTTCTCAGAGACAATTACCTCTCTGATAAATAAATATGAAAGAATGAAGGGCCAGGGTAGGAGAGTAAGACACGCCTTTCTTGCCTTTAAGTGTTGTCTTGTGAGAGCTGGGTATTTGGAAATGCAGCTGCTATCTTCAAAAACAATGAGAGAACACCAAAGAGAAACTTAGAGATGCCACGTTTCTGTCCTGAAATCACTTATTAAACCTCCAAATCAGCTGATCAATTCAGAAACTACTTCCCCCAGAATTGTTAAATTAGGTAATACTTCCTCAGTGTTTAAGCCATGTCAGTTCCTTAGTAGTCACATGCATCTATGAGCATTGTTACAAATCTAGTCACAGAAAGAAAACATTCCCAGGAAATCCAGCATGGTCTGAGAGGTTCTGTGGTGAATCATGTGGACAGTGGCAGCAGTGGTAGGTAGAGGAAGGTGGTTGCACTGAGTTGGACAAGGGAAGGATACTGACCACAGTATGAAAGGTGGGAAGCGATGGAACAGAACTATAGCCTAGGATGAAGGAGAGAAATGGAGTGGGAAGGAAGAGGAGGGGGGAGGTTTGATAGAGGGAGAGTAAAAGGCAGAACCACAACTATGGAGCATATTGCAAGGGTACAAGTCACATCTGTCAAATGTAGAACATAAATGTCTTAACACAATAATCAAGTAAATGAGGCACAAGCTATGTTGATTGGTTTGATGTAACCACATCAGATTGTATAAAAAAACCAACACATTGTACCTCACATATGCATAAATGTATTCATGATCTATGTGTATATGACAATAAAAAAAAGATAGTAGCAGAGGTTAAAGAATTATACTGGGGTGGCTCTTCTATGTCTAAGTGTTTGTGATCTCCTTCCCCCCAAGTCTGTTTGTTGAAACCTAGTCTCCAAAGAAATATTATTATGAGCTAGAACCTGTAGGGAATGATGAAGTCATGAGGACAAGGCCCTCATGAATGGGGTTGAGTCCTTATAAGAGGCTTAAGGTACTTGCTTGCCCCTTTTCCAGAGTGAGGATGCAGCAAAAAGGCACCATCTGTAAAGTGGTCCTTACCAGACAACAAATCTGCTGACAAATCAATATTAGTCTCTCCAGCTTCCAGAACTATGAGCAATACATCTCTGTCGCTTATAAATTAGCCAGTCTAAGGCATTTCATTACAGCAGTCCAAACAGACTAAGACAGGTAGTTAACAAAGAAGTGTTGTCCATGCGTCATTGTTGTGGCTAAACAACTCCAACTCTCTCGGCCTCATTTCCTACCTCAGATCACACAATAGCAAAGCTAGAGTAGAACCAGATCATCTGTACCCCAAGACGCTGTCCTCAACTATATATGAAAATTAAATATGTCACATTGGCAGTGATTTATGCATCATTATCTTCCTTATCAATGTCATTTGTTGAATGCTTACTTCATGTCAGCAAATTTGATAAACATATTATTATGCTATGTTATCTGAGTTACATAAAGGCTCTATAGTTGGATGTGGTAGACTGCTGTACTCCCAGTTTCTTTTCAACTCTCTGTATTCATGCCCTTGGGTAGCCAATTTTCATACTGACTCTGGGCATGGTCAGTAGGACAATGGCACCCATGTTGGCCACTAGGATAATAACATGACATAGAGGCTTTTAAAGTAATGATTTTCAGCAGGTGTGCTGAGGCTCACTGGTGTGCTGAGAGAGGATTTTAGTTGTGCCACAAAAATTTTTAAAGATCATAAATTATTTTCAAACAAAGTTCAAAGCATAGTAAGTATATCCTTTTTTAAAACTTTTTTTTATCAACATAATTTAAGTGTTCCATGGAAGTTTAACTATAGGTTCAAGTGTATCATGAGACAAAAAAGGTTAAAGAACACTGTTTTAAAGCCTGTGAGCATTAGGGCATGGCTTGTCTTGATGCTCCTGGGAATCTTGAGATTGGCCCTGTATAAATAAGCACAAACTAGCCCACTAGAAACATGTGGTACATTCTTTCTCACCTTAACCAGCAACCAATACTCAGCAAACAACCAGCACAAATCATGGTCATTGTAGACCAACTAGTCCCCAGCTCAACCTCCAGTCACATGCATGAGTTCAGGTGAGGCCAGCTAACTACCATCTAGCTAAGCCCAACCCCAAATTGTCTACTTGTAGAAACGTAAAATAATAAGTCATTTTTAAGCCACAAAACCATGAGCAACAGAGCAACTGTATTCTAACTGATACAATAGAATGTGTAATATCAATGTCCCAATTTTACAGACAAGGAAAACTAAGACTCAGAAAAGTTGCCCAAGGCTATATAACTAGCAAGAGCTGCTATATGATTCAAACTCAAGTCTGACTTCAAGGTCCACATCTTTGACTGCAACAGTGAACAATATATCTTCACAGACCACTAATTGCAAAGAACTAGAGATGTACTTCTAAAACACTTTTGCTTCTCTGAATGACATGTGATTTTTACAACTGTGATTTTACTCTTAACCCATTGGTAAGTGTAAATCTCTCTAGCTTATATCACTAGTAAAAAGTGAAAAAAGTTTTTAAAATTTATACTCCACTGTGAAATAGATAATTTCTGGGTTTTTTCCTTTTGTTTTGGATTTATATTCTCAGGCTTATAGGTTTGGCCAAGTTTCCTATAAAGTAGGATCCTGTAAAAAACTCTATATTGCCTGTGACTTTGTAACTTTACCCTGTCCTTCCATACACCAGTGCATTCGCCTGTGACATTTCCTTATGTAGAATGTTCTCGTCACATCCCTGGTGCCCACTATCCTTACATAAAAGGACTCTCATTCAGGTGGCATCCATAGCTCAGGGAGTAGGGCACTGGCCACATACACTGAGGCTGGCGGGTTTGAGCCCAGCCTGGGCCTGCTGAACAACAATGACAACTGGAACAAAAAAAAGTAGCTAAGCATTGTGGCAGGCACCTGTAGTCCCAGCTACTTGGGAGGCTGAGGCAGAGGAATTGCTTGGGCCCCAAGAGTTTGAGGTTGCTGTAAACTGTGATGCCACAGCACTTTACCGAGGGCAATGAAATGAGACCCTGTCTCAAAAAAATAAAAAGACGCTCATTCTGATTCAGCTTCAATCCAGGACTCTCTAGCAGAGCTACTGCCCTCCTTTGTGTTTCTATGGCATTTGGCACATGACTCTGTTACAGTGCTCACAATACTTCCTCTTGTAACTATCTTCTCCACCAAACCCATTCCATATTGAATCCTCAACATCTAGTATGGTATCTGCCATGTAGCAGGAGCTAAATAAATTTTGCTGGATGAATGACTAAAACAGTCAATCAATTGAAAATAAAACTGTTTGCAACCCACTTCTGTAGGTTTATCTCAAATGATTTCTCATCTCCCCTCCTCTATTTCAACCAAATTGAATTACTTCTCCACATAGACTTCCTACCCTATGAAAGAGTTAGGCTGGCTATTCATTCATCAAACCCATTTTCTCTTCTTCTTGGGTACAGTTTTCTTTTCTCACTAGACTACATTTTCCTGCACCCCTTGCAGTTGGTTGCGGACATGTGACTAAGATATAGTCAGTGGGATGCAAGCAGAAGTAATTTCACCACTTCCAGGCCTGGTCCAAATAAATTCCCTAAGCATTTCCTTCCATGCTATTGCTCCTTTTCCAGCTTAATGTACATGAGCATAGCAACCCTCGTGGTGTTAAGGATTGAGGAGCCAAGATATGGAAAAACTTGGTCCTTCAATCACTGCTTTTCACTAATAAAAAGGAATGTCCATTTTGCACTTTAAAGAGCAAGAATTAAACTTCTATCCTGTGAAATCACCAAGATTTGGAAATTCATCTGTCATACCAGCAAACTATCCCTAGCTGATACACTGATGTTGTATCTTTGTTCCTGTAGTCTCTGTATATTACACAGTCTTGTTGCTAATATGTGCATGTCCAATTGTACTCAAGCTTTGAGATACTATGTCCACCTTTACTCATTGTACTTTCACAGTCATTATGCTTCCCCTGAAATACGCTTTATATTCACATCTCTTAGATGCATGTCATGTGCTTCTTGCACTACTTATATTTAAGTTATTTTTCCAAACTTAAAATATTAATATTCAAATAACTCTACGATAGGAATCATGTCTTACTCATCTGTTTCTCCCCAGCATTCAACACTGAGCCTTGCAGTGATCAGACATATAAGACATTCTTTAAGATAGGTATCTGTGCTCTGTATATTCATCATAATGTTTTAGACTTCAAGTGCTCCAGCTTTGTCTTTCTAGGCAGGAATATTGTTTCTGTTTTACTGTCAGTATATCCTCTTTTTTCTTGATGTTTATTCTTCTTAGGCAGTGCCGTTAGATCCCCCTCGAGTGCTCATGACCAGAATGACCATGATATTCCATATTCCTACATGTGGCTCTCCCATTAATGCCTTGGGCAACACTAACCAGTAGAGTTTTGATAGGTATTCATGGGAGATAACACAGTGATTGCATCTTCCTTCCCTAAACCCCCAAATGTCTCTGTCATTTTAGAAGAAGTTAGATCATCTATTCTCAGTTGATAAAGTAAGTTGATAAATTAAGAATTTTGTAGAATGGAACCCAGGCTGAGGGTTGGCTTTGTCTACTTCATTTGGGCCATGAAGCCCTAATGGGAGTTGTTTGAGGTTGAAAAAGCTAAACACAATCAGTCTGGGATTTCCTGAATTATAATGAAGACAGTAACTTAGACACAGAACTTAGAACATTAAATCCTCTGAGAAGAAGGAAGATTTAAATTCCTCTAGGGCAAATAATGTTTTCTTTTTATCATTTTCATCCTCTAAATGGAAATAAATTTAGAATGGTTTATGCCCTGGGAAAACTGGGTTGTGGTCTTTAATATCTATATATCTAAGCCTTGCAAAGGTTGATTTTTAGGTCCTGTTAAAAAAAATTATAAATAGAGTTTTTTAAGATGAGCAGAAAGAATGAACCCTTTATTCTTATACAACACAAAAATCCTAGAGAAAATTCCAATTTCATTGTGGCATCTAGTGAGATTTTTTTTGCTGATGTATGTGCTCGCTGTCTTCTGAGAACCTGCTCATACCCTACCAGGGACCAGGAAAGAAGTGCCACAGGTTGGGAAACACAAGCATCAGAGGACTGTGAACAGATCCATTAGAAGAAGACCAAAAATCACATCATAAAAAAGATATTTGTACCAGAATGTTTATTGCAGTCCAATTCATAATTGCTAAGTCATGGAAAAAGCCCAAGTGCCTATCAATCCACAAATGGATTAATAAATTGTGGTATATGTACACCATGGAATATTACGCAGCCTTAAAGAAAGATGGAGACTTTACCTCTTTCATGTTTACATGGATGGAGCTGGAACTTATTCTTCTTAGTAAAGTATCTTAAGAATAGAAGAGAAAGTATCCAATGTACTCAGCCTTACTATGAAACTAATTTATGGTTTTCACATGAAAGCTATAACCCAGTTATAACCTAAGAATAGGGGGAAGAGGGAAGGGGGGGAGGATGCGCAGAGGGAGGGTGATTGGTGGGATTACACCTGTGGTACATCTTACAAGGATACATGTGAAACTTAGTAAATGTAGAATATAAATGTCTTAACTATGTCTTAACAATAACTAAGAAAAATGCCAGGAAGACTATGTTAACCAGTGTGATGAAAATGTGTCAAACGGTCTATAAAACCAGTGTATGGTGCCCCATGATTGCATTAATGTACACAGCTATGATTTAATAAAAAAAAAAAAAAAAAAACAAGGAAGGGGTCATAAAAAAAAAGAAATAGTTTAAGTAAAATAGTATTTTTCAAAAACTTAAAAAAAAAAAAGAAAAGAAAAGTTGCGATGATGGAGCCATACATGGTAAAAGGTAAAGGGCAAATAAAGTTAAATGCTGATACAGAGTTCGGTGAGTCTCAAGCAGACAATACATTGTGGAACTATTTGATAAAGGCAAAAGGAATGCAGTATGGCGATTAGGAAATAGTGCCACAGTTATGGCAGAAAAGTCTCAAAGCCTTTAGCTGAACCACACGCAGTTGAGAAAGAAAAAGAGAGACTGTGAGTATTGCTAGCAGTTGTTCTCAACCTGTGGGTCAAACTGTGCTAGAAGAGTACGTTATCTATCAAAGCAAGATCAATCTCTGAAGATTTTTTCAGAGGAAACCAAGTTAAGAAATCCTATATTTTTCTCTTCCTTGCTTTGTTTCACTACCACCACAGCTTTATTAAACAGCAATCAATCTAAAGCACTTCTGTGATGAAGGATGCACTCTAGGAAAAGTGCTGTCATCAGGCCTGATTGTAATTCTACCTCTGCTACTTAATTACCAGCTCTGTGACCTTGGCCCATTCACTCAGCTCTCTGTACCTCAGTTTTCCAAGGGGTTGGGTTGGCTGATCTCTACAGCACCTACTAGTTCCCAAGTTCTCTGATTCCCTGATTCTTGACTTCAAAGCTTTTCTATCCTAATCTACATTCTTTAGTATCTATCGCTGGTGTAGCCCAGATAGATTTCTAAGATCTGCCAATCCTCAGAATTCATCACCCAGTAGAGAAAGCTTGCTTAAGAATCAGAAATTAATGAAGACCTATTGCTTTAAGTGGCCTAAATTGAGATGAACTGGGATAAGGTTTTCAGGTCGTCTGACTGTCCATGGTGAGTTGAAGCTTCAAAGCACCTTAGGGTTGGCTAGGCACTGAAAATGTAGGAAGGTTAATACTTGTATGTGAGACTCTGAGCTGACGAATTATTTATTATTTTCAGTAGGCAGATCTTAGAACCAGCTCTGTTTGGTGTTTATGTTTGTAAGAAAAGCACATTTGGGTTCAGAGTGGCACCAGGAGAGGTTGGCTGCCAATCTTTCTAGAGCAGGTTTTACCCGATAGACATTTCCTGGTCCATTTACTGTAGTCCACAGTAAAACATGCAAGATTGAAAGCTCAAAAATGTCATTTGCAACAAATTTTAAATATATCTAAGTCCCTGGGTATGTATTAGCTCCCAGAGATTAGCATGTAAATCTGGATGTCAATTTTATTAACTGATAGGAATTTACATATTCTGGCCATGCAGGTAGTATGACTGGTGCATTGTTTTCCACCAAATCACTAGTTGGGATTACTTGAGGAGCAAAGAATCATAATGAAAGAGTAAACTTAAGAGGAGTTCATCAACTAAATAAAAAAGATAAAGAGGCTCTCTTCTGGCAAAAGAATAACTCTGCCAGTGGAATATAATAAATGACCTTTGGCACTTACAGATGTAACACTTCTGGTCTGAACACTTGTAACTGACACCAAGAACCTACAAATGACTGGAGGAGTGGCCAACAGGACACAGAAGCAAGGCTCTTCCGCCCTGTTTTCATGAATGTAATGTGCTTGTGGTATGCAGGGTAATTGTAGGAGATACCATCCATATGTTCATAAGCGACCCAGGTTAAGATTCAAATCACTCTGTGTTTAAATTATAACATATCAGTTTACATAAAGCAAAAGGACTGAAGGGAAGAGGTATGTCAGGGATAAAGGAGGGGAGAAATAGGAGTCAAATTTGAAAGGGGTTTATGTGCAAAGTGGTAGAAGGAAAGAAAACTTTTTGGAACAAAGCTTGTAAATTACCTGAGGGTTTTAAAGTGTACATTATGATTCAGTAGGTATGGGCTGTGCTGAAGCTCTATATTTCTCACAAGCTTCCAGATGATATTGATCTGATCCAAGAGCCCTACGTTAGGTAGCAAGGAAGGTTCTAGAATCTCTTCACTTCACCAGAATGGAGATGGCCTCCAGGGGGAACTGGAGGTGAAAATTTTTATGATGTTTAATTTTATAATTACATTCTATTTGTAAAAGTGATGTGGATTTATCTCTATGGGAGTGATATTATTACACTTTAATCTTAAACTATTAGTAAAAACAGTGAGTTGTTTTCAGGATGAATATTAAGTAAATATTAGTGTAGGTATACATTACAATAGCAAAAAACATGACATAAGTATGCAGCTGACTTAAGGAAAAGTGCTGACACAGAGGGGGAACCTATCTATACCCAGTATCCCATTATTCAGATCATGTGGTCTTATTCTCATTTTAATACAGGTTCTTATTTAAGCTGTACAATAGCTTTATGAAGTTGGTACTTTTTATCTCCGTTTTAAAGATGAGAAACTTGGTTTATACTCAGTATTCCATTGTGAACTCTCGTTCTCATTTTAATACAAGATCTTATTTAAACTGTACAACAGCTTCATGAAATTGACACTTTTAATCTCCATTTTTTTTTTTTGTAGATGAGAAAATGAGTAGAATTCTCTGCTCACTGGGGATTTTCACCCATCTCAGGCTATTGTCTATCATATTTTACATTTATTCACTGAGGCACTCCTGCCCTTCTTCTTAGGCACTGTGGTCTTTGAACACTCCCCTTCCTGCACACTTATGTTTAAACAAATCCCCTTGGTTTTAACTCATTCACTGTTTAGGTGTGTTAATACTATCAGTAAGAATACTTTCTCTATAGGCGAAAAGCCTATATCCCTCTGTGCCCACCCTTCTAAGAGTGAGCAGAGACAAATTCTTACTTTGCACAGTCAGGCTGAAACTGGGGCTGAACTCTAACTAGGCCATTAAGCCTGAGTGCTTTGGAGGTAAAAGTCCAATGCGCAGAAGCTGGCCATGGGGGCTGAGGCCTGCAGACACGTCATTGGTAAGTCTTAGGAATCTCCAGGCTGTGGTTTTGTAAGCTAAGGTCTCTACCTCCAGGTGATTTGGGCCTCCAGAGAGCAGGAGAACAATCAACCTTTTCCCCACATCGGTCTTGTGACTTAGGGGGTTATCGGAAAAATGGTTAACAGCATGTTTTTCCAGGACTACTATTTTTAAATATAATAGAAAGTTTAGAAGAATGAGTATCAGTTAATCAGTAGATTAGCAAATTCCAGGAAAAGGTTAATTTGTTTTTATAATATACCTATCAAGTGATTATGTGATTATTAATTAATAGTGTGTATGTGCAGAACTGGCTATATCAGAAATAAAGAAATTTGCTATTTTCCACCAAGAGCAGCTAGCCCCCTTTATGGCATACTATTTCAATAAGCAAGTCTATACTCTGCAGCTTTGGCCACCAGAGAAAACCTCACACATTTCTCCATCCTGGAAATCACTCTGCATCTTCATACTGATTTTCTATACCTTTGTCCTTATTAATTGGATACTGATTTTATTGTTAAACACTCAAGGCACATTGTTATTTTCAGTTTCTTTTTCTTTTTTTTTTCTTTTGTAGAGACAGAGTCTCACTTTACCACCCTCGGTAGAGTGCCATGACGTCACAGGATTCACAGCAACCTCCAGCTCTTGGGCTTCCGCGATTCTCCTGCCTCAGCCTCCCGAGCAGCTGGGACTACAGGCGCCCACCACAATGCCCAGCTATTTTTTTGTTGCAGTTCGGCCAGGGCTGGTTTTGAACCCGCTACCCTCAGTATATGGGGCTGGCGCCCTACTCACTGAGCCACAGGCACCACCCAATTTTTAGTTTCTTAAGGAGCAACTCACTGTATCGTCCACGTACTGGATATTTTGATCCCAACTAAATCATTTACTTATCTAAGGCAGAGTAGTGACGGCAGAACTCCAAGCAAACCCATCACAGTGATATCCAGTATAATGAGTACTTCATGCTTTCCCTTTGTAATGAGACCTTTTTACTGAGCTAAGGCTCTGTATGCAATAAGATTGACTACTAAGAATTGAAGTCATCAATAAGTTTGATCTTACGGTCTTAGAAACCTTGGGGTGACTTAGTTTAATTTGGAAAGAGATGCTGCTAACATAAATCCAAACAAACTTACTGAGAGGCAAAACCATTAAAATAACTCGAGTGCTTAGACATACAACCAGAAGAATCTGGGGACAAATAATTCTGCACTAAAGGGTAATAAACATTTGAGAGAAGTTATAAAATCAGAGATGGCAGAAACCACTTGTCCAAAAGATAGAATTGGCAAATGAGCCTATTAAAGAAAAAAAAATGGTGAAGAAATCAACTGCAAAATAGAAAGTAAGACAGAAATAAAGATAAAAATAAAATTGGCCATTTTCTTTCTCTCAAGTGTCTTTATTAATCCTTGTTGTGTGGTGTATAGAATCTGTACTACAGCTGACTTTCAGATTACATTACTGAGAGTAATAAAATGGCACACAAATTTCTGGGCAAGTCCATGTACCCACTGGGCTTATCAGGAAAAGTGAACGGTAAGAGGAATATGTAGTAGCAGCAACAGAAAGGCTCAATACATCTGGGTTTGCTGTACTCAGATGATCAGAGAACAAATACCAATTTTGCTACTAGCTGATTATGTGAAATGGGCGAGTCATTTGCCAGCTGAGGACTTCAGTTTAAAACCATAGTAGGAAACTGAATTAACTTAAGGATTATGCCAACTCTAACCTTTACCTGATTCAGAGCAGAGCTGGAATGGATGGCCTCTTGAAGTCTCTTCCAGAAGACGAGCTCTAGTTTTTAATTACATAGAGACACAAATATTCCAAAAGTATGTTTACCCTTGTCAATATGTCCCTGTAATGCCTTGGATAGTATCAATTCCTTGGTGATCAAGGAATCAGTTGATTGTTCAAACCCAACTGTATCAGAGGACCCTTCAGAAGCTAAGGTAAGGCTAACTTTTAATTCAGATCACTTTTATGAACATATTATGTTCATCAATCTTTATATCTGTCTTTTTTTTTATACATATGTGTGTGTGTCTGTGGGTGTGTACAAAATTGACTCTAAAACTTCTTGGGGTAGGTTATATCTATTGACTAAGGTTAAGTTTGGAGGAAAGATATTTAAAAGACAGAACAGCTGCCCTCTGACAAGATCATCCCGCTGTGGTCCAGAAACCCAATTTTTAATTGTCAGACCTCTGAGGCTCTTGAGATTGATTCAGGCTAATCAAATGAGTGACTTATTTACAATAAGAAAGTAAAAATTCAACCATTAAAACATAAAACTCTCAATAAGTCTAGACTATCTAGTTTCCTTGCATATATCTACTTTCTTTTCTAGACAGCTGCCAGCTCCTACGAGGCTGCTGTACTTGGCTTATAGCCAGTCAGGGGGTTGGATGATTATTAAGTCTTTTCTAGGTTTGAAGGCTGGACATACCCATTTCCCTTCTCAGTAGGTACGAGGTGAACAGTCGTGTTAGCTAGTTGAGTCGCTCTTCTCCAGACAGGACTGGAGACCCGGAGACCTACTCTTCCTCTCCTCTTCCCTTTCTCCAGTCTCTGTGAATTCCAACATGCTGTAGCTGCCATAGCATTGCTTGTTAGTCAGGCAGACAGTAACTTTATGACTTAGGTTAACTTTTTCTGAAATTCCAAATTAGTCTCAAGAGACCATGGTAGCCATCCAACTCCCCAGTGTCTCCTCAGCACACACATTACAAACTGTGTGAGGATGTGGCACTTCTGTGAGTGAGTGTCCACCCCTTCACATACGCTCTTCCTTCTCTTAGGGGCTTTTCCCTGATCCTTCCCTTATTCTGAAAGTGCCTCAGAAAAGCTTCCTCTGTACCTACCACAGCCTTGAGTGACCATGGACTGAGATGATCTGTTTCTCTCTGCTATGAGCCCGTAATGCTTGCAGAAAGCACACTTTGCGAAATCCTTCTAGTGATATGTGGTAAATTGTCCTGAAGCCACATGCGGCCTTCTAGATCCTTGCATGTGGCCTTTTGACTGAATCCAAATTTGACAGAACAAATCCCTTTCTGTAAAAGACTGTTGAGTGAAGTATGAATTCAGTTGAGGGGCTGCACGTGGAGATTTGGAAGGCCACACGGGGCCTTGAGGCCACTTTTTTCCCTCCTGGATGTGTCTGAGAGAATTTAAGTGGAAATGTGAAGCACCAAGGTCACTGCTGATACCCCCAGGAGATGCCCTGTGGAAGCCCTGAGCTGTCACTCATTGAGTCGGAGCTGACTGGGTGAACTTGGGCTCAGGGCCTGCCACAAGGAAAGAGTAGCACTCTCCAGGCTCTGTCTGTGAAATGCTCTGCTAATGTTCTTTCATGGGTATGCAGAATCCTTGAAGATTCTCAGCACTACGTAGAACCAAATGGCATTTTAAGCACCCTCGGTATCTTTAGTTAGGCCATGAACTTAATCTGTGATTCCAAACAGCACTTCTTTGTCAGCACTGCTGAACTAATTCTCTCTTGCTGCTCAGATGGGTGGAGATGAGCCTGTGTTATTCAAAATTCCACATTTGAGACTGCCTACTTCCAGAATAAGGACAAATCGTATTGTCACTTTATAGTTTCCACAAGAGCTGGAGGAAAATGTTAGAGTATCCTTGTGTCCCTTCAAGATGTATTTTCTGTTCAACCTCTTTGGAATCTGTCTATATATCTGCTGCCTTCTTGTATTGTGAGAGCATTCCTTTATCTCTCCAGATTCACCTCTGATCATTTTTCCCCAGTCTCACTCACCTATGACAGCCAATATTGTTATTATCACCTATAGACACCAAGCATGCTCTCACCCCAGGATCTTTGCCCTTGACATTCTCTCTGGACACCTGCCCAGATCCTATGAGTTGTTCCCTCACTTTATTCAGGCTTTGGCTCAAATGTGACCCCATCAGGGAAGTCTTTGCTGCCCACTCTACATGAAATTGCATCCCCACTGCCTCACTACTCTCTATTCCTCTTGTTTAGCTTTTCAACACATCACTTACCACTGCTTGATGGAGTATGTGTGTGTGTGTGTGTATTTTTTTTTTTTCATTTTACGGCTTCTGCAAGTAAATTATAAGTTTCATGAAAGCAGAAAGTTTATTTATTTAAGACTTCTTTCTCCATCTTTTCTTTAATTCTTGCTATACCCCAAGCACCTAGAACTATACCTAGGTGTTGATTGTATGGTAAACATTCAAGAAATATTTGTTGAAAGAAACAATGAACAAACCTCAATTTGAGTTTCTAGTCTGTTACACTGATGGAGTTCCTGATCTTAGCTATTTATTAGAATCACCCAGAGGAACTTGAAAATGTATCAGATTTCAGGGCTCTAGCCTAGATCTACTAAAGCAAAATGTCCGAGGGAAAAATGTTCAGGAATCTGTATTTTTAATAAAAGTCTTGGGGTTTCTGATGTGTAGTCAGACATGAGAACCAGTGGTATAGGCCATAATTTCGGGAATACGGGCAGAAACGTAGGGTAATGGTTAGCATGTGGATATTGAGGCCAGTCTGATTTTGTCTCTTAACTTTGCCACTTCCTTGCAGTTAGAGCAGTGGTTCTCAACCTGTGGGTCGTGACCCCTTTGTAACAATGAAAATACATCCTGCATATCAGATATTTATATTATGATTCATAACAGTAGCAAAATCACAGTTATGAAGTAGCAACGAATTTTATGGTTGGGGGTCACCACAACATGAGGAACTGTATTAAAGGGTCACAGCATTAGGAAGCATTAGGAAGGTTGAGAACCACTGTGTGAGGTTACTAAATCTTTCCAAGTTCAGCTTCCTCATACAGGTTGTGTATTCCTTTATCTGAAATGCTTGAGGCCAAAGTGCTTTGAATTTAGGATATTGGAATATTTTCGTGAATCTAGTGAGATATCTTGGGGATGGGACTCGTGTGTAAACACAAAATTCACTTATGTTTCATATATAACTTATATACATAACCTGGAGGTGATTTTGTACATTTTAAATAATTTCATGCATGAAACAATTTAGCTGTTTTTTTCTGGGGGGGAGCATTTTTTTTGAGATTAATTTGAGTTTTTTTTTTTTATTAAATCATAGCTGTGTACATTAGTGCCATCAAGGGGTAAAATGTGCTGGTTTCATACCCAATCTGAAATAATTTCATCAAACTGTTTAATATAGCCTTCATGACATTTTCTTGGTTATTGTATGTAGACATTTATATTCTGCATTTAGTAAGTTTCACCTGCACCCATTCTAAGATGCACCGTAGGTGTGGCTCCACCAAATACCGTCCCTTCACCCCAACCACCCTCCTAGCCCCCCTCCCTTGGCCCTATACCCATATTCTTATGCTATAGTTGGGATATAGCCTTCATATGAAAGCTATAAATTAGCTTCACAGTAGGGCTAAGTACATTGGATACTTTTTCTTCCATTCTTCAGATACTTTGCTAAGAAGAATATGTTCCAGCTCCATCCATGTAAACATGAAAGAGGTAAAGTCTCCATCTTTCTTTAAGGCTGCATAATATTCCATGGTACACCCCCTTCATTTTTTGCCTTACTCTGATCTTCGTTGCTTTCAGGGATCCCTATAAGGTGAACATTAGTTTTCTTCAAATTATCCCAGAGCTCTCTGAGAGAGTGATCTGTTTTTTGCCTCCATTTCTCTTCCTCTTTGTAAGTTTGGGAGCTTTCAAAAGCTTTGTCTTCAATGTCAGAAATCCTTTCTTCTGCTTGCTGCATTCTGTTACTGAGGGATTCTACTGTATTTCTCAGATCTTTGAGGGCTGCAACTTCTTGTCTCAATGTGTCAAAATCTTTGGTCATTTGATCTCTGAATTTGTTGAATTCTTGAGACATCTCTTTTTTTTTTTTGTAGTTTTTGGCCAGCGCTGGGTTTGAACCCACCACCTCTGGCATATGGGACCAGCGCCCTACTCCTTGAGCCGCAGGCGCCGCCCAGAGACATCTTTTCAATTACTGCTTGGAATTCTGATTCAATCTTATTTGCTATCCAGATTCTGAATTCGATTTCTGACATCTTAGCCATTTGTTTATGCATGGGATCTTGTGCTGTGTCTGCCTTGTTGTTCCTTGGGGGATCTACTCTAATTATTCATATTGCCAGAGTTTTTCCCTGGATTCTGCCTCATGATTGTTTTTCACTGTTGCCTCTTGCCGTCCTCAGAGTTGTGGAGGTGTCTCTCCAAGATTAGACCCCGGCGGGTTCATTCTATTATTGCTGGATCTTTGCAGGGATTAACCCTGTATTGTTCCTCTCAGGCTTCCCCAGCCAGGGAGTTCTGTGGGAGCAGCTCCAGAGTGTGGCATACCCTGACCCAACAACAGGGCAGGGGGTGGTGCACACGGTTCTGGAAGTGCCTGGCACCTAGTGACTTTGGCACAGAAAGCTCAAGGCTCCAGCAGTCTCTGTCCAGGAAGAGGGGTCTGCACAGAGGCAGGGAGGGCTCTGGAGGGTGCTGGCAGGTGGCGCAGCTACCAGAGTCTCTGGCCAGATGGGCGGGCCAGTGCGGAGGCAGGGAGGTCACAGGAGGGAGGATGCGGGTTGCCCGGCTCCTTAAGTTCCTGGCCGGGGCAGGCGGAGACCGGGTGGGTGCAGGGTGCAGGGTTGTGGGGTTGCTGGCGGTATCCCTGGCTGGAGCAGGTGTGTGGAGGCCCTGCGGGCACGGGGCACAGGGACACACAGTTGCCAGCAGTGTCCCTGGCTGGGGTGGGCATACACAGGCCCGGCAGGCATGGGGCATGGGGCTGCGTGCTTGCCTGCGGACTCCCTGGCCCAGGTGGGCACGGGGATGGGAGGTTGCCAGCTGAGTCCCTGGTGGGGGTGGGGGCTCAGCGCAGCCATGGAGTCTCTTGCCAGGGGTGGTGCTTGGTCCTGCAGACGGTGGGGTGGGGGCACTGCTCAAGAACCTCATCCCTCAGTCTCAGCAGGTGTTCAGGTTATTTTTATTTTTGAGATAGGATCTCACTATTCTACTTGCCCAGGCTGATATTGAACTCCTGGACTCAACACATCCTCCTGTCTTGGCCTCCCATAGTTCTGGGATTACAAGCATGGGCCACCATGCTAATCCTTAGCAAAACAGTTTTGACTGCATATTGACTATGACACTACACATAAGGTCAGGTGTAGAATTTTCCACTTTAGCATTATATCAACACTCAATGAGTTTCAGATTTTGGAGCATTTCAGATTTCAGATCTTTGGATTACAGATGCTCAATGGCTACTTAAGATGCAAATATAACAGTATCATAAGATGCCAAAACCCTCATGTTATGGGAGCAAGTGAGAGTCAGGAAAATAGCCTATCGTTCCCCTGGGGACATTGAAGGATTAGCAGTGCAGAGAGAGGACTGCAGGACATTAGCACCCGCATGGCAGTACGGTTCTGGAGCATGGACTCAGGGCTGGTGCATGGACCAGTCCTAGACCCTTTTATGTACCATAAAAGCATAAGAACCATGGTGTAGTGTCCTAGTGGCTTCCCTTGCTATCAGGATGTGGTAGCAGCCTATGCACAGATGGAGCTATGTGTGAATCAGGGGCCAACACCAACAGTCTAACTATATGGACAACCTTTTTTTATCAGGCTATGGAATAAAATCATCTGACATACTTGCCCATCACTATGTTATTGGAGCTGGAACATAACGCAGGAAATGAACATTGCTTCAAGCTTAATTCACGATCCTGACACCATTATCTTTCTCTCTAGTCAGAGACTCAGAAAGCATTTCACGTTTTATTCCTACTTGATAGAAAGCCTCTATGAAACCTGCTCAACCGATTGCTGGAAGTCTGAGCATGCCTGTTTAGCCAGTAATGGTAATAATGTTTTACCATAATGAATGCATTTGGTATTAGTGAATATAATACCGGTGTATAATTCCATAATAATCTTTACATCCTTCTCTATTAAAATTTCATTGCATCCCCATGTATAAAACTTTAGCACAGGCTTATAGGTGTGTGTACATACATACACACACAGGCACATGCAATAATAATATAGATAGTATATATGTATCATCTGATATTATTTATTTACATGAATACTTACTAAAAAGAGGATATGGCCTGCTTCCTGGTTTTTCTCTTCGTTAATCTTGTGTGTGACATATCACATTTCACATTTGTGCAGTGGAATCTGAGTTGTTTCCAGTTCACTGATTTTCTTAAGGCATTGGGGTGGAAGTGGCTTTTGAGGAAGGCTGAGTGAGTGTGCCCTGTCACTCACAAAGTAGATCCCAGTGGTGTAGCATTTACATCATGGTTACTTGTTAGCACTTGTGTTAACTCCCACTCATATGATTTTTTTTTTCTTCCGCTACAATCCAGCACCTGTGGGAACACCTAGAGACACAGTCTGAATTTTTTTTAAGTGTTACCAAGTGAGAAGTAACTAGAGCTTAGAGTACATTTTCAGTGACCCAATTTGAGACTAAAAATTAATTAACTATGCATAGAAATGTCATTTAAAGAAAAGCCTTTGTCAATATTTTAAAATTTCTTCTATGGATTTGTTATTAACTTCTAATTATAGACTAATTACTCTCTTTGTTATCACAGAGGACCTTGTGTGTTGACGCAGAATCTATAAACAATGCCAATGAGACAAGTGTGGATATAACATGCTTCTGTATTGCCTAATGTGTTTGCTTCACCATGCAATCAAAGAATGAAAGAGCGGACACAGTCCTCATATTATGCCAGTAGCAAAGCTGTCTGCTTGAGAACCCTGGTGTTAAAATGACTGTGAAGGGATTTTCAGCACCCAGGAAAATGACTTCAGTGAACTTTCTGATTTTACTTCAAAGAGAAGTTTAAGGTGATTGATAAGAAGGAGAAAAAAGTGGGCCTTGTTTCCAGATAGCAGCTTTGAGATGAATCGCTGAAGTAGCTAGCTTGAGGCAGAAAATGTGAGAGTGTGTGTGTGTGTTTTTATGTGTGTGTGAGAGAGAGAGACAGAGGAACAGGGACAGAAAGAGTGCCCGTGTGTGTGAGATTTTGTCTTCCAGTAAAAGAGAGACTATAGACTTGTCTTCTCAGACAATGAAATGGTAGGTTTAATAGAACAGAAGACAATGTTAGCACTACCCAGGGGAGGATTCAGTCATCTTTGGCAGCTGCTTTCTGTTTCCTTGCACACCACCTTGATGGATCTAATTGCACTATTCTCCAGATACGCTTCCCTTTCTGTGGTAAATAATACCATCATCTTCTTTTGCTAGTTGGCCACAACTTTTATTATCCTATATACCTTAAAGTCACTTCTTATTTCATTTAAGTCAACAAGAAATACAAAGTATCTAGGCTGTGTTTGACCCCTCAAAGCAAAGACATTTTCATCTCCCATGGGTCTCACAGCATTGTGCTGGAAACTTACAGTGAAGGTAGGTGCCTGTTGTGGGATGGAAAACCAGGTGCCACCCACTGGAATGACAGTTTCTAAGAGGCAAAGGTTTTAAAGAAAATCCTTTTCTGTATTGGTGTATGCCTGACATCAATACAGTGTCTTGTTTACAGTGAATGATCAATACATATGTTTGGAATAAACGTATATGTCCTGTTTTGAGTTCTGATAATTCTTCTGAGTCCCATTTTGCAAGGGGAACACTCTATGATAAAAAACAAAAATCATCTCCTCTCTCACACTTGTTCTTGTTCTCTCCCCCTCCTCTCTCTCACACACACATACGTCCCACATTCTCGGTGGCTCTCCTAGAAGATTTATACTGTGGTTTTGTCTAGAAACCACAAGAATTTTTTCTACCCTTATATGTATGATGAAGTCTTAAAAAATTATTATCATAGTGACTTATTAAGGGAAGTGACAAAAGGGTATATGAAAAGAATCTCATGTAGGAAAGAAACCTACAGTCTCTTCCCCTTCATGGTCATTATTTACTCTGTTCAAAGGTAACATTTCCTGGAACATTTAGAAATCTCTTGATGATGAGAACAAAGAGATGGCCAGTCCTTGATCCAACCAAAGATTTTCATAACCTAAAGGATTCTTATACCCCACTTTTTAAATATTCCTTGTCTATTTTTATAGTAAAAATTGGCTAGGTACTTTTTAAACCTTCAAGTGAAATGAAGCTACAAACTCTGACAATGGCTTGAAGTTCCCTTAATCCAAACTAATACAGATCTGTCCTCTTCTTCCATTTATTTATTAACTCATTTTATTTCTATAACAATTGAACAGTAGAAATTTTTCTATAAAAGTTGAAAGTGTTGGGGGTAAAAAAATCATATCTCACTAAGACTGTCGATCACAGATGATTCTCCATGTATGTTGTTTAAGAAGCAGAATGCACACTATCTTCAGTGGGCCTAAGTGAATGATCCTTCCTTGCCTCTTTAATGCTAGTGAATGATATAATGCCTACTGAAGTTGAAAAGAAAGATGCTTGGGTGGATTCAGAGACCATCCTCCTAAGTAAAGTATCATAAGAATGGAAAAGCAAGCATCTGATATACTCAAGACTAATATGAAACTAGTAGATGAACAACTACAGGCCCATACAAGAAACAAAATGCACAATTAAATTTGAGTAGGGGGAAGGGGAGGAGAGAGGAAGAGAAGGGAGGAAGAACGGAAGTTAGGTAAACTCTCACCTAAGGAGAGTAATGTAGGGGTATATGGCACACCTCCTGGATAAATGCTCATCTACAACCTGGACTTTTACCTAACAAATACAAACAATGTTACCTAATTCTTTGTACCCATTTATTAATCTAAAATGTTTTTTTAAAGTAAAATCAATCAATAAATAAACAATACAAATGCCAAAAAAGAAGGAAAGGAATGGAAAGGAAAGGAAAAAAGGAGAGGCGAGGAGAGGAGAGAAAAGAAGAGGATGCCATACAAGGCAAGGATTTTTCGGGAACAATCACATACAAGCTTCATAAAGTTGCCACATTTCAGATTGAAGTTCTATAGGTCTGAACTTCTCTGCCTCCCTGAGTTGACTAGTTTGGGCCACACAGACAAACTTACAAGAAACATTTCACTGGAAGAACTTTAACATCCTCTGAATTGATACTTGGAAGCCTCTTCCCTCCACATCTCCTTGTTGACAAGTCCCTAAGAAGACTGATTGCGGTAAGTAGTAGTAAGTGAGCATGGGCAGTTAGTCATCTAATTCAAATGTTTCCTGGCACCAGGTTCTGAGACCCTGATAAGTACTTTCCACAGGTTAGCCTCTCTGGCCTGGACGCCCTTCCCACTGAAGAGTATTGGTATATGTGCACATGGTCAATGTCTACAGCTGTGAATCTCCTTCACTTGGCTTCTGTCACTTGGCTTATGTTGTTACCAAAATTGCTCTGATTGTTCCCCCCACACCCCCGCTGGCATTAAAGAGGCAGGTAAGAATCAATTGTTGTTTTCTCCCTCTCTTATCTCCTGTATGTCAGGGACAGGAATAGTGTAAAAATATTGCTTGTTGTCTATCACAGTTTCCAGACCGTTTCACTTTCTCTGTGTGCACATGCATACGCATATCTATATACATTCACACAGGCACATGCCCACCTACTCCTTTGAGATACATGCCATCTAGACACTGCTTACAACCCCTCCTCCTGCCATTATCTGTCAACTCCTTTTAGTCCACTGAAGAGTCTGCTCCTGGCTCACAGGGGTCTCCACCTCAACCTCTTCATGTTTCCTGATAACTTCAATATATTCATGAAAAAATTATGCAATATCCTGGCTTCTTTGAACTCCTCATTTGTCGCAGCAATCTTTCCTTTCACTGTAGGTCACACATCCATTTCCTTCCCATGCCTGGTTTCTCCCCCAAATGCCCCATGTCTAAAATCTCAACCTTCATTCTCTTTCACCACCGCCCTTTATTCAGATGCTGGCCAGTGCAACCAGCCCTCAGCCCGTCCAGACCCGGCACACTCACGAGCCCGTGTAATCACCACTGCTTGTCCCATCTTGCTCAGCCCAGATTCCTTGGTCCTTCATTTCAATTACTACCTTGCAAAAACTTATACCAACCCTTCCCTATGTTTCTGCATTTTACTCTCCCAGAAAAACGGAGTGTTTGGAAAACCTCTGTCATCTTCTTTTCTTACATCCTACTAAAGCTCCTGACCACTACTAAAGACAAACAACACCCCAGAAGTAAAACCATGGCACTTTCAATTCCTTCTCTGACACCTGAAATTTGCATCCAGTAGTGCTTAGAATGCTATGATTCCTTGATAGTCTCACCACAATTTCCCTAAAACCAGAACTTCCTTTCCTCTTCCCTGTCCTCAAACCTCCCACCAGCTCTGTTTTACCCTCATAGTCAGTTGAAGACTTTTTTTCTATAAATCATTGAAGAATAGTAGCCACCAAGTGGGAACATCATCTTTTTATTGATGACACTTTCCCTCCATCCCTGCCCCCTTTCTCTTTCTGATAGTGAAAGTTAAGTTCACATCCTTTCTAATCTTCTCAACAACTTTGATCTTCCAGTTACCTACTCTCTGTCTCATCAATCTCTTTAAATCTGCTTCCTTATTCTCCTGAGCATGCCAACGTATTTTAGGATCTCTCATCTAACACACAAACACAAATACACAATACTTCCATTGACCACATAGCTTCTGCCAGTGTCTGTTCCATTATATGCTCCCCATCATGATCAAATTTCTTGAAAGTGTTGTCTACATAGAATGCTGTCTGCGCTCCCTCATGTTCCATTCACTCTTTAACCCATTGCAGTCTAATGTATGGCCTAGACGTATATCTACTTTGTCAAGGCTCTCAGTGATTTCCACATTGGCCAATCCAAGAGATCCTTCTCTGTCCTTGTCATGCTCAAACCCTCAGCATAATTGGGCACAGTTTCTGTCTTCCTCTACCTGACGTTTCAATGCATCTTGGGTTTTCGTCTTGCTCTACACACATCCTCCGGGTATAGCACAAATCATTTGGCTTTAAGTGCCGTAAGTATGGTAATGGTTTCACATCTATATATTTGGCCCAGGCCTGTCCCTTGAACTTCAGGCTTATAGATACACATTCAATTTCCAATTGAAACTCCACTTCAGTAATTTCCAGACATCTGAGTCTTTGACACACAAAAACTCCCAACCCTTTTTGTGAAAATTATTTCTTCCTTACCTCTACTTTCTACATCTCATTGGAATGGCATCCTATTCATCCTGATACTCAAACCAGGAGTCCCCTATATACAATCTATTTGCAAATTCATTCTATTATATTTCCAATATATGTTAGTTTCACCCTCTTAGTCCAGGCCTCCAGCAGCCCTCACCTACAGTACTGCAAAAGCCTGCACTGGTCTTCCTGTTTCAGTCATGCCCTTCTCAAATTCATTCTCCAAATAACCACAAGCATGACCTATTTAAACACACATCAGCTAACATCACTGCCTGCTGAAGATTTCTAATTGTTCTTGACTGTGTACAAAATTAACCAAATTCCCTACCATTGGCTCTAAGAGTCTCCATGACCTAATCCTCGCTGTAGCTCCAAACAGTCTTTGAAACATGCTATTACTCACCTGTGTTCTAAGTAGATCATTTTTCAATTACTGGAAATTCTAAACTTGTCTTTGCCTCAGAGCCTTTGCACGTGCCATGCCCTTTTCTGGGAATGCTTTCCACAGCATCTTTATCCTTCACAAGGCTCCTGCTACTCATCCTTTAAGGCAGTCTCCGCTTAAATGTCTAGACCATCCTTAATTTGCCTATCTAAAGCAGCCTTCTCCCTACTTGCCACTTCCCAAATATCCTATCAGCTATCTCAGTCCTTGATTCACTTCTTTAGTATAATTTGTAATTCTTTTAACACACATTTTGAATGCATTCACTTGTATCTGTCTCTTTCATTAGAATTTAAGTGCATGAGGGAAGGAATTTTGTTTGACCTGTTCACTCACCATTGTATTCTTCATGAGAATGTTTTGTACATACAAAGTTCCCAAAATGGGCGGTGTGTGTGGCTCAAAGGAGTAGGGCTGCAGCCCATATGCCAGAGGTGGTGGGTTCAAACCCAGCCTCGGCCAGAAACTGCAAAAAACAAACAAACAAACAAAAAAAACAAAGTTCCCGAAATATTTATTTTTTGAACTAATAGTGAACAAGTGAATGAATACCTTTAAAGAAAGATTGGAGCCATCCCCACATATTCACTAGAATAACATCCTTTTGTTTTTTTACCTTTTTTTTTTTTTTTTTTTTTTTTTGAGGAGGCATTTTATAAAGAACACCATGGACAACCTATATGGGGGATTTGGAATTAAAAACCAGGCTCCATGAGAAGACTCGTTCGGATTCTCCAAATTGCTCTGTGTTTGTGTCTGGAGGACAGGAAGAAGAGGTAGGAAGAGAAATGTTTGGAAAAGGGTGGAGAAAAACACAACCGTCTCAAGGGAGGCACACATTTTCTAACTTAGAAAGACATTACCCACAGATACAGAGGGTCTGCCTTTTGTCAAAAAAAAAAAAAGAAAAAAAGAAAGAAAAAAATCCCTATTTCTGCCAATGCCTCTTTTTCTTCTCTCCTGTCTCTTTGGTTTCTCTTTCCTCAGAACTCCCAAAGTAGCAGCCGCAGGAGGGGTGATCAGACAGAGCAGACAGACCCACTAAATCATCTGGCCATGAGAGGAGGAACAAACAGCAGGGGAAATGGAATAGGGATCAAAAAAAAAAAACCAACAACAACAGGCTGCCAATCTTCAGATTGCTTTCTTATTTAATTCTGAATTTGCAGAAGGAAGCCAGGTTGTAAAGGAGAGCGTGTGTGCTGCTGTATTACCTTCCCACGGCTGTCATAAAGTGAAGTAGTGGTTTTCAGCTCTGAAGGCCAGACATCCAACATGGGGCTCACTGGGCTAAAATCAAGGTACTGGCCGGGCTTTGTTCCTTCCGCATGCTCTAAGAAAGCATTCAGTCCCAGCCTTCCCAGCATCCAGAGCCTGCCTGGTGTCCTTTCTTCATGGCTATGTCACCTGGCTCATGGTGTCACTTCACCATGAGCCAGGCTCTTACTCTGACCCTGTCATTATATCCAGTCCACTCAGATAATTCAGGATAACCTCTCAACACTGCAAGAGTCCCTTTTGTCATATAAGGTAACATAGTCATAGGTTCTAAAAATTAGGACCTGGGCATCTTTGGTGAGACATTATTCATCCTACCACAGCTGGGTACAATTTAATTTTGTCTCTACTATTCTATGCCAGTCACTATGCCAAGTCCTTTATATATTATTGTACTTTTTTTTTTTTTTTTTGTGGTTTTTGGCCAGGGCTGGGTTTGAACCCGCCACCTCCGGCATACGGGACCGGAGCCCTACTCCTTGAGCCACAGGCGCCACCCTATATTATTGTACTTAATCTTTACAACATCCCTCAAATACAAGTACTCCCATCTTCATTTCATGTATGAGAAAACTACAGCTCAGCAATGTGAAGCCACTTGTTCTTATGGTCCTATGTTGGTGACTCTGATTTAGACTGTAAACCCATGTCTGCTAAGCCAGGGCCTGCACAGTTGGCTGCGAGTCAGCTGAGCTTCTGCACTAACACAGCCAGGCACAGAGGAAACTCAATGAAGGTCAAGCCTCCAACAATCACGTGACTCCTCCGAGTTTTAAACTCCTCATAGATCTATATATTCATGCCTTCATTTGGCAAATATTTACAAAGGCCCCATGCCCCACCAGGCACTGTCCTAGGAATTGAATGAACTCTGTACTCAAATCGACTTTGCAGTTTAAAGGAAATGATGAATTGACCAAGGGCCCATCACACAGGCGATGCCTCTAAATATTCGTTTTCGTCTCTCTTTTCTTTAGAGTACGAAGTCCTGAGGCTTTGTCCTGATTGCTCTGATTTGTCTGTGTTGCTCTCTCTGCAATTTAGCACATAATGGTGATTCTATATAACATGCGGTAAGCTGAATTGATTTCTGTGGGAGGTACACCTGACCTACCTCGAGGCACTGAGTTTTAATAGTTTTAGCTCTTCAATGGTTTGTTAGGTAAGTTATAATCTGAAAAAGTCCACAATCATAATTTTCAAGCAATAATTGTATTTGAAAACTGGAACTATGTCTTTGCACAGCTCCTGCTTCCCAATGTGTGTAAATGTGGGAGGGGAGGAAGTAGAAGGAGTGAAGGGGTGGAGGATGGAGGGGGAACAAATCTTGGAATAGGGCCAAGGACTCCCTAAAACTTGTCCAAAGTGTGGTTCTGAGAATCATCTACAGATGGGCTCATTTGTGCAAAGAAGAGGAAGCCCTCGTCTGAGTGGTCCCAGGTCATGGTAAACATTCTCTGTGGTTTGGGACATGGGGCTTTTCATCAATTTCTTACAATTTACTGTTTTTAACTCTTTTTTGCTCCCTACTTTTTTGTGTCACCTCTTATCATTTTCTTCGTTTAGTTTTCTTTTTTTTTCTGAAACAGGGGCTCACTCTTTCACTCTGTTGGAGTACAGCAATGAGATCATAGCTCACTGTAACCTTGAGCTTCTGGGCTCAAGTAGTCCTCCTGTCGCAGCCTCCCAAGTAGCTAGGACCACAGGCACATACCGCCACATCTCTCATTTCTTATCTTGTAATATCATATTACCTATTATAAGCAAACCTCATTTAAAAAATAAAATATAATAAAGATATTTTATGGGCCCTATTTCTTTTTCTTGAAAAGAAGTGTCTGTGAGCTGGGCACAGTGGAAAACGCCTATGGTCTCAGTTACTCAAGAGCCTGAGGGGAGAGGATTGGTTGAGCTCAGGAGTTCAAGTCCAGCCTGGGTAACAGAGAGAAACCTTAACACATTTTTGAAAAAATTCTTATGAAAAACTAAAATAATGAAAATTCAGAAGAAGTATCTGTGAAACAAGTTTCTCAGCCAAAAGCCCAGAAATAAATCTTTGTACTAGAGTGCCTATGAGCTAACCATCTCCTGCCAGACCTGAGTCAGGCTAACGAGGTAGTGAAGTCTACCTCCGTTGGAGAACCAGGATACCACTGATGGATCACTCCCTTCCTTGACACCACTTGTTAAGAACTCATTGAGGTCCTGCAAATTTAATGTAAAAATCTTCATAATTTAAAGACCTGCTGGGGGAAAAAAAGGATTGTGAGACAAGTAAAGAAAGTAAACTCTTCTTTGAGCCATCATATTGCTGGCAAGATTAGAGTAGACCAGAAAAGGGGGGTTATGATGGAAAGTGGAGGCTGACATTTCGTAGTGTTAAACATGTCTTCCCTAAGGATTAAATTCAACGTCAGTATTTTAGGTTTTAACATTATAGTCATTAATGTTAAATGACTAAGTCTAAATAAATGTTACATGAGTAAGTCACAAATAAATGCCTCAATGAAACTGAAGAGAAGCCAGAATGGCTCGAAATGAAATTCCTAACAGCCTGTCAGTCCTTTTCCTACTCTGTTTTATAACTGAATTTCACATAATTCTGGCTTCAGGGAAATAATACAAGGACATGGAGAGATCATGGGACTAGGCATCAGAAGAGCTGATTCTGCCAAGAACCAGTTACGTGCTGTGACGGCTAATTTTACATGTCAGCATTCCTGGAATAAGGAATGCCTGGATGGCGGTGGAAGCATTGCTTCTGGGAGTGTGTGTGTGTGTGTGTGTGTGTGTGTGTGTGTGCGTGTGTGTGTTTCTAGAGGCGACTGCCTGAGTCAGTGCACCAAGAGAGGAAGACTACTAGTCTTTACTGTGTGGGCACCATCCAGCCAGCAGGGGCCTGGCTGGGACAAACAGGGAGGAAAGGAGGGATGGACTTCTCTCTGCTCGCTCTCTCCCTTCTGGAGCAGGCTGTGCTTTTTTCTCCTGCCCTTGAATACCAGATTCCAGTTTCTTTGGATTTTGGCCTCTGGGATGTGTACCAGTGGCCTTTCAGGGATTCTTGGGTCTTTGGTCTCAGCCTGGAGGCTGAATCGTCATTTTCCATGGTTCCCAAGCTTCCGGACTAAGCCACATCACTGGCTTCTCTGGTGCTCCAGCTTATAGACAGCCTGTCGTGAGACTTCCCCACTTCTGTGATCATGTGATTTAGTTTCCTCTAATTAATCTCCTACCATATACACTACTAGTTTTGTCTCTCTGGAGAACCTTAACTAATACCTGTGTTCTTAGAAAGGACACTTAATTACTGTGCCTTGCCTTCCTTCTCTGAAAAATATGTGAGTTAAACAAATAAATTCCAAGCCTCCTTTAGATTTCTAAAACATTAAAAATATATGGTTTTTAGAGCCCTTATTTTGCAGGATGTTAATGGGAATTACATGAAAAAAACAACTTCTGTAGTTCAAACAAATGTGGAAAATGTAGAGTTAAGCAAAATTAATTAGAGCTCTTGACTATAGGATATTTTTGAGCCATTAACATGTAAATATGTCTCCTGTGGTCATTCATTCCATCGAGAGCTATTTTTTAAGTGCTCCCCATGCCTCAGAGTTACTCTGCTAGGCAAAACATAGTTCTTGTCTTCATAGAATTTACAACAATCTAGTGAGAAAAATAGACTCATCACTCAATTTTACCAATAACACACAATTTTAATTGTAGTACTGCTTTGGAGAGGAACATGGTGCTATCAAGCATGCACAAGGGAAGATTGTGATCTGGTCAGGGAAGTTCAGGATGAAATAATGACACTGAGAATGAAGGGCAAGTTTAGGCTGAGGAGGAAAAGAGAAGAAATGTCTTGACAAAAGAGCAACATGGTCAAAGGCACTGTGGTCACCAGCAACATAAGAGGGACTAAAAATCCTCTAAAAGTGCAATGAAGTATGCAATGTTTCTCTCATTGTTTGTCCTAGAGACTCTTTTTATCTCTTTCAGAAGTGCCTCATGGAAATCACATTCTCTGGAATGTGCTTTAAATAACACTTCTTTAGAGTAATTCAATCTGGGCTGGTGCTGCCTTACACCTTGCCTTAAGGGTCTTGGTTCTGAAAGGCCAGTGGGTCTTGTTGCATGTGATCATGTGTTGACCACTTTCCCACCTGTTTGTAGAATCTCTTAGCTTTACAACATGGAAAGGAGGAAACCGTGATGTATATATATGTGGAAATGGGAAACTTCAGGAGACTGTGCACAATGCCAGTGAAGATTTTTACATGCCACCTATTTGTGTAAAGAGTGATCTGAGATACGCATCAGTCATTTCTGAAGCTATGAATGAGTGCATGTATGTGAGGGGTTGGGGGAACATCAGATTGTAAGGAGAAATGTTTCATTACAAAAATGATCTCACCATTTTTTTAGAAGCAGAGGAAAAACTACTTTCAGAGCAAATTTTAAAGAACAATCTGCTTCATCAATTTTAAGGATAAAAAAGTGTTTTTTTCTTTCTTTTTTTTTTTTTGAGACAGAGTCTCACTCTGTCAGCCTAGATAGAGTGCCTTGGCTCATAGCAACCTCAAACTATGGGGCGTAAGCAATGATCTTGGTTTAGCCTTCTGAGTAGCTGGGACTACTGGTGCCTGCTCCAACGCCTGGCTATTATAGAGATGGGTTCTTGCATTTGCTCCGGCTGGTCTCGAACTCCTGACTGAGCTCAAGCAATCCACCTGAGCCTCAGTCTCTTAGTGTGCTGGGATTACAGACATGAGCCACTGTACTGCCAAAAGTAAGATTTTTGATAAAGCCAAGATTCTCCTCTGAAATAGAGACATTTGCAATAATTAGGAGCTAATAGGTCTGTGTAGTAAAAAGGGCATCATTGAAACAATATTATTCTTATAAGAAGGAAAGTCTGAGATCGTGGATGCTTTTAGCTTCTAAAACAACAAAATAAAACAAATAGGGTTCATTTTTCTTTAGTCACAAGAAGACTGAAGGTCAGCAGCTGCTGACTTTGGTCCAGTAATCAGCCAATGTTTCTTAAAATTTCTTTTCTTTTCCTTCATGGTCAGAACATGATTTCCACTGGCTCAGTTATTCAATTATCACATGTACATTCAAGAAACCTCTCCATTGTCCTGGGAAGTTCCCTTTTATATCTTATTGCCAAAAGTTGAACCTATGACTGCCCCCAGCTGTAATGGAGGCTAAGGAAGACAGGAAAGTCAGGATTATCTTGTAATCCTAATTCATCAAAGAAAGTGAGGCACACCATCACTCAACCAAGTGTGGTTCCACTAGCAAAGAAAAGGGGGAATGCGTATCGGGTGAACAACAATGTTTGCTATAAGTGGGGACTGCAAAGAGTTTGTTGTTGTTGTTGCTGCTATTGTTATAGTTTTGTTTTTTTTTCTTCCTTCCTTAGTCTGGTCCTCAAGAAGTTGAGGCTTAGACTCCAGGTGAGGGAGAAACCATCCAATCACCCTTTTTGGTTGTATGTAAGTTGCTTACCTGCAACATTTGCCTCTCCACATATATGGAGTCAGACAATCAAAGTGATGAACATATCCCGGAAAAAGTGCTTTGAGGACTGGACTAGGCACTGGCATCACTTCATAGCTTCTTAAGGGGAATACTTTGAGGGTGACTGTGGTGATACTCTGATCAGGCATGTGGCACTTTTTCTAGGATCAGTTCGTGAACTTAATTGCCCGACCTTGTATATCATCTTCTTTCAAATCAGAAGGTAACACTGCTAAAGTGTTGGAATCTAAAAATAAGCTATTTATTGCCTGCTGCTGTCCTCTATTCTTATTTGTTCCTAATGGTGAAAGTATTTTCCCCAAGCATTTTCCCATTGTAGCCAAGTCTGTGATGGACATGCTTTATAAAGACCCTGAGAGACTCTTCTGTTCATGGAAAAAAATGAGAGAGGTGGAAGATAAAGCACGAGGAAGTGGCTCTGGGATTTCACAACCCAACAAGACCTGCACAGATTATTAAACAGTTTCAAGCGACTTAACCATGCCAGGGGGCCTCCAGAGAACAACAGGATCATTGTCACCACCGTCTCAGTGGAGGGAGCTGAAAAACTCCAGTACTCGCCAGCTATCAGAGAAAAGAGAGAGAAAAGGAAGCAAATGCTGTTTATTTGTCTGGGCCACTGGGCCAGCGTAGCCACTGTGAATTCTCTAAGGCGGCATCATGTGGATATGTTTGCACACATATATTTGCTTTGCAGAATAGCCAACAATCCCAGGACAACTGGTTGAAATGTTCCTATGGAGGAATAGTAAAAATAAGCCATTACAAGTAAGGCACTTCTCTGCTCGCTTTAGCAGCACATATACTAAAATTGGAACGATACAGAGAAGATTAGCATGGCCCCTGTGCAAGGATGACACGCAAATTTGGAAGCATTCCATATTTTTATCAGTGTGTGACACACCTTTTGGGGACAAGATACAAGTATGAGAGGGACTTTACCTAACAAATGGAATCTGTGTAACCTGGTTTCTTATACCCTCAAGGAATCCCCAACAATAAAAAAAAAGAAAAATTAAAAAAAAAAGGAAGGCACTACTAACACCCCCTTTATGTTCTCTACCTACTCACTGGGGCGTTAATCTGTTTGCATCGTTTAAATGAAAGTTTCACCAATAGCAGGCATCAAAGACTAGGTTATGCTGTTGTAACAAACAACCCGAAATACCAATACTGTGTAACAACCAAGATGTTGTCTTGTTTCTGCTGTGCGTCTATTGAAAGTTGGCAGGGTCTTCTTCTCCTTGTTTTCCTTACTCATGGAGAAAATTGTTGGAATTTCATCATCTGAAGTGTCATAGGTCAGTGAGGCTGATGGAAAGGGACCTGGAGTCATGCCTGTTAAACTTCATTTCTCTCAAACGTCACTGGCTAAAGAAAGTTTAACAGCCTCAACTAACGTCCAGGAAGTGGAAAGTGCAATCCTAACTTGTACCTAGATGGAGAAGGAAATAGTATATCAGTGAAAAATAATAATGTTTGCTGTGAAAATTGATGTCCTTAGCTGGGCACAGTGGCTCGTACCTGTAATCCCAGCACCCTGGGAGACAAAAGCAGGTGGATCACTGGAGTTCAGGAGTTTGAGACCAGCCTGAGCAAGTGTAAGACTTGGTCTCTACTAAAACTAGAAAAGCTAGCTGGGCACTGTGGCATGTGCTTGTAGTCCCAGTTACTCGAAAGGCTGAAGTAGGAGGATCACTTGAGTCCAAGAGTTTGAGGTTGCTATGAGCTATGACACCATGGCATTCTACACAGGGTGACAGTGAGATTCTGTTTAAAAAAAAAAAAAAAATGGGTGGTGCCTGTGGCTCAAGGAGTAGGGCGCCTGTCCCATTGCCAGAGGTGGTGGGTTCAAACCTAGCCCTGGTCAAAAAAAAAAAAAAAAAAAATTGAGGGGGTGGTGCCTGTGGCTCAATGAGTAGGGTGCCGGCCCCATATACAGTGGGTGGTGGGTTCAAGTCCAGACCCAGCCAAAACTGCAAAAAAAAAAAAAAAATTTTGATGTGCTTCTACACAATAATAAAGCACAAACTGGAAATGGCCTCAAAGCTTGTCTATTTACAAATGACTCTCTTCTGTGGTGCCAGTTCATGTCCTGAGTCTGAAAGCTAAGTTTTCAAGAGACCACTCTATAAGCCACTGACCAGACACTTTCTTGGCAGCATCTAATTCACTGTTCTTTTTCTAATACCACTCCTTCCATGGCTAACTTGAGCTGAGACACAACAACTATGTCAAAATGTAAAATCAGTGGTATTTATCATAATTAATGTGTATAAACACTCCCACTAATTTTTTTTATTCCGGGCTACCATCTGAACGTCCCCCTATCCTGATCCATTATCTGTAGATGGGGCTTGATGATGCAAAAGGTTCAGAGACATAGTGAGAATGCTTCATGTTACTTGGAGATTTTTTAAAAATTGAAGTTTTATTGCTTGTTTCTAATTCAAAATTTTCCAAACCAGAGTGGGTATATCAAAAGAGTTTCATTAAAAGGACTGATTGCCTATTTCTCCACAGAGACTATCACCCCAGCCCCTGTCTTTAGTCAGAGTCAGGGCTTTGGATGGAGCTGAAGTGGCAGTGAATGAGGAGACTGGCTTGAGCTATGGAGTGATGTGTTCATCCCCGCACTGCACACTTTGCATCTCATTCTACATAAAGGAAGACCAATGAAACTCACTGTGCCGCAGGATTGGTGCCAAGTGGTTCTTAACCCCAGGAAGTCCGTGAGTTGGTGCCAAGAAGTTCATAAACCCCTGGCGTGGAAAGCAAGGCTATTTGCATTTATGCATATTTCTGTTCTGCTTGGAAGAAGCTTCTTAGCTTTCATCAAATTCTCGCAGGAGCCACGAGCCATAAAATATGAAGAATCTCAGTATAAAGATAAGAAAGAAGGCCTATGCTCTCCAGAAACTCACACAGACAGGTAGTTTTACATCGTTAAAGGACAAATGCATGTTTCTAGGTCAAATACAAATCCCGCAATATGTAAACTGTGATGGTACTAATGTAAACCAAATAATCCTTCAGCAGCATGAACAAAGTCGATTTTATAAGTTTTATATATGATCAAATTTTATAATAAAATCATGTAAGATACTTCAGACAAATTGTACTTCCTAGGTAGTAGCAAATTACATGTTAAAATTCATAGGAAATACACATGTGTGTACACACACATCTTTCATGTTCTCAGTCTTACAGGTTACAGAGTTCAGGTCAACGTGCTCCTTTCATTACATTCCCCTCTTTCCTCTGTGGTTCCGCCACTCCCTTAAAACTCCTTCTTCTCATAGTTACCAACACTGTGATGGTCTTCTTTCTTCCCTAATGACATGGCCACCTCATTCCAAACTATGATAGGTATAATATCATGCATAAATACAGCTTAATTTCTATATGATAGAAGATAGCAATGTTATCTCCGATAGCCTAATTAAACACAAATATCTCTTCTGTCCCTCTCTTCACAGTCCTTTTATCTTACCCTAGATTTAATTTTTCCTTTTCCTTTAGAAACTTGGTCATTCAGATCATGGAATAGCAGAAAGAACACAACACTAAATGTCAAGGGCACTGAGTTGAATTTCAGGCTCCACTGTTTTCTGTTCCATGTGACTAAATCACTTAACTTCTCTGCACCTGTTTCCTCATCTGTAGAATGGGGCAATAATACATAAGCAACCTTGTAAGACTAAACGAAGTGTTGCTGTTAGATTAAAGAAAATAATGTCTTGAAAGAACCTAGGGTAAGTAGAAAAGGCTTAAATACTTAATAAATTTTATTTGATTCTGATTGCAGCAATTGAACTCCAACCAAAAGTTGAAATGTTTTTCATTAGGCTGGTTTCCTCATATTTCTAATAGGGAAACACTTTAAGAGCCTATTTTCAGAATTTTCTTAAAAATTTCTTTAGAAAACTTTAAGTAGCTGGGATGTAGAACTAACATAAGACAAAAAATCTTGACTGCTTTAATTCACTCATATACAGTAACATCCATACATTTCCCATACTTTGTTAGAAAAATAATTGGGGCTCATCACATATTCAAAGTAACATGCTGAAAATAAATAAATGATCCCTAAAAGCTTTTATCTCTAATAAATATGGATAGGGCTCTAGGAAGCCCTGAAAGTTCTATTATGATTACTGTGATATTGGCGTTTCTCATGGCTCATCCTAACACACAAGTATACTACAGATATGGTTTTGAAGTAGGTATTTGTGATTTCAATACTTTCAAATTAGTCTTGACAGTGAAAACATGCTATTGGCAGCACTTTGCACTAAAGCAGGTGAATGCAGGTGATTATTTCTCCTCTATCTTTTGATGCAGTTCTTGTTGTCTGTTTTCTCCTTTACCCACTGGGACCATGCTCCTCCCATCCTCCAGTACGTGGCTGTCTTCTCCTGAGACTTAAGGTTCTGGGCCACAGTCTTTGTTCCCTTCACATGTCCACACATCACACATAAGACTGATGTTCCTTTCTGCCATCACCTTCTCTGAGTTCCTCGATTTTTTTAATTTCAATACCTCCAAACCTTCTGTTGCAGGGACTAACACTTTGGACTCCACATCAAAAAAAAAAAAAAAAAAAAATTGCTCTGTTTTAGGATCTGAAAAATTGAAATGCCCCTCTCTGATCTCAAGCTTCCATATCTTTATTCTATTCTGTCATTCCCACTGGATCTGCACCTTGATCCCTTCTTATCCTCCAAAGAGCTCATCAGACGCCCAAATTAGAGCAACTCCTTTTAGGTTTTCATGAAACTTCATGAAAATTGAACTATGACGTTCACTACCTCCCAAACTTCCTCCACCCTCTTGACCTACTACTCCCATGGCCATTCCCACCATCTGCTTTTTCCTGCCTAACTTCCAGGCAGCTGAGAATTTCTGCTGAATTCATGTTGATTGGACCCAATATACCCAACTTATAAAAAAATAATCAAATAAAAAATAGGACTTTAAAAAATTATTTCTCTTCTATTTTAAAATCCATTTTGAAGAACAGCACTAAGCTCCAGTACCTCTTAATTAGCAATCACTTTATCAGTTTTACTGTCATTTTCACGTACCACTCTTTTCTGACAACATATATTTTTTTCATAGATTATTCCTTTCTCTATTTCTCTCTCTCTCATTGTGATGACATAACATGAAAGTTACCATTTTGATCATTTGTTGTTTGTACAGTTCAACGGCATGAAGTGCATTCATATTGCTGTCACCAGCACTATCATCCTTCCCCAGAGCTTCTCCATCTTCCCAAACTGAAACCCCTACCCATTAAACACTAACTCCCCACTCCTCCTTCCCCACCCCAACAATCACCTTCTTACTTTCTGTCTCTATGAATTCGACTATGCTATTTACCACATAGAAGTGGAATCATACAATATTTGTTATTTTGTGTATGGCTTATATTACTTTGCATAATGTCAGCTAAATAAGAGTCCATTGTATGTATACGCCACACTTTGCTTATCCTTTCATCCTATCTTTTATTTTAATAGATACCACCTTGAATAGTTTTCTTCAAGAAAGGATACATAGAAGTCATATATTTTCTGAATATGAAAGGTCTAGATAAATATATTATATATTTATATCTATATGTAACTACCTAAATTTATTCTTAAAATATCTTTTATATGTAATGAAGGCAGCTTTAGTACAAATCCTGGTAACTTGGGCCTTTAATTACATGAACTTTCAATTTCAGAAGGGTTTATATGTGTTATGAAAATGAGGAAATTTGGGTTAAGAATAGTTCCAGGTGATGATTATTTCTGATGTATCAGGTGTTAGCTATTATTACCCTGTCCCCTTAAAATCTAGATAACATTAACTTGAATTCCCATTACCCTTGTTTTGTGGCAAATATGTTTTCTTTAGGATTTCTTTACATTTCTTACAATCACCCATAGCCTTGATTTTATGCTTCTGCTAAATCATTTTATTGCATGGAACAAAATTTTATAGGATCACTAAGGTGGGTATGTTACTCTGTAGTAATCAGATTTCTCCAGAGAAACAGAAGCAATAGAATGTACATATGTTCTTTCTCTCTCTCTTTCTCTCTTTTTCGTTCCCTCCCTCCCCCTCAAATAATTTATTTTGCTAAATTGACTCACCAAGCATAGAGACTGGCAAGTCCAAAATCTTCAAGCTAGTCTGGCAGGCTGGCAGAATTCCTCTTCCTTGAGGGAGGTCAGTCTTTTTTCTTTTAAGGCCTGCAACTGATTGGATGAGGCCAGCCCAGATTATGAAGGGTAATCTGCTTTACTTAAATTTTACTGGTTTAAATGTTAATCTCATCTAAACAATACCTTCGTTGCAACATCCACACTAGTGTTTGACAAAATACGTAGGTACCCTGGTCTAGTCAAATTCACACATAAAATTTACCATCACACACTGACACGCAGCTGTGTACGTCCCCTTTACTAAATCAAACTCTGTGTATAAGACACAGGTAATCCATATTCTTAACAAGCACCCAAGAAGGCCTTATTTTGAATGAAACTGGAATACCACTATTCTAGTTGCTTGAGTAAAACCAATGCAGCCCTGCTGGGGCATATTCAGATGAACTTTCTGGGTAGACAGGCCCTAAGCCTCCTCGTGGCTATAAAACAACTCCAAGTGATGCTACTGTACTGATCAGGAATTACAGAATCACTGGCAAACTCCTAATTCAGAGCTACCTTTATACATCTCAAACCTTCCAAGGTTTGCAGACTATTTACTCCTTTAGCAGCAAAATGCTGGCAAGTTCCTTCTCCTTAGGTGGCGGCTGTGCTTTTAAATAGCATTTTGCTCTGTCACCTGAGTCTTATTAGGTGCAATATTTTTTAAGCAGACCTTCTCAGGACTTGCGTTTCTAACTGCACACAGTCCTACAGGACTTTCCCCACCATTTTACTAATTCCTTACCTCCTTTCACCCATGAGTGGCAGAGGTTTCATTCCCAATGATTCATGAGGTTCGCCCAGCTAAAGCCCAGCCTCAGGTGAGATCTGATTTAGGCCCAGCTGATCTTGTCAACAGCTGAGATCGGAAACCATCAGTCACATACCTAATCCACACCACACAATTGAATGGGTTTGTTTCCAATGGAGGATAAAAGTTTCCTTGGGGAGCTGGAGATTGACACAATCACAAAGGCCAGGTGCTGACAAAAGGATTCAGTGGGGGTTTTTGTTTGTTTTTTAAAACTCCACTGCATCAAGCACCTTAGTAACCTCATAATCTTCATACACTTAAGATGAACAAAAGGAACTGGCACCATTGTTCAAATATGAACTGTACTTTGGGGGGTAGATTGCTGATAATACTGGTTTTGATTCTTAATGCTATTATTGTCCTCCTTGAGTATTTAAAACTAAAGATTGGAGTCATTTTCCAGGGTGATAAGTGATCTTCTAAACAGCAAGAAGCATCTGAACTCTTACAAAGAAGTTAGCCTACAACCTTCATCCAGAGTTCCTCAGCCTTTCTCCTCCCTGAGCACCTCTAACAAATCAGGAGGAGGATGCAAAGGCAGGAGGAGGTTCCACCTGCCAGCACAGTTTGGCACAGCTCAGTGGGGTCTACAGAAAGGAACTTGCAGATTTCGGATGAAGACTCTGAGGTCCAGAGAGGTAAATTATCAACCTGCTCAACTTTACCTTGACAGTTAATTATAGACTCAGGGGCTGAGTCAAGAACTCTAATTCCCTATGAGTTATTATTTCTGTTTCATTACCTGTATATTAATTGCTCCTGTTGTGCCCAGATCTCAAAATCCCCCACAAAGACCACCAGGGAGCTGAGTCCGATGCAAAAGTAAAAGGGCCTTTTATTGCAAGCTCAAGCTTGGGCTTCCGGGGGCTCCGCTGCAACAGATCTGAGCCAGGAGCCTCAAGCTCTGGAACAGGGAGTTCTCACAGCTTGAAACAAAGGGGACACTTCTGGATTGGTTAGGTGGGGGTCCCTGATTGGTAGGTGGTTGTCTCATGATTTCGGGGAATTGCCTGGGCTTGCCTGGGCTTGTCTGGAAAGTGAAACTTACTGAGTGAAATGGTGGGGAAAGCAAAACTTAACTCCTAAGATGGCGCTGGTCTGGTTCTTTCATTCCCCCCTCTACTTGTAAATCCAATAGCCCAATCATGGGTCCGGTACTGTGTGTGTCATCTCTAGCTTTCTGTCTGAAAGGGGCCGATACTGGCCTCTTAAGACCAGCAGTTGTATGGCTCGTACACGTTCCCGTACAAAAGTGATGAGCCTATTGATAATGCAAGGGCCCACAGTCAGGAGTAGGAGTAATAACACTAGGGGACCAGCCAGGGCTGATGTCAGAGTTGTTAGCCAAGATAGACTTATACCAGCTGTGATTATTTTCTCTTTCTAATTTACGCTTGCACAAGCTTTCCCGCACAAGGGCCATTGATTCCTTCATTATTCCTGAGTGATCAGTGTAAAAACAGCATTTTTCCTTAAGAGCAGCACACAACCCTCTTTTTTTCCCCAAAGTCCAAAGTTTAATTAAGGCAAGTTCCTCGAGGAGTTTCCTCAGGCTTCAACTATGCGTTGACCAGCCAGCTCCCAGTATGTGGCTGGAGCAGGGCATGTTGGATGTCTTAAAAGTTACCTTTACTTCTCAAGGGGCAGTGAAGCTTTATTCAGCCAGCTGTGATGACTCCAGGTGAGGATTCTTCTCTTCTTCACTGCCATGAGTGTGGTCAGGATGATGGTTTAAGTCCTTTCTACTTTGGTTTGAGGGGGACCAGGTTCTGATTCTAGACTTAAACTTGGTCCCTTGATCTTTCAGAGTGAAAAGATATACAGGCACAAAAAGACTAAACAGAACACAGTTAATTACCCCAGTGGAGATTTTTCTCATTACTTTTTCTAGTTTTTTTTTTTTTGTCTATTCAGTTCAGTCTTTTCTAGTTTTTTTAGAGTTCCTGCTAAATTGCAGAGAATTGACAGTGGCCTCTTTTAAGTTCAGACAAGTGGGCCACTTGGCTTCTGCTGGCAGCAGATTCAGCAGAGTAGAATGCAATGTTTACAGTTACACCATTTACTGGGAAATTTTAGATAACATTTAATACTGCACAAGTTTTCCAGTGTAGCCAACAGGCGACCTTTGTTGAGTTTTAAGGCTTCAGAGCAAATATAATTACTATATATAATTTTATACTCTTTGGCTAGTCTTTTAGTCCCATTTAACAGATTAATTTAGTAAAACAGTTATGTCTCATTTTATGAGTAAAGACAAGGCTGGGATCTAAATACAGGTGGACTACAGCCTCTTTTTCTTTCTTTTAAAGTATTTTTCTCTCAGGGAGCCAATTTCTCTCTTTATTAAAGGTAAATTACGGTAGAACTAACTTATTTTCGAAAATAAACTGTACCTTCAGTATATGGGGTCTGATTATTTGCATAAAGTGCAGTAAGAATAATTAATTATTAGCCATCTAGGCTCTTCTTTCTTTTATAAACCCTTTATAAGGAATCTCAGGCTAGACTTTCTTGAAAGCTGTTCAGGGCCCCGGTTTTATCTGTGCCATTAGATACCTGTATGCTTGGTCCCCAAGCACATTTCAATTCCCGGACCCATCAGCAAGCGATCTTCATTACTTACTACAGATCAGGAAATGTTACTGATGGGTATCTGGCTAGTTTTCCAAAGGGCTTTTATATTGGCCTTATAAAGTCAACCTTAATTCCTTAACACAGTCTGGACATCTCTATAAATGCTATTCCTGCCAAAGCTTTGGTAAAATAACCAGTGCCTTCATCATGTCCTATATAGAACAAAATGGATTCTTATTGAACTTATGCAAATAACTGTATTGTAAGAAATTAAGAATACTTACAAATGGCTTTCAAATTCTGGAGAGAAAAATATATACATTGCTTGAAAAGCTACAAATAATTCAAAAGACAGAAAAGTATTTTCTTGACTTCTGAAAAACAGAACACAGAAAGAATCAATAATATTTCGAACAAAAAGTTATTATAAACTAGCCAAGTTCCACATAAATGATTTTTGTTCTGTTGAAGTTAGGTTAGCAATACTCATAGACATGTTAACTTTTCAATGAAAGTTCTAAAAATCTGCTTTTTAGTCCAAAGGTATTAAATTTTTAAGGACATCAGAAATTTGAATTCGAGAGAATTTGTCAAATATTAAAGGCCTAAAACATTTGTTCAAACAAGATTACTAGTTAAAAGATTTTAAAGGTAATACATAGTTAACTGGATCACATGTAAATTTTTCACAAAATCTTTTATGAGCTTCATTAAACCTGCACAGACAAATTACAAACATTTTAAATTTTCTTTAACTTTCGCCCTGCCTTCCACTTTCTTACACAACTATTCTGTTTCAGGACAAAATTTATTACACAAGATTCTTTCTTTACATAATGCCATTCTCTTGTCTGTCTAATTTCTCTTACTCTCAAAAACTCACTTCTTACAAAACAGGATATTCTTTGATAAAGATTCAGTTTCCCCAACAATTTAAACAACCAAATTATTACAGGATTTTCTCATTCAAGGCTGGACAGGGAACCCCTATTTTTCAGGCTCAGGTGACCTCAGACATCAGACTCCCATCTCTAGGCACAAACACGTCACAAGCCACACTTTCTGAGGAATAAAGCAGTTCTAAATCTTTTGGATGACTCTGAGTAGGGAGCACACACCCTAATTTTCTCCCAGATAAAAACTGCAAAGACTTAATAACTTTGTCCAAGGTGCAGGGCTGCATTCATTTATGTGCTAGAATACCTTCTCAGTTTGTAAAAATATTTTTCCATTTATACAAATCACTAGTGGCAAAGGGCCAATAATAAAGGTTCTGAGCCTCACCCGGGATTCGGCAAGTGCTGCTGCTGGGGGGGCTGTAACACTCAGGAGGTGGGCCCACCCTGTGAAGGGTGGGGACCCCCCAGCCACTTTCCCACCAGGCCTTCCCAGCCATCCCGGAGCCAGTCGCTGTGCACTGCCACAGTGGAAATGTACCCGGTGGCGGCCAGTCGCCAACTGGGGGGCAGTCCACCTCCACGGCTTTCTTGCGAGCCCCTGACTCACGCACATGTTAGACTCCTTGATCCATGTTTCAAGACGGGTCGGGTGGGTAGCCCACATCGCCGCCGACCCTGTGCACTCGCTTGGCTTTTTTCTTGTGTGGCTCCTGGAGAGAAAAAACAGTCCTGGGTACAGTCTGTCCCGCCCCCACCCACGCTGCATGCCCGCCCCATCGCTGGGACAGAGGACTAACTTAGAGGGGTGGGGGAGCAGTCGTGCCATGGGAGGGGCGGCCCAGACCCCGAGGAGAGCACCGGTGCAACCCCTGTGGGGGGGGAGAGTGCAGAGATGGGTCTCACTTCCTTGGCCCCGGGGGTCCATGGCCCAAGGGTAGAACAACAGTCAAGTCGGCTGCCACCTCTCGGTGAGGTCACTGCCAGGCCACTGATGGCAGACTTGTAGTGACAGCCTCCCCCTCCACCACTTCAATGGGAGGTGGGTGTTCGCCCTGTGGGGGGGTTCACTGAGGGGTGATACAAAGGAGGGCAAAGTAGATCTTGGTTTGTACTATCCTGCAAAATGGGGTAAAGTGGCGCAAAAGGATTGTGGGGTTTCTTGATAGGGGAGTTAGAAGATTCTTGCGCACTGCAAGAACCGAACTTCTCGGGAAGTGCTTTCAGCCAGGGAGGGGGAGATGAAAAGTTCCCTCTGGAGGCCAGCCAACATTGAAGGTTGGCCACTCGCTCCTGCAGAAAGTAATCAGTTTAGCTTTTTTTTTCTTTTCACCACAAGTCCCAAATTTTGAGCTCTGAGTTCAGCCACACTAAGATACCAATGTAACACAAAACACACAATGCACATAATACACCGAGGACATACAAAATCAATGGTCCACAGAAACAATAGGACAACAGTCTCTGACTATGCTGTGGGAGCAACCCGCTACGTCCACCCAGAATAACCACAAGAAGAACTGCATCCACACCACTCCCTGAGGATTCCACGTCTCAATCGGGGGCAGGGGGGGCAAGGTCCTTTCCAGAAGGGGCTGGGACATCTCCTCGGCACCCCTGGCAGGCAGCCTCCAGTGTGTCCATTTTGACTTCATGCTGACCACCTTTATAGATTCCAGATTTCCAAAAACAATCATAACAGACAAGACAGACAGACACTTACCGTGTAGTGGCCCTTCGGGTTGGGTCCTCAAGGGGTCTTGGGGGATTTTCTGGATGAGCCCCCAAATGTTGTGCCCAGATCTGGAAATCCCTCACAAAGACCACCAGGGAGCCGAGTCCAATGCAAAAGCAAAAGAGCCTTTTATTGCAAGCTCAATCTTGGGCTCCTGGGGGCTCCACTGCAATGGATTCAAGCCAGGAGCCTCGAGCTCTGGAGGAGGGGGTTCTTATGGTCCAGCGCAGCAGGTGGGCATGCACAGCTTGAAACAAAGGGGGCGCTTCTGGATTGGTTAGGTGGGGGTCCCTGATTGGTGGGCAGTTGTCTCATGATTTCAGGGAATTTCCTGGGCTTGTCTGGAAAGTGAATCTTACTGAGTAAAATGGTGGGGAAAGCAAAACTTAACTCCTAAGTTGGCACTGGTCTGGTTCTTTCACTCCAAAATCTTTCTCTTTCTATTCCCTCCTCTGAGCTCCGGACACAACTTCATGTTAGTCAGTGTCTCTCTTGGGCCATAGTCAGAAACCTCATTCTCCACATGTCCTAAACCAAACTTAAGAGAGTCTTTCCCTTCAGCTGTTACTTTCTCTCCCTCATGAATTCTCTATCCCATCTAATAATAGTATCAACAAATTCTTAAAATCTGCCACATTCTGAACTTTCCCTGAGTCCTCTTTCTTCTTTGTCCTCAATTTCCTGTGAATAACTAATTTATCAATAACTAATTTATCAATTTATCCCTCTCCCTCTTGAAATATGTCTGGAATCCCTTCCATTACTACACTCCTCTCCTCACTACCCGTCTGTCACCTTAAATACAGTCACTGCATCTTAATAAGTCTCCTTGTTTTCAGCCAATTTCTTCTCTAAGCCTGTCTGTACATCAATGGACAAAACTAGGTGTAGGAATCTTCCCCCACAGGGAAACATTCTGCCCTTTGTGCCACACCCAAATTTTTAGTCTTTTAATTGTAATGAGATAGTAATATTAGGACATCAGGAAATAGAAACCAGTGGGCAGAGACAATTTGGCTGACTGAAGCCAGCTTTCCACAGAGGCTCCCGTCCAGAAGGCGAGTTAAAGGACAGAAATTTAGCAGGTAACCTGGTGGATTAGAGCTGCTCCAAGAGAGAAGGTTGAAGAATGTACATCAACCCCGCTGAGGCAAGCCGCGACAAAGGAAGGCAGGAGGATTCCTATCCCCCAGGAGTCCAGATTCTTGGGTGATTTCTGGAGGGGTGTCAGCAGAGCCTAGACTGCACCTGGTCAGTGCTGATTCTGTGGCACGAGAGTGAGGAGAGTACTGTCGGCTGAGAGGGAACCACACCAAAACAGAGGTGCCCCGAGGCACAGAGCATCGGCCGTTTTGGGCAACAATAGAGCTCACTCCCAGATATTCTGAAGCCACACCCCCTGTCTCCCTGGGCAACCAGAGGAGGCCAGGCATCTTTTAAGATGGCAACCACTGCGAAACAGATCTGGGAAGGAAACGCAAGCCCTGTGAGTAAGGGGTTTGCCTGAGGTGGTACCGGCCTGAGTGGAGTGCAGAGACTAGAAATGCACACACAGAGCAGGGAAATTCCCAGGGCAAGGCTGTCCCAGAGGACCGCTTTATTGAGCCTAAAATGCACATGATCCTCAGGGTATTGTCAGCCTATAGACAAAGGAAGGCAGGAGGATAGAACTGACAGCTAACTGAATACAAACCTGCAGGAGCAAAGACAGGGCCTGAGGCACAGGCTGTGGGAATTCAAAACAGCTACTCTTCTGCAGGGGAATTTAGCAGGGACAGAAAGAAATTCCTGCAAAGTTGTTCTACTCTGTTCTGTCAGTAACATCAATCAGGGGTGGGGCTGGAACTGAGTGAACACCCCCCAGCCTCCATCAAGTGCCCGAGGTTGTCAGGCTTCACCTCCCCCTGCTAGATAGAGGCAGAGCGCAGTGGCCTGGCTGTGCAGATATAGATTTCCTTGTGAATGAGGCAGGTGCAAACCCCTGGAGTATCTGTTCACTAGAGGAAACCGGGTCACAGCCCTGTGGGGATATTAGTGACTGGGTGTGACAGAGGTGCAAGGTGGGGAAGGAGGTATCAACCTTCCTAGACAATCTATTTGCTATGTGGGTTCTCCTGAATTCATGGAGCACTGGAACAAGTCATATCTGAGTTGTCACCAGACCCCTGTGATCCAGTTGCCAGAGACTTTTCAAATTCTCCCACCTGATACAGGTGGTGACTGAGACAATTGATTTGGACCTTTTGAACTGAGCCAATTACCTGAGGACTATTAAAAGTGTGCCCTATGTGTGTGGTTGTAGAAAGGTTTGATTTTTCTTTTCCAATTGTTGCCTGTGGAGGGTGGGGTGACTTAATTGCTGGTATTTCTCCATAGCTGAGACTTCAACCCAGAGTAACTGTTTTACTAGGGTTGGACAGAGATCAGCTGAAAACAAGACAGAACCACTTGGCCCCACCATACAAAACAGGTCCCCAGTTTCTCAGGACATAGCACTGTACGGGACCTCAACAAAGCTCCAGGGCAAAAATCAAACAGTGTAAAACCATCATGGTGCAGAATCAGCAAAAAAACTCTGGTAACATGAATAACCAGAATAGATCAACCCCTCCCAAGGAAAGATATGGCAGATGTAACTGAAGATCCCATTCATAAACAGCTGGCTGAGATGTCAGAAATCAAATTCAGAATTTGGATTGCAAACAAGATTAATAGAATGGAGTAAAATTTGTAATTAGAAATTCGAGCAGCAATTCAAAAGTCAGAATTAGAAATTTGAGGAGAAATTCAAAAGTTGTCTCAAGAATTTAATGAATTTAAAGACAAAACTACCAAAGATTTTGAGGCACTGAAGCAAGAATTTTCAGCCCTCAAAGATCAGAAAAATACAGTAGAATCCCACAGTAACAAGCAGAAGCAAGGATTTGGAGCTTCTACTTTCTTCTACTTTGGAGCAAGTAGAAGAAAGGATTTCTGACATTGACACAAAGCTTTTGAATGCTCCCAAACTCTCAAAGAGGAAGAGAAATGGAGAGCAAAAAAGGATCATTCTCTCAGAGAGCTCTTGGATAATTCGAAGAAGTCTAATATCCACCTCATTGGAATCCCTGAAAGGGATGAGGTGGCCTCGCAAGGCACAGAGGCCCTTCTCCATGAAATTATGAAAGAGAATTTTACAGACATGCCAAGAGATTCTGAAATTCAGATAGTAGACAGTTTCAGAACCCCAGCATGACTCAATGTGAATAAGACATCCCCCAGGCATATCATAATTAACTTCACTAAAGTTAATATGAAGGAGTAAATTCTGAAAGCAGCCAGATGTAAGAAATCCATTACCTACCAAGGGACGAATATTAGAATGACTGCAGATCTCTCTGCTGAAACTTTTCAAGCCAGAAGAGGGTGGTCATCGACATTTAATCTCCTAAAACAAAATAACTTTCAACCCTGGATCCTGTATCCAGCTAAATTGAGTTTCATTTATGATGGAGAAATTAAATACTTTAATGACATTCATATGTTGAAGAAATTTGCCATAACCAAACCAGCTCTTCAGGATATTCTCAGACCTATCCTCCACAATGACCAGCCCAATCTTCTACCACAAAAGTAAACTCACTCAGAAACTTTTGATCAAACTCCCACTTCCACAGTGGCGAAAAGATTAAAAATGTCCACTGGACTTTTGAAAAACTCAATACCCAAAATTTTACCAGACTTATCAATATTCTCCATTAATGTGAACGGCTTATACCAGGCATCCTCAAACTTTTTAAACAGGGGGCCAATTCACTATCTTTCAGACAGTTGGAGGGCCGGACTATATTTAAAAAAAAAAACAAAAACAAAAAACTATGAACAAATTCCTATGCACACTGCATGTATCTTATATTGAAGTAGAAAACAAAACGGGAACAAATACAATTCACACCACTTCATGTGGCCCGTGGGCTGCAGTTTGAGGATGCTTGTCTTAAACTGTCCTCTAAAGAGGCACAGTTTAGCTGACTGGATACAAAAACTCAGGCCAGATATTTGCTGCACAAGAGTCACATCTTACCTTAAAATATAAATATAGACTCAGGGTGAAAGGATGGTCGTCCATATTTCAGGCAAATGGTAATCATAAAAAAGCAGGTGTTGCAATTCTATTTGCAGACATAATAGGCTTTAAACCAATAATATTAAGAAAGGATAAGAATGGTCACTCCATATTTGTTAAGGGTAATACTTAATATGATGAGATTTCAATTTTTAATATTTATGTACCCAACCAGAATGCAGCTCAATTTATAAGAGAAACTCTAACAGACATGAGCAACTTGATTTCCTCCAGCTTCATAATAGTTGGAGATTTCAACACTCCTTTGGCAGTGTTGGATAGGTCCTCCAATAAGAAGCTGAGCAAAGAAATTTTAGATTTAAACCTAACCATCCAACATTTGGATTTAGCAAACATCTACAGAACATTTCATCCCAACAAAACTGAATACACATACTTCTCATCAGCCCATGGAATATAATACAAAATTGATCACATCTTAGGTCACAAGTCTAACGTCAGTAAATTTAAAGGAATAGAAATTATTCCTTGTATCTTCTCGGACCACCATGGAATAAAAGTTGAAGTCAGTAACAACAGGAATCTGCATACTCATACAAAAACATGGAAGTTAAATAACCTTATGCTGAAAGATAGCTGGGTCAGAGATGAGATTATGAAAGAAATTTGCAAATTTTTGGAACGAAATGACAATGAATACATGAATTATCAGAACCTCTTGGATACTGCAAAGGCAGTCTTAAGAGGGAAATTTATGGTACTGCAAGCCTTCCTCAAGAGTACGGAAAGAGAGGAAGTTAACAACTTCATGGGACATCTCAAGAAACTGGAAAAGGAAGAACATTACAACCCTAAACCCAGTAGAAGAAAAGAAATAACCAAAATTAGAGCAGAATGAAATGAAATTGAAAACAAAAGAATCATACAATAATTCAAAAAGTTAGTTTTTTGAAAAGGTCAATAAAATAGATAAACCTTTGGCTAATCTAACCAGGAACAAAAGAGTAAAATCTCTAATCTCGTCAATCAGAAAGGACAAAGATGAAATAACAACAGACTCCTCAGAAATTAAAAAAATCCTTAATGAATATTACAAGAAACTTTACTCTCAGAAATATGAAAATCTGAAGGAAAGTGACCTATACTTGGAAGCATGTCAGCTTCCAATACTTAGCCAGAATCAAATGGAAATTTTGAACAGGCCAATATCAAGTTCTGAAATAGCATCATCCATACAAAATCTCCCTAAAAAGAAAAGCCTGGGACCAAATGGCTTCACATCACAATTCTACCAAACCTTTAAAGAGGAACTAGTACCTATATTACTCAACCTGTTCCAAAAGGTAGAAAAAGAAGGAAGACTACCCAACATGTTCTATGAAGCAAACATCACCCTGATCCTCAAATCAGGAAAAGACCCCAAAAGAAAAGAAAACTATAGACCAATATCACTAATGAATATAGATGCAAAAATATTCAAGAAGATCCTAACAAACAGAATCCAGCAACACATCACACAAATTATACATCATCACCAAGTCAGTTTTATCCCAGGGTCTCAAGGCAGGTTCAATATACGTAAATTTATAAGTATAATTCAGCACATAAACAAATTAAAAAACAAAGACCATATGATTCTCTCAATTGATGGAGAAAAAGCTTTTGTTAATATCCAGCATCCCTTCATGATTAGAACACTTAAGAAAATTGGTATAGTAGAGACATTTCTTAAACTAATAGAAGCTATCTACAGCAAACCCACAGCCAATATTGTATTGAATGGAGTTAAATTCAAATCATTTCCACTCAGATCAGGAACCAGACAAGGTTGCCCATTGTCTCCACTGCTTTTTAACATTGTAATGGAAGTCTTAGCCATGGCAATTAGGGAAGAAAAGGCGATGAAGGGTAACCACATAGGGTCAGAAGACATCAAACTTTTGCTCTTCACAGATGATATGATTGTATATCTGGAAAACACCAGGGATTCTACTGCAAAACTCTTAGAAGTGATCAAGGAATATAGCAGCATCTCAGGTTACAAAATCAACATTCATAAATTGGTTATACATACCAACAAATAGTCAAGCTGAAGAAAACACTCAAGGACTCTATTCCATTCACAGTAGTGCCAAAGAAGATGAAATATTTGGGAGTTTATCTAACAAAGGACGTGAAAGATCTCTATAAAGAGAACTATGAAACTCTAAGAAAAGAAATAGCTGAAAATGTTAACAAATGGAAAAACATACCATGCTCATGGCTGGGAAGAATCAACATTGTTAAAATGTCCATACTACCCAAAGCAATATAGAATTTTAATGCAATCCCTATTAAAGCTCCACTGCCATACTTTAAAGATCTTGAAAAAATAATATTTCATTTTATATGGAATCAGAAAAAAACTCGAATAGCCAAGACATTACTCAGAAATAAAAACAAAGCAGGAGAAATCATGCTACCGGACCTCAGACTATACTGTAAATCAGTAGTGATCAAAACAGCATGGTACTGGCACAAAAACAGAGAAATAGATGTCCAGAACAGAATAGAGAACCAAGAGATGAATTCAGCTACTTACCGTTATTTGATCTTCAACAAGCCAATTAAAAACATTCAGTGGGGAAAAGATTCCCTATTTAACAAATGGTGCTGGGTGAACTGGCTGGCAACCTGTAGAAGACTGAAACTGGACCCACTCCTTTCACCATTAACTTAGATAGACTCTCACTGGATTAAAGATTTAAACTTAAGACATGAAACTATAAAAATACTAGAAGAGAGTGCAGGGAAAACCCTTGAAGAAATCGGTTTGGGCGAGTATTTTATGAGGAGGACCCTCCCCCCCCGGGCAATTGAAGCAGCTTCAAAAATACACTACTGGGACCTGATCAAACTAAAAAGCTTCTGCACAGCCAAGAACACAGTAAGTAAAGCAAGCAAACAACCCACAGAATGGTTATGTCTCTGATAAAGGTTTAATAACCAGAATCCACAGAGATCTCAAACGTATAAGGAAGAAAAGAACAAGTGATCCCATCGCAGGCTGGGCAAGGGACTTGAAGAGAACCTTCTCTGAAGAAGACAGGTGCATAGCCTACAGACATATGAAAAAATGCTCATCATCTTTAATCATCAGAGAAATGCAAATCAAAAATACTTTGAGATACCATCTAACTCTAGTAATATTAGCCCATATCACAAAATCCCAACTACTCTTATCTCATTCTTATATATCAATATGGTCACCAGATGGCCACAGGGAGTACTGTGAAGTTGACTATTGATATTCAGTGATGAGGTATGTAGCACTTTTTCTAGGATGAGTTTATGAACTTGTTCAACTTCATATGTGCTCTATAAGTAAAAATTACACCACTTTATATAAGAAACTAGAGCATCCCCAGATTTTGGTAACCTCAGGGTCCTGGAACCAATCCACCATGGATACTGAGGGACAACTGTATATTCCCTTGAGTCTGATATCCTTTCTGTATCTAACTTGAATTTTTCTAAAAATCTCTTCAAGGCAAATCACAAGGACAAATTTTCATCTGATTCTGCTTAACATTTATTCTGGCTTTGTCTTGACTAACTATGATTTAATAACTTGTCCGGTCTTTTCAAATCTGGAATTTTGATTACTTGTGCAGCACCTCTACTCCTCTTTATAGCAGTGTTCTGTTAACTTTTCAAAGAAATTTGGCTCACAAGAGGGGAAAATGAACCTGTATCCCTGTGATTCCTGGAAGATTTTACCAAAGTGATTCCCCGCAAAGGAAGCAGTTACTTAATAACTCCAGCTCTGTCTTTAAATTCATACCATTTTGTCCTAAATATTTGTAAACATAGTCATGATTTTTTACATGTTTTATCAAGTTTTAATTTTCATGCCAGTTTAATGACCTAAGCCTACCTTAAATATGTGAATAACAGTGATGCTTTGAGGATGTATGCCACTGTGGCTCTAGGTCCTCCCAGATAGTATAAGGCGGATACTTCTTAACTGTGTGGAGGCAAGTTTGAGAAGAAAAAGTGTCACTTGGGAAGCATCCATACCTGTAGAAAAAATTTGTGGGATCCACTAACATCCTTACCTTCCACTATTCCTCCTAACTAGACATAGAAAGCCTGTGGGTGATGCCGGTCTGCTCTGGACCCCAAAGACAGGGTTGTAGAGTTCTGATTGTTTTTCCTTGCCTGTGTGGTCATACTCCATTTGTTATTGTGACATTTTCCTCCCTCTCATTGTCCTGATTGTGTGAGATGTCTCAGGCCCCGACAACTTACATTTCACTGATCAAATAAAGATGTCTTCTAAATATATATTTTTTTTTTTAACAGTTCTACATTTTAGATGGAGAGAAGAGCATCATTTTATGATTAGGCAGACACAGGATTAGATTCTGGTTTCATTACTGTATTAGCTTGGTCTGCTAGATAGTATAACAAATTACCAGGCTTGGAGCCTGTAGCACCGTGAATACAGTACCAGCCACATATACAGAGGGTGGTGGGTTTGAACCCAGCTGGGGTCAGCTAAGCAACAATGACAACTGCAACAGAAAAATAGCTGGGCATTTGGCAGACGCCTGTAGTCCCAGCTATTTGGGAGGTGGAGGCAAGCGAATTGCTTAAGCCCAAGAGTTTGAGGTTGCTTTGAGCTGTGACATCACAGCACTCTAACAAGGGTGACATAGTGAGACTCTGTCTTAAAAAAAAAACCCAAAAAACATAAAACAAAAACCCCAAAACAAAACAAAACAAAATTACCATTGAGTAGGTATGGTCTATGAACAATACATATTTATTTATCACAGTTCTGGACACTGGCCGTACAAGAACAGGATGCCTGCGAGCTTGGCGTCTGGTGAGGGCTCCCTTCCTGGTTTGTATACAGCTGTCTTCCTGTTGTATCTTCATGTCGTACAAAAAGAAAGGGAAAGAAGCCCTCTTGTGTCTCTTCTTCGTTGTTGTTGTTGTTTTTTACATTAATGAATTTATGGGGTACAATGTGCTGCTGGTTTCACACAGAATAAGGAATGCTTACATCACACTGGTTAATGTATACCTCATCTCATTTACTTAATTATTGTGTTAAGACATTTATACTCTATACTAATAGATCTGACATGTATCCTTGCATTTTGCACATAGGTGTGCTCTCACCATTCGCCCTACCTCAATCTGACATTTCCCCCCCTCCCCCCTCCCTCCTTCATCTTGGGCCATAGTTGTGATCTATTCTTCATATGAAAGTGTGAGTGATTGTAAATTGGTTTCATAATAGTACTGAGTACATTGGATATTTTTTCTTCCATTCTTCAGATACTTTACTAAGTAGGATATGTTCCAGCTCCATCCATGTAAACGTAAAAGAGGTAAAGTCTCCATCTTTTTGGAGAGGCTGCATAATATTCCCTGGTATACATATACCATTAATGGTTTATTAATCCATTCATGGGTCAATGGGCACCTGGGCTTCTTCCATTAATTGGCTATTGTGAATTGAGCTGCAATGAACCATCTGGTGCAAATATCTTTGTTATAAAGTGATTTTTGGTCTTTTGGATATACACAGAGTAGAGGAATTGCAGGATCAAATGGCAGATCTACTTTTAGATCCCTAAGTATTCTCCATACTTCTTTCCAAAAGGGATATTTAGCTTGTACTCTCATCAGCAGTGCAGAAATGTTCCCTTTTCTCCACATCCACACCAACATCTGTAGTTTTGGGATTTTGTTATGTGAGCCAGTCTTATGGGAGTAAGATGATATCTCAAAGTGGTTGTGATTTGCATTTCTCTGATGGTTAAACATGATGAGCTTTTTTTTTTATGTGTCTATAGGTTGTGCGCCTATCATCTTCAGAGAAGCTTCTGTTCTAGTCCCTTGCCCACAATGATATGGGATTACTTTTTCTTTTCTTATTAATAAGTTTGAGTTCTCTGTAGATTCTGGTTATCAAACCTTTGTCAGAAGCATAACCTGCAAATATGCTCATCCATTCTCAGGGCTGTCTGCTTGCTTTACTTACTGTGTTCTTGGCTGTGCAGAAGCTTTTTTAGTTTGATCAGATCCCAGTAATGTATGTTTAGTGCTGCTTCAATTGCCCAGGGGGTCCTCCTCATAAAGTATTCTCCAAGGCCAATTTCTTCAAGTGTTTCTCCTGTACCCTCTCCAAGAATCTTTATAGTTTCATGTCTTAAGTTTAAATATTATATCCAGTGAAAGTCAATTTTTGTTAATGGTGAAAGGTTTGGGTCCAGTTTCAGTCTTCTATAAGTCACCAGTCAATTCTCCCAGGACCATTTGTTAAATAGAGAATCTTTCCCCCGATTTATATTTTTTATAGTCTTACCAAAGATCAAATGATGATAAGTGTCTGGGTTCATCTCTTGGTTCTCCATTCTGTTCCATACATCTACCTCTCTATTTTTGTGCCAATACTATGCTGTTTTGATCACTATAGATTTGTAGTATAGTTTGAAGTCTGGTAGCATAATTCCTCCTAATTTGTTTTTATTTCTGAGTAATGTCTTAGCTATTCGAGTTTTTTTCTGGTTCCATATAAAATGAAGTATTATTTTTTTGAGATCTTTAAAGTAAATGTCTTGGCAAAGTAACTAAGAAAATGCCAGGAGGGCTATGTCAACTAATGAGATGAAAATGTGTCAAATATTCTATGAACCAAGTGTATGGTGCCCCATGATCATATTGGTGTACACAGCTATGATTTAATAATTAAAAAAAAAAAGTACGACGGTGGTGCTTTGGTAGGGATTGCATTAAATTTGTAAATTGCTTTGGGTAATACGGACATTTTAACAATGTTGATTCTTCCTAGCCATGAGCATGGTATGTTATTCCATTTGTTAACATCTTCAGCTTTTTCTTTTCTCAGAGTTTCATAATTCTCTTTATAGAGATCTTTCACATCCTTTGTTAGGTAAATTCCCAAATATTTCATCTTCTTTGGCACAACTGTAAAGGGAATAGAGTCTTTGACTGTTTTTTTGGCTTGACTATTATTAGTATATATAAAAGCTACTGATTTGTGAGTACTGATTTTGTATCCTGAGATGCTACTGTATTCCTTAATCACTTCCAAGAGTTTTGTGGTTGAGTCCCTGGTGTTTTCCAGGTATACAATCAAATCATCTGCAAAAAGTGAAAGTTTGATCTCCTCTGTTCCTATTTTTATACCCTTGATTGCCTTCTCTTGCCTGATTGTGATGGCTAAGACTTTCATTACAATGTTAAAAAGCAGTGGAGACAATGGGCAACCTTGCCTGGTTCCTGATCTGTGTGGAAATGTTTTCAATTTCACCCCATTCAAAATGATATTGGCTGTGGATTTGCTGTAGATGGCCTCTATCAGTTTAAGAAATGTCCCTTCTATACCTATTTTCTTAAATGTTCTGATCATGAAAGGATGCTGGATATTGTCAAAAGCTTTTTCTGCATCTATTGAGAGAATCATATGGTCTTTGTTTTTTAGTTTGTTTATGTGATGTATTATATTTCTAGATTTATGTATATTAAACCAACATCAAGACCCTGGGATAAAACCCACTTGGTCATGGTGTATAATTTCTTTCATGTGTTGCTAGATTCTGTTTGCTAGGATCTTATTGAATATTTTTGCATGTATGCTCATAGAAGATATTGGTCCATAGTTTTCTTTTCTTGTTGGGTCTTTTCCTGGTTTGGGGATCAGTGTGATATTTGCTTTATAGAATGTGTTTGGAAGTATTCCTTCTGTTTTGATGTTTTGGAAAAGGTTAAGTACTATAGGTACTAGTTCCTCCTTAAAGGCTTGGTAGAATTCTAATGCGAAGCCATCTGGTCCTAGAATCTTTATTTTGGGAGATTTTGTATAGTTAATTCTACTTCTGTACTCGATATAGGTCTGTTCAGCATTTCCAATTCTTTCTGATTAAGTCTAGGAAGTTGTCATGCTTCCAAGTATTGGTCAATTTCTTTCAGATTTTCATATTTCTGAGAATAAAGTTTTTTATAGTATTCATTAAGGATTTTTTGAATTTCTGAGGTGTCTGTTGTTATTTCAACTTTGTCATTTCTGATTGATGATACTATGGACTTTAATTTTCTATTTTTGGTTAGGTTGGCCAAAGGTTTATCCATTTTGTTGAATTTTTCAAAGAACCAACTTTTTGATTCATTGATCTTTTGAATAATTCTTTCGTTTTCGATTTCATTTAATTCTGCTCTAATTTTAGTTATTTCTTTTTTTCTTCTGGGTTTGGGGTTGGAATATTCTTCCTTTTCCAGTTACTTCAGATGTACCATTAAGTTATTGACTTCCTCTCTTTCCATTCTCTTGAAGAAGGCTTGCAATGCTATAAATTTCCCTCTTAGGAAAAGGGAATACTGCCTTTGCAGTATTCCACAAGTTCTGATAATTTATGTCTTCATTATTGTTTTGTTCCAAAAAATTGGCAATTTTCTTCTTAATCTCATCTATGACCCAGCTATCACCCAGCACAAGGTTATTTAATTTCCATGTCTTTGTATGAGTATGCAGATACCTCTTAATGGTGAATTCAAATTTTATTGTGTGATGATCTGAGAAAATACAAGGAATAATTTCTATAATTTTAAATTTGCTGAGGTTAGACTTGTGACCTAAGATGTGATCAATTTTGGTGGATGTTCCATGGGCTGATGAGAAGAATGTGTGTTCAGTTTTGTTAGGATGCACTAATCCTGTCATGACCTAATTATTTATCAAAGGCCCCATCTCCTCATGCCATTACACTGGGGGTTAGGATTTCAACATATAAATTCAAGGGGAGACCCAAACATTCAATCTGTGGCAGTTACTTGCTGGTTATATGATTGTGAGAAGTTGGTTATTTTCTATATATTCTAGGTCAGTTTGCTTAACAATACCACTATGCTGGGATTATTCTAAAAATTAAAAATCTGCAATGTGAACTGCTACAACAACAACAACAACAACAAATAGCGGGGTGTTGTGGCAGGTGCCTGCCTATAGTCCCAGCTACTCAGGAGGCTGAGGCAAGAGAATCACTTAAGCCCAAGAGTTTGAGGTTGCTGTGAGCTATGATACCACAGCACTCTACCAAGGGCAAAAAAGTGAGACTGTGTCTCACAATCATCATCATCATCATCTAAGTGAAAGTCCCAACATAATGCTTATGTTATAATGACAAAATTTAAAAAGCTTAGATCTGGAAATTGAACTAAAATCTGAGATCAAATTCTCCTTGTCTCATTTAGTTGTCTTGGGCCATGGGCATGCCATTTAACTGAAACAAGCCTTGGTTATCTCATGTGTGAAAAAGAAGGGGGAAAGTTAAGCCATATTTCATGTTGCCATTACCTACAACAAATGTAATAAAGGTTGCTGTTAAGAATCTTCCTACTCTTTATTCAACTATTTATAGCCAACATAATTTCTCCAATTTTCTTATTCTACTCTGCTTTGTGATGGATTATAAATCCCTCCAGGATACTGGCTTTCTTTCACTTACAAATTATTTTATAACAGTGTCTCTGAACCTTAACTGTACCTTAGCATCATCAGCTGGGAAGCCTTTTGAAATTATCCATCTTTTTCTTTCATTCCAGACCAATTAATTAAGAATAAATCAGAGGTGGGTTTCAAGTATCATACCTTCAAAAATCACCCCAGATAATTTCATCATGCAGTCAGAATTGAGAATGTCTGCTTTATATAAAGGCCTGCCATTCCTATCATCCACTTACAAAACCATAACTTTGCTTTTATACAAGAAGTATGTCTTCACCAGTTTGAGACCTAATCAAAAGGTGAATAAATGCCCAAGTTAAGATATACACAATAAGTAATTCATGCCTAAATTTGCAACCAGTGCTCCTTCTACACAGTCATGCCAAATACCTATGAGATCAACTAAAAAATCAGAATAAATGGAAGCTATTCTGTGGACTTGCTCAAGCTGAATCTTTGCCACATAAATTTCTCCAGATCTCTAGATTTCCTTATTTAAAACACTCTTCCATTAGATATGGTTCCACTGTTAATAAATTTATTTAAATTAACAACAAAAAATTATTAATGAAAGCATACCTGCAAGACTTATTATGTGCTGGTGAGAGGAACAAAAAGTAATCTTGCATATGGGTGTCCCCACCAAGCCTGGGGCACTTGACCACAGGAAAGGAAGCTGGATTACTACCCAGTGGGTCCTCAGGGTGTGACTGCTGCCCCAGTAGGTTCAGAAAGCAGAGTATCTTGGCAAAGGGGATTATTTTCAAGCCTTAAGAGCTCATGCAACTTGTCTTGCTAGGTTTTGCACTTGGGGCTTGTCACCTTTTCTTTCCTTTCTATTTCTCCCTTTTGGGATGGGGATGTCTATCCTATGTCTGTCTGTCCCACTGCTGTATTTTGGAAGCATGAAACTTTGGTTTCACAGATTCATAGATGGGGACAAATTTTACCTCAGGATAAATCATACTTTGAGTCTCATTCATGTCTTATTCAGATGATAGGTGAGACTTTGAACTTTCTACTTCAGAATTGATGCTGGAACTGGTTAAGACATTTGGGATTGTTGGGATGAAATGCATGTGTTTTGCATTAAAGGACAAAAATTTGGGGGGGGGGTTGAGGAGTCAAATATCATGGACTAAATGTGTCCTTCCCCAAAGGACACATTTTATTCATTGAAATTCCAGCATCCAGTTTCATGGTATTAAGAAGTGAGACTTTTGGGAGATAATTAGGTCTGGAGGATGGGACTCTTATAAATGAGATTAGTGCCCTTATTCAAAGAGATACAAGAGCTTTCACTTGCTTTCTGCTCTATGCCATGTGAAGAAATAACAATAATATGACCATCTGCAAACCAAGAAGTGTGCCTTGGCAAGACACGTGGTCTGCGAACACCTTGACCTTGATCTCTAGATTTCTATTGTTGAAGCAAAACGAGAAAAGTAATCTTGGAAGACCAGATGCTTTGGGGAGAAATGTTCATGGTGGGACTTCTTTTCTGGCACTGGTCATAATTTAAATTTATAATATAAATGTATTTTTTCCTTTACTTGTTCCTTTTCTCTCTCATTACTGGATCCTGAATGTCTTGCACAGATTCAACACAAATTAGACTCCAAATTTACAGACAGTGCAAAAAAAAATATACACACATTTTAAGAAAGAAAAAAATCTGCATTAAATTTGTAATACTCAAGTCACCTTTGACTTTTACAACTACAATAGGGGTTCAACATGACTTGCATTCATCTTTTGTTATCAATATATATTGAGAGTTATAATTTTGATACAGCTTTTTCCTTTCTTAAAATGTGTATACTTTTTTGGGGCATCTTCTATATATTTATTGAATGAATGAATGAATGAATGAATGAATGTATGAATAAATGAAACCAATTATCCTGAAAGGGTCAGTGAATCAGAAGACTCATTTATCTTTCATAAGATCCCTATTAATTCTGAACATCCTAAGGAGGGAAGGATAGTCAATTATTTTTCTAGAACAAATACTTCCTTAGCTCAAATACTTCCTTTGAGTCCTCTATTCATTAAAACATCAGGGCTGGGGAGTGGCTTTCTTTAAGGTCAGAAATACCCTAATTCCCAGTCAATTGTAAGGAATTAAAGGGAAAATGAAACAATGAATAAGTTATAATGGCTGCCCAGACTCTATATAATGTATTTCAAGATTCAGGAAAGAAACTCAAGTAACTTAAACCTCAGGCACAATATGAAATATGATGTTCAAATGTTATATATGATGTGCTTTGTGCTTTGGGAACACAGAGCAGGATATTGAGAAATTTCCTCTAGAGGTTGCTTTAGTTTTATGATTGTTTACTAATTTTTACTTCTGATAAGGTAATATATCCTCATGAATCAGATTGATACATAGGGTATTTGATGAAAAGCCTCACTCTTAACATGCTTCCTCTGTCATCTCTATCCCCATCAACGCAAATCAGGTAGTCTCTTGTATTTTTTCATAATTTATTTCTACAAATGTAAGCAAAAACAAAACAAACAAAAAAAATAGATATACATGTATTCTTATTTTTCTCCAATATTGTTACTCAGTATGTGGTACATTATATACTCATTTCTGCACAATGCTATGTTCACTGAACAGTGTATTTTGGAGATCTTTGCATTCCAATACACATTAGAATTCTCTTTCAAGCTATCTCTTATAAGATGAAGAATCTTATTAAAAAAATAAGTGGAAGGTAACCTCAGGGGAATAACCTGGAAATATTGAGAAAAGCAAAATTATCCTCTTTAGCTGACATACAGAAGAGGAGAAGGCGAGTCATTTGAGACAAAGATGGTGGAGACACCTAATAGGTGTTGCTAATACCCTGGGAGGACATTATTGGGTGACAAGGAAATGATGGATTATCAGAGTTGTGCTCTGGGAAAATCAGCCTATGACAGGGTCAACAACAGACTTCCAGATGGGACAGAAGATTGAGACAAGAGGCAGGGAGAACAGCTAGGAAGCTAAGTGATCTAAATCTAAGCCAGGAATAGTAATAAAAAGAAAGGAAGGGAAAAGATATAATACTAGAGACATAGTAGAGATGTATTCCACAACAGCAATTGTCTACCTTTTCTGTGCACCTGGCACACATGATAAAGTTCATCTGCACTACTCAATCATGTAGGCATATTTAGTGATATGTACAATTCCCAGCTTGCTAACCTCACTTCTATCCATTTTTCTAGCATTAAATAAAACAAAATCGGAATTCATGTGAGTGAGAATGATGACTTAAAGAGCTGGTTTTACATACTTGTCAAAAAGGAAATAATTTATACTTTGACATTTTGTTATTTAAAATAGTAAATTATTTTGCAGCCGATTGACAAGACAGTCTAACATTCCAACCTGGAAATACTTATCCCCAGAACTTGATAACTAACCCTGAGTGGGGTTTTAATGGAGAACAGTGGGGAAAGAAGTCAATGCAAATTGAAATGCCTGGGTGCATGGATATAATTAATAAAGATAGTAAGTGAAGCAGGAACATGATTTTGTAACAGTGAAGACAGGGAACAGCAGGCATAATCAGCTGGGTGCCTCAAACTATATTTAGGAATCCAGACCCTAAAATTTTCAGAAATACATGAATAAACACATGATCTGAGTCTTTTTATTTATTCAATATATTCAGTAGACTACAGTGGTTAGGAGGATGATTCTAGAGCTAGACAGCCTAAGCCTGAGTGGGCTCTCTGCCACTTCCTAGATTAGTGACATTGGGCAAGTTACTTAACATTTCTGTCTCTAAATTTTCATATCTGTCAAGTGGGAGAAAATATAATACTTCAGGTAATACATACAGAGTGCTGAGAACAGTTCCTGGCATAAAAAAAGTGTTCAATTGATTTTGTCATTATTTGTTTATTAAATAAATATTTATTTAGTGTTTGCCATATGTCAGGACAATCTAACATGTGTAGAGAGTAGAGATGAATGATAAACTCTAAAACAAGAAATACTGAAGTTATACAAGTAATACAGGAAATACTGACCGATCCTGAAGGGGAAGAAGTGGGAGATATCCATGTTGCTTCTCCAGAAGCTTTCTGATGAGTTACTACATGTGAACATGAAAAGAGAGTTAAGATGTACAAAATGTATGTGTCTTTAGTAGAAAAAAGGAAGTATACAATATGAAGACAGGTGTATAAACAAAATACTCAAGGAAACTAAAATCCAGAATGTGGTGAGAATTGCAAAACTAGAAAAGACAACTGAAATGATCTTTACTAACATTTCAGAGAAAAAGAAAAAAGTATAAAGCAAAAAACAGACAAAAATACCCCCCCCAAACTATAGACCAATCCCCTAATGAATACAGATGCAACAAAATACTATCAAATTAAATCTAGCAGCATATTATAAATTTAATATACACTATGAAAGAGTGGGATTTATCCCAGGAATGCAAGGTGGTTCAACAGAAAATTAATCACTGTAACTACACAATTCAAACAATTTCAATAGACATGAGATTAACAAAGCTCAACATCTATTCTGGGAAAAACACTTATCAAACTCAGTATAAAGGTATAAAAGTATACTTTGCAAATTAAGTATAATAGTTTTATAAGAAACGCACAATTAACATCATATTATGGTAAAAGATTAAAATCTTTTCCTATAAGATCAGGAACCACACAAGGATGAACAACTTGAAAAGGGAAATAAGAAAACAATTTAATTTATGATTGCATCCAAAAGAATAAAATATATAGGAATAAATTTAGCTAAGGAGATAAAAGAATATCTCAATAAAAACTGTAAAATACCTAATTAAATGGCTAGACATCCTATGTTCATGGATTAAAGGACTAAATTTTTTTTTAAGTAAATTTATTTCAGGTTAATGTGAGGGAACAACCAGGTCAAAATATTGTATTTTGTTTGGTAGAGTCCCTCTTGTAGTTATGTTCCACAAACAACAGGTATGCCATCCTCCCCCTGTGCCCATTCAGTGAGAGCACCCAAACCCTCCATTTCCTCTCCCTAGTTACCCCTTCCCCCAACTTGAATTGAAATGAGTTTTTCTCCATTGTGAGTGTGCATCAGATCATCTTCTAGTATCGTATTAGTATTGAGTACATTGGATAATTTCTTTTGCTTTCTTATGATACTTTACTAAGAAGAATGTGCTTCAACTCCATCCAGGATATTGCAAAAGATGTGAAGTCATCATCTTTTTTATAGCTGAATAGTATAAATAATAGTATAACCACAATTTGTTAATCCATTCCTGAGTTGATGGGCATTTAGGTTGTTTTCATGTCTTGGTGATTGTAAATTGAGCTGTGATAAACAAATAAGCAAATGTCCTTATGGTAAAATGATTTTTCTTTTTCTGAGTAGATGCCTAGTAGTGGGATTGTGGGGAGAAATGGGGGATCTAATTTGAGATCTTTGAAGATTCTACACACTTATTTCCAAAGAGGCTGTATTAGTTTGCAGTCCCACCAACAGTGTAAAAGTGTTCCCCTCTGTTCACATCCACGCCAGCATTTACAGTTTTGGGACATTGTGATGTGGGTTAATCTTAGTGGGGTTAAATGATATCTCAAGATAGTTTTGATTTGCATTTCTCTCATGATTAGGGCCTGTGAGCATTTTTTCATATATTTGTTAGCCATTCTTCTGTCTTCCTTAGTGAAGGTTCTATTTATGTCTCTCTCCCAACTGGGATGTGGGATTGTTAGCTCTTTTTTTGTTGATTAGGAATTAATATTTATAAAATGGCAATACTGTCCAAAGAAATCTACAGATCAAATGCAATTCCTACCAAAATCCTAGTGGCCTTCTAGAAGAAATGGAAAAGCCAAATATCAAATTCACACAAAATTCCATTGGGCCTTTAATAGCCAAAACATATTGAAAAAGGAAAATAATGTTAAATCAATAATGATAACCCACAACCAAGGTTATGGGGGGGGGGAAGCAGAAAGAGGGACGGAGGGAGGGGGGTTGGGCCTTGGTGTGTGTCACACTTTATGGGGGCAAGACATGATTGCAAGAGGGACTTTACCTAACAATTGCAATCAGTGTAACCTGGCTTATTGTACCCTCATTGAATCCCCAACAATAAAAAAAAAAAAAGGAAAATAAAGTTGGAAGACTCACATTTCCCATTTTCAAAATTTACTTACATAGTAATAGACTAGCTACAGGAATCATAATTGTGTGGTACCAGCATAAGGATAGAGATACAGAGCAATAAAATAGAATTGAGAATCCAGAAATAAGCATAAACGTCTATGGCTAATTCATTTTCAACAGGGAGCCAAACCACTCAATAAAGAGAAAATAGTCTCTTCAACAAAAAGTGTTGGCACAACTGTATAAGCACATGCAAAAGAATAAATTTAGATGAGTGCTATTTTCACTGGGATTAGGTGATATCTCAAGGGCGGTTTTCATTTGCATTTCTCCAATGATTAGGGACGATGAACATTTTTTCATGTGTTTGTTGGTTTGTTGGATGAAGTTGAACATTCTCCTTAGTAATAGGCCTCAAGAATGGAAACGCAAGCATTCCATGTACTCAATACTAATTTGAAACTAATAGATGAACAGCTACAGGTCCACATGAGAGAAAAGGCATGCAATAGAATCCAACCTATTGGGTACAATGTAAGGGCATAGGGCTTATCTCCTTGGTGAAGGACTCAGCTATAGCTTGGTAGCTTGTGCAGTTTACAGATGCAAACAACATAACATAATCCTATGTATCCTCATGTTAATCCAAAAAATAAATAAATAAGTAAATTTAGACCTTGTCTTACTCCATTACAAAAACTAACTCTAAATGTATGAATGACCTAAAAGAGAAGGGTAAAACAACAAAACTATTGAAAGAAAACATACAGGTACATTTTTATAACCTTGAGTATGGCAATGAATTCTTACATTTAATGAAAATAAAAGGAAAAACAGATAAATTGGTGATACGTGGTTCGATTCATCTCTAGGTTCCTAAGTAAAATAAGCCAGTTACAGAAGGATAAGTAATACATGATTCCATTCACAAGAGATATCCAAAGTAGTCAACCTCATAGAAACAGAGAGTAGGATGGTGATTGTCAGCAGCTTTGGGGAGGATGAATCAAAGAGTTGCTTTTTCAATGGGTATTAAGTTTCAGTTATGCAAGATGAGTAAGTTCCAGAAATCTGCTCTTTGACATCGTACCTATAGTTAGTTCTGTACTGTGTGCTTAAAATGTTGTTAAGAGGGTAGATCTCATATGCAGTGTTCTTATCACAATAAAATACAATTGAAAAATACATAAATTAGGTTTCCTAAAAGTTAAAACCTTTTGTGCATCAAAGAACGTTATCAAAAATGTGAAAAAATACCCTACAGAACCAGAGAAAATATTTGCAAATCATATATCTAATGAAGGTTTAATATACAAATATAAAAACTTTTACAGCTCTCAACAACAAAAGATAAATGAGCAAATAACTTAGACATTTCTCCAAAGAATTTATACAAGTGGTCAAAAAGCACAAGAAAAAAGATTCAATGTCATGGGTAATTAAGGCAATGAAAATCAAAATCACAATGAGACACCTCTTCCTATGCACTAGAAAGACTAATCACAGCTACATCAGTAATAAATGCATATGAAAATAAATAAAAAAATAAAAAAAATTATTCTTATGACCAATCATAAGAATAAAAATTAAAATAAACATAATCCTTTAAAACAATCTATAAAGGAAAATAATTGTTGGTGAGGATATAAAGCAGTGGCCATTGTTGTACATTGCTGGCAGGAATGTAAAATAGTGTGGTCACTATGGAAAAAAGTTTACAGGTTTCTTAAAAAGTTAGCCAGAATTATCATATGACCCAGCAATTTCACTCCTAGACATACACTTATATGAAAACATGTATCCACCTAGAAACATGAATATGAATGTTTATAGTAACATTATTCATAATAGTCAAAAAATAGAAACAACTTAAGGGTCCATTAAAGGATGAATGGATAAACAAATTGTGACATATACATACAATGGAATATAATTCAGTCATAAAAAGAAAAAAAACGTATCAAAACATCACATTGTATAGTACAAATACATATAATTTGTCATTTGTCAATTAAAAAAATTAAAAACTGAAGTGTCAATATACGTCACAGCACAACTTGAGTAAACCTTGAAGACATTATGCTAAATGACAAAAGCCAGAGATGGTCACTAATTATATGATTCCTATCAGGTGATATGTCCAGAATAGTTATATCTGTAGATAGCAGAAGAGGTTTCCAGGAGATGTTGGAAGGAGGGATGAGACAGTGATTACTTCTTGGGTATGTGGTATTCTTTGGGGGTTATTAAAACAGCTTAAAACTAGAGAGAAGTGATGGGTGCACAACATTGCAAATGCATGATATATCACTGAATCACACACTTTAAAATCACATACATGAAAGGTTAATTCTATGTTATATGAATTTACCTCAGTTTAAGAAGAAGGAAAGAAGAAAAGAAGGAAGAGGACGGGGACAGGACCCTTGCCTGTCTGCAAATAATGTCCAGGTAAGGAGTAGAGAGCTATCAGACCTCCTCAATTGTAATGCCTAAAGCAGACTTTGTTTGTTTTTAAAGAAAGTGTTGGAGACCAATCATAAGATATCACCTAGTTTCTTGAAGTTATTTCAAGTTGTCAAACTCTGGTTAATTACATCTGCAGGGACCAAAGAACTTCTCTGATGTCATTGTAGGACCACTGACATCTTTGAGAAATCATGGACAATAAAAAAAGGTTCTAGGATAACAGAGATGAACAACTGCAAAGTCTTTCACAAAGGGGAAACAGAGTTTGAATTCCAGACTGCTAAGCTAAGAGGTGATACCCAACAAAATTTCCCAATAGATACGACAGTAGCAGTTTGTAAGAGGCAACACGTAGGAACCAACACGGAGTCCCTGAGTAGAACTTATAAGTCAAACCATAAATTCAATCTTGTATGTAGTTCTCAGGCTAGGGAATTTCAGGAATGCTATAGAGATGAGGAAGTTAAATTTATTAAGGCTGCAAAAGACTTCTAGCTAATAAAATATGAAAATGTGGACTGCAATAAGGGTAGGGTTACTCAGTTTAATTGCTTGTTGATTATCCAAGGGGTATTGATTAATGGATGGGCACCAATCTAGAAGGAGACTTCAATGATCATATTCTAGGGCCTTATTCTATTGCTTATACCAATTCTACTTACTATTTGAATTTAAGTTCAAAGTATATAGAATGTTAGTAAGAGATCTTATTGCAAGAATAAAAATAAAGTTTCTGGTTAGTTTACCAAAAAACAATCAGTACACTTATAACTGGGAAAGATTTGGCTTGATAGCCTTTCTTGTGAGAAACTTGATCAGCAAAGTAGAGGCAAGATGTTTCCATTCCTTACATATTGAGTGTTGGCTATTTGTGAGGTGCTCTGCTGGCTAGTGAACACATAGAAATACCATAGCCCCCCCCAGGAACCTATAGGTAAGTAAGGATGTATGACTGACTAATGGAAGACTACTTACTGCAAAACCTTCATGGAAAGTTTAGCAGTTTGTTTCTTGCTCAAGTCCCAGTATAATACGGATCAGTGGGTGAGGGACACTTTTTGAAGCAGGCTTTTAGGGACCAGGCTTCTCTTGTCTAATAGCTTCCCATTAGACACCATTCACTAAAGAACTTGGAATCCTCTACTCCCCCTACATCTGGTCAGCAGACAAAGAAAAAACAGAATGTGGCGGAGACTGCAATCTCGTTTCCTTGACTCATGTCACCATATAGTCATCTTTAACTAGGAAGGAACCTGGGAAGTACAGTCTCCCCATGTGCACAGGGAAAAAGGGGAAATCTATTTGGGCAACAACTAGCTGATCTCTACCTGCAGGGGAAAGATGGATGTGTAAGAAGACACTTGAAAACAACATAGTAAGTAAGTAAAATCAATATTAGAGAGATATGGGGGGTGCTAGAAGAACACGTGAAAGGGTTCCAGAAGCAACCTGGGCTGAAGATTACCAAAGGAGGTGACAGCTGAGCTGAGTCTATGAGGATGATTTGTACTGAGTTAACCTGACCAAGAGGAGAGGGTGTTAAAAGACACATAGACCCAGAATTTGCAAATGAAAAACGTAGAGGGTCGCTGACCTCAGAAAGGACTGGAAGCATTGCAAGGAGTGGGGTTTGTTGCTAACCTACAGCATTCAGACCAATGGCTGCACTTGTGTGGGAAGGGCCATCCTCTTCTGTTCCATTCAGTCCGCAGAGCTCCTTTTTAGGAGCTGCTATTAGAAAATGGTTCCTTTCTGTACTGCACCTTATCTATCGTAAAGAATCCTGTAACCACTCCCAAAGCACATGTCTATGGCCTCTGTGGCTGCTGTTCCACCTGCCACACCCGTGAACACAGCTTGATACAGCCTCTCCATCATGTTCTGTTTAATCTGGCTGTATTTTAACTGCCACCCCTAAGAAGCAAGACACAGAGATTAATTTACATCTCAATTGAAGATCACCTTATCTGTGAGAAACAATGCATCTGAAAGTGGGAGATTCCACGCTCATCTTGGATCCCATATTTCTATTTTCAGAGAATCTCAAACCAATGACAGAAACTGGGATGTGGCCGCCCCCAAGCCGGAGAGAACAAGCCAGGGCCCGCAGGAGCTCTGCCCAGCTGCAGCCCTAAAAAGACATCATGGGAAGCACAAAACCCCAAAGCAATTTCATTGTCTTCAACTCTCAGAAAAGAGGAGACCAAAATGAGTGGGTTCAGGCTTTTCCCACGCTGGGGTGGTCTTTCTGGTAGGCAGTGCCACAGGAACAAGTCTGCTCAGCCTTTGGTTTCCTGCCCCCAGTTACTGGGCTGACTGCTAGGTAGAAAGATGTTCTAAAGAACTCTGAGCTAGCCAATTTCAAGTGGGCACTTAGGCCTTAATTTTAGCATCTCACTGATTTCCACATGGAAAACAAAGATTCTTGCTGCCAAAGTGTGCTTGAACTTTTTATGTTTCAAGGACTAGAATGATGATGCTCAGCTCTTTGTCAAAATAAAATATAAATAGGCTCTTTATACATAACAGGAACTATAAAACTAGATGCTTATAGCACAGACTACACATGACACATGCAGAAATCATCGAGGTCTGGGGTTCCAGCTTTGTATTTTTGTCCTAACCAGGGAGGCAGAGTATAACGGAAAAGGTACACATCTTAACATCAAGTTGATCTATGTTCAAATCCAAGTCTTCTGAGCTGGGTGCCTTTGGGCCAATGACTCACTTTCCTCCAATTTGGATATCCCTGTCTGTAAAATGGCAGTGAGAATAATTGCTTCATCGTGAACATTAATTGAGAACACTCAAGTAGCAGGCCTGGTTCACAAATGACATGTAGTAAGTGCTCAATAAATAACATTCTGTTCTTTTGCTTTCCCTCTAAGCCTTTGGCTTCCTTCAGCGCCTCCATTGTGGGGAACTCCTAAGGTGTTCTTTGTGCATCTTGCATCTCAGATTCAACAGGTCCAAAGATGAGATTATCACCTTTGCTTCTAAACCAGCTTGCTCTGTCTTTCTCTCTTTCTCTCTCTGTCTCTTTCAACTTCCATTTGTAAATGGAATCACCATTTTCTCAATTAATAGACTCTTTCTTGGACTGATCCCTCTTTTGGTCACCGGATCCCTTCAGGCACCAAATCCTATTGTATTTTCCTCTCTGATGTCTGAAACTGCCTCATTACAGCTTGTAAATACATATCTTTAAAGTTATGGAAACATCACAAATGTCACAGGAGTCACTAAAAACCTTAGAGTAGAAGGCTGACCTGGGGAAAGACTTATTTTTGAATATACTGCTGTTAAAGGGGAGGCTCAGAACTGCTCTGGAGATAAGGGTCGGGTTTAGAAGGAAGTGGAAACTAGGAAGTCCTACAGAAACAAAACCAGATAAATGGAGCATAGCTGATAAAGAAAGTTTCTGGTTTACTGGAAGCCCAGAGGCATGGTGGGCTTCAGACTTAGGTCAATTCAATGGTTCTCAGATATACTTTAGTAATGTTGCACCCAGTCTTTGCTCTGAACATTTTGTCTATAGGCTTAAGGTTCATTAATTTATTTCCATCTTCCATTTCACTTAACTTTGAGAACACTGAGCCCACAGAGGTAAAATGACTTGTCTAAAGTTACCAAGCAGGTTAGTCAATAATACACTAGTTGTCTTATTTCTCCTCCTCTCCTCTTCTCTGTGCAAGCCAATTTGAAATAAGTGGAATCTCTTAGTCTTCATTACTTTCTGAGCACAAATGCTGATGTTGCAACATGAATGTCCAGATTTAGATTACATGCAGCCTCCACCTGAATAATTGCAGAACCTCAGGTGAAAGCCTCCAGAAGACTCTTCTGGATGTTTATGAGAGAACTAAGGAGAGAGAGACAGCTTACAGACATGTAGGGACAAGTCCATTCATGACTGTGTTACATGTTACCAAACTATCTGCCAGGCATCTCAGACAACTGGCCCTTCTGCCACTGTTGTGTGCTGCATGCCCTCTGCATGTTTTCCTGGCCCCAGATCTTCCCTTCAGGAGCTCTTCCTGAGACCTCAAGGTGCATGGCTACAGGGCAGTGGTGTACCTATGGGTAGAGCTAGGAGATACTCCTTTCCCTCAACTCAATTTTACACTCCCTTACCTAGGACCCCAAACAGTATAGCTGGTGCTGAAGGTCTTAGGTAGCTTCTAAAATCTCTTCCAGGTTCTGAGTGTAGTCCCTGCTCCCTTCATCTCAACTGAAACAAATAAGCAATTGACCAAATAAACAAATCAGTCCCCAGAGAAGGACAATCCTGTACCTCACTTCCACTGGCATCACTTCTCCTCCAGTGCTCTTTGGAACAAATAAAACAACAAAGTTTTTCTCCTTTGGGAAAATCACTGGCCCCAACTCGCACTTGGTCCCAACTCCCAACGTTGGGACATGTTGATGATTATTAGCTCCAGCTCAGCCAGAATTCCTTATAATTTTGCAAAACTTCTGTGCAATAGCAACCATGTGTATTCATTTGTCATTGATTCCATATGCTGAGACCAATTCTTGGTTTATATATATTAGAGGCGCAGTGAAGACTTGCATTTTAGGAGATGTCTCCTGGTGGAACTGGTCTTACAAAACAATGTCATTATCTTTGGTATTTTGATTCCATTGGGACCAGTCATCTAGACAACAGCAAAAGCATGAGTGTGAGTTCAGAGGTCACACTTTGCCTAGAAGACCCATATTTGGGTAGACCTGTTGGGTTAAGTGATCTTGAGTCACTTTGGGCATGACTTCCTCTAAGAAGCCTTTCCTGATCCCCAGTGTGAGCTAACAGCATTCCTTTTGCACCCTTTACTTGTCTCCTGCCTACAGTTCTGTGCTATGATTATTGTTTAATCATCAATAATCCTCCCATGGACTGTGAGCCTTTGTGGGCCTCTAAAGGATCTATTTGCCTTTGTAAACCCAGAAACTAATATGAATCCTGGCACCTGAAGAATGTGACAGTTTTCTATTGCTATACAAAAATAAATAAATAAATAAATAATAAAATTAATCAATTTTTATCAAAGCAAACAGATAGCCTTCACAATGGGAAAAGATTTTTGCAGGTTATGCTTCTGACAAAGGTCTGATAACTAGAATCTAAGAGAGCTCAAACTAATCAATAAGAAAAGAACAAATAATCCCATTTCTGTGTGGCAAGAGACTTGAACAGAAACTTCTCTGAAGAAAACAGGCTCATGGCCTACAAACACATGAAAACATTCTCATCATATTTAATCATCAGAGAAATGCAAATCAAAACCACTTTGAGATATTATCTAACTCCAGTAAGATTAGCCCACATAACGAAATCCCAAAACTACAGATGTTGGCGTGGATATGGAGAGAAGGGAACACTTCTACACTGCTGGTGGGAATGCAAGCTAATATGGCCTTTTTGGAAAGAAGTTTAGAGAATACTCAAGGAGCTGAAAGTGAACCTACTGTTTGATCCTGCAATCTCTCTATTAGGTATTTACCCAGATGATCAAAAATCATTTTACAACAAAGACATTTGCATCAGAATGTTTATTGCAGCCCAATTCATAATTGCCAAGTCATGGAGGCAGCCCAAATGCCCACTGACCCATGAATGGATTAACAAATTATGGTGTATGTACCATGCAGCCATAAAAAAGAATGGAGACTTCACATCTTTTATGTTTACCTGGATGGAGCTGGAGCATATTCTTCTTAGTAAAGTATCTCAAGGATGGAAAAAAGTATCCAATGTATTCAATACTACTATGAAATCAGTATATAATCACCTATACATTCATATGAATGGTAAAATATAAGTATAGTCCAGAAAGAAAGAGGAAAGAGGAAGGAGAGGGGAGGAGATGGGAGAGGTCCGGAGGAGGGGTAGGGGTCTTTGGGGGGACCTAACCTAATCTGAATAATGCAATGATACATTTCTAAACTATTAAGAATACGGTATAATTGTCTTACCACAACAAATAAGTGAGGAGATGGTTATGTTAATCAGTTAGATGTAAGCATTCCACATTGTATATCCAATCAGCACATTGTACCTCATAAATGCCTTAATGTACACAGTTATGATTTAATAAAGAATTTTTTAAAAATGTAAACAAAACAAAATTAAAGCTGTCAACATGTATTACAAATCCCTATCCTCTAACCCTGTCTGATTGTCCAGCTTCATTACCTCTTTGCTCATTTTTCAGGAACTTAAGTATATTGTCTTCTTTCAGATTCTAAATATTCCATAGTCCCTCTGCCAAAGAGAGTTTTACTATTTTTGTCCTCATCATCTAAGATCTCAGCTCATATTTCATTATCTTAAGAAAGCCTCCTCTGATGCTACCTCTCTCCAAGGCATTCAACTTTCATTACCTTTCACCTCCCTCCCTCCCTCCATTCCTGGCCAGATTAGACTCTGTTGTTATGAGAGCTCAGAGGAACATGTTCTGTTTCTCTCAAGCACTTACTTTGTAACTCTGCACTCACCCATGTGCTTATGTGATGAATCGTCTTGCCCCACCCTCCCTTATTAAAATTTAATTTCCCAAGAAGGAGGAAATTTACAGTATGTTTCAAGTGATCAGCAGAGTATCTGACGTTGAAATGTGCCAAATTATTATGCAATGAATGAAATTTTTTATTAATGGGTAAATAAATGAATGAATGATTGAATTCAGATGAAGTATACCAGAATACTGAAGGCTGTTTGATCACTGTTAGAGATAAAAATCACAGCAGCTTTTACGGTATTATATTGCTAAATCCAGGTAAGTGGCCTTTTGATGAACACAAACAGCAAATTTACTTAATTATTTTAGGTGTACTATGGACACATTTATGAAATGTATTTTCCAAGATAAGAAAACAAAACTCAGGTTAATTTTTAAATTAATGACAAGAATAAAGCAAAAAGCTAATGTAGTTATTATGTATATATGGATGTATTCAAGCAGTGTGCAGGTAGAATCAGTGATGTGTTCATGATTTTCAGACACTTCCTACTGGTACACACAGATAATATGAAGAACATTTAATTGAGTACACTTAAAATACTAAGATACTTAAAATAATGATACTTTAAGAACAAAGTTGCGAGGGTATCTAAGTAGCCAATTAAAAGAACTTACAACTTAGTGATTATGTTGGAAAAGCTAATGTTTCATGATTAAAATAGAATACACTTGTCCCTTGGTATCTATGAAGGATTCGTTCCAGGACCCCCATGGATACCAAAATCCATCAATGCTCAAGATCCTGAAATAAATGGCATAGTATTTTTATATAACCTGTGTATATCCTTCCATATACTTTAAATCATCTCTGATCATTTTAGAATACCTTATACAATGTAAATGCTATGTGAATAGTTGTCATATTGTATGTATCGTTTAAGGAATAATGACAAGAAAAAAACAACATCTGTACATGTTTCATACAAAGGCAACCATCATTTTTTTTTTTTTGAAATATTTTTTATCTACTGATGCAGAACCCAGGGACACAGAGGGCTGATTGCACTTGTATTTCATACCCTAAAGGCCCAATATTATCCAGGGGAAGCTTATAATTTTTCCAAGAGGACCTGATATCAATGTCAGACAAAAGCAGTTTGAATCCTCATTCCACCCTTCTCTGGTTGTGTGGATTCAGGCAGGACAGCCATACTGGCTTCATTTCTTTTTCTTGAAGTTCACAAACTCCCTTCTGCTTGAAAGATTTTGCCTTTGGCTGGCTTTTTCTCATCCTTCAGAGTTCAAATCATATTTTCTCTCCTAGAAAAGTCTATTTCAAGTCATATTCCTTGGGCAGAAGATTGTGACATCCTGCTGTATTTGCATAAAGTTGATCAGGGTGTGCCCCTGAGAACAATGCATTGGAAGGGGTATGGGAAGGGGGCTGGATGGAGAAAGAAGGTGAGTTCTGATGACTTACAGCAGGGGCCTTGGCCAACCTCAGGAGGAGCTCTAGAGCTGGGATGTCCTTTCAGGATTGTCCTGTATTGAGGCAAGAGGGACTGCAACCTTACTGATATCAAGCCATATCAGTAAGGCATTGGAAAGGGGAGTCATGTGGGCAAGGCAGCCCCTTTGACTGAGGACAATGCCCAGAGTGATCCAGCTGTGCACCCATGGAAGCCAATGTCCCAGAACCTGGAGGGAATAAGACCCAGCATCTCTGTTCAAGAGTTAGAGGCACTTCTTGAGGATAAAGACATTGTCACAGAACAATGTACTTGGTACTCAGTGAGTACTGATGAATGTGTGAATGGACAAATTAGATCTGTAACATAAACTCTCCCTTACCTGCTGTGGTAATTAGGGCATCCAAATCTTATTGCACAGAGTGAGGAATCATGTTATAAAGGAGGTAAATCTGCATTACAAGTTGTCCCAGAGGTCACCGCATATGGGCAAGATTAACCAGCTCACATAACAACAGATACCATAGAATGCGTTAGCCATGAGTACCAGAGAAGACTTTATGTGGTAGACTTAAAGACTTTATGTGGGTAGAAAGAGAAGGCCAATTCATACAGAATATTTGTAAATATTCTGTAAAGTTTTGTAATGAAAACTTTGTAAATAAAGGCACATCTAGCTACAATTGTTCGTTTTCTCTACGAAAATAAAATTCATCCATTAGCAAAACACAGAAATTGATGACCACTATTACCATATTCTGGTATGTTCTTTCTCAATTTTTCTCCATTTATATTTTCTACATAACTGAAATAATACTGCTGCTCTAATTAGCTATCTAATATATTTTTCCCTCAACCTCATATATATGTAAGTTTTTGAGATCATCCAAAATGTTTAGAAACATTATTTTTATTTTTTTGAATTCTTTTAAATTTATTTTTATTATTTTATTTTAGAGACAGGGTCTTTCTTTGTCATCCATGCTAGAGTCCAGTGGCGTGATCATAGCTTGCTGTAATCTTGAACTTCTAGATTCCAGCAATCTTCAGCCTCCTGAGTAGCTGCAACTACAGGCACATAAAACCACACCTAATTTTTAATTTTTTTTTTTTTAGAGATGGGGGTCTCACTATATTGCCCAGGCTGGTCTCAAACTTCTGGCCTTAAGTGATCCTCCCGTCTTGGCCTCTCAGAGTGCTGGGATTACAGGCATGAGCCACTATGCTTGGCCTACACTGACCTTTGGAGGGACTTGGGATGGTTCTCTCACTCTGCCCCTTGTGGTCTGAGAGGAGGTGTGAGGACCCAGATGGTCCCTGGCTCTAACTGCTGGATCTAACCAGCTGTGAGGGGCTCATTTCCCTTAGACATCCCAGAAAGATGAGTGTCCTTTTCCTCCTCTTTAGCCACTAGCAGCTTCCGAAAGGGAACAGCCTGTGCTGCAGAGAGGCATCTAGATGGGCACCCTCCCCGCAGGGCCACTGGTCCCAGAGACACTTGGAGGCTCGCTTCCTGGACCACCTCTCTCTCTCAAGGTGTGCCCCAGCTCGTCAGGTTGAATATGGTCATTTGTTTCTGTTTTAGGACCATCTTCCTCATCGTGCTGTTTTCTCAGTACCTGAAAATCATCGCGGTGCCGCTGCCTGTTTATGGAAGAGAGAAGTGCCACACCTCCAAGTTCTACCTGTTTCAGGTGTTCCCTGTACAAAGCAGCACCCCCCACCTGGCTCTTCCACTCACTCCAGAAACATTATTTTTAAAGGACTACTCTTAGAGTTGTGAAGTTATTATTTAAGTATATGACCATGATTGGATAATTAAATTGTTTCCAATTTTTGTGTGATTATAAACAAATCAAGTAAACCTTTTTTACAACAAGATTTATTAGTGATTATCTTTTTAAATGCTTAGATGATCGAATTTGTTAATCATATGCCTCATTTATCAGTTAGATCAAATCACTCCCTTTCATTAAGGTCTTTTATCAGAAATAATAGAGTAGAAATAATCACTAAGCTAAAAGTAAGAAATCTGGGGTGAGCGTCCAGGTTGCCAACGTGCTACCAAGGGAGCTTTGGGGAAGTACTGTGCTTTCCACCCTGGGCCTCAGTTTCTTTGCTCATAAAATGGAATGGTTGTACTAGAGAATCTTTAAAATTTCATTCAGCTCTAGTATCCTATACTACTATTACTGCTTCTTCCTTTTATCCAAGAAACAGCTTCATGGGCTCAATTTCAGGCCTCTTTGACATTCTGAGTTAACTATAAATCTTCTCTGATTTCCTGTATTTCTGATTTAATTTCCTTCCCTTTATCCAATTTTGGCTGTTTCTTAATCTTCTTATCTAGGTTTTTGCTTTTGTTCCTTCTCTCACAGCTATCCATTAAGCTGAGATGAAGCCTCTCTTCTTGATCTTTTCCCCACTCAGCACCTGATTCTCCTTTAATCCTTTCTCAACACTTCATGTTTTTTCTGCAAAACCTTTTGATGTTCATTGCTCACAAAAAATGCTCAGCCTTCTACTTTTTCTTTTTTCTGCAAAAAAAAAAAAAAGTGCAAAATAAAAACTTGGGTAAAAGAATGAAAGAAAGTGAAGTTGGACAAGTAACATGATACAGCACACATCTGGTGTTTTAATCTATTTTGTCTGTACCAGACTCTTTGTGGTTTAGGGATGCAGGGTGGGGTAGCACTGTGTGTGCTCTGCACTAGCTGAAAGGCCAAAGAGTATTTCAGGCAGTCAACAAAGTTAATAGAGGCCCATATGTCACATTACTCTTAATCTTCTAATAAAAATGATGATAGTAGTCAGTAATTGGTAACATTTTAAATGGCATTTTATGTGGCAGATGTTATACTAAGTGTATTAACATACAATGTCTCCTTAAATCCTGAGAAACCCACATGAGGTAGAAATTATCATTACTCCTCCCCCACAATGGGTACATGGGGCAACTGAGTTTTGACATCATTTTGCTATATTATAAAAATCACAATAAATATGTTGCATCATAAGAGGGTGGTTAGTGTAGTGCAGGTTTGGGTTATACTGTGAATCAGTTAGAATGTTTTATGTTTCAAGTTTTCTTAACTTGCAGTTGTTCAAAATCAGAATCTCAGGCAAAGATTTACCAAGGTGATTCCAGGAATCAGGAGGGAGGAAGCTAGGAAAGTGAGAGAGGAAGAGAGAAAGCAAAATAAGGGGGTATCCTCCAGACCACCACTGTAGGCTCCTGGGGAGGGCAGTTTGTCTTAGCCACTCAAGAACAAATCCTCTGAATTGTAGGGATTGGGTTTTCATGGAAAGAAAAATTGAGGGAAGATGTTGATAGGCAAGGTATAAGCACACCTCGTTTTATTGCATTTCACTTTTCTATGCGTTGCAGATGTTACAGTTTTTACCAAGTAAAGGTTTGTGAAAAATCTGCACTAAGAAAGGTTATAGACACTGTTTTTTCAACAGCATGTGATCATTTTATGTCTTGCACATTTTGGTAATTAAAGTAATATTTATTTATTTTATTATTAATTTTTTTTTTGAGACAAAGTCTCACTATGTTGCCCTCTGTAGAGTGCTATGGTGTCAGAGCTCACAGCAACCTGAAACTCTTGGGCTCAAGCAATTGTCTTGCCTCAGCCTCCCAAGTAGCTGGGATTATAGGTGCACACCACAATGCCCAGCTATTTTTGTTATTGTTGTTTGTTTTTTTGCTTAGCAGGCTCAAGCTAGGTTTGAACCAACCACCCGCGGTACATGTGACTGGTGCCCTAACCTCTGAACTACAAGCGTCAAGCCAGTAATTAAAGTAATATTTAAAATTTTATTATTATGTTTCTGTTATGATGGTCTGTGGTTTGTTTGTTGTCCTTGTTGCTGTTGTTTATTTGTTTTTTGTTTGTTTGTTTGTTTTTAAGGATAGGGTCTTACTTTGTTACTCAGGCTGGAGTGCACTGGCATGATCATAGCTCACTGCAGCCTCAAACTCTTGGGCTCAGGTGATTATCTTAACTCAGCCTCTCAAGTAGCTGGGATTACAGGCACACACCACCAGATTTAGGTAATTTCTTTTCTTTTCTTCCTTCCTTCCTTCCTTCCTTCCTTCCTTCCTTCCTTCCTTCCTTCCTTCCTTCCTTCCTTCCTTCCTTCCTTCCTTCCTTCCTTCCTTTTTCTTTCTTTATTCATTTTATAGAGACAGGGTATCACTGTGCTGATCAGGCTGGTCTTCAACTCCTGGTCTCAAGCAATCCTTCTGCCTCAGCCTCCCAAATGCTGGGATTATGGGTGTGAACCACCACCCCAGCCCAGTGATTTTTGATGTTACTACTGTAATTTTTTTATTGCACTCATGTAGGAAAACAAACTTGATCCATAAAAGTTGTGTGTGTTCTTAATGCTCCAACATCGAACTGTTCTTCCCTTTCTTACCCTCTCTTCAGGCTTCCCTATTGCCTTGAAACACAAATGATATTGAAATAAGGACAATTAATAGCCTCACAATGTCCTCTATGAGTCTGAGTGAAAGGCAGGTTTGCATATCTCACTTGAAGTCAAAACCTAGAAATGGAGCTTAGTAAGGAAGGCATGTCAAAAGCTGAGAGATGATGAAAACTTGGCCTGTTGAGCCAAATAGTTAGCCAAGTTGTGGATGCAGAGGAAAATTTCTTGAGAGAAATTAAAAGTGCTGCTCCAGTGAACATATGAATGATAAGAAAGCAAAACAGCCTTATTGCTGATATGAAGAACGCTTGAATGGCCTAGATAGATCAAACCAAGCACAACTATTGCTTAAACCAAATTGTAATTCAGGGCAAGACTCTCTCTCTTTAAATGCTATGAGGGCTGAGAGATGAGAAAGCAGCAGAAGAAAGTTTGAAGCTAGGAGAGGTTGATTCATGAGGTTTAAGAAAAGAAGCCATCTTCATGACATTAAAGTAAAAGGTGAAATAGCAAGTGCTCATGTAAAACCCTCCTTCAGAAGGTCCAGTTAAGATCACTGATTATTCTTTTAATGCAGACAAAACAACCTCCTGTTGGAGGAAGTTGTCATCTGGGTCCTCCATAGCTAGAAAGTCCTCCATAGCATAGAAGAGAACTCAATGCCTGGCTTCAATGCTTCAAAGGACAGGCTGCCTCTCTTCTTAGGGGTGAATGTAGCTCATGAGTTTATGTTGAAGCCAATGCTCCTATGCCTTTCTGAACATCCTAGAGCCCTGAAGAATTATGCTAAGTCTATTCTGCCTGTGCTCCGTAAATGGTATAACAAAGCCTAGATGACAGCACCAATGATCATTACACAGTTTATTGAATATTATAAGCTCACTGTTGAGACCTACTACTCAAAAATAAGGTATTTCTACTACTCCTTTCAAAGTATTTCTGCTCATTGACAATGTGTCTAGTTACCTGAGAGCTCTGAGGAAGATGTACAATAAGATGAATGATTTTTTTAATGCCTGCTCACACAAAATCCACTCTGTAGGCCGAGGTTCAAGGAGTAATTTTTACTTTCAAGTCTTATTATTTAGGAACTACATTTTATAAGGCTACTGCTGGCATAGATAGTGATTTCTCTATGACAAAGTAAATTGAAAACTTTTTGGAAAATATTTTTCTCTCTAAATGCCACTAAGAATATACATGATTCATGGGAAGAGATAATATTAATAGGAGTTGGAAGAAGTTGATTCCAACCTTCACGGATGGTGTTGAGGGATTCATGATTTCAGTAGAGGAAATAATTCCAGATAGGGTGGAAATAGAAAGAGAAAAATAGAAATAGAGCTAAGGATATGATTAAATTCCTTCAATCTTATGATAAGACTTGCATGGATGAGGAATTGCTTCTTACAGATGAGCAAAGAAAGTGGTTTCTTGAGATGGAATCTACTCCTGGTAAAGATGTTATGGACATTATCAAAATGACAATAAAGAATTTCAAGTAGTATACAAACTAAGTAAAAGCAGAGGCAGAGTTTGGAAATACCCACTCCATTTTTGCAAAAAGTTCTACAGTGGGTAAAAAACTATCAACTATCATCAGATGCTACAGAGAAATCTTTTGCAAAAAGAAGAATCACTCAATGTGGCAAACTTCATTGTCATCCTATTTTAAGGAACTGTTGGCCTCAGTAACCACCACCCTCTTTAGCCAGCAGCCATCTCCATCATGTTGAGACCCTCCTCTACCAGCAAAGAGATTACAACTTGCTGAATGCTCAGATTGTCATTAGCATTTATGAGCAATAAAATGTTTTCATTAAGGTATGCACATTTAATAGACGATAGGAAATGTAAACATAACTTTTATATGCACTGGGAAACCAAAAGTTTCCTGACTCACTTTATTGGGTTATTATGTTTATCGTGGTGGTTTGGAACTGAGCCTGCAATACCTTTGAGGTGTGCTGTAGAACAAACAAAAAGAGGTGCTGAGAAACACTTCAAGGAAACTAGTAGAGATTAAAATACACATATTACTCTCTGAGGTCCTAAACAGTCCTCAAGAACTATGTTTTGCTGTTTTCCAATGACTGTTTACTTTTTATTTAGATGAACATGCTGATGTCTTTTAGAAAACATGCTTGAAGAACACTTCAAGAAACCATTCTTAGTTACCACTGAAAGAAGAAGATTTCTGCCCCAGTTAGGACAGGATGGGTGAAAGGACAGAGGAACATGGTTAGATGGGAAGCAGGGTCAGGAAACACTCAGCTGGTGGGCCTCAAACACTGTAGTGAAGAGCTGGCAGGTGGTACGCTAGGGCAGGAGGGAGTGTAGAGGGGTTTGGGCCGGAGTGTTTCTCTCTGTAAGGGCTCTGCCTGGCTCACTGTCACATCCTCAAAACCTACATGGTACCAGGCACAGTGTGGCTGAGCCAGCAATACATGACTAAGGCAAATTGCCTCCTATCTCTGGCCCGGAGAGCACAGCAACGGACATGGTAGCAGACCTGTTGTCTCTGCCTCTGTCACAGGAGGCTCCTTTCTTGTCTTGCCTGGACAGCTCTCCCATGCCTCACAGCCACAGCTTTAGCCAGGAGATATATTTCTGGGAGGGAAACAGGAAGCTCAGAATTCCAGAACTGGATGACAGAGAGCAGGGAGAGGAGACCCAGAGTGATAGAAAAACAGAACTAGGGGCTGGTGACAGCCCAGATCCTCATCATTCTCAGATGAAGAAAGGCATGGATGTTTCACAGTTGCTATTCAAATGTTGCAGAAATACCAGAGTCAGAAAGAATGTGGGCAGGTGGTGAGACGCCGAAATGCACAGGCTGTACTGTCTGCTTCTGATATTAATTGGCACCTTGAACCTAATAAAAAAATTTCCTTTGATATCCCTTGCAATCTCAGAGACTTCAAATAGATAACGAAAAGAGATGGAATAATTAGAAGGGATGGAGAACAAGAGATTGAGCAGGGCCTGTGAAAAGTGAAAGTTGGGGGAGGAGGGAGTGGACCTTGATTGGTGGCATCCTCTGTATTAGGTCCTTTCCCTTCACTATCCCAATTGTTCTTTACTGCAATGGTAGGAAATGCCCCTCATTCCCATATCATAGGCAAGGAAATTTGGGTCCTGAGAAACGATGTAACTGGAGCAGGTTCCCCTACAGCCAATGAGTAGATATTGGAACCCACCACTAACTTGAGCAACCATTTCCTGTGCTGGATACATGTTGTCTGCAGGAGTCACTTTCTCTTGGGGCAATGTCACTACGACCTCCCATTCGTGCTGTCATACAGCATGGTAGTGTCTGGACAGACATAAAAGCAACACCGTTTGTTGCAGTCTGCCCTGCTGGGCAGGTGTCTGAGCATCACTGGAGTCAATAGGTATTTGTACTAGACTGAATCCCCAGGACAGCCTTTTTAATAGTTTGTGAAACTTTTTCCAAGCATAGTTCACACATACCCACTGCCACCCTGGCCCTGTGCTGGTTGTACCCTTCTGTCACTCTCTTCTTCCTGGGCTGATAATTCAATACATTTTCCTCTGTGCCAAGTCAGTGCTTTTCAGAAACCCCAAAAGAAAGAAAGTCCTGAATACATGAGGCAAAATATGTCATATTTCTTCCAAACCGCTTTCATGTTAAAATTTACCTGACTTATTTTCATTCTCAGATGAAGAAAGGCATGGATGTTTCACAGTTGCTATTCAAATGTTGCAGAAATACCATTTAAGGCTAGAATTTCGTGTTTCCTTGATCACAACTTGAACTGAGTTACCAAAAATCCAAAATCAATTCGCATTTGACTATCTCTTCCTCAGAATGGGTATCAGAAGAAGATAGACATGACTTCAAATTTCAGATCTGCTTTTGACCAGTCGTGTGACTTTGAGCAAGTCAACTGAGATCTCCACTTGGGCAACACAAAATGGCAATAAAATGGAAATGATCAAATTTACATGGCAGAGTCTCTGTGTGAACGCCAAAGAAGTAATGTGTAAAGTTTTTAGCGGATTGCTTGTCACCGAAGGGTACTCAAAAATAAGCTTCTATTCTATTTTCTTCAATCCCGGCCTACTTAACCTGGTGGAGAATCTAGGAAATAGTAACAGAAAGTGATGTGTTGTTAAGCAGTAACAACCCACAGCAGCTTTGGTGTTTCACTCTGCTAGAGTTTTGGGGGCACAGTGCATAACTCCTAGATTCTGAATAAACAACTGTGGTAAAAAAAAAAAATAAAAATCCAACTCAGACACGGAGATCCTGTTTGTTTTGGGGAGAGAATTGTGTGTCTTATTAAATACTGACTGCCATGTTATTCTCTCCGGAAAATGACTGGTTGGATTAGGTGGCCGGGGAGCAGGAATTGAGCAGAGCCAGGGAAGCAGCTGCATCTGGATGCAGGCAGCAGGATTCCACCTCTTGCTGATTCATTTCCCCAGCAGTTTTTGCTTAAGAAAACCATCCATAATGCATGGCTACAGGACTATATAGAAGGCAAATCACCCAAACTGTGAGCATTACAAGCACTACACATTGCCTTTTCCAATTCCAGGACACTGCGTGATGAGCTACCTATAATTTTTCTAGCAGGAGCACGAAAGCAAAGGAAATAAAGCTACTCAAACAAATATGGAGAAGCTGGAATGACTGATGTATGTTTAAGGGACATCTTCATCATCCTTCCTATAAGAATTAATTAGTAATTCCTTTAGTCTACAAACATTTTCTAAATGTCTACTAAGTGCCAGGCATTAGACTAAGGAAGTACTGGGTATTCAGAGGGCAGCTAGATTCCTACGATTCCTCTTTCATGGAGCTTATAACTCAGGGAATTCAATATACGTGTCATTAAAGAAATAATTAACATATTTTCAATGTGATGAAACACTATGAGGATAGGAAACATTGGGAACTTACTTAGAGGTGCCAGCAAATATCTGTTGGTAAAGTTCACATATAAGTTGAGCCTTCAAGATGAGGAGTCAGTCTTAGAAAAAGCAAGACCAGGACTTGCCCTTCAGAAGCATGTGTGAAGTCTCAGGAAGGGAAAAAGATTGTCTTGCTCTGGGAACTAAAAGGAAGTCAATGTGGCTAAAGCAAAGTGACCAATGGGGAGTTGGTGACGAAAGCAGGGCAGATAGGCCATGCACAGAATGTGCCTTTCATCCTAAGGTTGGCATGAAACCATTAAATGTTTCACTCAGGTTTGCAATTTAGAAAGATCACCCCAGTTAATTGGTGGAGAAAGATTTATATAGGATGAGCAAAAGAAGATTCACAGCTAATTAACTGGCATTTTAATATTCCAGGTGCAGAATGATGGAAGTGGTGGGGAGGCAGGAATGTGATGCTGGCAATGACAGTGAAGCTGGAGAGTAGAACAGTAAGGGATGCACAGTGGAGGTGGAATTGATTCAGGAGATGTGAGGTGACTAGGAGGAGCAATCAAGGCTGACTCTCAGGGTCAATGGAGTGGATGGGTGGTGGTACCATTTCCTGAGGTGGGAAATGCTGGGGCACAGGCAGAGGGACAACCCAGACTTTCTCTGTGTTCCTACAAAATTTTTTGATAGTTTTTTGTTATGAAATGAACATGCTACACTTTGGCTTTCTGTTTATTTGAATACCTTTTCCACAAGCTGTTGAACCACTTTGGGCAAGAAGCACAAGGGTTGAGAATGTGGGCTTTTAAGTCAGAGAGAATATGGGTCAAATCTGCAATCTGTATTTTACTAGCTATGTGACCTTGATCAGGTGACTTGACCTTGTAGAGCCTAGGTATCTCACTTTGTAAGTAGGTCCTAAACATACCAATCTCAAGTGTTGTTAGATTAAATGATATAAATTATGCAACATGCCCAGGGCCTAGTTAATGTGATCAAAGAATGTTAGCTATTGTTACCCTCAGAATCTTTCATGGTCCTGGTCTATAATAGAAACTTAGTATTAATAGAATAAATGGATGGAAGAATTGAAAACCATTTAGGTGTCTACTGAACAAATCAGTAAATCAGTCCTAGATTCCAATCTTAAATGTACTACAGACTAATTATTGTTGGTTTTGAACTCCCCATTTAACCCCAACTTGATTTCCCCATCTGTAATACAGGGCGTGGTGTGTGAGGAAAAGGTGGAAGTGTGCCCGACTTCTTAGTGATTTCTGAACAAGCTTCTAAATTTGAACTTGCAATAACTCTTTTAATTACTTTTAAAGATAAATCTATTCAATTAACTATTAAAAGCTATGTAATTAACTCATTGAATACTTAATAACTGCTTTCTTATTTGATGTTCACATTGCTGAGCTGAAGTCCTGTCAACACAATTCTTAGTTTACAGGTGGGAAAACTGAGGTTAAATGACATGTCCATGGTCAGTACTTAAATTCAGACTTTATACACAGGCTATAATCCCTTTTCCACCTAATACTTGGCTTCTCAGGCTAGGTGGTAACCCTGAGATGCTAACAGGGAACTCACTTCTAAGACCATGTTGAAACCAACCACTAAAACATGTTGAGTTATCCTAGGCTTAATACCCACTCTGGGAAAAAATTCAATTGAAGTTGCAGAGCTACCAGAAACTCAGCAGACAAGTAACACTTCCAGCATGCACTAACTTCGATCTTCTTGTCTGTATTATGGTATCCAGTGGAAATATAATATGAGCCCTTGTGCTATTTGACATTTTCTTGTAGCCACATTAATCGGTTAAAAAATGGATGAAATTAATTTTAAAATAAATATTTTTTATGTAACACTATGTAGCTGAAGTAATATAATTTCAATATGTAACTAATTTAAACAATTTTGAGATATTTCATAATCTTTTTTTCATTCAAAATACAAGTCTTCAAAATACACATTGTATTTTATACTGATGGCTCATTTCAATTGAGCCTAGGCACATGTGTACTGTACTGGACACAACACAATACTGTATCCATGCAATAGTATTGTATATTCTATATTGTAAAGGATGTGCAACTAGTATAATCACATAATGTTATATATTTCCCTAAAATGAGAACTCCGATCACAGAATGGTGTCACAGAACAGCTGGATTATAGGATGTATCAGTTTATATGTGGGTGCTTTTTGAAAAGATAAATTTAATTAGTCAAACTTTGTATTTTACTTGAGATAGAATATGTTACATGGAAAACATTTTCATTTAGTGAATCTTTAAAACATTAGGAACAGAACACTGCGCATAATAATTCTCAGCATCTGCACCCCGACACTCATGTATATGTGTCTGTATATACTTAGAAAATACCTGAAAGAATTTCTAAGAAACAGATCTCAGTAGTTGACTTTGGAAAAGAGGATATATATAAGGGGTTGGAAGAAAGAGATTTTTATTATATATGCTTCTATCCTGTTTGGAATTTTTACCAGGTTTTTCAACAAAAATTTTAAAATAATAGATGGTATTTTTTCAGTAAAATACTTATGAGATGATAAAACTACCTATTTAGCAAAAACAACTATCAAAAAAGACAAACATGCATCAGATAGAAAAAAAATTCCATTGATCTTTTGCTTTTTATTCTTCAGTAGGGCCCTTTGTCTGAAAGTTAGAAATGGCTGTGGCCTATTATCCAGGGTTATAAACCCAAGAAGGGGCCAACCATAACACTGTAGCACAGGAGGCAGACAGAATCTGTCAAAAAGTTCCTGTGCTTGATGGGATTTGTAGCCCTACATCACCCATGGGCTCAGGCTGTCCAGCAACCAGAGAAAATCAATAGACTCCTTGCTTTTAGTCAGAATTGTCGAGCATATTTGATGTGTTACTGGCCACCTGACCTGAACTGTCTTCTGGCAGATTGTGATCACGCCATTGCTCTGATTCTAGATTGGTCAGATCTTTTCTTTTATGGAAGTGACATAGTTTGGTGTAATAGTTATTTCCAAAAATGAATTTACTCCACACTAATCTTAACAAATTAATAGCTTTTGCTTCCTGTATTACTGTCTTGCAAAATGGCAATCAACGATATTATGTTGATGACTCAGAGAAGTCCTGTAGGAAAGGTGTTCTTGGTGTTGTTTAGTCCAGCATTTACCCCTCTGTGACTGAGCCACTTTTAGTTTCTTTGAGACATTCTCAATTGGCACAGCTGCGCACATTTTGGAAAATTCTAATGTGGTTATGAATGTAACTGGTTCTACTACTTACCATTTGTGTGATCTTGGACAGGTGGCTTAATTTTCTTAGCCGTTCTTTATAAAATGGGGATAATATACCTTTCTCAGAAATGAGGACTAAATTAGTTTAATGAAATAATATCTGAAGGGCCTCCACGACAGCAAACAGGTAAGAGACACAGAGGAGAAGCTCAGTTACCAATAATTCCATTCTTTCGTTAGCTCCTGACCCCTTCTGTTTGTCTTTGTTGTTAGGCAAACTCTCACGGAAAGAACGTGTCCTCTAGAAAGGAATAATGCTATCTATAAATGTAACTAGTAAAAATGAAAAGACTTTTTTCCCTATAGTATGGCACACATTTCCTGTAAGGCAAGACATTAAGGGGTGTGGATAAAATAGAAAATGAGAATGGACTAAAAAATATGGACCATCTCTGTATGAGCTAGTTTAATTACATTTTTAGCACAAATAAATATTTTGCCCTATAAATAGAAATTATTTAAGGTAGGAATTTTTCAAATTTTTGGTTTTTTAAGTGAACAGAACCTAATGATTAAAAATTTCTGGACAAAATATAACAATATAAACTCCACAGACTCCTAAAAGTCCACTTATTAGTGTTATAAATAAGCTAGACATTTCCAGTTGAAATTACCAAACATTGTCTGATTGGTTGAACACATTCCTTTTTTGAGCTCAAGTAACTTATAAATATTTTGAATTTAAACATAACTTTAAGAACCACGTATAGATGTGTTTTTGAAAAGCTTGGTATCATTTGGGGGTCTCTACTTTTCAAGATCTTTTTGCATCCCGTGGAAGATCCAGTGCCCTTAGCAAATGTTTGTGAAAATTCTCAGCAGGCATGGCCATCCATGGCCACCTGCAGCACCAAGTCCTGCCTTGGCCGACATAATTCTGTTTTACATTTTCTTATTGTCCCCAGGACTCACTGTAACAACCCAGATGTAGAATTTAGTCTCCTTACTTGATGTTCAAAAAATGAACAAAACCAAAACCAAACCAAAAAAGCATTTCTTATGAGGACTTTGTGAGTATTAAAGAAATTTTAGGAGAAAAGAAAGAATTTACCTTTTAGAAAATAAGTGATATAAAAATGAACAGTAGGCATACCTTTCTTAAAGTTGCACGGCAATTTCTATAAAATAGACTTCAGAATCCTTTCATATGGCTAAACTTTGACCTCTCACACTTTACTTTCTCATTTTTTCTATTACTTCTCTCTCAAAAACACAGAGGAAAAAATTCCCCAATGTCCCTAAAGTTTCCTACTCAATATTAGATGGTATCCTTCTTATTTAGAATTGCTAGCACATTCCTATTTGCCATTTTCCCTGAAGTGCTCATTTACAGGGGCCCATGTGAGAAATGGTTCCAAGCAGAAACCAACCCCTGAAATTGAAACACGTGTCCCTTAGATTCTCATTTTCACCTTGGGATTCATGTTCAAATCCATTGATCATGACATATTAATATGAAGGCTCTATACCAAAGGAGAGTCCTTAGTTTGGAGGATAATTGCTTATTTATTTAATATGTCTCCTAGGGGTATTCACACTGAATTTTATACAAGCCTATATTTTAGGCTAGACAATCTCAAATTTACTCTTCCAATTTAGTGAATCCTGTTTTTAGATATGTTGTAAACTTATTTATATACATCTGTATATATATTTGGATATGTATATTATACATTCAAATCATCAATAGACATGATAAATAGCATCATTTTAACAGTAGTTAAGTTTGTTGCATCATTTTTATATTTTTTTTCTGTTTGCATGAACTTATTTATCTGGCATCATAAGGGAATGAGGTATTTTATAGATATTGTTGTCCAAGAATTAATGCTTCCCTTTAATAAGATGTGAGAAAAGTTGTATTAAAACATTTTCAATAAAATTAGTTTTTAAATACATGTGTCTCTCAGAATACCATGACCATATTGCTGTAAGTTGGGATGGAAGCAACATGAAGATGCAGTGAACACAAACCATTGGGGAAATTGTACAGAGCAGCATCACTCGGAATTGCAGTTAGGAGAACTCAGTTTGGTAAGTTTTGACCAGTACCTCACAGATAATATGAATCAGTGCTGTTTTGTTAAAATTTTTTAGGTGTTTATGTCCATTTAAGTGTGTGTGTCCTTGAATACAATGTGTAATATATATTATTCATAATTAAAACTACTTTCTTGAGGTATTATTGACATACCAAAAGCCTTACATATTTAACATACATATTTATGAATTTATAAAATGTAAATGCAAATCAAAACTACGAGGAGATATCACCTCCCACCTGTTAGGATGACTATGATACAGAGACAAGAGATAAGGGATAGAGATAAAAGGGAATACTTCTACATTGTTGATGAGAATGTAAATTGGTATAGCTACTGTAGAAGACAGTATGGAAATTCCTTAAAACATTAGACATACAACTACTGTATGATCCAGCAATTCCACTTCTGGGTATATCTCCAAAGAAATTAAAATCAGTCTCTTGAAGAAATATCCACTCTCCCAAGTTCATCATTATTCACAGTACCAAGTATTGGAAGCAGATCCAAGCATGTACATGAATGGATAAAAGAGATGTAGTATGTACATACACAGAAATATTATTTGTCCTTAAATAAGAAGAAAATCCTGCCATGCATAAACCTGAAGGACATTATGCTAAGTGAAATAAGCTGGACACAGAAGGGTAAATACTACCTGATACAACTTACATGGGGAATCTAAAACACTTAAACTTGTAGAAGCAGAGCGCAGCACCAGGAGAGTTACCAAGCTCTGGGAGAGAAGAAAAGGTACAATGGTTCATTATGCAAGATGAATAAGTCCTAGAGATCTACTGAATATCACAGTGCCTATAACTATCAGTATAGTTATCAATACGGTATTATATGCATTATACACACACACACACACACACACACGCCTGCATATATATTTCTTTATGGGTCATAGTTAAAACATTTGAAAGTCACTAGCACAGAGCCCAAGCTGTGCTGGGGCAGCATGTGAATGAGTCATTCATTACAGAATTTAGTCCTCACCTTTGCGGGTAAGAAATGAAACTTTGCACAGTAATATCCAACTAACATCCTGATTGCTTTTTGACTAAGAGTCCAGGACAGATTCAAGTCAAAGACAGCATCAATCAGATCTAATACCTCTGCTGGGACAGCTGTTAGAAGATTTTGGAATTGTACCACTTTAGTTTAAATTCTGGCTCCACCAGTTACTAGTTGTGTAACCTTATGGGACCCTCTTTCATGATAGGAAAATTATAAAATTTTAGATATTAAGATATGTATGTTAAGTTGAGTTATTGTTCATTTAAAGTCCTATATTTCAGGAGTGATTCTTTCCTTGAAATGTACTTTGGCTATAGACTTGGGGCCAGTGAAAAGATGGGTGGCTGATTTATGTTAATCAAGTTCCCAAGAGGCAGAATTTAAAAATCGTATTTCTTAAGAATCCATAACAGGTATTAATTTTTTAGTGATCAGAATCCCCTAGAGAAGACATTCTTCTTCTATTATTAGATATCTGGGATATCTCAAACTTAAATGTGAAATTGCTTGTTGTACATGTAATCAGAATAATGAAGTGCTATGGTTTGAAATGTGTTCCTTCCAATCTCATGTTGAAACTTATTACCCCTTGTGGTGGTAATAATTCACAAGAAAAAAAACAACAATCCCATACATCAATGGGGAAGAGAGATGAATAGAATCTTCTCCAAAGATGGCACATGAATGGCCAGCAATCATGAAAAAAACGCTTATCATCTCTAATTATTAGAGAAATGCAGATTAAAACCTAATCCCGGTGAGAATGGTCTATATCACAAAAATCTCAAAACTGCAGATGCGGGCGTGGTTGTGGAGAGAAGGGAACAATTTAACACTGCTGGTGGGACTGCAAACTAATACAACCTTTTTGGAAGGAAGCATGGAGAAACCTCAAAGAACTCAACCTAGACCTTCCATTTGATCCTGCAATGCCATTACTGTGCATCTATCCAGAAGGAAAAAAACCTTTTATTATAAAGACACCCATACTGGTGTTTTGATATTGAACGTTGGGCCTCCAGGACTGTGAGAAATAAATTTGTTATTTATATATTATTGAATCTGTGGCATTTTGTTAAAGTGTCATAAATGGACTAAGGCATGAAGCCAAAAATATTTCTAGTGATATAGCAGGCTGTCTCAGATCCATTAAAGTAAATGCATCTCTAACCAAATATATCTTTCAATTTCTTCATATAAGTTTTTCTCTTGTTTAAATTTTCCTAACTCAATTAACAGTATGTCCATCTACTCGTGTCCCAAATTTTTTAAGATTTTCACCTCTTTATTGCCTATATCCTAATAATTATAAAGGCCTTTCAATTCTAACTCAGAAATGCAAATGTCTCTTTCATCCAAAGACTCTTCACTAAAGTGTTAAAAGTGTTACATTCTGGATATTGCAGATGAAGGTATTTTCACTGAGTCAGAACCTCTTGATTCTGCTTTTTAATTATCTTGTATTTTCAAAATTATTTACTACCTATTATTAGTTAATTTGAAAATTAATGACAATACATTTATTGGGAGGACAAAACAGGAGAATTGTTTGAGGCCAAGAGTTCATGAGCAGCCTGGCAACACAGAAAGACCCTGTCTCTTTAAAAAAATTACAATGATAATAAATAAATATTGAATTAGGATTTAGTACCAGGCACTGTGCTAAGTTCTTTCATGAGCATTCATTCAGTTATTCCTCCTAACCAGTAAGATTGGTAGTACTTCTATCTTTATGTTATTCATTAGGAAACTAAGCTGTGAGGAAGGCAATCCAATTTGTTAAAGGTCACATGGAAATGTGTTAAATAGTTTGACTCTTTCATAATATTTCCTCTCCCTTTCAATCTCTAGTAGAGACCTTTGAGAAACTCTACCCAGCTCTAGGACTTTTTGTGATGATTGTGTCCCCTCCCCTACAAACACAATCCTTCTGACTTCCTGAAGCTTTAGGCTCAAATGTAGCCTTCTTTGTTTATACTGCCTCCCAGGCCACTCGAGCCTGGATAGGGTGTAAATCCTGATAGGCAGTAAACTAGATCCTTTTTTTTTTTTTTGTTAGAAATTTTAAATTCAATCAGTTGGGACTGATACTCATCTAACCATGTGAATGAAGTTGCTGAGAAAACCACTATGCTGAAAAAGAGAAAAGTGAAGAGAGGCATTAAGCAAACTTATGAGACAGAAAGAGGACCTGTTCTGGATTAATGACAACTTTCCAGTATTTGGTACCATCCTTCAAAGCGAAGTGGCCTTTGGGTTTCATTAGAACCACCTGAGGGGAGAGAGAGCAAGATGGAGGCCGAGTAACAGCTTCCCTGCAACTGGGCACCATGAGTCTGGGGAGATAAGACACCAGGCATCTCTGGCTGGTGGAATCTGCCTATAATCATCCCTTTGAAAATACAGGGAGTCAGAAGATACTTCTGGACTCCAAGAGGAGGACAAAAACAGTGGAAAACTGGCAAGTGGTTGCGTGTGTTTAATCGATCTAATCCCGCCAGCAGCTTCCACAGGCACAGGAACTTAAGAGCAAGAGGAAGTGAAAGGAAAATTAGGGCAAGGAAACAGATAAAAGAAATCACTCATGAGGAAGAATCAGCAGAAAACTCCTGGCAACATGAGGCACCAGTCCAGAGCAACCCCTCCAAGGGACCATGAGGTAGCTACTGCAGAGGATTCCACCTAAAGAAATGATAGGAATGACAGAAAGGGAATTTAGATACACATGATGAAAACAATGAAGGAAATAATGGAAACAATGAAGGAAATAATGTAAACAATGAAGGAAACTGTTAATAAAATGGAAAATAACCAAAAGAAAATCCAAAAACAGAATCAAATAAGAGATGAATGATCTGAAGAGTATAGAAAGGATATAGTATAGCTGAAGGAACTGAGTCAATTAGGGAACTTAAAGATGCAATGGAAAGTATCAGCAACAGGTTAGACCACACAGAAGAAAGAATTTCGGAGGTAGAGGACAAAGTTCTTGAGATAACTCAGATAGTCAAAGAGGCAGAAAAGAAGAGAGAGAAAGCAGAATGTTCACTATCAGAATTATAGGACTTTATGAAGCATTCCAACATACGAGTTATAGGAATCCAAGAAGGGGAAGAAGAATGCCCCAGAGGAATGGAAGCCATACTAGAGAATATATAAATGAAAATTTCCCAAATATTATCAAAGATTCTGACACGTTGCTTTCAGAGGGATATTGCACCCCAGGTCACCTCAACTCTAATCAAGCTTCTCCAAGACACATTGTGATGAACCTGCCCAAATTCAAGACAAAAGAAAAGATTCTGCAAGCTGCTAGGAGTAAGCGCCAGTTGACCTACAGGGGCAAATTCATCAGAGTGACTGCAGACTTCTCTAATGAAACTTTCCAAGAAAGAAGACAATGGTCATCTACCTTTAATCTACTTAAACAGAACAATTTCTAGCCCAGAATTCCATACTCTGCTAAGCTGAGCTTTAAAATTGACGGAGAAATCAAATCATTTATGGATATACAAACATTGAGGAAATTCACCACAACAAGATCAGCTCTACAGGAAATACTTCAACCTGTTCTACACACTGACCATCACAATGGATCAGCAGCAAAGTAAGAACTCAGAAATTAAAGGACAGAACCTAACTTCCACACTGATGCAAAGATAAACTAAGCAATGGACTTTCACAAAATAAGATGAATAGAATACTACCTCACGGGCGGCGCCTGTGGCTCAACGGGTAGGGCGCCGGTCCCATATGCCGGAGGTGGCGGGTTCAAGCCCAGCCCCGGCCAAAAATAAAAAAAAAAAAAAAGAATACTACCTCACTTATCAATTATCTCAATAAATGTTAATGGCTTAAATTCCCCACTGTAGAGACATAAATTGGCTGACTGGATTGAAAAACTGGATTAAAAAACACAAGCCATCCATTTGCTGTCTGCAAGAAACACACCTGGCTTCAAAAGACAAGGGTTGGAAGACAATTTTTCAGGCAAATGGAATTCAGAAGAAAAGAGGAGTTGCAATCTTATTTTCAGATACATGTGGATTTAAAGCAACTAAAGTAAAAAAATACAGGATGGTCACTTTATATTGGTCAAGGGAAAAATACAAGAAGACATTTCAATTATAAATATTTATGCACCCAATTTAAATGCTCCCAGATTCTTGAAACAGACCTTACTCAGTCTGAGCAATATGATATCTGATAATACCATAATAACAGGGGACTTTAACACTCCTCTTACAGAGCTAGACAGATCCTCTAAATAGAAATTAAGCAAAGATGTAAGAGATTTAAATGAGACCCTAGAACAACTGTGCTTGATAGACACATACAGAACACTCCATGCCAAAGATAAAGAATATACATTCTTTCATCACCCTATGGAACATTCTCCAAATTTGACGATATCCTGGGGCACAAAACAAATATCAACAGAATAAAAAGAATTGAAATTTTACTTTCTATCTTTTCAGACCATAAGGCACTAAAGGTGGAACTCAACTCCAACAAAAATGTTCGATCCCACACAAAAGCATAGAAATTAAACAACCTTCTGTTGAATTAAAGATGAGTGCAGGAAGAAATAAAACAGGAAATCAATAACTTCCTTGAGCATAACAACAATGAAGGCACAAGCTACCAAAACCTGTGGGAAACTACAAAAGCAGTTTTGAGAGGAAAATTTATAGCTTTAGATGCCTACATTCGAAAAACAGAGAGCACATCAACAAACTCACAAGCCATTTTATGGAATTGGAAAAAGAAGAACAATCTAAGCCTAAACCCAGTAGAAAAAAAGAAATATCCAAAATCAAATCAGAGATCAATGAAATTGAAAACAAAAGAATCATTCAGAAAATTAATGAAACAAGGAGTTGGTTTTTTGAAAAAATAAATAAAATAGATAAACCATTGGCCAGACCAACGAGAAATAGAAAATTAAAATCTCTAGTAACCTCAATCAGAAATGATAAAGGGGAAATAACAACTGATCCCACAGAGATACAAGAGATCATCTCCAAATACTACTAGAAACTGTATGCCCAGAAATTTGACAATGTGAAGGAAATGGATCAATATTTGGAATCACAGCCTTCCCTAGACTTAGCCAGGAAGAAATAGAGCTCCTGGACAGACCAATTTCAAGCACTGAGATCAAAGAAACAATAAAAAATCTTCCAACCAAAATATGCCCTGGTCCAGATGGCTTAATACCATAATTCTATCAAACCTTCAAGGAAGAGCTTATTCCTGTACTGCAGAAATTATTCCAAAAAATTGAGAAGGAAGGAATCTTCTTCCCCAACATGTTCTATGAAGCAAACATCACCCTGATACCAAAACCAGGAAAAGACCTAACCAAAAAGGAGAATTTCAGACCAATCTCACTCATGAATATAGATGCAAAAATTCTCAACAAAATCCTAGCCAATAGATTACAGCTTATCATCAAAAAAGTCATAAATCATGATCAAGTAGGTTTCATACCAGGGATGCAAGGCTGGTTTAACATACACAAGTCCATAAAAGTTATCCATCATATTAACAGAGGCAAAAATAAAGATCATATGATCCTCTCAATAGATGCAGAAAAAGCATTTGATAAAATTCAGCATCATTTTCTAATTAGAACACTGAAGAGTATAGGCATACATGGCACATTTCTAAAACTGATTGAAGCAATCTATGACAAATCCACAGCTAATATTTTACTGAATGGAGTAAAACTGAAAGCTTTTCCTCTTAGAACTGGAACCAGACAAGGTTGTCCTCTGTCACCTTTACTATTCAACATAGTGCTGGAAGTTCTAGCCAATACAATTAGACAAGACAAGGAAATAAAGGGAATCCAAATGGGAGCAGAGGAGGTCAAACTCTCCCTCTTTGCTGACAACATGATCTTATACTTAGAGAATCCCAAAGACTCAACCACAAGACCCCTAGATGTCATCAAAAAATACAGTAATGTTTCAGGATATAAAATCAATGTCCGCAAGTTAGTAGCCTTTGTATATGCCAATAACAGTCAAGATGAGAAGCTAATTAAGGACACAACTACCTTCACCATAGTTTCAAAGAAAATGAAATACCTAGGAATATACCTAACGAAGGAGGTGAAGGACCTCTATAAAGAAAGCTATGAAATCCTCAGAAAGGAAATAGCAGAGGATATTAACAAATGGAAGAACATACCATGCTCATGGATGGAAAGAATCAACATTGTTAAAATGTCTATACTTCCCAAAGCAATCTACCTATTCAATGTCATTCCTATTAAAATACCAACATCGTACTTTCAAGATTTGGAAAAAATGATTCTGCATTTTGTATGGAACCAGAAAAAAAACCCATATAGCTAAGGCAGTTCTTAGTAATAAAAATAAAGCTGGCGGCATCACCCTACTAGATTTTAGGCTGTACTACAAAGCCATAGTGGTCAAGACAGCATGGTACTGGCACAAAAATAGAGACACAGACACTTGGAATTGAATAGAAAACCAGGAAATGAAACTAACATCTTACTACCACCCAATCTTTCATAAACCAAACAAGAACATACCTTGGGGGAAAGACTCCCTATTGAATAAATGGTGTTGGGAGAACTGGATATCCACGTGTAAAAGACTGAAACTGGACCCATACCTTTCCCCACTCACAAAAATTGATTCAAGATGGATAAAGGACTTAAATTTAAGGCATGAGACAATAAAAATCCTCAAAGAAAGCATAAGAAAAACATTGGAAGATATTGGCCTGGGGAAAGACTTCATGAAGAAGACTGCCATGGCAATTGCAACAACAACAAAAATAAACAAATGGGACTTCATTAAACTGAAAAGCTTCTGTACAGCTAAGGAGACAACAACCAAAGCAAATAGACAACCTACACAATGGGAAAGGATATTTCCATATTTTGAATCAGACAAAAGCTTGATAACTAGGATCTATAGAGAACTCCAATTAATCCACATGAAAAAAGCCAACAATCCCATATATCAATGGGCAAGAGGCATGAATAGAACCTTCTCTAAAGAAGACAGACATATGGCTAACAAACATATGAAAAAATGTTCATCATCCCTATCTATTAGAGAAATGCAAATCAAAACAACCCTGAGATACCATCTAACCCCAGTGTGAATGGCCTACATCACAAAATCTCAAAACTGCAGATGCTGGTGTGGATGTGGAGAGAAGGGAACACTTTTACACTGCTGGTGGGACTGCAAACTAGTACCACATTTTTTGAAGGAAGTATGGAGAAACCTCAAAGCACTCAAGCTAGACCTCCCATTTGATCCTGCAATCCCATTACTGGACATCTACCCAGAAGGAAAAAGATCCTTTTGTCATAAGGACACTTGTACTAGACTGTTTATTGCAGCTCAATTTACAATCGCCAAAATGTGGAAACAGCCTAAATGCCCACACCAACCCAGGAATGGATTAACAAGCTGTGGTATATGTACACCATGGAATACTATTCAGCCATTAAAAAAAATGGAGACTTTACATACTTCATATTAACCTGTATGGAAGTAGAAGACATTGTTCTTAGTAAAGCATCATAAGAATAGAGAAGCAAAAATCCTATGTACTCAATTTTGATATGAGGACAATTAATGACAAATTAAGGTCACAGTGGGGGTGGGGGACGGGGAGAGCAGAGAGAGGGAATAACGGAGGTGGGTGGGGCCTTGGTGTGTGCCACACCTTTTGGGACCCGATTGCAAGAGAGAGTTTACCTAACAAATGCAATCAGTGTAGCCTGGCTTAATGAAAAAAAAAAAAAAAAAACAAAAACACCTGAATTGCCGTGCAGCTGTAATTGTTGTAAGAATTTTCTCTTTTTGCTTAAGATACTTAAGTTGGACTCAGCATATATCCATCATTCACACTACTCCAGAGTTATTTTTCTAAAACATTTTTTTTGTTGTTTTTTACCATTACTCTGCATTGAGTCACAACCACAATGTGTTCCAAGTCCCTTCTCTTTGCAAGATATATCCCTAACTCCTTACAATGGCTCACAGGACCTTCACAATCTCTCTTTATCCTCCTTCTCTATTGTGATTTCCTACCACAAACCCAGTACTCTATTATAGCAAACTACTTGTGTCCCTAAGTCACTATACTCCCACACCGTCCTCTGCCACTTATTATCCCAGCCCTTGACAACTTTTCTGTTCCTGGCAGATTCAGTAGTGATTCTAAATCACTTTGCTAATATGTATTCCATGCTCTGCTAGAACTGGCTTACACTACTTTGCAAGAACTGATTTTTAGAAATTTTCAGTCAATTGATCCTATATTGATAGCTTGAAATCAGCCACAGTGGGAATGTTACACCATGAAAACTGGCAAAGAGCTACAAATCAGGGAGTGTCCCTCTCCTTAGAGTCAGTTGTTAAATTCCTGGTGGTGTGATGGTGGCACTTACCATATCATTTCATCCTTGTCTTTTGATCACGTGTTTTCTGCCATTCAGCACAGTGAGCTTCCTTAGGGGAGACAAGCAGCAGATGGATAATGGAAAAGAAGAAAGACAGGGCTCGGCACTCGTAGCTCAGCAGTTAGGGCACTGGCCACATACACCGAGGCAGGCGAGTTTGAACCCTTCCAGGGCCTGCCAAACAACAATAACATCTGCAACAAAAAAATAGCTGGGCGTTGTGGCATGCGCCTGTAGTCACAGCTACTTGAGAAGCCGAGGCAAGAGAATCACTTAAGCCCAAGAGTTTGAGGTTGTTGTTGTGAGCTGTGATGCCATAGCACTCCACTGAGGGCAACATAGTGAGACTCTGTCTCAAAAAAAAAAAAAAATCATGTAATCTCTTATATGAAATACTCTGTCCATACAACATATGAAATCAAAGGATTAATAAAAAGTTACCTGCATTTTTTGTTCTGCTTGGAATATACCATTTTGAAGAGATAATTACATATACTCTTTGAAAATTCCTTTAAGAGCAGATGATAACATCTTCCCCACTACCTATTGCAATTTTAGCATCCAGAGCAGTAAAGTAGGTTCCCATTAAGACCAACCTTGGCAATTAAAACTCATTTCCTCTTATGCTGATCAAAGTGAAAATTAAGACCAGTTGATCACTACCTTAGTAAAAACTTCCTTCTGTGAAAATAAAGACCATTAATTGCTCACTTTTATCACTTCTATAGCATAATTATTTTAACTTTCCCTTATTGAATGTGTTTTCTTTAATTTTCTTTAAATTGTGGCTCCCTCTTCAAAGATCTCTACATTCTTAACCACTCCCCCAAATCTGCATTTTTAAACATTTTTTATCACTTGAACCTAAACTTCCATGGCATGCTTAAATTATGTTAATCAAAAAAGGAGTAAGAAAAAAGAGTGTATTTACTGTGCTTTGAACTTCTTTCGAAAATAATTTAATGAATGATCTTGTAAAATATTCACAGCACACCAGTTAAAAATTACTGAAAAAAAAATGTTAAAGCAGTAAGGGACTTTAGGAACTTTGCAATCAAACCACCATCTTGTATAGAAAGAAAAGTAAGACTCAGAGAGATGGAAAAATTTGCCAAGATTATATGGCTGGCAAAGATTGTACCAAAATCCATGCTCCAGGAGCACTCAATTTGGTATTACATGAATGTTTCCCCCCTTTCTCACCCACTTTCACCTTAGGACTATGGTGGTTAGAAGAGCTGAGAACATGTTAACTTCAAGCCATTCTTTTCTATGAAATATTTGCCTTCTGAAGGTCTTGCTCTCTAGGCAGACCTATGGGGTGTGCTTCCTTCCCCTCTTGTTCTCTATCCTGCTGATTTTGTTCTGACTGTAGCTTCATATTTTGTGTAGTTCGTTTGATTCTGCTCTAGCCAGCAGAGTTCTCCTTTCAGCATTCCGGAAATAAGCAAAGGAAAGAGTAATCTTAAGGAAGTTGTGCTTGGGGTTACGAGAGGAAGGGATGAGTGGGTCCGGTAGGACTGACTACAGCTGCCTGAAAATGCAGCTGAGTGGAGGGCACCAGGCACACCCAGGTGCAGGGACACACATTCTCACCGCACTACTGAGCAGTACTTCTTGTGAGGCATTGGTGTGTGTGCTGTAGACAGCCAAGAGCTGCATGTACATGACTGTGATACAGAAAGGTGGGGACTGTGAGGGGGCAGTTGGAGGCTCTGTTTGTTTTTAGCAGTTGTTAAGGCAAAGGTTTGGGAAATTCAGTGACTGAGAGTGTGGCAAAGGACAAGAACAGTAGACAAGGCCACAGAGGACTGACATGCAGCAGCCTCTGTTACAGGCATACAAGCACACATCAATTTTCCTCTCTCTCTCCTTTAATTGTGAGCCATTCTTCTTCCTATTCTTTTTAAAATTCAGTTCTATAATTATTTGTGGATTAAATATATGGAACATTTATTAGTTAAAGGCACTTACTGAGTCTTATTATTTGTGAAACACTTTGCTTCTGCCTCAAAACCTTGTAACATCTATAAAAGTTGTCACAGCTTCCATTATGTTCCACCTTCCAGAATATGCATCCATAGTAGATAGCATACTACATTGAAATATAAAAGGCCTCAGGTGTTTTTTGTAATTTTTAAATGGACACACAATAATTATATTTATGGGGTAACTAGTGATATTTCAATACATACAAGGTATAGCGGTCAAATCACAGTAATTAGCATATCCATCACCTCAAATAAGTGTATTAATTCTTGCTGCATAAAAATTTCCATCAGAACCTAATAATTAAAAAAACACAAATATTTTTTATGGCAGCATCTCTGTGAGTCAACATTTGAGAGCAGTTGATGGTTCACTGGGTGGTTCTGGATCAGGCTGTCTCGCGAGTTTGTGCTCAAAATGTCGACTGGAGCTTCAGTCATCCAAAGGCTTGAGCAGGGCTCTCTCTCATGGCTGGTGAGTTGGTCAAGGCATTTAGCAAGAGGCCTGAGATCATCACTTTGTAAACTACACAGGACCACCTGAGTATCCTCACAACATGGCAGCTTGCTTCCTCGAGAGTAAGGAGTCCACGAGAGAGCAAGGTAGAAGAAATTGCATCATATTTTATGACTTCACCTCAGCAATCCTACATCATCCTTTCTACAATATCCCATTAGTTACAGAATTCAGCCCATTTCAGTGTGAAGCCTAAAAAAGGGTATAAACACTTGGAAGCATGTATTACTGGAAGCTGTCTGGATGGTTTGCTACCACACTAACCTATGGTATTGTTGTGAGAATTACCTGATTTAATGCACATACTTCCTTAGCCTGGCATGTGTTCAGCACATTTTAAGTCTTAATTAAATGTTAATTGTTATAATCATCGAAAAGAATTTAAATGTTAATGCATAATTTCTGTTTTAAAATTTGGAAAATACAAATAGAGAACAGAGAAGAAATATTCAATAAATGGAAACACCCACTGCTTACATGTTTTCATCCACCTCACCTTAAACAGTACATATAACATAGAACATGCAATGACGGTTGTCAAAATAAAATATAATATCACAATCCTCATAGCTCAAAGAAGTATTATTAGCTACAAGGTTTTGAACATTCTACAGTAAAACTCCATATCTAGTTTACATGGTTCTTCTGAGATTATAAACAAGAAAGAAAATCAGAGAAAATTCTTTTAAATACAGTGAATGCTCTTCGGTGTTCTTTAAGTTCATAAATTCCTCATGTTCTTCTGAATACAATGAGTGTTTTACTTAAAAGACATCTTTTCATTGTATATGACAGAAACTAACTCAGTCTATTTTAAGAGAAAGTGGAATGTTTAAGCTCACACAACTGATAACTTAGAGGTGGAACAGCGTGGGAAACAGCTAAACCCAACAGTCAAAATGATGTCTTCAGGTCACTTCCTGTCTCTTCTCTGCTTATTTCTTCTTGATTTCAATCTGTAGGCAAACTTTCTCCTATGTGGAGAAAGGAGCCACATGGTCACCAGCACCCCCTAAACTCCCACATTTATAGCATAGCAGCAGAGTAGAAAAAAGTTATCTCCCTCCCAGTACCCCAAGTTATCTCCCTCTGGCAACCCCAAGTCGCTTGCTCACTCCAGAGCCCATCACTGCAGTTGAGGGCATGGGTGAACTGAGTGGCCAGCCTGACTGATGTTTCCACCCAAGAGGACAATGGTAATTGTGGTGGTGGGACAGGAATCAGGGGCTACTATTATTTTTCTTTCCACCAGATAACCAAAAGAACCAGTAGGAACCTTCTGGGTAAGCACTGGGGAAAAAAGCTACCAGTCTACTATGAATAAGTAGAAGGTACGAAAGAAGCAATCACTAAGATGAAGTAGTAAACTAAAAAAACAAATGTTTAGAATAACTATTTCCCAATTACATATACATGATATTTTTACATCAGATTTTATAAAGGAAAAAGTGCAGGGTATACACTTCCTATGGCTAGAAGATTAAAATGTATGTCACCTGTGAAGAAAATCTTTCCTGTATATTACTAATAGAATGGATCACACAATATTTTTTTAATAATCCACGAAACTAATGTTTAAGAGTTGGAAGTATAAAAAGTTGTGTATGAACTTTGTGAATTATCTCTAGACAAGTGGTTTTGAAGTAGGTTAAGAGGAATTCACTCATGAACAACATGTTTATGGCTGAAAGATGGTGGAGAAGCACAGAGAAGTCTCAACCCCCAATATCTCAATTTTGCTTTATCAGCCTTATCTAAAGGGGACTTGCATGATTTTTCCTTTGAAAAGAAAGTTACGTTGCTAAAAAAAAAAAGCTAATTTGAAAATCTGATGTAATAGAAAAAAATTACTTTTACATCTCAATGTCTGTGTATAGCTACATATTCATTCAATCAATAAACACCTGTTCATTGTCTGTTATGCACAATAGTGGGCTAAATAAATAAATAAATCTCTCTGCCCTTTTGGAGCTAGCAATTTAGGATGTATCCACTAACATTTGATAGATGTTTAGCAAGAGCATATTAAGTGCAAGGTAGTAGGTAAAGCAACATTGCAGGTAAGTGTTGAAAATGCAAAGATGGATATCAATTTATGTTCTCAGAAAATCACAAATCAATACTTTTGTTTTTGATTTCAAGGGTGGTGGACTTTTAACCTCTCTTATGTTTCCACTTGTAGTGAGAAAGGAAATATGAAGTGAGAGCTGTCTCCCATATTTCTTGTTATCTCTCTTCCCCAACAACAATGAAAAATTCTTTCCATAAGGTTTAAGGAACTTCTATGAAGAAAAATAACAGCAATACAATAGCTCTTGGGTGGCTAAATCACAACTCATGGACTATTTGTAGATCTCAAGAGGACTATTCAGTATCGACATCATTCTTAACAGTGGAACAATATTTCAAATGCAAAGCCTTCTTGGAGGGGAAAGCTACACGTTTTTATTTATAACATCTGTACTTTTATACAGAATTTTTAGTAGAGTTTCTTAAAGTATGGTTCATGGATCACTTATATTAGAGTCACCTAGGGAGCTTCTTAAAATGCAGATTCTTGGGCTCTACTCCAGACCTTCCTAATGAGAACCTGCAGACTCCAGAAATTCAGTAATTTTAACAAGGACTTTAGGTGGGTCTTAGGCACACTGCTCTCAAACCCTCTGTCTAGATAATTCTGTTGAGCCATCTCCTGTGGCTTAAGACACTAGAAAACAAAGAACAAAGAACACTCCTCTGCCCTTTTGGTTATTGGCCTTGGGCAGGAATGCAGGTTTTAATTCCCAAAAAGGGTGAAGGGTTTCAAGGATACCACTCATAAAACATTTTGCCCCTTGTCAGGCCTTTACGTCTGTTACCCTTTGGTTCAATTTACAGTGTCAGCAGTGACATGGGGCTTTCTGCCTTCCTTCTCTGCCCACCTGGAGCTTGTTGGCTTACAATAATGGACAATAAGACTTATTTAATTTTTTACTAGTTACCCACAATCTATAGTATCTGCCTTCTCAATCAATTTCTAATTACCCTCTGCTTTTTTGTAAAAATACAAATATACAAAACTTTCATCTTTGGATGGATGTAGGTAACACGAAGAGTGAATAATGCAGCAATTAAAATTTAAATATTGATGTTTTATATCTTCTAGGGTTTATGAATCATCTCAGGTATAGCCAATCAGCATTCTTTTACCTTTTACCTTTCATAAACAAACTCATAACAAAAATTCAATGGTGTAAGTAACATAAAACCACAGATCATAATCTTATTTCAAATGAAAAATGCCAAAGAATCATCAGCTGCCTCAATCCTGAAGGGAAGATGTATCCACAAAAAAGAAAGAATGGAAGGAAGAGAGGGAGGGAGGGGGAAGGAAGAAAAGATCGAAGACATTCTTCAAAATATCGCAAAGGAAGAACTGCAACCAAACATAAAGCTAAGTAGAACAAAATGTCAGAAATAGAAATTTGAAAATTTCCTTGATGTTTACTCTAAAACCCACATTCTCTAAAGCATCCATGTGCTTCCTTATTTGGTTTTATTTCTGGGGCTTGGGCTCACAGCAGCAGATGTGGGAGCAAAAATGAAATCAGAAGGACTTTAGCATTCTGGAGTAAATTGCTCTCTACTGCATTAGCGAGAAAACAGATTGTAGCTAGGATAAGAGCAGTGTAAATAATTTTAAGTGTGCAATAGCACACAGCATCGATTTGAATGACCTGGCAACTTGGCACCATCCCAGGCAATTATTCCCTAAGCAGGATTTATGTCGTGTGTTGTCAAAAAGCAGTTCAAATCTTGGATACAGATATATATTTAGAAGTTGCTCTTCTCATTGGAAAAGACATTGGATTGCTCTGTTATACAAATCACAAGGGCCATTTTATTTCTTTTTCTTTACATTTACTAACTGTCAGTGGCCTTAGGGAGTAATTCACCTTTTCCCAGTTATTTAAACATTTAAATCTTTTTGAATATGAACATGAAGATTTATTTAAAAAGTGTCTGAGAAGGATAAATATTTATCATTACAAATATATGAACAAAACAAAACTAACCCTACACTTTAGTTTGGGGAGTATCATTTATATTTATGTAAATATATTATATATATGTATATGTATGTATACATACACACATACGTATACTTTTCACTATTCTGGGCTTTTAATAAAAGGACAGGAGAAATTAAAATATTTTAGCTCCCCTCTCCCCTTCCATTTCTTTCTGGAGAAGTGTCAAGACTCAGATTCACATAAAGAACCACATGTTAATGTCACAGCCTCAGATTGTCTGGGAAAATGCCAAGGAGCACATCAGAGTTAGTAATGAACCTTCCATTGACAACTCAGTCAGCCTTTTGACTTCACATTTTATGGCTCCCCACTCTGCCCGACAGGGTATTTCAGGACTACAGTTGGAATGCTGAGCACAATGGTTTGCACATTCTAATCTCAGGTGCTCAGATGCATTGCTGGATTTTTCTTTTCATTTTTCAGCAATATAACTACAAACTTGAGATTTAAACTTGCCTATAATTCTGGCAACAAACTGGCCAGTCAAGGGCTGATCTAACCTTTGACTTGCTGTAGATGTCACTCACTTACAGCTTGCCAAAGCAAGACCGGGTCTGTATCAGAGACATCCTCAGGCAGGATTCTGAGCTACTGTATAAAATCTAAATTTATAAATGTGTTACAGGTCATAGTGTGAGAAAGAGAATGCTGGGTTTTAGTACTTTGTCCATTTAGTGTCCCCAAGATGAAACGTGTTTTTTTGTCTTGAGTTTTCCTATAAACCATTTTATGAAAAAGACCTCTTTGAACACTCTTTTATCTTATTTTGTTAATTGTGATAAGATAAAATTATTTCTCTCCAATTTTTTTTTCCTTCGGAAAATTAGACACACTAAGCACAAGGAAGAATCTGGTATTTCATATTAAATGAGGAATTTAAAGGAGAGGTATATTTTGACAGAATAACACTGTTCCATTGTCTTACCAATCCTCCATTTGTAGGATGATCTCAAGTACTCCCCGCTTCCTTATGACCCCCCCCTCCAAGAAAAATAATTGTTAACTTGTCCCAGAGAGTTGAGAAGCTGAGGAAGGCACCAGGGAGAAAAATGCAAAGTGGTCAAATAGACCCTGGCTGCACGAAGAGAGGTTTGAATTCCTAGTGAATCAGAGAATGGAAGTGGGGAGAACCCAGAGATGTGGGAAGCCACCCCCAGACTCCAGCCTTGGGAGATTTGCTGGGTGGAACAATTTGCATCCTTTGTATTCTATGTAAGTACTTGACTAAGAATAACAGTATTTAGAAATAAACTATACCATCTCCTTGTGCATTAGCAAAAAATTGTACTGGTAACGGTATATTGTTATTATTCTTAAGTTGATTCCAAGTTTCCTCATGCTGATAGGAAGCCAAAGCAGGCTTGCAGAATGAATGACTGTTAAGAAAGAGGTCTCTGTCTCTCTCTTTCTCTCTCTCTCCATTGTGAGCACACGCATTGATTTTTTTGCTGGAAGCTATTTCATTATCCCAATTGATCTTTTCAATAAATGAAGCTCAGGTTGTAGGGAGCTTGAGGCCTTCTGGGTCCTTAAGTGTAGCCTTTTGACTGAATCCAAGTTTTGTAGAACAAATCTTTTTATTAAAAGGGATGCAACAGAGAAAGAAAAAGTTTTTCTGGCCTCATTGAGTACATAAAAAATAGTCTTGAAATCAGAAGGCCAAAAGTTTCTCACCCTTGTGTAATCTTTCAATTTGATTACAACACACTAGGGGGCAACACCTAAAAAGTAGCACCACCAACAGAACAATGTGGGAGGTCCTTGCCTACATAATTCCATGTGGAAAGCTCACCCAGGTCTTGATTTGCTTGATTTGGCAAACTCAATTTCTTTGCACCCATGGCATTCGCTACACTAATTTATTTTCTATAGACACTTACATTTTAGGAAATAAAGTTAAATAGAAGAACACTTGAGATCAAGTCCAGAAAAGTTGTGGTACAGTTACTATGTGGTTCAGCTCATTGTCTTCTATGTCACTATTTTCTGCCTCAGTTATTTCCTGTGCACAGGAAAGTTAAATTATAAACCACAAAATAAAATAATCAATCATGGGCTTTTAAAGTTAATGGTGATCTTAGAAATCATCTGATTTAAATATTTAATTTATAGTAAAAAAGCAGGTCCAGGGCCTGCATGTTTTGTTCATGGAGTTCCTATTGAAGATGTGAGACTGGTCTAGGTACTGGGGATAAAGTCACAAATAAAATACACTAAGTCTATGTCCTTATGACATTTACATTTAATAGAAAAGTGAAGAAGTACAAGGGCTTTCCAGAAGACACCCATCTATGTGCTATGAAAAATAGAGGCATACGTGGCTGGATACTTTCCAGGCAGCCCTTGTACCATGTAGAGTTTGAGTGGAATGTCAGGTAGAGATAGGTGCTAACAAGAGAAATAAAGTATGAAAGAAACAAAGTCATAGGACCAGACGTGGGAGCTCTTCTGGATATGATGGGAGATGCTCTAGAGAGCATGAGCAGACAAGCACCTCCTCTTTGGGGAGAAGTTCTAGGCAGAGGCAAGAGGTCAATGTGGAGACTTAAGAGTGAGAAGGTGCTATGCCTGCTGGAAAGACAGCTAGAAGTATGATTGGGATGCTATGAGAAACAGTGAAAGTGTAAGAAATGAGATCAGAGTAATATCCACTATTCAATTATGGCCTCCAAGGCCAAGATAAGAAATTGGGAATTTATTCTGAATGTGCTAGGAAAAGACTGGCCATTGTTAGGTTTCAGGGAAGAAGGCAGCAAGATGAAATTTACACTTGAACTGATTTTTCTGGCTGCTTTGTGGAGTGAAGCTGAAGGAGATACAAGAAAAGAAGCAGGATGAATGGTCAGGAGAGGATTGTAATAGAGACTCCAGGAAAAGGCTGGCAATGGCTTGACAGAGGGTGACAGGTAGTGATGCAGGGTCAGACTTTGGGAAAACTCTGAAGCTAGAGCTAATAGGATTTGATGAGAGATTAGATGTGAGATATGAGAAAAAGAGAAGAATCAGAGATGATTCCAAGCCTTTTGACACGAGCACTTGGAAGGATGGTGATGCTACTTATTAAGATAGGGACAAAGAGACGAACAGATGAGGGAAGTGAAATAAAGAAGTCAAGAGTTCAGTGTTAGGTGTGTTAAATTCAGTAAGACCCCTGTTAGGTATCCAAGTGTCCACGTCAAGGCAGTTGAATACATAAGTCTGGAGGTCAGACAAAAGTTTGGGTCTAGAAATGTAAATTTGAGAATCAGTACCATGGACTTAACCAAGATCACCCTTGGCAGATCTGAGACTTGAAGCCTAAACTTCTGCATCCTTTTTGTTCCCCATCTGAATGAACCTAAATGACTTATTAAAACAAAACTGACTTGGCAGAAACTGATGTTTATTATTTTCATATATGTAATATATGAGTGTGTATATATGTATGTGTGTGTTCAAAAACATAAGTGAAAGCTAAATTCAGTAGGAGGAAATCCTGAATATAAAAAGAGACTTAATTGTAATTTGAAAATTAGCACAGAAAAAAATAAAGGTCCTCAACTGGCCATGATGGTCCAGTGAAAGTTTAAATATAGAGAAAGAGAATATCAGCTGGAGTGCATGAGCTGACCTTGACCCTGGGAGAAAGCTGAGTTAGAGACATGATGATACCGGTGTTTCAGATTCTTGGTCTCCATGATTTGAAGAATGAATGGAAGGACCACAGATCAGTGGTAAGAAAGGATTTATTCACAGAAACAAATACAAAAAGTTACAAAAACAAAAAGTCCTGGCAGAGAGAACCTAGGAGGGGAACAAGCTCTCCTGCTTCCTCATTGAGGTCTGTCTTCTGGCTCTCTACTTAGGGGTTTATATAGTCCCAGGGTGTTGTTTTGCCACAACTCAATGTTGACTTTTAGGGCCTGGGTCTTCCTCAGTTACAACCAGCTATCCAATGAACTCTTGCCTTAGAAACTTACATGAAATCGACCAGCCAGAAGTGCACAGGGTCAGACAGGAAAGGCCAGTGTCTTCCCCACAGGTGTCTGGACCTTCCAGCAAGCTGGTTCCTCCTGCCATGCAGCATCAACAGGCCCAGGGCTAAGGTGGCAGGTTGTGGAGCCACCTTGTCCTGCATCAATCATATAGTGTCAACTAGTGTCAAGATCACATAGGGCTTTGTAGAATAAGTAAAATGCCACTCAGGTATACCTGAAATACACTGTAGCCTACCAAGCCCAGGTAGGTGTTCCATTTGACTCTGTTAAAAAAGGGGCAGCTATGCCCCCCAAATAGCCAGGGCTCTGGATAGAATCTGAAAGGACCAAGCTAACTCCATTTTGTTAAAACTAACTTCATTTTGTCTCACAGCCTTCACTGACCCCACTTTGCCCCACAGCCTTAAATTTACAGCTGCATACCAAAGGTGATAGGCAACCTGTTTCCTCCCCCACCCTGGGCTCCCGTGTGTCTGCCCCGAGCGATAACAGCCCCCACCCTCAGCCCCAGTAGTAGTAAATCTTTCCCCTAAGCAATCAGCCCAACTCAAACATTGTTTAGGTCCCTAAGCCCCTATCCCCCCACCCTTTTTCTTTTCTGTATCCTTAAAACTGCTCTTCCCTCTGAGGTTGGGGCTTCTCTGCCCTCCTGCTGTGCCAGGAACAAGAAGCCCAGACTCGAGTCTGTGAATAAATGGCTCTTTTGCTTTTGCATCAGACTCAGCTCCTTAGTGATCTTTGTGGGGGATTTCAAGATCTGGGCACATCAAATCCTCATGGGAAGAGTTGTCCATTTCAAGTCAAAGGTAAGAGAAAGGGAAGAGGAGTTGTAGAACAGTACAGGAACTATCAAAAGAAAGACGTACCAGACCTGATGGTTTATCCTCTGATTGGAATGATTAAAAGCTGAAAGTATTATTTAACAAGGTATATGAAAAAGCAAGTTCTAAGAAATCATGATATTTATTCAGTAATTAGTATCATAATGGTATTTTTGAAGAGCTACACTGGTTATAAAAGAGAAAGAACGTTTACTATTTCACAGAAGATCCTGGATTTTGGAATGTCTAATAATGAGTAGCTCCATTTCCCAAAAGTGGTGCTGCTTACTTAAGACTTAACATTTCCACTTATCTTATGATCTACATTTAAAAAGCTGTGAGATGGGCAAGGTAAGATCTTTCCTGTTTTCCAGATGAGGAAGCGGACACTCATAAGGGTGGGGATTGTGGTGGAGACAGTGTGCAACACAGGGCTACATTTAGAACTCACACCAAGGAAAATTATGTCAGTCCCATAATCAACTTGGTGAAATAAGTAAGCATCAATCAGAGCAGGAAGCCAAAGCTGCTGTCAATTGCCCTCCTCCCCCTCAGCCACGTATATATTTAAACTAAGTAATAATAAAACAAACTGGCTGGTGCCAACTTTGGAGCCCCCTTGGAAGAAAACTTTTTTTCTAGATAGAGTTTGTTGTTTCTCTTTTTTATTATTCATTTGCCATTTATTTTCAAATTACATTTCTAACGAAGTAAAACAGTTGAAAGTAAAAAAATTGGGATGCACTGAGCCAAATTGCAAACAAAAGCATGCCTTGAGAAATGTGCAGGTTTTTAATTTTTTTATATTTTGCCTTTCTAGAATCTGCCTGGGATGCGCCAGAAACACCCAGGTGCCCAGATATTGTATATTACACCCACCCCCCCTCATGTCCAGACTCTGAGTCCTCCATCAGCCTGTTATACATCATTTACATTTTCCAGATGAAGATACTGGTGATCCTTTATTTATTGCCTAGTCTACCACAGTCACCAAACACACGTTCAGTTCCCACAAAACCTGTGGGTAGGACTATTCATTGACATTTTACAATTCAGGAAGCTGAGGCTCAGAAGAGGTAACTTGTTTAGGGACAAACAATTTGCAGATAGCTGATTCTGTAGCAGTCTTTTGCCTGCATTGCTCTAGACAGCCGGTCTGAACCCCAGGCTTCCAAAAACGGTCAATTGCACTTCCTTCTGAGGGAGGTAAATTGAATTTTTGGTGCCTTAAGAGATGCACAGATTAAACTGCTTCCTACCCAGAATACTGGGTTGCAATAGACACATCTCATTTAATTCTTCAAGAGCCAGTATTAAAAGAACACCCGACAAAGGTGCCAAATATCCGTGCTCCCCTGATTAAATCTGTTGCGTCCTGGGTGACTGTGCAGTTTCTGAACCACTTCCACTTTTTCTTCTATAAAATGGGAACTATGCGAACTGACCTACCTGTTCTCCTGGGTGGTTATGCAGGAGTATAAATGAGTGAAAGTGCCTGGTGATTGAAAAACTCTCTACGAATGGGGTATGATATTTAATAAGATACGTACAGTTAATTATACAGCAAAGGGAACAGAAAGGGACTTGTGTAGCAGAAGCCCCAGAGAAAAGAACCCGTTTTCGTGAAATCCTGAGAAGGGACTGAATCCGCTGGTGCTGCCAACACGTGCCAAATGCGTCTCTCAGCTTGCTCCATCAGTAGCAGGTGTTCACAGGCTGGGAGGAGGGAGTGTGAGCATCACCTCCCCCCCCCCCCAATTTGCCTGTCTTTCACTTGTCAAGGGTTTTGACAGGCACTTTGCAGTTCTCTGTCACACAGTTCTAAGCACGGCTGCACAGCATGCTGCTTACAGTAACCCCAAGCCATGGAACTCGGAGAATTCCCTCTTAGAGCTCCTTTTTGACCACAGGTCCAGAGTGCGAGTGTCTGTACCCTTCGTCTTGACTTGTGCATTCATCCCCAGATGGGCAAGCACACAGGTACAACTGTGCCTCACTGGCAATGGGACTCTGCTCCTGGTTAGACGTCAGATTTGATTTTTGTGTCTTTTTTAAGTGCTAACACATCCCTTCTCCTTGCTTCCTTGTACCCTGTGTATAATCTTCATCACTATCACCTTTTTAAAGGTCTTTCTCCTCAAGTGGACTCTCAACTTTGGGAACAGGGAACCTACAGTATTCCTAACACACACAGCAGAGGGCCTGGTGTTAAAAACTAAACTTGGGCACGTTGATTTTTTTTTTTTTTTTCACTGTAAACCCCTGGAGAAACATTCATTAAAATTTCAAAGAGTTTGTTAGAGCAGACAGCGATTCATGAATTAGGCCACACCAAACCACAAGTGGCTTGGACTTCACGAAGGGGACAGAAGGGACAATGTTATGAGCTATTCAGGGAAGCCAGACAAAGAAAATATTTCATCAGGTAAAGTGGAAGTTAGAGGTTAGTGGGCAGTTTCTGAACTGGTAAAGTTCCTGGTTAGAAGTTAACAGGCAGTTTCTGGTTGGTTAAGCTTCAGTTTCGTTTTGCTGGAGTATGAACATTCACAGAGATTGGCTCTTCTTGCTTATGCAGGAATCAAAAGCACTGGAGCTATTTCTGTAGTTGGCTATCATAGTGATGAAGTCACCTGTGGCCTTCACCATGCCCACTGAACTTCACCATCTCTATGGATGGTGACTTTAGGAGAGACTTTTGAGACATACAAGAGAAATGGCCTCCCAATTAATTCTCGTAACACTGCTTTAAAACAAAAATGAATAAATATATATTCAACTGAATTACTGTATTAACAATGCATCTTTAGTGCATGAAAATGATAAATTTCTTAAAGGAAATAAAGCTAGATTTCTTCCACTTATTGAAAGCTTTTTGGTGATACCCTGATGAGAATCTCTGCCCAAGACTGACTCCTGGTCCCAGACTTAATGGCTATTTCTACAGTTGGCTATCATAGTGATGAAATCACCTGTGGCCTTCACCATGCCCACTCAACTTCACATATAAGTGCACTCCATTTTTAAAAAATGATCACCAAATACCTCTAGGCACAGGATAGAATGCACAACACATTTTTATTGGTCTGACTTGCTCACTTACTGGTAGCATCTTTTCCTTTGCTAATGTTTGTTGTTATTTTTAGATACAGCATAAATAACATAAAGTGTTTAATTTAATTCACATCAGTAAGCCAGTATTATGCAGAGTGAAACTGAAGAAAGGATTTTCCTATTTGGGTTCTTTGGAAATAAAAAGGGAACACACACACTCAGCCCATCACCACCACCACCGGTTCCAACCTTTCCTTCCCTCTCCCTTATTTCTTTTAAATGCCTGGGCAGTTATGCCTGCTAGGAAGGGGTAATCACGTTTCATGCTTTGGGCAGGATCTGATCTCAGAGACTCAGAAAGGACCTCTCCTTTTCCCGGTACAATTGCTTGGTTGGCCAGGGGCATTAATTGGGGCAAGGATGGCTAAATTCCTCTGAAGCATCAGGCATTTGCAGCTGAAAGATGCTAGGGAGTAGACTTGAGGGCGCAAGGGTCTGCTCTGTGGCAGCTTCCCAGGTTTACTGCAGAGTGCTACTTCAGTTTTCTGTCTCTCAGTCCTCATTGCTGTCTCTGTTCTTTGGAATCAAGGAGAGTACATCTCTTTCTTCAGATAGAGATTATGAGAAGCGAGAACCTTAGGGCCAAAAAGAAAAAATAAAATTGGAAATTGCTTAATTTGATCTGCTGACTTCACAGAGCATAAACTTTATGTTCTTAAATGCTAAGTGACTTGCCCAAGAGCAAATTAGGAGCTGGTGGCAGAACTGGGATTAGAACCTAGGTCTCTTGGCTTCAATCAGATGTTCTTTCCATTACATTATAATCAAAAACTGCTGAACAGAGGCCAGGTTCAGCTACACAAGAGTTTCATCAAGTTTGAAAATGTTAAGCCTGATGGGCTTGTTAAAAAACAAATTGGTGGGCCAACCCCTCCAGGGCTTCTGTTTCAGTAGTAAATCAGGCCAGGAGCTGAGAAATTGTATTTCTGTGAGTTCTCAGGTGCTGCTGAGTCCAGGAAGCAAACCTTGAAACCACTCAAGTTATCAAATGGAACAAATATTTTGTTCCTTTCTCATTTATGTTTCAGCCCTTTATTCACTCAATCAAATATTTTCTGAGCATCAACAAAGCACACATTTGATTCTAGGGCTGGGAAACATGAAGAATGGCAAAAGCACAGCCCTCCTCTTGAGGACTTCATTACCAGTGGGGAGAGACAGACGCATAAGCAAGCAATCCCCAGAGGGCCATTAAGGGCAGGGGTGAAATCCGTACAAGGTTAATGCTTGTGCAGTCCTCAAACTAACCAAAGCAGAGACTTTTCAGGGAAGGCTTCCCGGGAGAGGGACAGTCAGTCAGGGCCTTGAAGGACAAGTAGGATTTCCCCAGATGAAGCAGGGAGGGAAAGCTACTCCTACCTGAGGCACAGAATATGCAAAGGCACTTTCTGACTAGTAAGAAAGGCAGCAGTGCAGGGGGTGCGGAACAGCAGTCTGGGGGTGGAAGAAGGTTTGAAGCTAGAAAGATAAAGAGAGTGAACCAATGAAAGGCATTTCATCCTCTGATAAAAATGGGATTCATCTCGTGCTCAACAAGGATGCTGAAGAGTTTTAAGCAGAAACATGTTTTAGGGTAGCTTGAGCTATAGTGGAGGGTAGATAAAAGGGGTTTTCTAAAAGGAAGGAGAAATTAAGAACCTACTAGAGTTATTTACAGGGTACCAAAAGTCACACCTAAAGTCACCATACCTAAGGAAAATAGGAAATTGTAGCTAATTGTACGTTTATTTACAAAATAGTCATTATAGAATGTTACAAAGAGGTGGCCAATACATGGAGAATATTTTGTAAATATTTTGTAAAATTTTTAAGGACTATTTTGTAAATAAGATACATTCATCTATAATTTCACATTTTCTCTATGGATGGTGACTTTAGGGGAGATTTTTGGGACATACAAGAGAAATAATGATACCTGGCCCAAAATAATAGCAATGGGAACGAAGAGGAAAGAGGATTAAAGGGTTAAAATAACCAGGATTCATCAATAGATCAGAAGTAAAGAATGAGAGTAAGGAGGAAATGGTATCTAACTTGATCCAGCTGAAGCCACTACTGGCTCATCACTTGAGATCCTCTCTGGGAAAATTCTTTTTCTCTTTTTTGAGTGTTAAATTGAACTCTATTCTTATTTTATTTTATCTTTTAAAATTTCAGATTGGAGTGGTGCCTGTGGCTCAAAAGAGTAGGGTGCCGGTCCCATATGCCGGAGGTGGTAAGTTCAAACCCAGCCCCAGCCCCTCCCCCCCCAAAAAAAATTCAGATTGATGTGAGGGTACAAATGTTAAGGTGGTATTATTTTTATTTCTAAGGTAAAGTTCAAGTTGTAGTTCAGCCCTTCACCCAGGAGGTGTGCCATATACTTTTACATGGTGCACATTAGGCGAGAACTTGCCCATCTCCCTCCTTCCTCCCTTTTTCTCTTTCCACCTTCCCCACCCCCCACTAGAATATACTTGTTTTTTTCTTTCATGTGGACCTATAGTTGTTTATATATTGGTTTCATATTATTATTGAGTACATCAGATACTTGCTTTTTTATTCTTGTGATACTTTACTAAGAAGAATGTGTTTCAACTCCATCCAGGTAAATACAAAAGATGAAAAAGTCTCCATCCTTTCTTATGGCTGAATAGTACTCCGTGGATGAGGGATTGACAAACTGTTAATCCCTCATTGGTTGATGGGCACTTGGTTTGCTTTTATGTCTTGGTGATTGTGAATTGAGCTGCAATAAACATTCTAGTGCAAATATCCTTGTAGTAATGAGATTGTGTGATCAAATGGAAGATAGAGGTTGTACTAGTTTGCAATCCCACCAGCAGTGCAACAGTGTTCCCTCTCTCCACATCCATGCCTGCATCTGCAGCTTCAGGTTTAGGGATACTGGCTATTCTCACTGGGATTAGGTAAGATTCCAGAGTGGTTTTGATTTGCATTTCTGTGACAATTAGGGATGATGAGCATTTTTTCTTGTGTTTGTTGACCATTCATCTGCCTTATTCAGAGTTTTCATTCAGGTGTCTTCCCCACTTGTGTGGTTTATTCTTTTCTTGTTGATAAATTTGAGTTCTCTGTAGATTCTAGTTATCAGCCCTTTGTCAGATTCATAGTATGCAAGTATCTTCTCCCACTCTGATGGTTGTCTCTGCTTTAGTTGTGACACCGTTAGCTGTGCAGAAGCTTTGTAGCTTGATCGTGTCCCATTTACTTATTTTTGGTGTTGATGCAATTACCAAGGGGTTTGCTTCATAAAATCTTTTCCCAGGCTGATTTTTTTCAAAAGTTTTTCCCACACTTTCTTCTGGAATTTTTATTGCTTCATGTCTTAAATTTAAATCTTTTATACAGCGAGAGACAATGTTTGTCAGTGGTGAGAGGGGCAGGTCCAATTTCAGACCTATACATGTGGCTAACTAGTTCTCCCTGAACCATTTATTAAATAAGGATTCTTTTCTCCAGTGTATGTTTTTGTTTTATTTATCAAAGATCAGATGGCAATACATGGCTCGTTCATCTTTAGGTTCTCAGTTCTATTCCATATATTTATATCTCTATTTCTGTGCCAGTACCATGCTGTTTTAATCACTATAGACTTGTAACATAACCTGAAGTCTGGTAACATGATGCTTCCAGATTTGTTTCACATTTAAGTTTAAAAAGTATAATTAATATAAAAAATAATCTGAAAATACACATGGGGAGGAACCAGGAGAAGAATCCCAGCAACATGAAAAATCAGAGCAGATCAACTGCTGCACCAAGAGATGATAAGAGAGATACAGCAGAAAATATTGTCCACAGAAAAGTTGTTTAAATGTCAGAAAATGAATTCAGAATATGGATGGCAAATAAGGTGAATGGAATTGCGGAGAAGATGGAAAAAGAAATCCAAAAAATAGTCCAAAAACTGACTCAAGAAATTAGTAAAATTAAAGACAGAGTCACCATGGATCTGGACATAATTAGGAAAGATATAGCAGAGCTTAAGGAACTGAAAGAGGCATTCAAGGAAATTCAAAGTACAGTAGAGAACCTCAGTAATAGAGCAGAACATGAAGAAGAAAGAATTTCAGAAATTGAAGACAAGTCTTTGAACTAACTCAGTCATTCAAGGGGCAGAAAAAGAGAACAAAAACAGGATATTCCTAGGAAATTCTTAACTGCTCCAGGTCTCAGGCATTTCATCTGTAATACAGGGTTGCTGAGAGAATTAAGTAAGACAATTCACATAAAGCTCTTTGCATAGTGCTTAGGACATAAAATGAGTGCTGTAATTTTTTTATTGTACATCAGTGGAATGATTATGCTAGAAAGCAGGAAATAAACAACTAAAAGCATCTATTAAAACTATCCAAGAAAACCACCAGTAAAAGAAGAATGAGCAGAGACAGTTGCCATAAAGACAAATGCTATTCTAACAGTTGGCCTCTTCTTGCTACTTCCCAAATACCCAGAATGGGGATGAGTACTTGGTCTGACATGCCATCTACCATGACTATGGTACCACAAAACACCCCTGATTCCTTATATTGGTTTTCTATAGCTGCTTCACAAATTATCACAAACTTAGCAACTGAAAACAACACAAATTTATTGTCTCACAGTTTCACAGCATGAATGGATATTCTTCCCATGCTGAAAAGAAGTTATTGGCCAGGGTGGTGGTTCCTGGTTCTCATAAGGCATTCTTCCAAGTTCATGGGTCATTGGCAACAATCCATTTCCTTGCAGTTATAGAACCGAGGTCTTAATTTTCTTTCTGTCATCTGTGGACTACTCTCAGCAACTTCAGGCTGCCTGTAGCTCCTTGTCACATGGCCCCCATGTTTGCCATCTTTCAGGGCAGCACACAACTTCTGGAGCACTGAATCTTCTTCATGCTTATAATCTCTGACTATTCCTATCTCTGACTTCCAGACCAATATTTAATTGGTTCATGATTACTCCATATGGATAATCTCCCTATTTTGTGATCAACTGATCCTGCACCTTTATTACATCTGCAAAATCCCTCCATAGCAGCACCTGGAATCGTGTTTGGTTGAATAACTGTGAGGTGTGTATCTATCAAGAGGTTGGGAATATTGGGGACAATCTTAAGATCCTGTCTATCACATTCTTGAAGCATGTGCAAGTTCAATCACAGGCCTGAGCAGTGACTTTTAGTAGCACTACTGCACTTAACATCTGCCCCTTTGGCTATTTCTCTATACTCCATTTATATTTGAATGACAAGTTGAATACCTCAAAGGCCAAGAGACACATTTTATAAGAGTGACATATTTTTGCCCCATGCTCTTAGGATACCTCTGAATAACATATAGTTATGAGTCTTCACCCCTAACCCTATAGCCCTAATGTGTATATAATCACTGAGTCGAGGCAAGGATTTATCTGTCATTTAAAATAAAAACAAACAAAAAAGCAGTTTTTCAACTAAAATTGTTTGCTATTCTTTATTTAAGATTTGAGAAGTGTCAGTTTGATCAATGTAGTCCTGGAAATAAATCAGTTGAGGCCAAGCCCAGTTTAAGAGGGAACTTGAACACACACTTGCCCTGAACATTTTTAAGAGTAATATATTTTATGTTTTCAAATCAACTAGCTTCTTTCAGGAGGTCCCTACTTCAGACACAGCTTGGCTGAGAAACCAGTAATAAAAAGGAGCAAGGAACAAATGCCAAATTGCAATTGGAGGTGAAGTACAAATCATGGCTGAGATGCTGAACTTACAGGGCCACGAGAAATAGCTATCTCTGTAAATGGTCTTGGCCAGGTAAAACTTAAGAACCCTTTCTGAGACCAATCTGAATTTGGGACACTCCAACCCTGACAACAATAGCTGTCACAATTGGCTAAGGGGGAAAAAAAAAAAAAGAGTTCCCTGCATCCTATCCCCACCTGATATTGATATTTAGGTCCTTTAGTATATTCACAGACTAGCCAATCCACTACACAGGATTTATCATCTTGAGATACCAAAGGTTATACTAGAGACATGTAAAAGCTGAGCTAATAGATATCTTGGACACTGGTAATGCCTGTGTTTACATGTATGTTCACATTTTCCTTTCTGTGTCCCAAGAAAAGTGCAAGTGTATTTTAATTTATTCATTTTTGTGCTTTTTCTCTTCTTCTTTACTAAGGTAATTATAAGTCCCTTAAACTCATTTTCAAGCTATAAATGGGTTCTAAAGTCCATAAATGACAAGTAAGCTGGCTTTCTTACATGACAGTTATAATCTATTGATTCATTTTTTTTTTTTTATTGTTGGGAAATCATTGAGGGTACAAAGAATTAGGTTACACTGATTGCATTTGTTAGGTAAAGTCCCCCTTATAATTGTGTCTCGCCTCCAAGAGGTGTGCTATGCACCATGACCCCTCATCCCCTCCCTTCTTTCCTTCCCTACCCCCTACCATGTACTAGATCATCAATTGTCCTCATATCAAGATTGAGTACATTGGATTCTTGCTTCTCTATTCTTGTGATGTTTTATTAAGACGAATGTGTTTCAACTCCATCCAGGTTAATACAAAAGATGTAAAGTTTCCATCTTTTTTAGTGGCTGAATAGTATTCCATGGTATACATACACCGCAGCTTGTTAATCCATTCCTGGATTGGTGGGCATTTGGGTTGTTTCCAGTTTGGCAATTGTCAATTGAGCTGCAATGAACAGTCTGGTGCAAATGTCCTTACCATAAAGTTTTTTTCTTCTGGGTAGATGCCCACTAATGGGATTGCAGGACCAAATGGAAGGTCTAGTTTGAGTTCTTTGAGCAAGCCTGTTTATCTTGCTCACCCAACCTCATCCTCAACAAAAGGGAAGATAAGAAGGGCACTGAGTACAGTTTCTGTATGAAAAGACAAAGGTAATGTTTCTTGCCTCAGAAACATCTGTTTGAATGAAGTTCAAACTCATTCAGAAAACTGTGATTTCTGGCTTAGCACTGGCAGAAACCAAACTTTGGAATATAGTTCAAAAAAAAAAAAACCTTTTACCTACAGATTCCACCTTTTCTTTTGCTTGTTTCTCCTTTGTGGACATGGTAGAACAGTATTTTGCTCATACCCAGTTAAACTGCTCCACGTTGGGGTGAAGCAAACACAATCTGGCAACATGGCTGGTGAGCAGGGAGGTTTATTTGGAAAAAGTTACTGTTTGCTTACAGGTTCATCCCTGTAAAATTCTGAGAACAATGGTTAAAATGTTATTACAATACAGTTGATGTGAACCACACAGATTGGAACTGCACAGGTCCACTTACATGTGGATTTTCTTCAATCTCTGCTCACCCCTATACTTCCTCCTCCTCAGCCTATACAACCTGGGAGGATGTACACCTTTATGATGACCCACTTCCATTCAATGTGTAGCAAATACATTTTCTCATCCTTTTAATTATCCTCAGAAAGCTAGAGAGAAAATGTTCTCAAGATCGTAAGAGAGAACTAATACATATTGCGTTTTTTTATATAAAGTATAACACATATAACACACAAAAATACATTAACCAACCATTTATATCATTGGGAAGGCTCCCGACAACAGTATACTATGAGTAAGGTTTTTGGGGTGTCAAAAATATTTAGATTTTCAACTGATCATTACCCTGAACTCCTGCCTTGTTCACAGAGCAAATGTATATATAAATGTAAGAGTTATTGTTTACTAGTAGGTCAGACCAAGGCCAATTAAATTAGGTTTATGTGGTTTTAGCTTAACATTAAGCAAACATGCAGACTAAAGCAGTCCATCAATAGCCTGCATTTGTAGGGAGGAACTTGTCCTTGTATATTTTATGAGAAAGACAACCACATGTGACCTGCTTTAGGTCTTTTGTAATTCTTGGTGCCTTCTGATTTAAAACTTCTATATTCATTAACATTACATAAATGAACTGTGCATTTTACATAAATAAAACCTTGTTGCCTACTTTAGGTTGTTTACTTTTCTCAATGGCATATATATGATATCTACCTATCTATATATATTATCACCATCCATATTTAAACACTGCTGTAGGGCGGTGCCTGTGGCTCAAGAAGTAGGGCACTGGTCCCATATGCTGGAGGTGGAAGGTACAAACCCAGCCCTGGCCAAAAAAAAATAAAATAAAATAAAATAAACACTGCTGTAAATAAGAAAGTCTGCCATCCATGAGGCTTAATTGACTTAGGCATTTCTACATACTATTATTAAAAGGAACAGTCTTAAGGTACTACTCTCTGAGCATGTCACTCAAAACTTTCACACTATGATTAGCAGCTGAATTTAAGAGTGTCTTTCTGCTTTAAAAAATGACAACATACAACTTTACAGAGAAGCCATATTGGGGGGGGGGGGAGACACTGAAAGAAAGCATGGACTTCCCTTATAAATGATCTAATTTTGAGTCTTTCTCTCAAAAGCATTGCAATTCCATCACAGAAACATTTCTGGTGCTTGCAGAAAAACCCCAAAGGCCATCTTTTTTAATTAAAGGTTTTGAATTTCTCTCAAATATTTGGGATTTAAGCCTTTTATTGTATGCTGATTTTTACCATCATCTAATTGTTTCATAAAGGTTACCCTTGCCTTAGAATCATCCTAGTTCTAAAAGACTAGAATAAGAACAGAATAGTACAAATTCTTGGTCCATCACTTAATGCTTAATGACCTTAGGAAAATCACTTGGGCCCTTTTTTATTTTTTAAGGTTTGCCACCAATGAAAGAACCTCAGACTAGCTTGTGAAGCCCTCATAAATTGATAGACTTGAAATTGCCTTGAAAAGTCTGAGCATTGTACAGATCTCAAGTTTCATGTACTTCTATACCGCATGGTGCTCACCCAGGGTAATAAACATTGATCCAATTATGGGAGAAATAAAAAAAAAACTATTTAAAATAATGAAATAAAATAGCTCACTTTCCCATTAGCTTATCATTTCCTCTATTTAAACATTTTAAACAATTATATAATAATGACATATAATTACTAAACATGTTATGTTTATATAACGTATACAGTAATATAATACAGTAGTTATTTATACATGTTTAAATAATTAAATTTTGTATTTAAATATAATGTGAACTCTACTCTCCTTCCCAAGACAAGACACAAAACCTGTTTACTTCTCTGAAGGATTTATTGGAGCATGTAAAACTTGAGAAGGCCGTGAATACGCACAAAGAATGACAACCCATGATTGTCTTTTCAGTGTTATAGTATCCACAGTATTGAAATCTGTCCATATCCAAGTGTCTGTCCAGAACATCCATAAACTCCAAGCTTGCTTCTGTGTGTCAACAGAGACAGGGATGAGAGAAGACAAATCCACAGTGGTTCTTTCAAGGAGTTGGGTAGGACTTTCCTTTGGGATCTGTCAGCACAACTACACCCCAGCAGATAAGGCCTAGGGAAAAACAAAACAAAACAAAACATATTACTTGATGCATTTTAGTTTACCAAGTGTTTCACATATGGCATCTTATTTAACACACACAACACTTCTGGCAGACATATTATCATTATATCTTTATGATAGGAAAGTGAAGCTCACAAAAGGAAAAAAGTTCAGAGGGAAAAAAAAAGAACATACAGTAGGAGAACTGATTTAAACAGCCCGGATAAGAAGGCAGGAAATCTGAAAACCTAAAATTCTATTTGCTCAGAAAAGCTGAGTAAAAAGCTGGTTTGAAAGCTAAAAGAATTACTCAGTACATTTTACCGGAAGACATCTTGACAAATCACTTAGTATTGCTACAGATCAGGATTGTGGGCCACATTATAGAGGCACCAAGTAGATGTGCTTTGAAGCCACATCTATAAGATCTGGCTTCAAAGTCAAATTTCTTAAACCAACGTCAAGTGTCCCCTCTCTTGGAGAAAAACTGTGGGCTTTGGGCCTGAGAAACCTGGCATCAAGTTACCGTCACTTCCTGGCTGCCTTTGAACACATCATTTTTGCCTCGATTTGCTCAGCAGTAAAACTGAAACACTATAATCACTCCTAAGTCTAGCAGCTACCGTGAAGATTAAAAACAGTAGCCCAATAAGAGTTCTCAAGAAATACCGTGATTGTTTTTTTTTTTTTAAAGGTTCCAACTTCTTTTCCCCTCACACTTTGAGGTCCCCACCAATTGACCAGCGCCAGCAACGCCTCCCACCCTCACGTGGCTGCTCCGCGTTTCCCTTGTCCCCGCCCCATCCCTATCCCCATTCTCACTGATGCCGATGACCATCTGCGTGATAACCCCAGGACCCGGGGGGTATCCCAGCTTCATGGGCTTCCGCGCCACCAAGTACACGTACCCGCCCGCCCCCATCAGCCCCAACCCAGAGAGCACACGACAACTCCAGCAGTTTTTAAATAGTGGGGGTTGCGCCGGAGAGGTCGGCGCTCCGGGAGAAGCTAGGGGGTCAGGCTTGGATAGTGAGGCGGTTTCGGGAGGTGCAGGAAATTTGAAAGGCTCAAAAGGTTGGGACGAGGAAGAACCCATGTTTTGACTCGCAGCCCCAACCTTAGAAGTCTTTGGTTCAAAATGACGTAAAGAGCAGCCGGAAAGCACAGCGCCGAACGCACAGCGCCGGAAAGCACAACATCGGAAAGCACAACATCGGAAAGCAGAGGTCCTTAAGGCCGCTGGGAAATGAAGTTCCTGCTTGCTTAAGAAGAGAAAAATATGGAGGCTGGCCTACTGTGATGGATTTATCCAGTAACAGCTTTGGAGGAGGCCAATCCTGCTTTGTTCCCTCTCCCCATGATTTTTGGAATGATGTATTCGCTCTCTAAATGTTTCACTTTTCAGTCTCATTAGAGAAATCTGGATTCTTAAATGTTCTGTCTAATACAAACTGTGAGACCTCGGGCATGCTATTTTCCTAGGTATGTGAATCGGGAGTTAAGTTTAATATGTGCTTAAATATTTACTAGATACAGGGATGCCTTGGAGATATTGCAGATTGGGTTCCAGACCACCACAATAAAGTGAATATTATGGCACAGTAACAATTTTTTTTCCTAATGCAAATAAAACTGTGTTTACACTACACTATATTAAGTGTGAAATAGAACCGTGTCTTTAAAAACAATTTGTATATCTCAATTTAAAAATATTTTGCTAGGGGGGGCGGAGCAAGATGGCAGCCGAGTAACATCTTCCTTGCATCTGGGCACCGTGAGTCTGGGGAGATAGGACTCCAGGCATCTCTGGCTGGTGGGAACTGCCTATCATCACTCCTATGAGGATACAGGGAGTCAGCGAGAGACTTCTGGACCCCAAGAGGAGGACTAAAACAGTGGAAAACCGGCAAGTGGTCGCGTGTGTTCAACCCGTCTAAACCCGCCCACAACTTCCACAGGCACAAGAACTTAAAGAGCAAGAGGAAGTGAAAGGAAAATTAGGGCAAGGAAACAGATAAAAGAAATCACTCATGAGGAAGAATCAGCAGAAAACTCCAGGCAACATGAAGAACCAGTCCAGAACAACCCCGCCAAGGGACCATGAGGTAGCTACTGCAGAGGATTCCACCTATACAGAAATGTTAGGAATGACAGAAAGGGAATTTAGAATACACATGTTGAAAACAATGAAAGAAATGATGGAAACAATGAAGGAAACTGCTAATAAAGTGGAAAATAACCAAAAGGAAATCCAAAAACAGAATCAAATAAGAGATGAACGATATGAAGAATATAAAAAGGATATAGCAGAGCTGAAGGAAATGAAACAGTCAATCAGGGAACTTAAAGATGCAATGGAAAGTATCAGCAACAGGTTAGACCATGCAGAAGAAAGAATTTCAGAGGTAGAAGACAAAGTTTTTGAGATAACTCAGATAGTAAAAGAGGCAGAAAAGAAGAGAGAGAAAGCAGAACGTTCACTGTCAGAATTATGGGACTTTATGAAACGTTCCAACATACGAGTTATAGGAATTCCAGAAGGGGAAGAAGAATGCCCCAGAGGAATGGAAGTCATACTAGAGAATATTATAAAAGAAAATTTCCCAAACATCACCAAAGATTCTGACACACTGCTTTCAGAGGGCTATCGGACCCCAGGTCGCCTCAACTCTAACCGAGCTTCTCCAAGACACATTGTGATGAACCTGTCCAAAGTCAAGACAAAAGAAAAGATTCTGCAAGCTGCCAGGAGTAAGCGCCAGTTGACCTACAGGGGCAAATCCATCAGAGTGACCTCAGACTTCTCTAATGAAACTTTCCAAGCAAGAAGACAATGGTCATCTACCTTTAATCTACTTAAACAGAACAATTTTCAGCCCAGAATTCTGTACCCTGCTAAGCTAAGCTTCAAAATTGATGGAGAAATCAAATCATTTACGGATATACAAACATTGAGGAAATTCACCACAACAAGACCAGCTCTACAGGGAATACTTCAACCTGTTCTGCACACTGACCACCACAATGGATCAGCAGCAAAGTAAGAACTCAGAAATCAAAGGACAGAACCTAACCTCCACACTGATGCAAAACATAAAACTAAGCAATGGACTCTCACCAAATAAGACGAATAGAATACTACCACACTTATCAATTATCTCCATAAATGTTAATGGCTTGAATTCCCCACTGAAGAGACATAGATTGGCTGACTGGATTAAAAAACACAAGCCATCCATTTGCTGTCTGCAAGAAACACACCTGGCTTCAAAAGACAAATTAAAGCTCCGAGTCAAGGGTTGGAAGACAATTTTTCAGGCAAATGGAATTCAGAAGAAAAGAGGAGTTGCAATCTTATTTTCAGATACATGTGGATTTAAAGCAACTAAAGTCAAAAAAGACAAAGATGGTCACTTTATATTGGTCAAGGGAAAAATACAACAAGAAGACATTTCAATTCTAAATATCTATGCACCAAATTTAAATGCTCCCAGATTCTTGAAACAGACCTTACTCAGTCTGAGCAATATGATATCTGATAATACCATCATAACAGGGGACTTTAACACACCTCTTACAGAGCTGGACAGATCCTCTAAACAGAAATTAAACAAAGATATAAGAGATTTAAATGAGACCCTAGAACAATTATGCTTGATAGACGCATATAGAACACTCCACCCCAAAGATAAAGAATATACATTCTTCTCATCACCCCATGGAACATTCTCCAAAATTGATCATATCCTGGGACACAAAACAAATATCAACAGAATCAAAAGAATTGAAATTTTACCTTGTATCTTTTCAGACCATAAGGCACTAAAGGTGGAACTCAACTCTAACAAAAATGCTCGACCCCATCCAAAGGCATGGAAATTAAACAATCTTCTGTTGAATAACAGATGGGTGCAGGAAGAAATCAAACAGGAAATCACTAACTTCCTTAAGCATAACAACAATGAAGACACAAGCTACCAAAACCTGTGGGATACTGCAAAAGCAGTTTTGAGAGGAAAATTCATCGCTTTAGATGCCTACATTCGAAAAACAGACAGAGAGCACATCAACAATCTCACAAGAGACCTTATGGAATTGGAAAAAGAAGAACAATCTAAGCCTAAACTCAGTAGAAGAAAAGAAATCTCCAAAATCAAATCAGAGATCAATGAAATTGAAAACAAAAGAATCATTCAGAAAATTAATGAAACAAGGAGTTGGTTTTTTGAAAAAATAAATAAAATAGATAAACCATTGGCCAGACTAACTAGAAATAGAAAAGTAAAATCTCTAGTAACCTCAATCAGAAATGATAAAGGGGAAATAACAACTGATCCCACAGAGATACAAGAGATCATCTCTGAATACTACCAGAAACTGTATGCCCAGAAATTTGACAATGTGAAGGAAATGGATCAATATTTGGAATCACACCCTCTCCCTAGACTTGGCCAGGAAGAAATAGACCTCCTGAACAGACCAATTTCAAGCACTGAGATCAAAGAAACAATAAAAAAGCTTCCAACTAAAAAATGCCCTGGTCCAGATGGCTTCACCCCAGAATTCTATCAAACCTTCAAGGAAGAGCTTATTCCTGTACTGCAGAAATTATTCCAAAAAATTGAGGAAGAAGGAATCTTCCCCAACACATTCTATGAAGCAAACATCACCCTGATACCAAAACCAGGAAAAGACCCAAACAAAAAGGAGAATTTCAGACCAATCTCACTCATGAATATAGATGGAAAAATTCTCAACAAAATCCTAGCCAATAGATTACAGCTTATCATCAAAAAAGTCATTCATCATGATCAAGCAGGCTTCATCCCAGGGATGCAAGGCTGGTTCAACATACGCAAGTCCATAAACGTTATCCACCATATTAACAGAGGCAAAAATAAAGATCACATGATCCTCTCAATAGATGCAGAAAAAGCATTTGATAAAATCCAGCATCCTTTTCTAATGAGAACACTGAAGAGTATAGGCATAGGTGGCACATTTCTAAAACTGATTGAAGCTATCTATGACAAACCCACAGCCAATATTTTACTGAATGGAGTAAAACTGAAAGCTTTTCCTCTTAGAACTGGAACCAGACAAGGTTGTCCTCTGTCACCTTTACTATTCAACATAGTGCTGGAAGTTCTAGCCAATACAATTAGGCAAGACAAGGAAATAAAGGGAATCCAAATGGGAGCAGAGGAGGTCAAACTCTCCCTCTTTGCTGACGACATGATCTTATACTTAGAGAACCCCAAAGACTCAACCACAAGACTACTACAAGTCATCAAAAAATACAGTAATGTTTCAGGATATAAAATCAATGTCCACAAGTCAGTAGCCTTTGTATACACCAATAACAGTCAAGAGGAGAAGCTAATTAAGGACACAACTCCCTTCACCATAGTTTCAAAGAAAATGAAATACCTAGGAATATACCTAACGAAGGAGGTGAAGGACCTCTATAAAGAAAACTATGAACTCCTCAGAAAGGAAATAGCAGAGGATATTAACAAATGGAAGAACATACCATGCTCATGGATGGGAAGAATCAACATTGTTAAAATGTCTATACTTCCCAAAGCAATCTACCTATTCAATGCCATTCCTATCAAAGTACCTACATCGTACTTTCAAGATTTGGAAAAAATGATTCTGCGTTTTGTATGGAACTGGAAAAAACCCCGTATAGCTAAGGCAGTTCTTAGTAACAAAAATAAAGCTGGGGGCATCAGCATACCAGATTTTAGTCTGTACTACAAAGCCATAGTGCTCAAGACAGCATGGTACTGGCACAAAAACAGAGACATAGACACTTGGAATCGAATTGAACACCAAGAAATGAAACTAACATCTTACAACCACCTAATCTTCGATAAACCAAACAAGAACTTACCTTGGGGGAAAGACTCCCTATTCAATAAATGGTGTTGGGAGAATTGGATGTCTGCGTGTAAAAGACTGAAACTGGACCCACACCTTTCCCCACTCACAAAAATTGATTCAAGATGGATAAAGGACTTAAATTTAAGGCACGAAACAATAAAAATCCTCAAAGAAAGCATAGGAAAAACACTGGAAGATATTGGCCTGGGGGAAGACTTCATGAAGAAGACTGCCGTGGCAATTGCAACAACAACAAAAATAAACAAATGGGACTTCATTAAACTGAAAAGCTTCTGTACAGCTAAGGTGACGATAACCAAAGCAAAGAGACAACCCACACAATGGGAAAGGATATTTGCATATTTTCAATCAGACAAAAGCTTGATAACCAGGATCTATAGAGAACTCAAATTAATCCACATGAAAAAAGCCAACAATCCCTTATATCAATGGGCAAGAGACATGAATGGAACTTTCTCTGAAGACGACAGACGAATGGCTGACAAACACATGAAAAAATGTTCATCATCTCTATATATTAGAGAAATGCAGATCAAAACATCCCTGAGATATCATCTAACCCCAGAGAGAATGGCCCACATCACAAAATCTCAAAACTGCAGATGCTGGCGTGGATGTGGAGAGAAGGGAGCACTTTTACACTGCTGGTGGGACTGCAAACTAGTGCAGCCTTTCTGGAAGGAGGTGTGGAGAAACCTCAAAGCGCTCAACCTAGACCTCCCATTCGATCCTGCAATCCCATTGCTGGGCATCTACCCAGAAGGAAAAAAATCCTTTTATCATAAGGACACTTGTACTAGACTGTTTATTGCAGCTCAGTTTGCAATCGCCAAGGTGTGGAGGCGGCCTAGATGCCCACCAACCCAGGAATGGATTGGCAGGCTGTGGTGTATGTATACCATGGAATACTATTCAGCCATTAAAAATAATGGAGACTTTGCATCCTTCGTATTAACCTGGATGGAAGTGGAGGACATTATTCTTGGTAAAGCATCACAAGAATGGAGAAGCATGAATCCTGTGTGCTCAATCTTGATATGAGGACAATTGGTGACAATTAAGGTTATGGGGGGGGGAAGCAGAGAGAGAGATGGAGGGAGTGGGGTGGGGCCTTGGTGTGTGTCACACTTTGTGGGGGCAGGACATGATTGCAAGAGGGACTTTGCCTAACAATTGCAATCAGTGTAACTGGCTTATTGTACCCTCAATGAATCCCCAACAATAAAAAAAAAAAGAAAAAAAAAAAAAAAAAAAAAAAATAAAAATATTTTGCTGCTAAACAAATGCAAAGCTAGTGGCCAGGTGCCGTAGCTAACAGCTATAATCCTGGCATTCCAAGCACTCTGGGAGGTGGAGGCAAGAGGAACCCTTGAGCACAGGAGTTGGAGACCAGCCTGAGCAAAAGCAGACCTAGTTTCTACTAAAAATAGAAAAACTAGCTGAACTTTGTGGTACAAGCCTGTAGTCCCAGATACTGGGAAGGCTGATGCAGGAGGTTCTTGAGCGCAAGAAATTTGAGGTTGCTGTGAGCTGGGTTGCCATGGTACACTACCCAGGGCAATAGAGTGAGACTCTGGCTCAAAAATTCTATATACATACATACACACATACATACATAGAAATAAATGCTAGCCATCACCTGAGCCTTCAGCAAGTTGTAATCTTTTTGCTGGTGGTTGCTAAAAGTTGAAGTGGCTGTGCTGATTTTTTAAAGCTACAATAAAGTTTGCTGCATTTTTTGACTCGTTCTTTAACAAATGCTTTCTTTGTAGATTTTTTTTTTTTGAGACACAGCCTCAAGCTGTCACCCTGGATAGAGTTCCATGGCATCACAGCTCACCTCCAACTCTTGGGCTTAAGAGATTCTCTTGCCTCTCACAAGTGGCTGGAACTACAGGCTCACGCCACAATGCCTAGTTGTTTTTTTTTGTTTGTTTTTTTTTTGGTTGCAGTTGTCCTTGCTGCTCAGCAGACCTGGGCTGGGTTCCAACCCACCACCCTAGGTGTATGTGGCTGGCGCCCTTGCTGACTGAGCTACGAGAGCCGCCTTTGTAGAACGTTTTTTTTAAAAATTGGAATCAGTCCTCTCAAGTTCTGCTTTGTTTTAACATCTAAATTTCTGTATTATTCTAAATCCTTTTTTTTGTTTGTTTTTGTATTGTTAAATCATAGCTGTGTACATTAGTGCAATCGCCTGTACCCATTCTAAGATGCACCATAGATGTGGCCCCACCAGTTACCCTCCCTCCACCAAAACCGCCCCCCTCCCTTCCCCTTCCTTGGCCCTTTCCCTGTAGTCTTGTGCTATAGTTGGGTTATAGTCTTCACCTGAAAGCTATAATTTAGCTTCATAGTAGGGCTGAGTACATTGGATACTTTTTCTTCCATTCCTGAGATACTATGCTAAGAAGAATATGTTCCAGCTCCATCCATGTAAACATGAAAGAGGTAAAGTCTCCATCTTTCTTTAAGGCTGCATAGTATTCCATGGTATACATGTACCACAATTTGCTAGTCCATTCGTGGGTCGATGGGCACTTGGGCTTCTTCCATGACTTAGCAATTATGAATTGGGCTGCAATAAACATTCTGGTACAGATGTCTTTGTTATATTGTGACTTTTGGTCTTCTGGGTATAAACCTAGAAAAGGAATTATAGGATTGAATGGCAGGTCTATTTTTAGGTCTCTAAGTACTCTCCAAACATCCTTCCAGAAGGAACGTATTAGTGGGCATTCCCACCAGCAGTGTAGAAGTGTGCCCTTTCCTCCGCATCCACGCCAACATTTCTGGTTTTGGGATTTTGTCATGTGGGCTACTCTTACTGGGGTTAGGTGATATCTCAGAGTAGTTTTGATTTGCATTTCTCTGATGATTAAGGATGATGAGCTTTTTTTCATGTTTTTGTAGATTTTGCGTCGGTCTTCTTTAGAGAAGTTTCTCTTTAAGTCCCTTGCCCACCCTGAAATGGGGTCACGGTTCTTTTCTTGCTAATAAATTTGAGTTCTCTGTGGATTCTGGTTATTAGACCTTTATCGGAGGTATAATTTACTTTTAATCCAAGGGCTGCAGAATGAATATTGTGTTAGCAGAAATGAAAACAACATTGATCCCCCTGTACATCTCCATTGAAGTTCTTGAGTCATCAGATGCATTGGCAATCAGCAGTAATATTTTTAAAGACTTTATACTTTTTTTTTCTGATCAGTAGGTCTCAACAGTGGACTTCAAATATTCAGTAAACCATTCTGTCAACAGATGTGATGTTATCCCATGGGTTCCCCCCCCCGCCCCCATTTACAGAGTATAGGCAGAGTAGATCCAGCGCAATTCTTAAGGGCTCTAGAATTTCCAGAATGGTAAATGAATATTGGCTTCAGCTTGAACTCACCAGCAGCATTAAAATCTAAGAAAAGAGTCAGCCTGACCTTTGAAATTTTGAAGCTTTGAAGCCAACCCTTACCTTCTCACCTCTAGCTATAAAAATCCTAGCTAGCATCTTTTTCCAACAGTAGTCTGCCTATATTGAAAACTGTTTTTTAGTGTAGCTGCTATCATCATGATCTTAGCTATATCTTTTGGATAACTTCATGCAGCTTCCACGTTAGCACTTGGTGGCTTAATTTGTACTTTTGTGTTATGGAGATGGCTTCTTTCCTTAAACTTCGTAAACCAACCTCTGCTATCCAGCTTTTCTTCCGCAGTTTCTTCATCTAAAGTAAGATTTGGACTAGGTAGTTTTTAATGTTCTTTCCTGATTTGAAAATCCTGTTGTTTATTAGTAATCTCTCTTCAGGTAGCACTGTGACAAGTACCATAGCAAATGAATTCAATATTATTTTACTTACAAATTCATAATTTATGGCTATTGCTTTTTATTGTCTGATATAAAATTTTATAGTGTATGCAATTTATTCTTATTTATGTAGGAAAAATCTCATCATTTGCCAGTGGTTAGCAAGCATTTTGATTACACATTTTATATATAAAAAAGATTGAGCACACACTGGCATTTATCCATGTTTATTTATTAGTTATAAATGATATATTTATATGCCACCATATATAATAATAAAGTAAAATAATAGAACTAGAACTTTTAATATTTTCTCATATCACAATATATAGGCTTCATATCACAATATATAGGCTTGTGCATGTCCATGGATACCATGGTTATTTGACATATGATTTTATTCATATTTTTCTAAAATTTTACTTTCTATAGAGTCCATATTACAGCTAAGAATGTCAGGAAAGAACATTTTTAATTTTTTAATTTTTCAAGCAAGCCAAGATTATTAACATATCCAGTTATACAATTTGCAAACAACAGGCAAGATTTTAGTTTAATTTATGTTTCTTTAAAGTACCTTCCAAAAGAAATGTTTGTTTTCTTATGATTATCTCAAATGAACCATTTCAAATTATTTTGTTATTTTATTGTGATATCCCTCCAAAATTCAACAATGGCTTCTATAAAAGCCGTATCTTAAAACTAACTGTATATGGCACATGTTGAAATTGAGATGAACTAACAACTTGGAAAGTTACTGGACGTGGAAGTGTTAAGATACCTCAAGAGAAATTAAACAGAAATATCTGAGAATAAGACAAGAGGCCGATTAAAGCAAGCAAAACTATAATTGGATGAAGACTGCATTTAGAGGGAAAGAAATAGAAAAAGAAGACCGGAAGGTAACTTTACTCCATTTTCTTTTTTATTGTATTTATATCTTTCACTACTTATTATCTCTGTAGTTCATTTTGGCATGTATAACTCACAAGATCTTATGACCTTTCCTATTTATCAATAAATATAAAAAGTGCAAAAGTTACACAGGTCATTATTAAAGTTTTGAGACAGGCCGTGTTATAGTCCATTATTTCCCTTCCAAGAAATGCAGTCAATAGTCTCCTCTCTGATTCACCCAAGCAGGTTTCAACCTACTTAGTATATTGGTGTCACTGCAAGGGCTGTGTTTGTTTCCATTTGTGTGGATTTTATGTTTTCTGAGTTTGTATATCTCAAGACTTTCATAATGACCCACATATTGTAAAAAGAGTAAATATATACTAAAATTGTCCTTCCCCCCAGCCACCAATTCTCCTTCCTTAACAAGTGTTACCAGGTTTTATGTGTCTTTGTAGAGATTTTGTGTCTTTGTAGAAATTTTTGGGTATATGTGGTATTCTTTCTTCTAGTGATTTTAGAGGTCAGCGCATTATCTGTCGGTAAATAAAGAACTTTTTCATGCTATTGTGTGGCTCTATAATATTCCATTTTATAAGTGTACTATATTATTTTTAAGTGGCCTCATTTGGTGGACATTAATGGACATTTAGATGTTTTGACTCTTTTGCTACCCCATTTCCCCGAAAATAAGACAGTGTCTTATTTTAAGGTGTGCTCCCAAAGATGCGCTAGGTCTTATTTTCAGGGGACGTCTTATCTTTCCTGTAAGTAGGTCTTATTTTCAGAGGATGTCTTATTTTCGGGAAACAGGGTATTACAGATAGTATTGCAATAAGTAATTTTGTATATACATCGTATCATCAACATATGAGTATATCTTAGAATATGATTTAGTCTAGGGGTATGGTATTTATAAAGTTGGTGTGGATGGTACCAAATTGCTCTCCATAGAAGTTGTACTAATTTACACTCTCACAATAAGTATGAGAAGGCCTGTTTCCCCAGCCCACCCTATTCCTCAAAATGGTGAATTAGTGAACTTTTTCTTTTTTCATTGTTGGGGATACATTGAGGGCACAAAGCAAAGACCCAGGTTACACTAATTGCATTTGTCAAGCAAAGTTCCTTTTATAAATGTGTTCCTCCCCCAAGAGGTGTGCCAAACACTGTGACCCTCTACCCTTTCCCTCCTTCCCTCTCTTGGTTCTCCCATTCCCTCACCCTCTACCATGTACTAGGTCATCAATTGTCTTTATATCAAGATTGAGTACATTGGATTCTTGCTTCTCCATTCTTGTGATGCTTTACTAAGAAGAATATGTTCCACCTCCATCCAAGTTAATACAAAAGATGTATAGTGTCCATCCTTTATACTGGATGAATATTTCATGGTATACATATACCACAGGTTGTGAATGTATTCCTGGATTGGTGGGCACTTAGGCTTTTCCCACATTTTGGCTATTATAAATTAAGCTGTGATAAACAGTCTAGTGCAAGCATCCTTATGGTAAAAGGATTTTTTTGTTCTATGACACAAACATCACCCTGATACCAAAACCAGGAAAAGACCCACCTAAAAAGGAGAACTTTAGACCAATCTCACTAATGAATATAGATGCAAAAATTCTCAGTAAAATCCTAGCCAATAGATTACAGCTTCTCATTAAAAAAGTCATACATCACGACCAAATAGGTTTCATCCCAGGGAATCCAAGGTGGTTTAACATATGCAAGTCCATAAACATAATACACCATATCAACAGAAGCAAAAACAAAGACCATATGATCTCAAAAGATGAAGAAAAAACATTCAATAAAATTCAGCATCCTTTTCTAATTGGAACACTGAAGAATATAGATATTATTCGTGGCACATTTCTTAAACTGCAATCCCATCATTGGGTATCTACCTAGAAGAATTACTGAACTTTGATCACTCTAATAGGTGAAAACTGGTTTAATTTTTCCCTTTCTTATTATGCGTGAGCTTTTAAAGGTATGTTTAGAGGCAAATTATATTTCCTTTTCTGTGAACTATCAATATTTTTTGCACACTTTTCCATTGGATTCTTTTTTCTCATTGACTTCTAGAGACTTTATACATTGCAGGGGTTAACCTTTTGTCTGTGATACCCAAATATAAGTACACATATATTTTTCCTAATTTTGTATTTGTCTCTGACCTTGCTTGTTTTATTTTTTACAATACACATTATATAAAACATGTAATTAAATTTATCAGTCTTTTATAGCTTTTGAGTTTCATGTTACAATTAGAAAGGGCTTCTGGGCGGCGCCTGTGGCTCAGTCGGTAAGGCGCCAGCCCCATATACCGAGGGTGGCGGGTTCAAAGTTGGCCCCAGCCAAACTGCAACCAAAAAATAGCCGGGCCTTGTGGTGGGCGCCTGTAGTCCCAGCTACTTGGGAGGCTGAGGCAAGAGAATCGCCTAAGCCCAGGAGTTGGAGGTTGCTGTGAGCTGTGTGAGGCCACAGCACTCTACCGAGGGCCATAAAGCAAGACTCTGTCTCTACAAAAAAAAAAAAAAAAAGAAAGAGAGAAAGGCCTTCTAATTATGGTTTCTTTTGGTATTCTGACCTTTTTATAATGCTTAGAACTTTAATGCATTTGCAATCTCTCCTGTAATATTAAGTATCATGAATAGAATGATCAGATTTTCTTTTCCCCTTGGAAGCTACTCAATTGTTTCAAAACTATTTATTAAATCATTCAATTTTTCATCACTTATTTAAAATGCTGCTTTTATCCAGGCATGGTGACAGCATACACCAGCAGTCACAGCTACTGGGGAGACTGGGGTGGGAAGATTATTTGAGCCCAGGAGTTCAAGGCTGTAGAGCACTGTGATCATGCTTGTGAAAAGCCATTGCATTCCAGCCTAGGTGACATAGCAAGACCTGATCTCTATTCAAGAATAATCAATTAAAAATAAATTTTTAAAAAAATTTCAAAAGTAAATTTTTCTAAAATACCATATACACATATATTTATTTTCATGGCTGAACATCACATACTGTTCTATGATTTCCTTGTTTGTTCATGTCCCAATATTACACTACTATAATTTCTGAATCCCTGTTAATACTTGAAGACTCCTTCCTCCTATTACCTTCTCTTCTAGACTTTTCTTAGCTATTTTTACTTGTTTGTTTTACCACATGAACTTTTGACTCAACTTGATTATTCTGATGAAAAGATGCTGACAAATTGTAGGTTAATTTAAGGAGAAATGATATTTTTATGATGTTGAGTCATTCTTATCCAAGGACATGCTTTTTCTTTTGCTCCTATCTTCTGTGTTCCTCTGTAGAATTTTAGTCTTTTTATAATGACATCATGGATTTTGTTTAGACATTTTACCTTTTGTTGTTATGGAAAATAAGGGATTTTCTTTTCTATTGTATCTTCTAACTTATTTGTTGTTTAAATATAAGAAGTCCTTGATTTACATAATTCTTAATATTGAATTATTAGTGCATTCTAGTGAACCTCTGAAATGTGGTTGGTAGTTTCCTTTTTGTGCAATCCTTGTTGATTTGGGGGAATAAGTATTATGTCTGCTTCATATAAAGAATTTAAAGGCATTCCTTCTTTTGATATACTCTGAAACAGTTAAAATATTCCTGAAAATACCTACTTTTAAAAAAGTTTTGTTAGAATTTCCTTGTGAAATTGTCTGAATAGGTCACTCTATTATTTGGGGGAATGGGAAGGTGGTTCTTTGAGGAGGTTCTTTACTATTCTGGAAATCTGTTTAAATTTTCTACCAGAAATAGTTCAGGTAGATTATATATTTCCAGAATATTACTGATTTCTTTCTAGTTCTCAAATTTGTTTGCATCAAATAGAGCAAAGTGGTACCTCACAATTCCTTTCATTCTTAATTTAATTTATTTATCAGGTGTGGAACCTATAAATGCTACTTCATAAGGAAAAAAGGGTCTTTTCAGATGTGATTATGTTAAGGATTGGGAGCTGGGTTGATTGTCATGGGTAATCTGGTCAGGCCCTAAATGCAATTGCAAGTGTCTTTATAAAAAACATGCTGACAGAGATCTCACCCAGAAGAAAAGGCATCATGACCACAGAAGCAGAGACTGAAGTAATACAGTCACAAGTCAAGGAATGCTGGCAGTCCCCAGAAGCTGGGGAAGGAAATGAATGAACTTCTGGGGGGAACTAGACTTTCTAGGGGGAAGGAAATGAATGAACTTCTGGGGGGAACTAGACTTTGCTGATAAGTTATTTTTCAGTCAGCAATACTTATTTTTCATTCGGCCTTCAGAATTGTAAAAAAACCACATTTTTGTTGTTTCATAAAAACACATTTTTATTGTTTCTAACCAAAAACTTTGTGGCAATTGTTAGAGCAGCCATAGGAAACTCATACATGCACTTATTTAAACTTGTGTCTCAGACTCTGTACTCTCGGGGAACCCAGACTAAGACAGTAAAGTATAACTGTTTAGGACAGGACTTCCTTTCTTCAAAGATTTTGTGTTACTCCATGACTTTCTGACACCAAATATTGCTGTGAAGAAATCCCAGGCCAGGCCATTTAAGGCCAGTTCATTTTCTGATGGGACTAGATCTTTTTGCCTGAATGCCCAAATGATTTTCTTTCCCTTCTCTCCTTTTTTTTTTTTCCCCCTTCCTTAAATTGTTGAAGTCTTTAGCCACTTGTGGGGGTGCGCACCTATCCCTTAAGGCCAAGAGTTCAAGGTTGCTATGAGGTATGATAGGGTCACTACACTCCATCTTGGGCAACAGAGAGATCCAGTCTATTAAAAAAAAAAAACCATTGACTCTTCTAGTTCAGTTTTCTCAGGCATAAGAAATATCCTTTCTATATAAATAGATACTTGTCTTTTATTTCAGGAATAGTCATCTAAAATGACTGTTGACTAAATATATATATATATATATATATATGTTTGTTGTTGTTTTGAGACAGAGTATCACTGTTGCCCAGGCTAGAGTGTCATGACATCAGCCAAGCTCATACCAAACTTAAATTCTTGGGCTCAAGTGATATTCCTGCCTCAGCCTCCTTAGTAGCTGAGACTACAGGCACCTGCCACACCACCTGGCTAATTTTTCTATTTTTATTAGAGACAGGGTCTTGCTCTTCTGAAGTCCAGTAATCTCGCACCTCAGCCTCCCAGAGTGATACGATTATAGACATGAGCAACTGTGCCTAGCCCTAAATTATATCTTTTTAAAAGCATAATTATTTTAGTGCTTCTTAAAAATCAAATACAGCCAACTAGCATTATTTCCAATCATTCATCAAAGACAAAAAATAATTCATTAAATATTTTAAAATAACACACTACACAACAAACAAAAAAATTAAATTCACAAAACACTTTGATTAATTATGTAGACTGGTAATTAAGAAAAGAGCAGAACTAATCATTTGTTTCTTTTCTTATAAAATAGAAATCAAAAGTTATGTTAGTCTTAATATTATTTTTATGTTAAAGTAATGCAAAACACATGTAGTTTCATCTAGAAAGGAATATAATTTACATGAATGTAATAGCCTTGGGCTTTTCATATTAAAATTTGGTGTTGAGCTATCTTTTATGACATTATAGATTAATTATTACATGGCATATATTTTTATACATTTACAACCCTAGGTAAATAAAAATAGTTATTTTTTGAAAAAGGTATCCCAGTAGTCATTTCTTTTGTTATAGGATAAACTGAACTTGTTTTTTTTGGCCAGGGCTGGGTTTGAACCCACCACCTCTGACATATGGGACTGGCGCCCTACTCCTTGAGCCACAGGCACCACCTGATAAGCTGAACTTCTAAGAGTTTAGCCTCTACTATATCTGGACTCCTTAGTTTGAGCCAACAAAGTAGATATGTGTGTATTTCACAGTGGCTGTTTCCTAAGTTATGAATCTGCCTTTCCTCGTGAGATACTGACAGATACTTCACTTTGTGGAACACCCCCGCTGTGGTTTTTTTCCACGTGGTGTTGTTGTGTATAAGCTATACTATTGCTCCTACTCTCATGTGACCTTCCATTTTGTGTAATTATATGTCCTATCAGAATACTCTCAAGAAGACTATTCTAAGAATTTCTCTAAGCCAGGAAGTTTTTGCGATGGAAAATTACAGAGAGGAAGACTGAGTATTGGAAGGTCCTTGGCTTTCTCCATATTTGCTGCAAACCTCTGCCAGATTTATGAGGTTGGTGAAGTTTCTAAATGCAGTGACAAGTTCCATAAACTCTAACTTTTTTTCCCTATGAAATCAGTATCTGCCTAATGGCTCCTTTTTTATTGGATCTTTTTTAAAAACTGGCCTTTTAGACCTTCGGTTGTTTATTTTCTTTTCTTACTCTTTTATTCTCAGCCTCAGGCAACTCTGTATGCCTCCTTAGACACACAACTTTTATTATCTGCTCATTTGTAAGTGTTAGGGCATCTTTTGTAGGTTTGATTTTAACGTGTGGCCCTCCTGGCTTATGGCCCTCCTGGCTTATTCTGTAAAAAAAACAGGTCTCTGTGCAAGACTTCCCTTCCGAATTTCTCCAGTGTTCCTGCAGTGAGCCTCCATTCGTAAAGAGGAAGGAGACCTGGGCTTTTAACTTTCACAGCACAGCATTGGGTTGGGTGATCTCTGCAGATTAAGAGCTCTATTGTCCTGATCCATAGTCTCTGCACTTTCCTACTTCCACATGGGTTTCTCTTTTCTACCTCTCCAGAATGAGCAGCAGCTGTTCCTTGGGATGATCCCTTTGTGATTCCAGTGACAAAGGGGCATGTCCGGGTCATGTCAGCTTATGGATTGAGCAAGATGTATGTTTGCCTTTTTGTAACTAGAATGAGGCTCTTCATATTTCCCTAAAGCTTGAAGTCTAATTTTCTACTTTGTGGATGAATCTGTTTGAGAGAATCTTCATTACTTCCATAGACTTTGGGGTGGGCAGTGGCCCAAGAATAAAGGAAAATAACAGGAGTGTGACACCTTGTGGCCCCTCTCCTGTGCCCTGAAAGCTGGTATGGGCCCTGGGGAGTGACAGCCACATCACTTCTTCCTCCTGTCCTGTTGCCAACTGGGGCATGTGCTTTATTTTATTTATTTATTTTTTAATTGCTTTTCTTTTTTTTTCAAGGATTTCTATATATATATGTGTGTGTGTGTGTGTATATATATATATCTTCTTCAGTTTTCTCACTGACACTTTTCATCTTTTCATTTATTTTCTTTCTTATTTTATCTTTGCTTGTTAATATATTCATAGAAATGTCTGTTCTCCTTCCTATACCTCCATTTTTGTTCCTTGGAGTTTCATTTTTCCTTCCACTACTTTTTTTTTTTTTTTTTTTTTTTTGTAGAGACAGAGTCTCACGGTACCGCCCTTGGGTAGAGTGCCGTGGCGTCACACGGCTCACAGCAACCTCTAACCCTTGGGCTTACGCGATTCTCCTGCCTCAGCCTCCCGAGCAGCTGGGACTACAGGTGCCCGCCACAACACCCGGCTATTTTTCTGTTGCAGTTTGGCCAGGGCTTCATTTTTCCTTCCACTACTTTTATTGAACTCTAACAGCTCATGTTTTATCTTCTGCTGTCTAATCATCTGGTTTCAAGTTCTTTTCTTTATGCTTTGAGTTCTTGCTTCATAGACTTGCATTGCTTTCTTACAGATTTAAAATTCAGGCAGAAATTTTAGATCATGATGTTTATAGGCTCCATGACAATATTATTCTGGCTCTTATTATGAATCCACCATTTGCTTTTCTTATTTCATTCTTTTCCTTTTTTCTTAGGATATCTTTGAACATCCCACTTTGTTTTCTTTTTTAATTAAGCACCTTTAAAAGGTTGAGTTATCACAGCTATAAGGAGATTTAGATCAGGATGGAGCCAAAACTGAGTTCTAGGCTCGCTAGGATTATCCCCGCAGTTCAGGGAGTGGTGTGTGAGTTCAGATCGCCTTCTTTTCTCCTTGGTAAATGGAATAGATAGCTTTTGGGATTTATGGTTCAAAGTGCCTTTTCTTCTACTGCCACAGAGACCCTGTGCTTCCTGTTTATGTGCCTTCTTGGCAGGCAGGTTTCCTATTGAACTCTACATTTTCTTTTTCTTAGTGGAACAAAACTGGGACTATGGAATCTTGGGATTTAGGATTTGCATCTCAAAGTGTGCCCTTTGCTTTCAAGAATTGTACTTTGCTGATCCTTTCTGATATCCACAGCTGAGATGCCCTTGTTCAGTCATCTCTTCTCTGCAGCACACCCCTGTGCAATCACCACTGCCATAGTGAAGACAGATGCACATCTTACAATGGAGCCTCACCAGCCTGGCTCCCTGGTAGTTAGAATGGGCAAATACTCCTCTGGACATGCTCTGGATAGGTAGGGTCAGACAGAAATAAACTTTTGTTGTATTAAGTTTCTGGAATTCAAAGTTATTTGTCACTGTAGGATAACCTAGCTTGTTTTGACTGATATAATTGGTTCTCAAGTACATTTACTAGCCTTGAGGGCATTTGGAAATAGAAGAATGCATTTGGGGTCGTTCCAATGTAGTTTCCAGGAGTCAGAGATACTAAATTTCTGGTAATGCTTACAACAGTTCTACTCAATACAGACTTTTTGACCAAAATCCAGCTAGGTTGCCTTCATGAACATAGTCCCCATTATTAAACCTTTGTCCAAATTGGATGTTTTTGGCATCTTTTATTGTCTTCTACTTTAAGTAATTCAGATAATTTTAAATGCTCACATATGCATTTATTATTTCCTAAATATAATACCCATGAGCAAACAGTTAGAACGTACTCATTTTTGTAGCATTCTCACACTGTTTAGCACGGGACCCTGCTAAACAGCGTAATAATTGGTACTTTGTGAGTACCTCTGGATTTCATTAAACTGAAATACCTTCTTGGGCCCATGTTTGATAATGTACTTTGTGTATTCTGGGTGCACATTAGTAAATTCAGGGTTCCCCCTTTTGTTTTCTGCAGTTTGAACTGACAAGAAACTTGAAAAATAAACAATTGGAACAGACATTCGCTAAAGGTAACCATCAAGTGTAATAAGGCTCAAGTCAAATGGCCCAGCTGTCACAGTAAAATACAGCCTATTGACTCCCTTCTCACTAGGGAAAAGCACTGTGTGCCACTTACCACAGACAGCGTGGAGACAAGTATCATCCTGAGAACTGCAGGAGGGAATGTGCTGTGTGCAGCTGAGAGACAGGCACAAAATAAGTCTGGCTGGTCGTAGGAAACCATGTGTTTTTTATAAGGGGTGAGTGTGGGAAACATAATTATTTTACTTTAAGGGTCAGAAAATAAATAGCTCCATAGTTAAAGTCTGACTGGGGTGCTAACAAAATTGTTTCTTAAAAAAACACTAAAAAAACTATTAAATACCAAACAAGTGCAAATTCCTAGTGGAGAAATGTGTGGGGAAGGGGGTTTTACATAGAGATGAGTGGGATGGAGCCTGCCTCTGGGCTTTGGGGATCTTATCTGGAAACTAAGCATATATGTAAATAAATCTATATCCATAGACTGTGACAAATGTTATACATGGTAACAGAGGTAATAAGAAAATTTACAGAGAATGTATGAAAAAGAGAGTGTTTATAATAGGATGGAAGGAAAAAAGTGGAATCTAGGATGATTAATGCTTTAAATTGAGCTTTAAAAGAAGGCTAATGTGGGCGACACCTATGGCTCAAAGGAGTAGGGCACCGGATCCATATACCAGAGGTAGTGGGTTCAAACCCAGCCCCAGCCAAAAACTGCAAAAAAAAAAAAAAAAAAAAAAAAGGAAGGCGGCTAATGTGTGGACCAGTGAACAACATGTAACTACCACTGACTCCTTGTCCTAGGCTGAGGTTAAGAGGTATAATAACTAATACTGGTAGTCCCCAGGTTATAAAAGGGATATGTTTTTGAGAGTATCTTTAGGTCAGATTTGCCTGTAACTCAGATCCATGATGAACAGTGCGTATACAGTAATACTGACAATACTACAATGGCTCACATATGGTAATAATAATACAGAGTAATACTTTAAATAATAACAATACCTCTAAACTGTAATAAGTTGCGGAAACTATTGTGTTTTGTCTTTTAATTCAAACAAACAGAACATAAAAAAATACTCATACAAAAAGTTCACATAGGAGAAAGGAGAAATTTTGAAAAAGAAATTTAAAGAATTTTAAATGACCTAATTTTGCATCAGTGCTAGGCTTATAGGAATGTTATGCTTACTTTGATCTTCTAACCAAATCAGCAATAACCCTTCTATTTCAGTAATTAACCCACTATGCTGCTTATCAATACTTGATGGTTCCCCTGAAGCACTGCCTTTAACTTGCTCCCTTTTTCTCATTTGGTCGTTTACGTCTGTTCCAGCAGTTGAGCAACCGAAGCCTAATGCTTTCCCAATGAATGATGGAAGCCTGATTATTTTTGCTTTTGTTTCCATCCCTTGTAATCATCTTTCTTTTTGCGGCAGGCTCACCTGGACTTGCACTGAGTTTTCGCTTTGGAGGCAAGGCCATCAGGGTAAACACAGCTTCACAAAATCAAATAAAAAAGCTAGTGTGTAAGTGAGGCTGTGTGTTAGTGACCATATAAACCACGAGGCCAGCTGCTAGTGCAAAGATGCTGCTTCAGTGAACTGTGTAAGCCATGTGGGTTTGTTCAGTTGCATGGAAGAAACTAGTTGCTGAATTCTTCATTTAATTATTTAATTATAATTTAGCCTTATGGGGAAACTTGGGAGCCTGTTCATAAGTACAGAATACCGTAAGTCAGGCTGTCTGTAACTTGGAGACTGCTTGTATTGGTAAAAATATTTTGCAGTTAGATGGTGTGGTTATATAATTTTATTTAAATGGCATATTACTATTAATTGATGGTTTATGTAACTAGAACCTGAAAAAAATAGTGAATATTAAAGGCTTTAAAAATTTTAGTAAACTAAACATGATTTTGGTAATTCTGTCCCCCACCCCCAATTCTGTTAGGTCTGTCCAGATGTTCCCTGGTGCCCAGGTTCCCAGTGTCAAGAATGAAGACTTGCCAGGCTGGGCCGATGACAGAGTGATCACAGATACAGAGCAATGCCACACAGCTATTACTGGTAAGAGAAAGAAGCTATAGATCGTGAAAGAGAAGAAGAAAGCTAAACAAAGTGAAAATACATTCTAATGGGAGAGGAACAGGTCAGTCTCCAGGAGAGGAGAAAGACCGGGAACTCAAGCACATACTGCCTTTTATATGCTCACTTCTTTGTCCCACCTCTCTCCTGGCGGGATTGGTTGTTGTCTCCTGCCTTTGGGATGATTGACAGGTTGGGGGTTATATAACAGATTACATAACAGTAGGTTATACATAAAGTATAACAGATTACATAACAGTAGGTTATACATAACAGTTTCCCTTTGCATGTGTCCTGGTGAAAACTTCACCCTTGCTACCCTAATTAGATGTAATGAGCCCTAGGTCAGTTAAAGGTCACTAGGAACTCCTTGCTGTGTATGTTCCCAATAAGGAACAGTTTCTAACCACAATTTGATTCCTAGCTATAATCTTGTTCCTGCTCTCTGCCCTTCGTCACTTCCTGCCACCTGTTTACCCCTCTTGACCTAATAGTTCCCCAATTTATGGCTGCATGTCTATATATGTCTGGTGTTTATGTCATGCAGAATATAGCGAGTGAACCCTTGGGATGGCTACATTTCTTCATTCTACTGACACTACCGTCTCATTCCAACCAGAGCCAAAGATGAAAACATCATTTAAAATGTTGCGTAAGTAAATCCTGTTCTTCTAAGATCCACCACTCTTACGGTCTAGTACTAATGTTTACATTTGTTGATTTCAAGGAGTTCTATGTGGGCTATTAAGCAGTATATTTCTTTTGGTCTGAGTCCTTGTATTAATTAAATGAGGAATAAATAGCTTGGCTTCTCTTCAAGAAACGCCACTTCGTGTCTTATATCTTCTTGTCTTAAAAAAGACCTATGTATATGCACAGTTAAGGGGGAGGATAAGCTGTTCAAGTACATGTCAGTGAGCAGAGGCCTTAAGAAAACTGTGAGCCAAAAATAGTTTAATTATTTCAGTTCTTCCCATAACACTTAACCACTTCAACAGGATGCCTCTCTACTCCCTCACTCCTTATTACTCTTGCAAGGAAGAAACACTTATTGATCGCCCTTGTAATCTTTTTTAGACCTTGTGGGTATTGCATGGGTGAACATCTGGGAATGCTGTTCAGAGCCGTCCAGTGAATCAGCAGAAGAGGAGATTGGTCCCAGGTGACTCGCAGCCCACTGCATCTTAAGGATTGCTGACACTAATCCACGCAGCATCCTACTGTCTGGTTAGATGACTCTGGGGCTGCTGCTGATGTGAAGCACAGACAGCCCAAGGGAGATAACTGCTCTCGGTGATGAAATACACAGTTTTCTCGGAATTTTAATTTATCCCAGAATTTCCTTTCAGAACATACCTTGGTAGTTTACTGAGCTTAGCATGAAGAATAAAGTGGAAGAGAAAAATAATAAAGTGATAATATGAATTAAAACATCCATAGTATTTTCCAGTTTGTACATTATCTAGTTTAATGCTTATGATGGTACAATGACGTAAGTATTATTAACCCATCTTACAGATAAGGACATAGTGGTCTAGAGGTGTGGGTATTTTGCCCAAAGTAATTTGCTAGTGGATAGAGATGTTGGGCTGGGGGATGAGGGGAAATACATCTAACACTGAGCCAGTAACTGCCTATGTTCCACATGCATTAGTTAATTTAATTCTCACAGAAATCTTATGAGGCAGCATTCACACTAGCCCTGTGTTTTATATTAAACAGATGAGGAGCCAAGTATTAAGATTACTTAGTTTAAGGGATAAATCTTGGATTTGAATAGAGATCTTCTGACTCCAGACCTATTCTTGAAGCTGTGGTACAATCCAACTCAGGGTAGCATCTTCTAGCTATACTTTGAGATTTCCATCCATATACTGTGGCAGGATATATCTACAATGTGCTTTGCATACTGCCTAGAACATAAGATTCATTCCAAATTTGAAAGCTATCATTAATGGATGAATAGCAATGGCGTCTTGTCCTATTACCTCTATTATAAAGATTTCTGAACATTTGACCCTTATTGTCGGAGTCATGGAATGTTGGATTCCTCCATGCCTTTCTCTGTAAAAGGTATATTTTGTGTCTAAATAGACTGAGATTCAATGACAAAATTGTGACTTTTCTAAATTGTTAAGGCGCGAGTGGCAGGTCAGGCTGACAAAGAATAGCAGTGAGGAAAATTCTTATTGTGCTTGATTGCAAAATAATTTAATTTTGTGCAATTTTTTTGAATTTTTTAATTTTTAAATCTTAAAATTAAATCTATTTAATTTTTTTCTTTTTTTTTCTTTTACTTTTTTTGTGCAGACATGTTCTTGCTATGTTGCCCAGGCTGGTCTCAAATTCTGAGCCTCACACCATCCTCCCATCTTGGCCTCCCAAAATGCTGAGATTACAGGTGTCAGTTGGCATCTGGCCAACACAGTGCCCTTTTACTTACCACAAATAAGCAGCCCGTGAGTTCACAATATCATTGTTAAACTGCTTTGCAGTTCTGATTCCAGGTAATACTAAGATATAACAACATTTTACATTTAAAGATGTATATTAAGTTTTTTGTTGGAAAGATAGTTCATTTATTCAATAAACTTATTTTAACTTAATTAAACTTATTTATGTGCCTGTATGGGGTGCTAAGAGATTTAAATCTTCTACTTCTTTTTCATTAGATTAGTTTACTCATGTTTTTCTCACAAAAAAAGAGAGAAAAAATATCTCTCATTCAACAGGTATCTCTTCCATGAAGCTTTCCTGATTGTCCCAGCTAGAACTAATGCTTCTCTTCTCTATACCATATGATCACATATCATTTTTAATATTTTATTTAATTTAGTTTTGTTTCTTCTTTCAGGTTAGCCCATAAGTTCCTGGAGAGCAGGAGCCCTGGGTCCTCACCTGACTTCATTCATTCCACACATAAGATTCTGGGCCAAGCATTATGTGAAATGTAAAGATAAATAAGAGACAGCTGCCATCATCAGGTATCAGATTGGAATCAGATTAGAAACATCAGAACACTGGTAAAGGATATTGCCATTTTCACTCTGGCCTTTCTAGAACTAAGAAATCACTTAAGTATTTTAGAGAGTACTCAGCTCTATTATAGAGATTTAATAATCCTGTATAATTTGGAAAAGCACATTTAATGTATGTAATACAAATATTTTTGAGAGGTTGCATCATTTCTTTGAGAAGGAAAACACCAAGCCCTCATTTATTTTTATTTTTTTTTTTCATTAAATCATAGCTGTGTCCATTAATGGAATTATGGGGTACAATGTGGTGGTTTTATATACAATTGAAATACTTTCATCAAACTGGTTAACATAGCCTTCACCACATTTTCTTAGTTATTGTGTTAAGACACTTATATTCTACACTTAGTAGATTTAACATATACCCTTGTAAAATGTACCATAGGTGTGGTCCCACCAATTACCCTCCCTCCACCCATCCTCCTCCCTCCCCTCCCCTCCCCCTCCTCTTTCCCCTTCATCTTGGGCTGTAATTGGGTTATAGCATGGAAGTGTGGGTGCTTATAAATTGGTTTCATAGTAGGGCTGAGTACATTGAATACGTTTTCTTCCATTCTTCAGATATTTCGCTAAGAAGAATATGTTCCAGCTCCATCCATGTAAATGTAAAAGAGGTAAAGTCTTCATCTTTTTTAAGGCTGCATAATATTCCATGGTGTACATATACCACAATTTATTAATCCATTCATGGGTCAATGGCACTTGGGTTTCTTCCATGACTTAGCAATTATGAATTGTTCTGCAATAAACATTCTGGTGCAAATATTTTGTTATAAAGTGATTTTTTGTCTTCTGGATATATACCTAGTAGAGGAATTGCAGGATTGAATGGCAAGTCTATTTTTAGATCCCTAAGTGATATCTAAACATCATTCCAAAATGATATTCTAAACATATTAGTTTGCACTCCAAGCAGCAGTACAGAAGTGTTCCCTTTTCTCCACGTCCACGCCAACATCTATGGTTTTGAGATTTTGTGATGTGGGCTAAACTTACTGGAGTTAGATGATATCTCAAAGTGGTTTTGATTTGCATTTATCTGATGATTAAGAATGATGAGCATTTTTTCATGTGTCTGTAGGCTGTGCACCTGTCTTCTTCAGAGAAGTTTCTCTTCAAGTCCCTTGACCACACTGAACTGGGATCACTAATACATTTGAGTTCTCTGGGGATTCTGGTTATTAAACCTTTGTCAGAGACATAACCTGCAAATATCTTCTCCCATTCTGAGAGCTGTCTGCTTGCTTTACTTACTGTATTCTTGGCTATGCAGAAGTTTTTAGTTTGATCAGATCCCAGTAATGTATTTTTGGTGTTGCTTCAATTGCCCAGGGGATCCTCCTCATAAACCATTCTCTCAGGCTGATTTCTTCAAGTGTTTTCCCTGCACTTTCTTCTAGTATTTTTATAGTTTCATGCTTTAAGTTTAAATCTTTGCTCTAGTGAGAGTCTATCTTTGTTAATGGTGAAAGGTGTGGGTCCAGTTTCAGTCTTCTACGGGTCGCCAGTCAGTTCACCCAGCACCATTTGTTAAATAGGGAGTCTTTTCCCCACTGAGTGTTCTTGATTGGCTTATCAAAGATCAAATGACTGTAAGTAGCTGGGTTCATCTCTTGTTCTCTATTCTGTTCCATACATCTACTTCTCTGTTTTTGTGCCAGTACCATTCTGTTTTGATCACTATCAATTATAGTATAGTCTGAGGTCTGGTAGCATGATTCCTCCTGATTTGTTTTTATTTCTGAGTAATGTCTCCACTGCTGTTTTGGAGACATTAACATTGTCTATGAATGTTAATAGACACTAACATTGCAATGAAAGTCTTAGCCATCACAATCCAGCAAGAAAAGGTGATCAAGGATATCCAAATAGGAACAGAGGAGATCAAACTTTCACTCTTCACAGATGATATGATTGTATATCTGGAACACCCCAGGGATTCAACTACAGAACTCTTAGAAGTGATCAAGGAATACTGTAGCATCTCAGGTTACAAAATCAATACTCACAAATCTGTAGCCTTTATAAATACCAACAATAGTCAAGCTGAAAAAACAGTCAAGGACTCTATTCCTTTTACAGTAGGGCCAAAGAAGATGAAATATTTGGGAATTTACCTAACAAAGGATATGAAAGATCTTTATAAAGAGAACTATGATACTCTGAGAAAAGAAATAGCTGAAGATGTCAATAAATGGAAAATCATAACATGCTCATGGCTGGGAAGAATCAACATTGTTAAAATGTCCACACTACCCAAAGCAATATACAATTTTAATTCAATCCCTATTAAAGCACCACTGTTATACTTTAAAGACCTCGGAAAAATAATACTTCATTTTATATGGAATCACAAGCCCTCATTTCTAATTTATTCAATTTAATTGTGACATCTTTTAGTTGGGTGTGGTGGCTCATACCTGTAATCCCAGCACTTTGGGAGATGGGAAGATCGCTTGAGGCCAGGAGTTGAAGACCAGCCTGGGCAATATGGTGATATCTTGTCTCTACAAAATATAAAAAAATTAGTCAGGTATGGTGGTACATACCTGCAAACCCAGCTACTTGGGAGGCTGAAGGATCACTTAAGCCCAATAGTTTGAATTTATAGTGATCCCTGATGATACCATTCTAGCCCAAGTGACAGAGCAAGATCTTGTCTCAAAAATATATTCACATATAAATAAATAAAATTTAAAAATTTAGAAGTCTTTTAGCAGTCCTACTATAAAAACTAAGTTATGAGTATTCCTGCTGGGTCCCAAATCTGGGTTGTAATTTAGTCTTTATATTGATCATTTGGTTTTATTTATTTTTGCATAAAACCACTCACAAGGTCCCCTAGGTTACTTTTAGTCATAGGACTTTTATACCAACAATAAAAGAAAAAGCATCATTTACTGTAAGATATTTTTCCATTTGATGGTCAATGCTTTTCAGTGCTTTCCTTTACTGGAGAGTAAAATAATAATGTTTCTACCTTAAGTGTAAAGGTCTTTTTAGTTTTTATTAAATTTTACACTGAGTTGTAATCATCATAAGAATACATAAGAATTTAAAGCATTAATTATGGAGGTGGGATTTCGGTTTGCTTTTAGTAGCACAATAGATAACAAACATGTTCAAGGGACTTTCTAAATGTTCTTTTATGAGATTAACTTTAGAAACATTTTTAAAGAGTAGCATAAAGAAAACAATTAGCAATTTAATACTAATAATATAAATTATTTAATGTTTTTGGTGATAACATTTGATGCCCTGCATATTCTCACGTTTGAGAGATTTTCCATTTGTACTGGATGACTGTATATCATCAAAGTCCAAGTAATTTGAAATTTTTGTATCTAAAATCTTGATAAACACTTTTTAAAAGATAACTTTCTAAATTAATTATGTAACACTGTGAGGTGAATCTTGTCTCTTGAAAATGTACATAATGCATTTTTGGAAACTTTATATATAGAAATTTTTGAAAATTTTATTCCATGTAATACTGAGAATTTTATTACATAAAATTTCTCAGAATGTTATAAAGTTTAGAGAGTCATATTATCCCCATCTGCTCTTATAACCACATCATGGTTCTATATTTTTATAATGATTATGACATATGATTACTCTCATCTGGAATTAAAAAAAAAGCAGAAGAGATTTACAGTGGGGCATATATCATAACCAATAGAGAGAAGACTTTAGAAAACAAAATATTATGCTTTCCTGGATAGAATCTCTGAAATGGAATATGTTTCAAAGGAGTTATAAAGTTCCTTCTTCTAGACAGTAACTTTCAAACTTCAGTATCTTAGTCTGTTTTGTGCTATTAGAACAGAATAGCACAGACTGGGTAATTTGTAAAGTAAATAAATTTATTTTTCACAGTCTCAGAGGCTGAGAAATACAAGGTCAAGGGGCTGGCATCGGGTGAGGGCCTTTTTGGTAGAAAGCATTTTATGCATGAGAGAGCAAAAGATTGAATTTACAGCGTCAAGTCTTTCTTTCTTTTTCTTTTTTTTTTTTTTTTTTGTAGTTTTTGGTTAGGGCCGGGTTTGAACCTGCCACCTTCAGTATATGGGACCAACGCCCCACTCCTTTGAGCCACAGGTGCGGCCCAACCTCAAGCCCTTTTATTATTGTCATGATATGGATGTTAATGAGGGTGGAACTTTCCTGACCTAAACACCTTCCATTAGGTCCACCTTCCCAATCACCTTGTCTTGGTGATTAAGTTTCCAACATTTGCCTTTTGGGGAACACATTCAAACCATTGCATTGATAGATAGGAGGAATCTCTTTGGGAGCCAGTTAAAAATAGGAATTCTGGCTTAAAGATTCTTTCTTAAAGATTCTTTAGGACGTCTAACAGGGCCCAGGAATCTATCTTTTTAATAAGCATGGAGTTGATCCCTGATCACATTTTGAAAAAGATTGACTAGGAAATGAGTTATATTCCAATCAGTTACAGTGCAGAGATTGACACTAAAGGAGACAATACTCCACCAGGGAAACTTAAAAAAACTGGGCAAAGAGCATGCAGTTTGGAAAAGTTTTACATGTGATTCTCATATAAGCTTTCTCCTCCATATCCTCCCTCTATATTTATTTTTAAAATTGGTATTCTGGTTGTATAATTGGGAAAAGTTATCATGAAAATAAGGAGTCATCACTAGAAATAAGTGAAGTCTCCTAAGATCTCTCCAATAAATTCAGATATCTACAGGAAACAGACAAAAGAGAAAAGTACACATGACTGAAGATTATATAAAGTAGAGAGCAAAAATTCATAAGAGTGTGAATAAACAATATGAGGTGTTTCTACTGAGAGGAAAGTAAGCCATCCTTCTATAATTATTAGATTGAATCTTGAACATCTTTTTCTGACCAACAGACCAAGATAGAGTAACAAAGATCCTATTTAGTCTCTCATACAAAGCAAAAAAGAAAAAAAAAACAAGAAAAAAGATTAAGCTGCTTTCAAGCAACTTAACCAGGTCTTAGAACAAGACTCAAGAATAATTTATGAGAGTATAAAAATATACAGATATCATCCCAAAAGGTGATATTCCAATTCTTGGTACCAATTAACAATTACCAGACATAGAAACAGAAAAACATGACCTAGAATGAGAAGAATAATTCAATCAAAATTGACTCAGAAATGATAGAATTAGCAAGGAAGATCATTAGAACAGTTGTTCTGATTGTGTTGTATATGTTGATAGGACTGAACATGTTGACTAGAGATACAGAACATACAAAAAAGATCCAAATTGAACCAACTTGCTAACTAATGTATAGAACTCTCCCCCCCAACTACTGCAGAATACATGTTGTTTTTAGGTGCACCCAGAACATTTACTAAAATTGACCATGCTTTGGTTCATAAAATAAATCTCCATAAATTTAAAAAAGATTCAAGATATGTGAAGCATATAATTTGAGCACAATGTAACTAAATCATAAATTAATTATAAGGAAATCCACAATCAAAATGGAAAAGATTAAAGGGATTCAAATGTTTTTGTTACATGGATAACTTTTATAATGCTTATGTTGGGACTATTAGTGTGCCCATCACCTGAACAGTGTTCATTGTACTCATTAGGTAAGCTTTTACCCCTCTCCTCTGATCCCCCCTTCATGATTTCCAATGACTTTTACTTCTTCTTGTGCCCATGAATGCCCAATGATTAGTTCCAAATTATTTGTTTTTCCATTCTTGAGATACTTCACTTAGAACAATGGTCTCCAGTTTTATCCAAATTGCTGGAGAAGACATTAATTCATTCCTTGTTATGGCGGAGTAGTACTCCATGATCCATAAAGTATATTTTGTTAATCCACTCATGAATTGATAGGAACTTAGGCTGATTATGCATCTTTGTCATAATGAACTGTGCTGTAATAAATATCCAAGTTCAGTGGGCCTTTTTGGTAAATTGATTTCTTTTCCTTTAAGTAGACACCCAGTAGTGGGATTGCTGGGTCAAATAGTAAATTTATATTTATTTCTTTGAGGAATCTCCTTACTGTTTTTTATAGAAGTTGAACTAATTCACAGTGCCACCAACAGTATATAAGCATTCCTTTCTTTTTGTATCCACTCCAGCATTTATTGTTTTTGGGACTTTTTCTTAATAGCCATTCTTGTCATTATAATTTGCATTTCCCTGATGATTAGTGGTGTTGAGAATTTTCTCAGATATTTGTTAGCCATTTGCCTATCTTCTTTTGAAATGCTTCTTTTCATGTCTTTTTCCCACTTTTTAATGGGGTTATTTGTTTTATTCCTGCTTATTTGTTTGAGTTCCTTGCAGATTCTGGATATTAGGCCTTTATCAGAGATATAGTTTGCAATTTTTTTCTTCCATTCTGTAGGTTATCTACTTATTCTGCTGATCATTTCCTTTGCTGTGCAGAACCTTTTTAATTCGAGCAAGTCTCATTTGTTTATTTTGTTCTTGCTGTATTGCCATTGTGGTCTTAGTCATAAATTTTTGCCTAGGCTTATGTCCAGAAAGTTTTTCCTACATTTTCTTCTAGAATATTTTATGGTTTCAGGACTTACATTAAAGTATTTTATCCACATTGAATTAATTTTTGTGAGTGTTGAAAGGTGTCCTGTTTCATTCTTCTGCATGTTGCTAACCAGTTTTCCCAGCACCATTTATTGAATAGGACTGTCTTTCTCCAGTGTATGTTGTTGTCTGCTTTGTCAAAGTACAGTTGGTTGTAGGTAGATGGTTTTATATTTGGGTTCTTTGTTCTGTTCCTCTGTCTGGTCTGTGTCTCTGCTTTTATATCAATACCATGATGTTTTGGTTACTACATCCTTGTACTATAATTTGAAGTCTGGTATTGAGATACCTCCAGATTTGTTCTTTTTGCTTAAGATTTCTTTGGCTATTTTGGCTCTTTTTTATTTCCAAATGAAGCAAAGAATTATTCTTTCCAGATCTGTGAAATATGATGTATTTTGAGGGGGATTGCATGGAACTTGAGAATCATTTTAGGCAGTATGTACATTTTAACAATATTGAATCTATCAATCCATGAGCCTGAGATGTTTTTCCATTTGTTCTGCTATTACTTTCATCAATGTTTAGCCATTCTCCTTGTAGAGATTTTTCACCTCCTATGTTAAGTATATTCCTAAGTATTTTACTTTTTTTTTTTTTTTTTCAGTTTCTGGCTGGGGCTGGGTTTGAACCCACCACTTCCAGCATATGGGGCGGGCGCCCTACTCCTTTGAGCCATGGGCACTGCCAGTATTTTATTCTTCTTGTAGCTACTGTGAATGTTCCTAAGTCTTTGATTTGACTCTCAGCTATTATTAGTATATGGAAATTCTACTGATTTGTGTACATAGATTTTTTTGCATAGAAATATTAAGCAATAATAATAATGCAAAGAAAGTAACACATTGTCAAATAAGAGTATGACTATTACAGAATACTTCGACTCTGAGGTTCAGTATGGAGTCACCAGTTAACTTCTTCTTATTATTTTTTTTCCAAAGTCTCAAAAAATAGACAACTAATATTTATAAAGAAAAGATAATTTCAAAAAACAGATCATACCAAATCTTATAGATAATAGAAAAAGAAGAAATACTTCAAAATCATTCCACTTAATCTAGATACACCCGATATAAAAATTGGAGAAAATATATTATTATAAAGGGGAAATTACAAACATATTTCCCTTATAAATGAGGATGCAATATCCTAAACAACATATTAACAAGTTGAATTAAAAATTAATATTTATGTAATGTACTTTGGTCAAAGTTAAATCCAATTTATGTGAGAATTAGTCACTATTTTCTTTTCTTTTTTTTTTTTTTCTTTTCCTTTCCCTCACCCCCTCCCTCCTTCTCTGTCTGGTCTCCCCTTCCCCCATGCCCCATTGTGTTGTTACTTGTCATTAATTGTCATCATATCAAAGTTTAATACATAAGATTCATACTTCTCCCTTCCTGTGATGCTTCACTAAGAAGACTGTGTTCCACCTCCATCCAGGTTAGTACAAATGCTGCAAAATCTCCATTTTTTTAAATGGCTGAATAATATTCCATGGTATACATATACCACAACTTACCAATCCATTCCTGGGTTGAAGGGCATTTGGGCTGTTTCCACATTTTAGCAATTGTAAATTGGGCTGCAATAAACAGCCTACTACTGATTTGTGTACATAGATATTGTAACCAGAAACATTGCTAAATTTATTTATAAATTCTATGAGTGGAATGTTTGGGATTTTTTAGATACCAGATTATATCATTAGCAAAAAGTGATAGTTGGACCTCCTCTTTCCCAATTTGAATACCCTTTATTTATGTCTCTTGCCTGATTGGTTTGGCTAAGAATGTCCACTAGTATGTTGAATAGAGGTGGTGACAGAGAGCACCCTTGTCTTGTTTCAGTTCTTGGTGGGAATGCTTTCAACTTTTCCCCATTCAGTATGATGTTGGCTGTGAAGTTGTCATATATGGCTTTTATAATTTTGAGGTATGTTTCTTCTATAGCTATTTTGTTGAGAGTTTTTGTCATAAAAGGGTGCTGGATTTTGTCAAAGCTTTTTCTGCATATATTGAGATGATCATCTGATATTTGTTTTTACTTCTGTTTATCTGGTGAATAACATTTATTGATCTATGTATGTTGAACCACCCTTACATCTCTGGGATGAATCCCAACACCACTTGGTCATAGTGAATTATAGTTTTTGTTTGTTTGTTTTTTTGCAGTTTTTGGCCATGGCCAGGTTTGAACCCACTGCCTCCAGTTTATGGGGCCCTCCTCCTTTGAGCCACAGGCACTGCCCATGGGTTACATTTTGATGTGTTATTGAATGTTGTTTGCTAGTATTTTGTTGTGGATTTTTGCATCTATATTCCTAAAAAATATTGGTCTGTTTTTGTTGTGTCCTTTCTTAACTTCACTATCAAGGTGACATTGGTTTCATAGAATGAGTTGGGAAGGATTCTCTCCTTCTCAATGTTATGGAATAATTTCTGTAGTATGGGTACCAGTTTTTCTCTGCAGATTTGATAGAATTTGGCTGTGAATTCACATGGTCTGGGGCTTTTATTTTTGATAAAAGATAGCTTATGACTGCTTCAATTGTTGGTTGGTTCAGAATTTCTATTTCTTCCCGATTTAGTCTTAGGAGGTTGTGTGTTTCCAGAAATGTGTCTATTTCCTCTGAATTTCTAGTTTATATGTATAGAGATTTCTATAGTGTTCATATAGTTGTATTTCTGTGATATCAGTTGTAATGTCTTGTATTTCATTTCTGAGTTTAATTGAGTCCTTTTTCTTCGGTTTATAAGTAATCTAGCAAGAGGTCTATTGATTTTGTTGTTTATTTTTTCTTTTTCTTTTCTTTTATTTTATTAAATCACAGCCGTGTACATTGATATGATTGTTGTTTATTTTTTCAAAGAAATTTTTGTTTTGTTAATCCTTTGTAGTGTGTGGGGTTTTTTTTAGGGTGCGGGGGGGAGGACTTCCATTTTATTCAGTTCTTCCCTGAGCTGGCTTTGAGTTTGATTTGTTCTTCCTTTTCTAGTTCCTTGAGCTGAGACATTAGATTATTAATCTTTTTGTCTTTTTAATGTAGGAATTAGTTATTTCCCATCCCCCATGTCAGTTAAGTTCTGATATAACCCCATTAGGTCAGGCTCTGGTTAAATAGTCTCTTCTAATAGCAAATCTTGTTAAGAAGAAAGTTCTGGCTATTTCAAAATATTTCCTTTTTTTTCTCACTGCTGGAAACAAGTGAGATTTTTCTCTGACCTTCACCATGAGAACCTGGTAGAACTTCAGAAGTTAAGACTCAGAAAGTTATAGACCCACCCACCACTGAAGACTGGGTCCCTTTGACGTTTATAATTTTCAGACTTGTCCACACTGAATTTCCAGCAATTTTTCAATTGCAATTTATATTTTCCTGCCCTGGCATTGGTTTCTTTGGAGGCATCTGTGGGTTTCTGCTCAGGTAGGTTTTGATTCTCTGTCTCTGCCTGTTACTCCAATTTGGGGGCCAGAAGTTTGCCCTGTGACCTCATTTCTCTTATGAATCTAGGAGGAGTTGTTGATTTTTCAGTTTGCTCAGCTTTTTACCTATTGCAAAGACACAATGGCAATTTCCAAGCTCCTTTCTTTACAGGTCAGAATTTGCATGAGTTTTGATGTTAGTGGTGTGCAACCATGATGGGGGGATCTAATTTATGCAAAAGTCATGAATCTTAGAAAACTTGTGAGAAATTCTCTGAGATGTTTATATCAACGACCACATAAGTGAGGAAAATTACTGATTAAATGGGATTTATGAGTATGTGGGGGAAGAAAAACCTTAAAAAAGGAGCATTGACTTCACAAAAAGAAAATGGTGGATTGTAGCCACTTGAGTATTAAAAGCAATATGAATATGAAGTTTGCTATTGATAAGCAAACTTCATCACTACCCATCATTTTATTTTCTGATAGGATGAACCCTTGGCATGCTTTTGTGCTTCTTCATTAATAATAATTATTATTCAGGGGGAAAAAAAGCAATATGAATCAACTAGTCATATGTATAAGAATATATGTATTTACATGTTTATTCTTAGAAAGAATATATGTACATTCTTAGAGAGATTTTGTATATATATTCTTTGAGAGATTTTTCTAGGAATGACAGTAGAAAGTATGTTTACTGAGTTCAAACATGAAGGAAGGATCAAGTGCTGCCAATTCTTGCTTATTTATATGAATGTGGAAATGGTAGCAATATCAACTGTGAGCTTTGCCTGAAGTCACACACACCATGTGTCTGGCTGAACTAGGAAAAAAGTAAACCCACCTTCCCAGATCTCAAGTGTCTGCTGTTTCTATAGCTCTTTCCCCTAACTGCAGAAATGAACTTCAAACAGGAAAGAGCAGAACAAGCACAGCTAAGAGAGATTTGAAGTTCCAGCGAGCTTAGATGTGGGAGAGCAAACCTTGGTGCTGTAAATTAGCAAATTTCTTCAGTCACAAAAGTGGCATATTAGAGCACTTAAGGATCTTACTGATGTAAATTCAGAATTATGCTAAATCTTAATGTAACAGTGGTTATCTTAAAAATGGAAAATAAAAAGGTAAAGTTCTGGAAAGTCTGCGAAATCTGATAACACATCCCAATGACTGTCATGCTATGCTTCATCTTGCTTATAAACTGACATGGTTCACTTAGATAGCCATGTTTATTTATTTTTTTTTTTGTAGAGACAGAGTCTCACTTTATGGCCCTCGGTAGAGTGCTATGGCATCACACAGCTCACAGCAACCTCCAACTCCTGGGCTTAAGTGATTCTCTTTCCTCAGCCTCCCAAGTAGCTGGGACTACAGTTGCCTGCCACAACGCCCAGCTATTTTTTGGTTGCAGTTCAGCTGAGGACGGGTTTGAACCCACCACCCTCGGTATATGGGGCCGGCGCCTTACTGACTGAGCCACAGGCGGCTCCCCAGATAGCCATGTTTAATTCTCAAATAAATGTAATAATAATCTAACATTCCAAACTGAAATAAATGTTGGAAAATCAGATTAAAGAAGATCCTGTTAATCTCTTTTAAGAACATGACTGTGAACTGGAAAAATAAGCTGAACCACGCTTGGAATAACACTGACTGTAAGTCATTTAGTAAGAGTTTTCATATGTACAAAGGGTCTACAGATGAATTGTACTTTCTCTTCTTAAGGCTGTACCTTAAAAATAGGTTAAACTCTGAATAGAATTGGCAGGAAGATGAGTATTACCTCCCGTTGTAATATATAAATATATTTAAAAAGAGGTAACTTCTTATATACATTTCTACCTCAAATTCTACATTCTCTGGGAAGATATTTTCACTAACTTCTGTAGGCCAAATTTGTTTCACCTTTTTCTGACCTTTTATTGATTTCAGAGTCAATTGCACACAGGTCATTTCGTAACTAATTAAGTTCTACTTTTGTCAACAATGTGCAAAACCAAGTTAGATATCACAGAAGATACATACATGAAAAGATAATAAAGTCATCATCTTCTTGAGGTCATGTGGACGCAACTTCTTTGTCCTGAACGTTTCAGTAGAGTGTATGAGGAAGAAGGGAAATCTCAGAAACAATTTAAGGGTTTTAAATAGAAAGCCAGGAAGTAAGACAGGCTAGACTATAGTGTTCTTTATTGTAAGAGGCAGGCAATAAAGCTGAAACTATAGGCTGGGGTCAGCTTGTGTGACAATCTGAAGAATAAGAGAAAATGTGATTTAAGAAATTCATGTATAAGGAAATTACATCTAAAATATATATTTTTAAACACTTTTACAATTCAGTTATAAAAAGACAATTAAAAAAATAAGGAATATGCATAGACATTTATCCAAAGAAGATACACATATGGCCAATCAACACATTAAAAGAAGCTCAATATCATTAGTCATCAGGGAAATGCAAGGAAGATGACAATTAGATACCATGTCACATCCATCAGGATGATGTAATAAAAAAGGACAGGCAATAGCAAATGTTGATAAGAATGTGGAAAAATCAAAACCTCCTACTAAGTAGGAGGATCTGGCCTGGGCCAGCTAAACAACAATGACAACTGCAAAAACAGCAAAAAAAAAAAAAAACAAGAAGCCAGGCATTGGGGGGGTGGGGGTGCAGGCACCTGTAGTCTCAGCTATGAGCTATAATGCCATGGCACTCTAACCAGGGTGACAGCTCGAGACTCTGTCTCAAAAAAAAAAAAAAAGAATGTAAATTTGTATAGTCACTTTCAAAAAACTAGGTGGAAGTGCCTCAAAAAGTGAAACATGGAGATACCATTTGACCCAGGAATTCTACTCCTAGGTATAGCTATAAGAGTAAGGAACACATATTCCCCACACAAAAAAGTCTACATAAAAATTCATAACAGCATTATTTATGATAGCCAAATAGATAAGGTACATCAAAACAACTAACTATTCATAAATTGCATATATTCCTATGTTATAGCCACACAAATGTAGTATTTTCCAGCCGTGAAAGGAATGAAATACCTAATACATACTCCAACCTGGATGAACTTTGAAAACGTGATGGTAAAAGCATCCAGACACAAAAGATGACACATTGTAGGACTTCATTTGTAAGAAATATCCACATTAGTCAAATCTACAGAGACAGAAAGTAGAATGGTGTTGCATGGGCTAGTGGAGAATATAAAGACTAAGGGCGTAATAGCTAAAGACCACAGGGCTGCTTCTTTTGGTAAGGCAATGAAAATGTTGGAAAATTTATTGTGGTGATAGTTGTACAACTTGGAGAATCTACTAAAAACCATTTAACTGTGCACTTAAAAGAGTGAATTTTGTGGCATGCAAATTAAATCTCAATTTTGTTGCTATTACAAAAAAACCTCTGTAGACCCCAATCTGAACTGGAATTATCAATGTGAAAATGCATAAAATCAATAACTAACCTAACAGTAAAGTCTACCCTTAGTACCCAATTGTGATTTCTATCACTCCCATTAAAATGACCTTGTGTTTCTTGGAGAAATTTCTGAATTTAAGGATGGGCAGAACAAAATGTACAAAATGAACCTGGAACATCCTCTAATTTTGGAAAGCAAAGTAGCTATCAAAGACTACCTAGGTCATAATGAAAAGCTCAGGAAACAACTTAAATAAGCTCCCACTGGTCAAAGACCAAATAATTTGGTCATGAGTTAAGACAAAAGCACAATGGATTAAATAACATCAAATATGTGTAAACCTGTGGTTTTAAAATAGCACTAAAAACAAGTCCTTATTAATTTTTTCCTGGTCCACTTTATTTAAAAAAAAAAAAAAACTTCTAAAAAGAAAGAATCAAACATTTGTTCTTCATTTTTACATGACTAAACTTCATGATAGCCAAATAATTGAAAAGGGGAAATTTCCCTATATAGAAATGTTCTAGCTAATAAATGAAGAAAAAACTATTACTATTTGCAATTATCTAATAAATTAATGGTTCTAATTTATTATCACCAAAAGTTGAATATATCAAGACAGAGAGACAACCCTGTGCATCCTGATAGAAGTATGCAATACTATTCTTAAAAGGAAAGTTGCCCAGAAAAGCAAAAAAAATAAAAATAAGAATAAAAATCTGAATCTGATTAGGCATCTAGAGGAATCTACCAATTTATGGAAATACAGGTGATGAAGGAACTCATTAAATGACATTACAAGAACGTAATTATCAAAATAAGCTTTTAAAACCTCTACAGGATAAATTAGCTAGTTTGTCAACAATGAAAAGGCAAGAACCGAAAAACAGAGGGAGGAAGCCTTAAAATGAATATCTAAACCATCTCAATGTCAGGACCTTCTTTGAGTCCTGATTTAAATGAATAATCTTTTAAAAAATATTATAAGAGCTTCCATGTTATTGGATCCTTTTTCCTGCAGGTTTTGATGTTTTTGTTATAAGCAAGATAAATAGGATGAAGAAAAATGGACTATTTGTGTATTTACTGATATGCTGGGACAGTGGTGCACTTGGAGTGGACATGAAAGCTCTGTGCCACCCCCTACAACTTGTTTTGGGCATGTCTTCCATTGAGTATTCTTGAATCGTATTATTTATAATAAAGTAGCTAATGTAGGTAAAAGAAAAATTGTAAGACAATTAGGTATCTGAACACTGTATGGATATTTGATGATATAAGAAATTATTGTTAGTTTATTAGATGATATTATATATTTATACCTTCTAAAAAGAATTTCAGTTTTGAGAGAAACATGCTGAAATATCTCTTTTCTATAAAATGATATGATATCATTTGCTTTAAAATAATTGAAGGAATAATAAATAAGAATACAAATAAAACAAGTGTGTCATATGTTAATAGTTGTTGAAGTTGGGTGATGAAATAGGTACATTGGGTTTATGATACTATTGCCACAACTGTGTTTGACATTTGAAAATTTAAATAATAAAAATTTAAAATAAAATAAGATATAACAAGAACAGTGCACGTTTTTATGCCTCCTGATCAGTAAGAAATAATTTGAGGGAAAGAAAATAAAGGAACGGTCTTTGGCAGATCTTATACTTACCCCTTAGAGCTATCATATTTTTACTTTACCCTGGGCAATAGGGTTAAGTCACTAATTTAAACCCAGCCTCCCAAGGGTAATCCAAAATCAGACTGCATCACAAGTTAAACTGTTTGTGTTCATTTGGTTGAAATATTCAATCCATTCATTTCCCATGGATGACAAGGATTTTTGCCTGTGGGTAACAGCAGGCAGTGGGTGTTTCAGCACCAGTGAAATTCTATTTAGAAAAATTTACTGGAAAGGGAAAGTATTGACTTCATTAAAAACCAAAGAGAAGAGAATGAGAGAATAGATTTAGTGGAATGTGGAAGAGCACAAACCAGAAGAGATTTTTCATTATCAATTCTAAAAGAAGATGAGTTATCTGAAGAGTATGGCAGAGTTTTCATAAGTATAAAAAAGCATATACATTTAAGAAATAGATAAGCTTACTTAATGTTTAGGTAGCCCTTTTCATAAAAAAATCATTTGTAAAGATTGATGTTGATTTATTTCCCCAAGTCCAGGAGACATTTACTTTTTGTAATACTGATTGCTAGTACTCTTTTATTTTGATATAATGAATTATTTTTAAGTTACTAAATTCTGATATTTATGTTGGTGCAATAACATTAACTGGTACTTTGATATATCTAAAATCTAAATTATTTGTTTTAAGATACACTGGGGATTATCATTTCCAAACCAACAAAATATATTTACTTTTTTGACCACACCCCCTTGTTTAAAACCTTTCAAAGGTCTAGTGTTATTGTGATTACTCCCATTTCCCAGGCTGCTAATTAAGCTGAGCATCTTTTTTATGTGGGTGTATTTTATTAGAGTCATTTTCAGCTTTGTCTCTGTTTTGATGTGGCAGTCAGTATTCTAAAATGGTCTCCAATATTCTCACACCCATCCCCTCTTCTTCCGTATGGGGGGGGACCGTGAATATGATGGAGTAGTCACTCCCTTGATTAGTTTACATGATACAACAGTGATGGGGTCCTCACTCTGTATCTTCTGTTACACATGTTACTGTCATTGTAAACTGGAGAGAGATGCACCTGCTGGCTTTGGAGGAGCAAGCTGCCGTGTTGTGAGAGAGTCCATGGCTATCCCCTAGGAGCAGCCTCTAAGAGTGAGCCCTGAGTGAGCTCACTAAGAGTGAGCCCTGGCCAATAGTCAGCCAGGAAATGGAGATCTCAGTCCCACAAGGAACTGCTTTCAGCCTACAATCTGAATGAGTTTGGAAATAGACTCTAAGATCCACCTTAGCACATGGTCCTGTCTGATATGTTGATTTCAGCCTGTGAGATGCTAAACAAAATCCCAGCTCTTTCACACCACCTTCAGACGTAGAGAACTGTGAGGTAACAAGTGGGTATTCTTTTAAGTTTGTGGTATTTGTTATATAGCAATAAAGACTAGCCGGTATCCTCTTTGAAAGAGGGAAGAGGCATAAATAGTGGAACATTACAGAACATGGGAGGATGATGTGGCTAGTGGATTAAATGAGGAAATGGAAGGAAAAGAGGAAGGAGGTTCTTGGATCCAATTCCCAGCTGTTCTCCTTGTAGTAAAGCTACCTTCCTTCTCTCACACCGATTCCTTTCCTCCACTTTATTCTGATTTTCTTTTGAAAAAAATCCCCTTGAGAATGACCACTTCTTGCTTTAAATAATTAACCAACTCCTTCTAAAAAGTATATACTATTTTTATACAAAAATCCTTTATAAAAAATTTAATACATCCCCCAAATATGAAGAGTATACTATGCATTTGGCCATAGGGGAGATCAGGCTAGAGTTGAGACCCTTGACACAGTCAATAAAAATGTAGATGCCAATTACAATAATAATAATAATAATAACAACATTCTGCTGCAAAATATAAATTTAAAAATATAGATGAGTATAGAGCCCAGAATAGGGGATAAGAGTACTAGGGCAGCATCCTCAGCATCCACACCATCCATAAAATCTCTGCAAAGAGGACCAATTATATCTATGAAGGAGAAAATGTGTTCAGAGGAATGTTATTGGATAGGTAAGAACAAAAGATTCAACAGGATGTTACTGAGACTAGGAGAAGTAGGTCCACATTGTTCCTAGGCTCAGAGGCAGATAACTGCGGATAAGGGGGTTTCCTTCGGGATTTTGATATGCCATTGAAGATGACTTTGATCTCAACTTTTGCCACAGGAAGGAAAGATTGATGCAGAGACCAGTAAATCCCAGCTTCTGAAACACAAGTTATCCCAAATCAATCTTATTTGTGAACCATACAGAGATGTGACACTGTGGGGTAGGTTTGTAAAAAAACAAGAGGCAATTTATGTGTTGCTAGATGGTAGAGTGAAATATCTAAGATCACTTTATATGTCCATTTGTTTATATTTACTGGAAAAGATACTAGACCCAGAGTCAGAAAAAGCTGATAGTTAGTAGCTCTGTGTCTCAAATAAATTATATAATTTGACCGTCATGTCATCATTAGTAAAATAGGACTTTTAATAATACCTATAGAGTAAGGTTGTTGTGAGAATTAAATTGTGCACGGCATGTAGTAAGGGTTCACAAAATGGTAACTAGTATTAATCTCTGCTTACCATGAATGGGTACAATAGAAACACTTTAACATTATTTTATTTAACACCTACAAAACCTTTAAAGTGACATTATATCTGACATTTTACAGATGAGAGAACTAAGCTCATTAAACTTAACCTTGACCCAATGTAGTAAGTGACTAAGTTGAGAGTCAAGCCCTGGCTCTTAAATTGCTGTGCTATACCATTTGTTTGTTTGATCCTTCCTTTTTTCATATTAGAAAGCAGCAGGGTCCCACATTATCTTAACCAGAGTATTAGCGACGACATCTAAGGAACAGAAGCAATAAAGGTGAATTATTCATTCTTTTTTTTTTTTTTTTTGGCCAGGGCTAGGTTTGAACCCGCCACCTCCAGCATATGGGACCGGCGCCCTACTCCTTGAGCCACAGGCACCGCCCAAATTATTCATTCTTAAAAGATAATCATCTGGGTGGAGCTGCTTAATTAAAATAAAATCAATATAATCTCTGTTGAAAGGCGGAAATAAAGACACTTTCTTTCTTTAGTACTTATATCTCTTAACCGAATATGGAGAGCCTTTGACTCTATTTTAATAAAATTTGTTTATGCACCTCTAAAAACCTGTTTTACATGTGCCTAGTCTCTTTTAAATAAAGAATTCTGTAGAATCTGCACAATGTTATACCCTTTGCTTTTTCTTGATAGTGAAAGGGAGAGGACTGGGGAAGCTGTTTCAAATATATTTCTTCACTTTTGTGGAAAACGAGTTTTCAAAGTGTGCCAAATATAATAGTTATGCCCCAACTATGCTTGCATAGAGGGAATTTTTATTTCTTTAAAAAAAAAAAAAAAAAAACCTTGAGAAAGGAAAAGGTTTCTATTTCACTGTAACTATAAATCTCTTCCCACAGAGATTTGTTCTCACTTAATGCTCCTTTTTTAGAAAATGACACTACACTTTATTGGTGGGAACAGTGGGAACTGCTATTGCCTCCTTGAGCCTCTGTCTTTCTAATCCACCCATTATTGGGGGAATAAAGAGAGTGTGACGACAATCAGGAACTATAGGAAGAGGAAGAAATGAGATTTTCCTTCTGGTAAAGTTGTGAATGAATTAGAATCAGTCTTGGAAACATGATACTGTTAATCTTCTCTATGGTAGGGACATTTGGGTCTTGGAAAAAATGTCATATTCCTGGTAAGAAGAGTTTATTCCAATACTGCGTTTTCCCTAGAATGTAGGCAAAGACAATTGGAGAAGTACCTAATGATGGCAGGACATTTTGTTAAAGGTTACTAACAAATCAGGACCACCACATAGCCTCTCTCTGCCTCTCAGCTATAGGCCATCTTTGTAGTCCTGCAGCCACCAGAAAAAATTATGGATAGTTGAGCAGTTGTGCTAAAGTTTAGTGGAGAAAAATATCCTGCAACTTGATTCATAAAGAAGAAGCTGATGAAGACTTTACCATGCCTAAGAGTCACAGATATTTGAAGGACTCAATTTGGCTATTTCTAATACTCTAAGTCAATTCACCTATTAAACCTATAATTTGTAATAGTACTTGAAGCTTCAAAAATGAATAAGGCATCTACCTTTGCCTCAGGAGCAGAAATCCAAGTGAGAGAAAGATATTTACTTGAATAACAATTTTTAATAAGTATACTAAAATTTGTACATGTATCAGAGGTACGTAGATAAGAGAAAAATCTTCTTGGGGTGGAGTTGAAATTAAAGTAGTAGGAAAAACTACAAAGTGGTAGTTGTCAAGACTTTGAAGCTTCTGAAATTTTACTCTACCAGCAACCTATCAAGTTAGTTCCATACAGTTTCATTGATGCAACCAAAAAACACAAGACTTCTAGGTCAGAGACAAACAGCTCTATTACTGGTTGTGTTACAAGCAATATGAGACTCCTATTATCATTGATTTCCCTTTGGATTTGTGTCACAGCTGGGGAATCCCAAAATTTAGAGAATCCATATTTTTTTTATAATGAGCTGCAAACACCTCCCCAGCCTGTGCCCAAGAGAGACATAATCTGTACTACACTGGACAGTAAAAAAGTCTTCCCTCTGCTCCAGAAGAAGAAGTTATCTCTATATTGAAAGGCTCTTTGCTATATATGATTTCTCAAAAAATATTCTGGAATGAAATCTTCCAGTGCTTCTGCTTGGTAGAAGTGCAGAAATGTGAGAGAACCACAGAGAATTGTTTTCTAACAATATCCACTCTTTCTTTCCACATCATCTTGGGTTTTGATGTGTTTCCTAATCCATACAACCACTCTGATTAATCTGAGGGTGAGACAAAATGAAATGTCTTTAATTTGTATCATACAACACTTAACAAAACTATTAGATTCTAAGTAGTTAAATGAGGATACCTTTCAATTTTACCCTTGACCTGGCCTTAAAGTGCCTCTGAACTAGTTAAGTAAATCCTATAAACTATCAGCATCTACGTTAGAAATTCAGGTAGTTTTCTCCACAGACATTCATATTGACTTTCCTCTTGGAGCAAGGCATTAATTCAGGTACAACAGGATGTATTTGTGATTGCACAGTGTCTATATTGTCCTGAAGAAATGAAGTTAAGGACAATTCTATTATCCATAATATTCTATCCATAATAACTATAATTAAGTTTTATTACTTTAGGCCTTTTTGTTAGACAGAATGATGACCCTCCAGAGATATTCACACGCTAATCCCCAGAACCTGTGAATATGGCAACTTATATGGTAAAAGGAATTTTGCAGATATGATTAAATTAAGGGTCTTGGGGACATTATCCTGAATTATCTAGGCAGCCTCAGTATAATCACAAGGATCTTTATAAGAGGGAGTAAGAGGATCAAATTCAGAGGAATTTTCTGTTATCTTGGAAGTAGAGAAAGATTTGCACGTCCTTTACTGCTTCCTCTGAGGATGGATAGAAGGGTCACTGGCCAAAGAATATAGGTGGCCTCCAGGATCTGGGAAAGTCCATGATGTCCCCTAGAGCCTCCCAAAGGAATTAACTCAGCTTTTTAAACCTCAATTTCTGATTTCCAGAACTACAAAAACAATAAATTTATGTTGTTCTAAGTCACTGGTATTTTGGTAATTTCTTTTTTCTTTCTTTTTTGAGACAGAGTCTCACTCTGTCACCCTGAATAGAGTACCAGGGCATCATCATAGCTCACAACAACCTCAGTATCTTGGGCTCAAATGATCTTGCCTCAGCTTCCATAGTAGCTGGGACAATAGATGCCCACCATGATTCCCAGCTAATTTTTCTACTTTTAGTAGAGACAGGGTTTTGCTCTTGCTCAGGCTGATCTCCAACTCATGAGCTCAAGCAAACCATCTGCCTTGGTCTCTAAGAGTGCCAGGATTATAGGTGTGAGCCACCACGTCCATCTTTTTTGGCAATTTGTTATAGCCACAATGGCTATGTTGTCACCTGGAAGGTATATAAACTAGGCTGGCCTTGAGTTGATATCAAGGTACAGAAAGACATCTCATGCCTAGGAGCAGTCAGTACAGAATGCAAGATTTTCAAAATATGTCTAGATAACCTTCACCCATTTCTTCCTAATCATTATCCAGGAAGTGAGCAAGAGTCATAGCCACTTTCTGGGGATCCCACATTCAATGACCAAGCTGCCTTACTGATGTGTACAGACCAGCAGGGAAGTGAGAGAGGTAGCTGCAAGAGAATGTGAGAGAAATGGTGTCAGAAATATGTTTGAGTCATTTTTGGAGGTTATCCCAATGCTCAAGACAATCAGATGCCTGTGGACGGTAGGGAGTATGGAAAGTCCATCACTTCAGCCCATTAATGAGTAGCTTCTGCACTAAAAGATCCACCATTGCCACACTGCAGATGATCAAGTCATGCAAAAACATGACACAGATCAGTTTCAAGGGCCACAGATTAGTTTCTGATTAGACTGAAATAGCTCTGTAATCTGAAAAAGTATCAACAGATTGATGAAGCACCAAGGATTACCTAGAGAGGTCAAAGATCCAGTGTAGTCCAACTGCCATGATCAGGTGGGGACAATGCCTTGGGCAATGTGGTTTCTTTCACTGTGAGAAAACCATGTCAATTTTTTGCAGTGACCACAAGTGCTGCATGGAGTAGTAGCTTCTACATCAGAAACATAAAATTCTTTACATGGTGCCTAATCTTTGATGCTATGTTCAGTACAATGATTAATTCCAGCAACAGTGGTGGTTATATGGGCAGTGAAGGATCATTCCGCAACTTAATTCCCACTGGTTTCATCAGAGAATGGGCATTCACCATGGGCATCTACATGAGAGACCCATAATTCATCCCCAAAAGAGATGTCTTTAGTCTGCCAGTCTATAAGTTTCCAAGTGGTAAATCAAACATTTAACCATCAGCAACAGATCACAGTAAGTAAAAATGTAAACAGGGCTTATCAAAGGGAAAATTGGCCAGGGATATGAGGAACATTAGGAGTCTTCCAACTGAGTACACTGACTATGGCCATTTGTGGTTCAGCAGAGCCAATACTGAGACTGAACAGCTGCCCAGTGTAAACCACTTACTTTCACCTCGGCCAAACCATAAGTACATCAGGAATGGGCATCTAGGAGGAGTCTCTGCAAATCGAGGCCCCATGATCCAATGGCTTTTCTTCAGGTGGCAGAGTGGGATGGTAAATGTATCCCCAGAAGCATAGCTTCCACTTGTTCACATAAATTCAAGATGTCACTGGAGCCCTTGAATTCAAAATTGCGTTTTTGAATAGACCCTTTTCTTTTGACTAGTGGTGCTTGCTAGGCCATTCCTACTCTGTTAGTTGCTGAGTCTGAATCAACCTACCCCAAAATAAGAATATCAGGCTTGTGAAGATTCACAAGGGTTCCAGGGTCTGGGACTCAGTTTCAGCAATACCCCAGCGACAAACTAATCATTGCTTTTAAAAATTGCCCATGCCAGGAAGGTGACAGATCCAAGCAGCTTCTCTGAGTGAAGTCCTGCCTCCCTTAATGGGAGGCTCCAGCTGGAAAAATAATCAGTTGCAGAAACTGGAGCTGAAAGGTATCCTTCGGCTGGTGGGGTCCTCGAGATGAAGTAGTGTCACAACTTGCTAGACCACTTCCAAAACAGCCTGCTGGTTTGGACACCACTCAAAAGTTACTGCTTCATAGGTAGCTCATGTAAATGATAAAGTGGATGCCCAAGTGAGGCACTTACTTTTTCCAGTACTTAGTCATGAGTGGGACATCCTTTTTTGGTGGTGAGGAGCTGAAGAGACAACTTTCTGGCTCAGCCTGTTTAAAACCAATGTCTTCCCAGCATTGAACCACACTCCACACCTCTTTGACTTCATCCCCCTTTTTTCTCCCCTTCATTCACTTTGTTCTACTGACACTTGCCTGCCAGCTCTTCCTGAGCCCATCTGGTATGTTGTTTGCCTCAATGCCTGCTCCTTCTCTCTGGCATGCTCTTCCCCAAGATAGCGTTCTCTTCCCCACCTCCTTTAAGTCTTTGTTTCTTCTCAGTAAAGCCTCTTCCTGACCACCCAACTTAAGATATTACCCTCTGCCCCACCCCACCACCCTCCATACTTCCTTACCTGCTTGAGTTTTTTGGTCATAGCACTTTCTACCATCTAGCTATAGCACAGTTTACTAACATATTTTGTACATCATCATGTTCTTCCATTAGAATGTAAGCTCCATGGGGAAGTGCATACATTTGTGTGTGTGTTTCAACACCATTTCCTTGGCACTTAGGACAGTATCTAGCATTCCAAATAAACAAACAAATAAATGAATGAATTATACACCAACGAGGGCAAATAAGGAAGGCAGGATCTTCCAACTTGAAATTCCAGAGTATGTAGCTGCGTCATAAAGAATTTTCAAGGAGGGCCCTGAGGAACTGATAGCATGTACAGAAACAAAAGCTGTTGCTCTAGCTGGAAAATAGTTATGCAAAATGTAAGTTATAAGGAAAAGCCTTTATATTCTGAGTGATTGAACAAATTGGGGGAGACAGAAATGCCATTTACCTAGTAGGTGACTACATCCTTTAATAGTTGACTTCTCTAAGGAAAGTCACTCCCTAAAATGTTTCTCCTGCCTCTTCAAGTAGAGCTATAGCCTCAAGGAATATACTGAGGAAAGAAAGAGTAAGGTTATGTATGCACTTACATGGCAGACCATAGTGAAAGAGAGTTATGGCCACAAGGCAAGATAATAGCATCTGGCCTGTTGCTCTGGGTGCATCTATGGAATATGGAGGGGCAGGTTTGATGGTTTATTTCACCTGAATTTTCCCAGGATTGCACAACTGCTGCATTTCCTTTGGTTTGTTGGAGTTTGTCAAATGATAAATGGCAAGATGTCAAGTTTTCTGTCACTTATTGGCCAACACTGTCCCTCCTTCCTCAGCAAGATGACAGGGCTGCTACTGCCGTTGCTTCTGCTGTTCCACTGATAGGTGTTTTGCCAGTCATGGGCAGGTTATATGACTGTATTCTGAGCCCAAGCCAATCATTCCTTCCAGGTCCAAACCCTAGCTGCCCAGCAGATGCCATTTCCAAACAAAATGGATGAGCTGCCTAGTAAAATTCACCAGGTTTTGAATTCTCTCTCATCCTAAAGAACTAAAACAAATAAACAGAATAAAACAACAACAGCAAAAAACCCTGAGAAATACATAATGGTTCTTCAGTTCTTTAATGTCTACTTTGACATATTTAAAAACATTGTTAGCCAAGTTTTCCTACCTTCTTTGCTCCAGCCCACACCCCTCTCCCAATCCTTTCTTTCAGAATCCCCTTTGTATTCTCAATCATCCAGATTTCACAAGTTACCTTCAGAAATTGGCTGATACCCTTTTGAAATAAAGAGTCACTTTGTCTTCACATTCCAAGCGGCAGGCGGCCCAAGATTCCCTTTGCAGGCAGCACATAACTGTCTGCTTTGGTACATGGTGGCAGACATTTGAAATATGGTGAATAAAAAGGCTGTAGAAATCAAATTGCACTTGTGAAACAAAACGACAATAAAAACAACTCCCTCGTCTTTTAAATGTCACGCAGCTCAGCTATAGTTTTCAACGTGGTGCTTACAGCCAGCTCTGCCTTGATTGCAATTCCTCTTGTTGCTGACTAAATAACAACTTCTATTTAGAAACTACTTAATTATAACAAAATTTCCCACATCATCATCCATAAGATATCAACATGGAAGAAAAGATTTGCAGGAGACAAGCTGTAGGGAAATAAATGGCTCTCTGTCCCTGGGTGGGAAGAGTCACAGACCATACCCTACTTTTTTGCTTTTTGCCAAGATTCACAAGCTTTATGAACTTATATATACATCATTATTATTAACTACTATTTCATTTAAAAAACAAACAAAATCCCCACTTCTTTTCCCACTCTACCCAATATAGCCATTCATGTGTTTAAGGTTGAGAAAATATTGTGTCATCATAGTCCCCTATCACAGTGGCTACATGCATGGGCTTGAAGTCAGGTATGTGGTGGTTTGAATTTCACCTCTGCTATTCAGTGGTTTAATGTGACCTTGGGCCAGTAGCTTCTTTAAGCCTTGGTTACAGCATATATAAGTGGAAATGAAAATATCTGTCATTGGCTAGTTGTGAGGATTAAGTGAAATAAATAACATATAGTACTAGAAAAAAGAATGTTAGCTGTCCACCAAAATTTATCCACGTCCCCCCCCTCCCTTCTTTGGCCCAGGGTAGTAGACCTCATTTTCTGTCATCCTTTGTGGCTAGGTGGAGCATATGACTAAATTCTTTACAGTGGAGTGTGACCAGAATTAACATGTGCCACTTTGGACCTTAAGGCCTAGAACATCTGCCTGCTTCTTGCATAATCTGTCTTTTTTCCAGCTGGAACAAGGACCAAGTGGTACCTTTGTGTTTTGTCCATGCAGAAGGCAATGTCCTAGACTTTGGAAGCCTGGAAGATGACAGATTTGTCTCTTTAGCCTTGGTTCCTTGTTGATTTCTGGGAGCAGAGACTGCCCTTAACTTATACATGAGAAATAAGCATCATCTTGTTTGAGCTATTGCATTTTTTAAAATCCTTGTTAGAGCGCTCTAGCCTTTACCCTAACTGGGTGTCTAGTATGAGATCTAGCTAGTTATAGATGTTCGAAAACAATGTATTGTGTATATGTCAATCCCCTTATCAGATCATGCTTTCTTTTGAGGGAAGTATTTATGTGGTAATGTTCTTTGCATCCTTTACACTGTTTAGCACAGGACCTTGTAAATAACAAACTTATACCAATATTTTATTGAATAAATGCAGTTATTAAAATTAAATCAGAGCTCATAATATTCAGAATAGTTGTCATACATTTTGCTCTTTCCCTTTCCTAGATGACATTTGTGGTATCCCGTAATCAGCAATGTACTGTTTAGAAGTTAGAATTAATAATTTTTCGGAGGGGCGGTGGCAGGGCTTCAGGAATGGAATGCCCGCCTTTTGGGTCATTTACTGAGAAGTAAACTCTGCAGTGTTCTCCACGTGATCTTCGTTTAAGGACCAGGGAGGCGGAGCAAGATGGCAGCCGAGTAACAGCTTCCTTGCATCTGGGCACCGTGGGTCTGGGGATATAGGACTCCAGGCATCTCTGGCTGGTGGGATCTGCCTATCATCACCCCTGAGAGGATACAGGGAGTCAGCAAGAGACTTCTGGACCCCAAGAGGAAGACTAAAACAGTGGAAAACTGGCAAGTGGTCGCGTGTGTTCAATCCATCTAAACCCGCCCGCAACTTCCACAGGCACGAGAACTTAAAGAGTAAGAGGAAGTGAAAGGAAAATTAGGGCAAGGAAACAGATAAAAGAAATCACCCATGAGGAAGAATCAGCAGAAAACTCCAGGTAACATGAAGAACCAGTCCAGAACAACCCCGCCAAGGGACCATGAGGTAGCTACTGCAGAGGATTCCACCTATACAGAAATGTTAAGAATGAAAGAAAGGGAATTTAGAATACACATGTTGAAAACAATGAAAGAAATGATGGAAACAATGAAGGAAACTGCTAATAAAGTGGAAAATAACCAAAAGGAAATCCAAAAACAGAATCAAATCAGAGATGAACGATATGAAGAATATAAAAATGATATAGCAGAGCTGAAGGAAATGAAACAGTCAATCAGGGAACTTCAAGATGCAATGGAAAGTATCAGCAACAGGTTAGACCATGCAGAAGAAAGAATTTCAGAGGTAGAAGACAAAGTTTTTGAGATAACTCAGATAGTAAAAGAGGCAGAAAAGAAGAGAGAGAAAGCAGAACGTTCACTGTCAGAATTATGGGACTTTATGAAACGTTCCAACATACGAGTTATAGGAATTCCAGAAGGGGAAGAAGAATGCCCCAGAGGAATGGAAGCCATACTAGAGAATATTATAAAAGAAAATTTCCCAAATATCACCAAAGATTCTGACACACTGCTTTCAGAGGGCTATCGGACCCCAGGTCGCCTCAACTCTAACCGAGCTTCTCCAAGACACATTGTGATGAACCTGTCCAAAGTCAAGACAAAAGAAAAGATTCTGCAAGCTGCCAGGAGTAAGCGCCAGTTGACCTACAGGGGCAAATCCATCAGAGTGACCGCAGACTTCTCTAATGAAACTTTCCAAGCAAGAAGACAGTGGTCATCTACCTTTAATCTACTTAAACAGAACAATTTTCAGCCCAGAATTCTGTATCCTGCTAAGCTAAGCTTAAAAATTGACAGAGAAATCAAATCATTTACGGATATACAAACATTGAGGAAATTCACCACAACAAGACCAGCTCTACAGGAAATCCTTCAACCTGTTCTGCACACTGACCACCACAATGAATCAGCAGCAAAGTAAGAACTCAGAAGTTAAAGGACAGAACCAAACCTCCACACTGATGCAAAAGACAAAACTAAGCAATGGACTCTCACAAAATAAGACGAATAGAATACTACCACAGTTATCAATTATCTCCATAAATGTTAATGGCTTGAATTCCCCACTGAAGAGACATAGATTGGTTGACTGGATTAAAAAACACAAGCCATCCATTTGCTGTCTGCAAGAAACACACCTGGCTTCAAAAGACAAATTAAAGCTCTGAGTCAAGGGTTGGAAGACAATTTTTCAGGCAAATGGCATTCAGAAGAAAAGAGGAGTTGCAATCTTATTTTCAGATACATGTGGATTTAAAGCAACTAAAGTCAAAAAAGACAAAGATGGTCACTTTATATTGGTCAAGGGAAAACTACAACAAGAAGACATTTCAATTCTAAATATCTATGCACCCAATTTAAATGCTCCCAGATTCTTGAAACAGACCTTACTCAGTCTGAGCAATATGATATCTGATAATACCATAATAACAGGGGACCTTAACACTCCTCTTACAGAGCTGGACAGATCCTCTAAACAGAAATTAAACAAGGATATAAGAGACTTAAATGAGACCCTACAACAACTGTGCTTGATAGACGCATATAGAACTCTCCATCCCAAAGATAAAGAATATACATTCTTCTCATCACCCATAGAACATTCTCCAAAATTGATCATATCCTGGGACACAAAACAAATATCAACAGAATCAAAAGAATTGAAATTTTACCTTGTATCTTCTCAGACCATAAGGCACTAAAGGTGGAACTCAACTCTAACAAAAATGCTCGACCTCACCCAAAGGCATGGATTTTAAGCAATCTTCTGTTGAATAACAGATGGGTGCAGGAAGAAATAAAACAGGAAATCATTAACTTCCTTGAGCATAACAACAATGAAGACACAAGCTACCCAAACCTGTGGGATACTGCAAAAGCAGTTTTGAGAGGAAAGTTCATCGCTTTAGATGCCTACATTCGAAAAACAGAAAGAGAGCACATCAACAATCTCATAAGAGATCTTATGGAATTGGAAAAAGAAGAACAATCTAAGCCTAAACTCAGTAGAAGAAAAGAAATATCCAAAATCAAATCAGAGATCAATGAAATTGAAAACAAAAGAATCATTTAGAAAATTAATGAAACAAGGATTTGGTTTTTTGAAAAAATAAATAAAATAGATAAACCATTGGCCAGACTAACGAGGAATAGAAAAGTAAAATCTCTAGTAACCTCAATCAGAAATGATAAAGGGGAAATAACAACTGATCCCACAGAGATACAAGAGATCATTTCTGAATACTACCAGAAACTCTATGCCCAGAAATTTGACAATGTGAAAGAAATGGATCAATATTTGGATGGATCAATAACCCTCTCCCTAGACTCAGCCAGGAAGAAACAGAGCTCCTGAACAGACCAATTTCAAGCACTGAGATCAAAGAAACAATAAAAAATCTTACAACCCAAAAATGCCCTGGTCCAGATGGCTTCACTCCAGAATTCTATCAAACCTTCAAGGAAGAGCTTATTCCTGTACTGCAGAAATTATTCCAAAAAATTGAGGAAGAAGGAATCTTCCCCAACACATTCTATGAAGCAAACATCACCCTGATACCAAAACCAGGAAAAGGAGAAAACAAAAAGGAGAATTTCAGACCAATCTCACTCATGAATATAGACGCAAAAATTCTCAACAAAATCCTAGCCAATAGATTACAGCTTATCATCAAAAAAGTCATTCATCATGATCAAGTAGGCTTCATCCCAAGGATGCAAGGCTGGTTTAACATACGCAAGTCTATAAACGTTATCCACCATATTAACAGAGGCAAAAATAAAGATCACATGATCCTCTCAATAGATGCAGAAAAAGTATTTGATAAAATCCAGCATCCTTTTCTAATTAGAACACTGAAGAGTATAGGCATAGGTGGCACATTTCTAAAACTGATTGAAGCTGTCTATGACAAACCCACAGGCAATATTTTACTGAATGGAGTAAAACTCAAAGCTTTTCCTCTTAGAACTGGAACCAGACAAGGTTGTCCTCTGTCACCTTTACTATTCAACGTAGTGCTGGAAGTTCTAGCCAATACAATTAGGCAAGACAAGGAAATAAAGGGAATCCAAATGGGAGCAGAGGAGGTCAAACTCTCCCTCTTTGCTGACGACATGATCTTAGAGAACCCCAAAGACTCAACCACAAGACTCCTAGAAGTCATCAAAAAATACAGTAATGTTTCAGGATATAAAATCAATGTCCACAAGTCAGTAGCCTTTGTGTACACCAATAACAGTCAGGATGAGAAGCTAATTAAGGACACAACTCCCTTCACCATAGTCTCAAAGAAAATGAAATACCTAGGAATATACCTAATGAAGGAGGTGAAGGACCTCTATAAAGAAAATTATGAAATCCTCAGAAAGGAAATAGCAGAGGATATTAACAAATGGAAGAACATACCATGCTCATGGATGGGAAGAATCAACATTGTTAAAATGTCTATACTTCCCAAAGCAATCTACCTATTCAATGCCATTCCTATCAAAATACCAACATCGTACTTTCAAGATTTGGAAAAAATGATTCTGCGTTTTGTATGGAACTGGAAAAAACCCCGTATAGCTAAGGCAGTTCTCTGTAACAAAAATAAAGCTGGGGGCATCAGCATACCAGATTTTAGTCTGTACTACAAAGCAATAGTGCTCAAGACAGCATGGTACTGGCACAAAAACAGAGACATAGACACTTGGAATCGAATTGAAAAGCAAGAAATGAAACTAACATTTTACAACCACCTAATCTTTGATAAACCAAACAAGAATATACCTTGGGGGAAAGACTCCCTATTCAATAAATGGTGTTGGGAGAACTGGATGTCTACATGTAAAAGACTGAAACTGGACCCACACCTTTCCCCACTCACAAAAATTGATTCAAGATGGATAAAGGACTTAAATTTAAGGCATGAAACAATAAAAATCCTCCAAGAAAGCATAGGAAAAACACTGGAAGATATTGGCCTGGGGAAAGACTTCATGAAGAAGACTGCCATGGCAATTGCAACAACAAAAATAAACAAATGGGACTTCATTAAACTGAAAAGCTTCTGTACAGCTAAGGAGACAATAACCAAAGCAAAGAGACAACCTACACAATGGGAAAGGATATTTACATATTTTCAATCAGACAAAAGCTTGATAACTAGGCTCTATAGAGAACTCAAACTAATCCACATGAAAAAAGCCAACAATCCCTTATATCAATGGGCAAGAGACATGAATAGAACCTTCTCTAAAGATGACAGACGAATGGCTAACAAACACATGAAAAAATGTTCATCATCTCTATATATTAGAGAAATGCAAATCCAAACAACCCTGAGATATCATCTAACCCCAGTGAGAATGGCCCACATCACAAAATCTCAAAACTGCAGATGCTGGCGTGGATGTGGAGAGAAGGGAACACTTTTACACTGCTGGTGGGACTGCAAACTAGTACAACCTTTCTGGAAGGAAGTATGGAGAAACCTCAAAGCACTCAAGCTAGACCTCCCATTTGATCCTGCAATCCCATTACTGGGCATCTACCCAGAAGGAAAGAAATCCTTTTATCATAAGGACACTTGTACTAGACTGTTTATTGCAGCTCAATTTACAATCGCCAAAATGTGGAAACAGCCTAAATGCCCACCAACCCACGAATGGATTAACAAGCTGTGGTATATGTATACCATGGAATACTATTCAGCCATTAAAAAAAATGGAGACTTTACATCCTTCATATTAACCTGGATGGACGTGGAAGACATTATTCTTAGTAAAGCATCACAAGAATGGAGAAGCATGAATCCTATGTACTCAATTTTGATATGAGGACAATTAATGACAATTATGGTTATGGGGGGGGAAACAGAAAGAGAGTAGGAGGGAGGTGGGTGGGGCCTTGGTGTGTGTCACACTTTATGGGGGCAAGACATGATTGCAAGAGGGACTTTACCTAACAATTGCAATCAGTGTAACCTGGCTTATTGTACCCTCAATGAATCCCCAACAATAAAAAAAAAAAAAAAGAATTAATAATTTTTTATGGTTCACTTTTTGTAATCATAAGATTGTGTTTGGCAGCAAGGATGCTCTGTGGTATGATAATTTCTTCTTTAAAATCCAATAAACTTTTAGGAACACTAGGGATTCCTTCCTATAGATGACCTCCTTATATTATGGGTAACAATGACAGTGGTTTTCAGGAAAAAATTAAGCAGATAGGAAAAAATGTTCAGAAAAGTTGCCATGAATTTAAAAATAATCACTTATAATTTAGAGTTCATCATTCTTAAGCATTGTTTCATGGGATAGGTTTAGGTCGTTTTTAAAATATGCTGCTTCTTGCATTAGAAACGATAAAAAAAAAAAAGGACAGTAGTTTATGAGTGCTATATACTTAACAAAATGTTAAAATTTCACACTGCAGCAGGAACACCAGGAGAATAAATATCTGAGAGAACCATATCCTTCCTAGGTCTTTCTGTGGTCTAGATTCTGGTCTGGGTTATAAATTGGTGTGAAACCATTATCATTTTTATCACCACTTTATGTGCCCATATATGCTTGGGATATAATTAGCATGGATGATCTCTGAGAAAGAGCAGTTAATTGATTTTTAAACTTTAAATCACAGAGGCCATGGATAACCCAGTAGTGAGGAACTAGTTGATTTGTACTTTTCCTAGGCAGATGTAGCCTTCCTGGTTGTTTGTCGTAGGAAAGTTTATTTTAGGATTCAATTAAGTTTCAATTTTAGTACTTTGTAATGTGTCCTTGGTGAAGTCACTTCGTCTTTTTGAACCTTAACATTTTAAAAATGGAGATAATAATAGTAGCTACCTCCTAGAAGTGTTGTGAATAACAAATGAGATAATGCCTGTAAACCTTATAACAAACAGTGCCTAGAACCTAATAATTGTTCAAAAGAGTTAACACTTTTTATTTATTCGGAGCAGTGGTTCTCAAAGTGCGGTCACTATACCAACATCAACACCACCTGGGAACTTGTTAGAAATTCTTGTGATTCAATCCACACCCACTGAATCAGAAACTTTGAGGATGGATCCCAGAAATCTCTATTTTAACAAGTCCTCCAAGTAATTCTGATTCTCTAAAGTTTAAGAGCTATTGCCTTATGCAAATTATTTAACACATGGTTTTCGATTTTCCAAGAACATTTCTATGATCAATATATGGATGATGCTCAGAAACTGTTCCTCTTCTTTTGAAAAGGGCACTATTACCCATGTTCTTTTAATGGAAAGCATCTCATCCCTATTCTCAGTCCATGTAGTTGGATGGGGCTGATCTCTATTCCTGGCTTGAGGTGGGACTATGCCAAACACTGTATATCCTCTTCCCTAGGACATAACAATTACTTCAAGCATGGACATGTGATCTGATTTAGGTCATGGACAGTATGTCCAGGAGTTTCACTGGCATTGTTGGGATGCTCTGCACCACTGGCATTACCAAGAAACACGTATAAACTGGAAATAATATAAAAACATAAGCTCTCAGAATGGAGTCAAACAGAGAACTTAAGTTAAAAGATGAACAGAAACCAATTCCTCATGGCATGGATTGAATTCTTAGACCACGCCATTCAGATGGCTGCACTTTACAGATAAGAAAAATATTACACCTCTTTTTAGCCCTTCTATCATTTTAACATGTTCTCTGTCTAAAAAAAAACAAAAAACAAAGAAAAACAGTTGTTTATGATTTAACATGATCCCTAATTAATAAACTATTTCATGAGATTTTTGTAAGGTGTAAAATGAATCAATTTATATAAAAATAATGTATCAATTTGGGTCATCTGAGAAGTAGACATAGGATAGGCTTAGACATGCAAGAGAGTTATAAAAGAAAATGACTGCTAAGAGGACATAGATAAGGAGTTAAGGGAAGCGGGGGAGCTACCAGACCTGCACTACAGTGAAGACCTGTGCTATTTTCCTTGCAAAGAAGGAAAAGAAGGGAGGGAGGTTATGAGGAAGTGTCTGGATTGTAGCACAGTTCTAAGAAAGTCCTTGAGCCTAAGGCACCTGCCCAACTCCCAAGGATGGACACGCCTTCCTATCCAGGTGTGCTCGGTCATTGGTTAGGAGCATCCATGGGAAGTTGGGCCTCCACGTGGAGGCAGTGATGGATTTCAGAGCACAGCAGCCGAGGCCTAGATCAATCACACTCCCCACAGTCAGATATCTGAGAAACACATTTTTGTGAGCATGACAAATGCCCAGGGCAGTGTCTAGAATTAGTAGGCCTTTGGCAAAGGCTAATACCACTTCCACCTGACCTATTCTTTTGAAAGCAAAACAAATGTCCTCAAAACCTTCTATTCTTTGTCCTAATTACGAGTGCATCACATGTTCTAAATATTGCAGACTAATAAAGCAAAATAAACTCTGCTGACCCAACAGGGAGCAAGCTATTCAGCTTATCATTTATTACAAATGCCACTCAGGTGCTGCCTTTAATGCATAACTGCCCAGGCATACTGATTTTGTCAATATTACACTTGGATTGAAACCGGCATAGGTGAGCTGAGAGCATAGGGCACTCTGGTTCTCTCTTCTTATAATGGAGTATAATTTCCACACGCCTTACCCCCAATTTATCTTCCTATGATTCTGGATGACTGGAGTAAATAGTAGTGAATCAAGTCCAATGATTTTTAGGGCTATAAAATATAGTTATAGATTCTTGGAATTCCCATTTGGTAAGATACATCCAGGCCATTGTTTAAAAAGCATTCTTTCTCTTCTCTGACTGAGGAGTTAGGGATCAGTAGTAGCCAGGTAAATGCTAAATATTTCAATTTTTTAAAAAAATCAAATAAAATTTTAGTAACATTTCTGATGTTACCTAAACTGCTAAAGGAAGGAAAAAATGTGAATTCATATCATTGGAAAGGACATTGTAGGCAGCATGTTCTAATTCATTGACTATTGGGGAAAATGACAAACAAGTAAGTCTCCAGTATGATTCTTTAAATATATTCCTCAGGGGTATCAGTTACAACTAAAAATATAAAGCTTGACAGTTTTGGAGTTACATTTTCCTAGCAGAGAGTGTTTGATCCCCAGGACAACACAGCACCAAGTAGGGGCAATATCTGTCAATATCTGGGAGGGAGGGCCTCCTCCTTTGTGCCACCCCACACTACATCTTCAGTTTCCTGTTCTTGCTGATCCTTGGTTTGAAAATCCCTGCTAAAAATCTCCCTTCAGTTGTTTCATGTTGGAAATGAAGCATTCCAATTATCTTTTTGGAGATTCTCCATAGAACATTCTTTCTCATTTTTTTAGCTTCTAACAGACTCTTTCCATCTCACTCTGTCATGCTGCTCCAATCATATTATAAATGACCCTGCTATCGCTGTAGCAAAGGCTGAGAATGCCTGTACAGGAGCTGAAGTAGGCCACAATTTGGCCTAAAAGAAGAAGAGCCACATCTGAATGCAGCCCTGGAAGACAGGGACTTAAACATCCTAGACCAGGATGCTGGCTAGTGTTAATAATCATATTCCAAAGACAGAGATGAAAATTGGATCCTTACATGAGGCAGTACTTGGCTGAGGACAGCAAGAGAGGCAAGTCAAATTTGACCTCATCAGCTTCTGGCAAGCCAAGAAGCAACACCAAACTTATAGGTCCTAATGCAAAATGGAGTAAGGATTCTAGAGCCAAGAGTTCCCAGTAGAGAGGAGATAGGGTTCAGAAAGGCAGCAGGGGAGATACAGCAAGCAAGATGCAGGTGGGGGGTGGGTACCATGAGCTGCAACTTAAGGTAACTTTATCTTATCTCCATTCATTGATAAGTGTATGGCTCTTGAAAATTGGGTTGCCTTAAAGAATCAGAGCTAGCTAGGTGTACAGGAGAGAAGCTATCTCCATCTTAGGGTGAACCTTGAAGTCCAAATGGTGTGGAGATGAATTTAAGTTCCATGCCAACTTGTTAATTCCAAGAGGCTTCAACAAGGGACATGGAGCATAAAGCATTTTTTTAAAGTTTCTTGGCAGAAACAGTCCCTGTTTTTATCAATCATTTCAGGTCTTGCCCATCAAGGAGAGTCATGCAAAGTTAGTTACTGCAGAGAATTCCAGAAGCCAAGCCCACTCTGAACCTGGCAGAGAGTGCTTACTTTTGATGCATACTAGGTAGTAAAATAGTGTGGTTAAGAGTATAAATTCTGGAACTGTTGTGCCCAACTGTGAATCTCAGTTTTACCAGTTTTTAGCTATGTATAAATCTGTTCTTTATGCACCAATTTCCATATCTGACAAGTAAGAATAATAGTAATACCCATGTCATAGAATTATTATGAGAACTTAATGAATGGCTGCATGTAAAGTTCTTAGAACAGAGACCAGCAAATAATAAATATTCATTAGTGTTAGTTATTACTGTTTCTCACGTATGAGAATTTGAACATTTTAAGTAGAACACTAAAGGTCTAGACCTAGGGATTTCAAACATTTTTTAAAATAGCCAAACTCTCCTTTAAAATTTAAAATTTCACAGGAAATTCAACATATATGATACACAAACATGGTACTTCTTCAGTTGATACCCAAATGTGATAGCCAAAACCCTGCCCAGTCGTGCTTTCATGAGACTTCATGGAATCCAAAGATTCTGAGAACACAGTGTAAAAATTACTGAGCAAGAATTGTTCAAACCCTAATTTCTAGCGGAAAAGTTGTTATCACCTATTTATATAGGTTCTCATTGGCTCCAGGAATAGAATTCACAAAACCTTGGTTAGTCTTAGACATGTAGAGATGGGCCTACGACAGAATGGGACTTAGATGACACATGGCTGTACTTCACTCATGCTGTAAGTTGTGCAGCACAAATACTACCCACTGCACAGAATCATCTCAAAATAGGTATCTACCCAGAATAAACGAAATCATTTTACCATACAGACATTTGGACTCAAATGTTTGTAGCAGCAAAATTCACAATCACAAAGATGTGGAAACAACCCAAGTGCCCTTCAACCCATGAATGGATTAAAAAACCAGGGTATATGTATACCATGGAATACCATTCAGGAACACATACATATCTAATGCACACTTCCAAAATTCAGTTAATATTTTACAAGATTTGTGTTTTGCCAAGGAAATACCAAGTTGTAAATATTGGTGTTATCTAACTGTTCATAAAGTAGTAATAAAGACCAGGCACTCCTTTGACCACTGAGAGAGCAAAAATGATGACGATTGTTCTTTGCTCTTAAAGAATCCATGTAGAATAGTGAGAGACACAGAAATATACATTTACAATTTTATGTTGTATGTGCTTCAGGACCTACAGAGAACACAGAGAAAGGATAAAATAATGGAAAAAGTGGGGAAATTGTAAAGAGGAGGAGTCACTCGCTATAAAGCCTGGAGACTGAGTAGGATTTTTGCCAGGTAAAGGAAACAGGAACAGAGAGAGATTGAGAATAGCATGTGCAATCCTATATGTGTGAAAACACATAGGAAGCTGTAAAATAGCTTGGGGTGGGGGGGTTTGAATTAGGATCCCTGGGATTGTGGGAATGAAGATCATAGACAGAAACTAATGGGGGTTCACCAAAGAATATGACTTTATTCTGGAAAACAGAAAAGCACTGAAGGAATTTAAACTAAGGAATGATTTGATTAGACCTGGAAGTAGCGGAGAGAAATAAAGGATATGGAGCAGCAGGGAGCCTGGAGATCTGCTGGGAGGCTGTTAGATTGGAGGGAAGAGGATATGGTAGGCACCATGGAACAGAGGCTGCTAAGCCACTTACAATCCAGAGTTGTCTTTTGTGTTGCTTACACAGTGTTAGCTCATATCATATTTAAAAAATTTCAAATTAGTTTCCACAGGATTTCTCATAAAATTTTCAATTTTCATATTTATTTTTTCAAAATTAGAAGATGGCATTCAAACATGTGGCTGAAGTTAGTGACAATTATTTGCTATAGTAGCAGCATGCTTTCTCCTGGTCACCACAGTCCCCAGATCTCTCTCTTGTGCCTGTAACACTGTTGAAAGTGTTGATAGTTGAACACCAAAGTACATTTGTTTCATGAGAGGTGATCCGCTCAAATGGAGCTTCTCCTGAACCCATGGCCAGTTGCTATTCTCACTGGAATTCACCTTCTGGTAGATTGGGAGCATGGTTCTCCCTATTGGAAACCATGGTATTTCCTTGAGATGTCTTGGTTTTATAGGCATCTTTGAATTTTATTTTCTTAAATGTGGCTTGACGGTAATGCTAATGGCGTTTGGTGCTGGATATAAGAGACTCTCCTTCATAAAACTGGGCTTTTCCATTATGTAGCAAATTAAGTTATAGATGACCACTTAATACTAGGACAGCTGCAGATCTAGGCACTATGGAGAATATCAAAGACATGAGACTGACTACTATCCCTGACAGAAATTAACAATCTAATTAAAAGACATCTCCAGCCTACCCTCTGCGGTTACCTTTTATTTACAAATCCTGCCACTCTGGACTCCTGATAGATGCTTTCCAAACAGTAGAGGACAGTCTAGTGCACTGAAGCAATTACATCTTCAATGGTGCCCTGAAAACTTCTATAGCTCAAAGGGTGGAAGCTGCAAAGAGAGAGCAGCCTCTGAAATGGATCCATGCACAAACCAAGGTGTTTGTTGCAAATGTGGGGGGTTTGCTTTGAGTCCATGAAAAGTTTGAGCACCAAGAAGTCAGTATGTCTCTGTGAGCAAGATCATGACTGCTAAATATTTTTAAGTATTTGCCTTCTAAATTATGCTTTTAGAAGATAATACAACACAATTTTTAGTGCCTTGTTTTTCTTAATATTCTGTGAATTTATACATCATCTAAGCCTATAAATACCCTCACCAGCAATTAGGATAAATTATGGCAATAAACATATTAGTGACCTAATAGAAAAAGTGATAATCTCTTAAAATGCCACACAGTAGCATTTAATTTATATTTAAAAAGCAGTTACTATGAGTAATTATAACTTAATTAAATATTGATTGTTCTAAGAGCTCTATTGTGATTTAGGCTCTGTGCAGAGTAGAATAAATCTGAGTGATTTGAAATAAACTCAAAATGACATTAGTAACTACTGTGTAATTACATTATATGGTTATTAGATGTGACTAAATAGGCTAAATACTCACAGAGAACAAGTCAAATATTACAGTAAAGACATCAACACTGGTTTCTCAGTACCTACTCTTACAATATGTCTATTTTGCCAAGTTTCTGCTAAATGTATAAACTATCCCAAGGTTTTGTTTTTCCTGAAACTGTCAGTTTATTCTCAATTCTCTCTGTGTGCCATTCTCTCTGTGTGTTTACAAGAGAAATTTCATGTATCTTAGGGTACCTTTTGTATCATCATGTTGGTATCATTAAATGCAATCAATAGTAAATTATCGTACAGTAAGAGTCCTCCCTTACTTTGGCTGAGACATTCCTTTGAAACATTCATGTTTTACTTCAGAGTTTATGTTTATGAACTATGTAGTCAAGTGGTTTATTCTTTCTTTCTCTTGCCTCTTACTCAAAGAGTGTCATCAAGTAAGCACCAATTAAATTCAAATAAAACTCCTCCTTCCTATTCTCTTGGGAATCTATCTGAAGAATAAATGTGTTTGGGGGAAGGTTTCTAGCTTTTGAAAGCAAACACAAAATTTGACACTTATAGGAAGATAAAGTGTAAGGAATTTGTTTTATAATTGTCCAGACACTGCTATTATAATTTTGATTTAGATTCACTTTTTCATGTGTTAAAGAAAAAATTATTCATAATGCTTTTTTTTTCCTTTTTTTTTTTTTTTATTGTTGGGGATTCATTGAGGGTACAATAAGCCAGGTTACCCTGATTGCAATTGTTAGGTAAAGTCCCTCTTGCAATCATGTCTTGCCCCCATAAAGTGTGCTTATTAAAGATGGTAAGGAACATTTTATTTTAAGAGGGTCTAGTAAAATATTAAGTATGTAAACCATTGCAATGGGGACTTGCAGTAGGGGAGAGTGAATGGGCTGAACTCTGAACCCAGTAAGAACAAATGCAGATTTATAGTCAAATGGCAGGATGGGGGTCAGTGGATGGAAAATTACTAAAATGAACATCAGGAGTAAAGCAGTTTATTGCTAGATTGACTCAAGGGAATTCTTGCTGAAGGTAAGCCAGATGATAAGAAACTGAGGGCGGTCTGGGCGTGGTGGTTTATAATCCCAGCACTGTGGGAGGCTGAGGAGGGAGAATTGCTTGAGTTCAGGAGTTCGAGACATGCTTGAGCAAGAGTGAGACCCCAACTCCTAAAAAAATGAAAAACCCACATGGGCGGCCTGGCAAGCACTGCCACCGCTGCTGTAATCCCAGCAGCTTCCAGAGGCTGAGGCAGTGGGACGCCCACAGCCCGAGTCTGAGGTTGCCATGAGCTATGACACCATTGCACTCCGCTCAGGGCATAGGGTGGGACTCTGTCTCAACAACAACAACCACAACAAAAGATACTGAGGGTGGGAAATTAGGGCAGATACCAAGGATGGGAGATTTTTTTTACTAAACTGACTTAGCAGGATTCTTGATTAAACTGGATTCTAAAAGGACAGAGAGAGGGAAGACCCAAGTCAGGCCTATCCAAGCAGAGGGTTCAGAGGAGTCTGACTCAAGTTTCATCAAAAGGGAGAGTTTTTGTCTCATCCACTCACCTATCCAGCCATCCACCCATCTATCCATCCCAAAGGCTTTTTATTCAAAGAAGCCATCATGACTGATTTTGGAAGATATTGTGGAATAAATTTGGTCTTCTGGCTCCCTTTCTAGAAACTCAACTCTGTTGATACTGGAGGCTAGACAGGTACATTGATGGGACTCAAAGCTCTGTCAAAAATTGACAAAAAAATGTTACCACCACAGAGGAATCTAGACTCTGTTATGGGTATCTTCTTATGATGCAGAAAATCAGTAACTCTAAGTTGATGTAATAGTTATCATCAGGGCATTGCCTGCTCCCCTTAGCAATTAAAATAAAGAATGGTCTTCCAGGACAAGGGCAGAAAAAATAATCAAATAATGGACTGATAACCATAAAATGTCATATAGATGAGCATTATAGATTTAATTATTATGCACCTGACATCTGAAAACTCATTAACAACAACATCTAAAAAAATCCATTAATTATGAGTAGACACACAACTAGTTTCAATCTCTCCTAGGATCCAGAAGATAAAATACAAACAAGGAATGAGTTGCCATTTAATGTTTTATTGAACCTATAGTATGTGTCTGGTATTACAGCTTCACTTTGTATATTTTATTTCACTTAAATTTGAATCCATGCTACCACCATATGTTGTAGGAACTATTATTATTTCCACTTTACAGACTAGTTAATCGAGGTTTGGAGTGGTTAACTTTTCTAAGATGACAAGATAGTAAGGTTCAGAGTCCATTTTCAAATCTTCATCTATTTCCATCCAAAAATCTTTCTGTTTTCCATTGTCTTATTCTCTCCTGTTTCTCGCCTCTATCCTCATTAACCTTAAGCTCCACCTCTCTTTATTTAAATATGGGAGTATACATCACACCTGCTGGGTGAAGTGTTCAGCTACACTTGAACTTTACCTTGGAAGCAAAAACAATGTAGCCTAAACATTTTTACCCTTATATCTACCAAAATAAGATAAGATAAGATAATATGAACAAAAAGAAAAAAATAAAATCTGAAGACGATTTGAGGAGATATGCTTAAAATTTTTTTTTAAATCTAACATTGGTAGAATTCATAATTTTTAAAATACACTTTAAATGAGGGAATGGACGCTATTAAAAGGAATCCTGAAATTACACTAGTTATAAATCAAGAATTGGTTTTGTTCTCTAAGTGTTCACCAAACATCTTTGCAAAAGGAACATATTAGTTTGCATTCCCACCAGCAGTGTAGAAGTGTTCCCTTTTCTCCACATCCGCACCAACATCTCTGGTTTTGGGATTTTGTGATACGGGCTAATCTTACCGGAATTAGATGATATGTCAAAGTGGTTTTGATTTGCATTTCTCTGATGATTAAGGATGATGAGCATTTTTTTCATATGTCTGTAGGCCGTGCACCTATACCCAAATATAGCCCAAGAATATAGAGACAGGGGAAAGGAAAGGGAGGGGAGGGGGGGCAATTGGTGGGACCACACCTACGGTGCATCTTACAAGGGTACATGTGAAACTTACTAAATGTAGAATATAAATGTCTTAACACAATAACTAAGAAAATGCCATGAAGGCTATGTTAACCAGTTTGATGAAATATTTCAAATTGTATATAAAACCAGTACATTGTACCCCATGACTGCATTAATTTACACAGCTATGATTTAATAAAAAAAAAAGAATTGTTTTTAGTGTTTTGAATCAATATTCTTTAATATACGCTTTTTCTCAACCCAAACATTCTGTTTTCTGAAACTGGGATATCCCTCAAAAGCCCCAGGGTGGGCTACATTGTGTCAGAAATCTCTAATTTAAAATTAATTAATCTTTTCTTAGATTTTTTTTCTAGTTTTTGGGCATTATAGAATATGAGAAGAATTAACCCATTAACCTGATACCTTTTGGGCACTATTTATAATGTGTTGATATTATTTGAGGTATTTTAAATATTTTGTTTCCATCCTATAATAGTTTGTGAGGTACCAATTATCAATTCCCATTTAATTATATAGAAACTGAGGGTCAGAGAAATTAAGTAAGTTGTCTATCACCAGGACTGAAGTCACTGGTCTGTTACGCTCTAATAAAGAGTTCTATACCAGCTCTTTATTCTTATGTTTATCTCAAGTAAATCGTTCCTTATTTTCCTACATTAGGCTGTTTTCATAACATATTTCATAGATGTTGCTAAGAGAAACATACAAAATAATTGGCTGTGGTTTAGTTAAGACTAAGCAGTTATGGTATTTCATTGATTCGAACATTTTCACTTTCTTATATTTTAATATTGCTAAAATTAGAGTGCATCTTTCAATCAATAGCATCTTAATACTGCATCATATTTCTACTATTAACTAGTAGTGATTTTTCTTTTTTTAATGATGCATTAAGTGTCTGTTCTAATAGATGGCATCTTAAGCCAATCAATTATAGAACAAATGTTTATTGAATATAATGTATTTTTTGTAGTTAAAGGTATATTGTTTTTCCTTTCCTCTATTAAACTCTCTACATTTTATTAGAACTCACACCCTTGATTTTTCAAGGCACTTGTGTTTTTAATTTTTTTCCACGTGCCCATCAATCCTAGCAGATTCTTCTTTTATTTGATGATGGTATACCTTTCATATAATTGGATTTATGAAAAAGAAGCCCGTGAACATTAAAAAGTTGGATTGAAATAAAACATTAAATGATATGAAAACATGGTCAGATCTGTTGGATGTTGTCAGGTTAGGATATCAAAATATATGAGAAAAAGGGCTTGCTGATCCATTGCCATGACCTCATTCAATTTGTCCAGAGTTAATCTTTTCTTTATACTTTTTCTCATTCAAACACAACTTCCCCTCCACGTTGGTGAGACTGCTGTAATCACAGAATTATTCAGTTGTGTTTCCCTTCTTAAAACCTCAAGTCTTAACTACTCTGTCTGCTTTCAAAGCCTTGAATAGTCACCTTGGAGGTCTTACCTCTTCATTCTCATTTCCAGCTACTTCCCAATCCAACACAGTCTCAATAACTCCTTAACTCCTCTCTCTGCTGTCTTCTTTTCAAAATCTTTTAAGATTGGGGGCCCTATCTTGGTGTTATATTTCACTGGCTATGTACATTTGTACAAATCACTTAATCTCCCTGATTCTCAGATTCTAAATCTGTAAAATTAAGAACAAGGATGTAGGGCATGTTCTACGGAAGTACATGAGATATTGCTAAGTGCTTCTCCTGTCTGAGGGCTTTTTTTCTTTTCCCACTTCTATGTTGCATTCCATAGCCTTCACAATGCCTCCCCTGTCCATACTAGCACACACTAACTTCACTTCTCTGAACTCTCAGAGCACTTGCAGCCTATACTACTCAATCTGTTATTGAGATCTGGACTCTCTCACATCATTCTATTTTGCTTTATGAAGTTTCAGTATTTCCTTTCTAAATAGTCCATAAGCTTCTCTAGAACAGGGACCATGATTCAGGCTTCTTTGATGTGCCTCTCACCTTCTGTCAAAAAACCTAACATAGTAATGGGCTCAGAGAAGAAGCCAACTATGTACTTGTGATGGATTATTGATTAAACAAAAAGAATCAATGGTTCCACTGTACCAAGCTATGTGGAATGAAACAAGCCTGCTCATCTATCTGAACTCATAAAAATATTACCTGCTCTATAGGACTATGCTTTATTCATCTTTCATTTCCAGCACCTAGTACGTAAGCACATAGTGTTCAATAAATGTTGCTTAAGAGAATGAATTAATGAATGAATATCCTCTGCTTTGAGAGCTTTTATTAGTCACTGGGTTTATTGAAAATAGTTTCATCTCTTAGTCCACGCACCAACAAAGCACCTTTCAAATCTGAGCTTTTTATCTGGGGGATTTCAATACTCCCTTTCAAAGTACATTAATCTCCATAAGCTTTTATCATTATGATTATTAATATGCTGTGCACTCCAATGCTTTGTTCCCCCCAGTAGAGTCTCTCCACCAAGAAGGCACTTGCCCTTGTCTAATCATATCTGCAAGTAAGCAAATATTCGCAAAAACTCATAAATTCTTATTATTCCTTCTAGGTAAATGATGTCAAACTTGGTGGCCACTGTTGCCATTTATAAGTATGAATTACAGATTTACATTTCCTTTGGGCCTCACAAATGGACTGTCTCTTAAAATGTGAGTAAAGACTCTGCTTCCTCTCTCATAAGAAGGGTCAGCATGAATAATCAATTCAAAACAAGCCTTTAAAAGCATTTTGATGTTAAAGGTTGCTAATCTCAGCTCAAGCCCTAAGAGTAACACACAATTTTTACTTATTTAGACCTATTCCATACGTTTGGGTTGCTTGTAAAAATCATCCCATGCAGCAAGGAAAGCTCAAACGTCTTTTCTGAATAATAGATGCATCACTTATGATTCTTGACTGCAAACAACAGAAATGCTCTTTGTCTAATAAAAAGGAATTTATTGCCTGGGAATGGAAGATTCACAGGAACTCTGGGTTGCTGGGAGATGGAGACTAAGGATAGATGGGGACCGGTAGAGCTCCAGGAAACAAGAGGCTGGGGACCCTGCAGCTATCTCATAACCTGAACCATCTGGCCAGCATACCACTGCCACCATTGCTAAGGTGAATGCACTTGGAAGCTCACCCTGGTCTTTGAGTCATCCCACTCAAGAGTTTCGCCTTTTTTTTTTTTTTTTTTTTTGAGTCAGAGTCTCACTTTATTTGTGACTCATCTGTGACTGTTGTTCTGGGTAGATTGCGGTGGCATCATAGCTCACAGCAACCTCAAACTCTTGGGCTCAAGCAACCCTCTTGCCTCAGTTTTTTTCTATTTTTAGTAGAGACAGGGTCTCACTTTTTGCTCCAGCAGGTCTTGAACTCATGAGCTAAAGCTATCCACCCACCTCAGCCTCCTAGAGTGTTAGGATTATAGGCATGAGCCACCATGCCTGGCTACAGTTCCTCTTTTTACTAGATTTTTTTGTGAAGGGAGTTGCCTAGAACTATATAATTCACCAAATTATATACAATGGGGAAAATGTAATATCCCAGTATAAAACCAGGTATTGTAAAGGAGAAAGCATGTTGAGTGGCCCTAATGTGACAAAGATTCACCACAGCAAATGCTCAGAAATATAAGCTTGCATTTATTCAGCGCATCATTCATTTGGGCAATAGATTGATATTGTTAGCTACTGGTCAGAGAGCCTGGCATTTGATCTTGAGAAAGACACCAACTAGTGAAAAAGAGAAGTTTGCAGAAGAAAAAGTACACTGCAGCATGATTAGGGTCACAATGAGTCACAAATAAAGTGATAAGGAAACTCAGTGAACAGGTATAAGGAAAAAAGTATTGGATGCAGAGTTATTGGAGCTGTTCCAGTCCCTAACAGCTCTAAAACTTTGAGAAAGTCACTTATCTCCAACATTTGATGTCCTCACCTGTAAAATGAGAAGAATAAATGGTCCTTGTAGGACGGGAAAAATAAATGAGATTGCTTATATTTAAGCATTTAACACTTAGCAGGTATTCAATAGGCGGCTGTTGATTTGTTCACTTGCTAATTAATTCACAAAACAGGAAGTGAGTGACTCAGCCTTGGTTACACAGAGAAGGAGTTTCAGGACAGACAGATCTTGAAGGATGAGGAGGTATCCTCCAGGTTAGAATGAAAGTATGTTCTGGCACAATCAAAGGTGAAGAAGTGATAAGGGTGTGGGAATGTTTGGAGAACTGACAAAAAATCAACAAAGGTGGACTGTGAATGCTTAGGGCGGTGTCAGGCAATGAGAAGAGAGTGATAGATAGATGGGGAGAGCTGATAAAAGGTGTGCAATGCTAGAGAGTTTGGATTTTACCCAGGACTCAGTACCATTCAAAATGTGATCCCTGTGCCTCCTCCCTAAATTCTGCCTGGCACGGTGGCTCACACCTAGAATCCTAGCACTCTGGGAAGCCAGGGAGGAGCTTTTGAGTTCAGGAGTTCAAGACAAGCCTGAGCAAGAGCAAGACTCCGTCTTTACTAAAACGAGAAAAATTAGCCAAGCGTTATGCTGGGAGCCTGTAGTACCAGCCACTTGGGAGACAGAGGCAAGATAATCTCTTGAGCATAAGAGATTGAGGTTGCTGTGAGCTACGATAACTCCATGGCACTCTACGCAGGGTGACTGAATAGGAGAGTAGGACTCTGTCTCAAAAAAGAAAAAAAAAAAAAAAAAAGAAAGAAAGAAATGCAGACTCCATGGCCCTATCCCAGACTTCCAGAATCAGAATCCCTGGGGGTAGTGCATGGGCAATCCACAGCTTTCACAATCTCCCTAGGGGATTTTAAGGCACTTTATGGTATGAGAAAGCCCATCAAGGTGACAGAGAGCCAAGCAAAGTGTTTAAGTGTAGTAATTATGAGGAAATGAGACTTTAAGATTCCATGTACTGAGTTTCTTTTACTTTAGGACTTTAGAGTAAATTTTATCCATCTGTGGAGGCTTTTGATACTGTTGAGGTAACATATATGAGACAGAATCCCAGCTTAAATAACAGTATTCTTTCTTGATAGCCAAGAATCACTTGAGGCTATGGAATAATTCTGTGGCAAATAAAACAGAACAAGATGGCTGATAATAAAAATGAATGATTTCAAAAAGCGTTTAACACTCAAGGAGATGGAGCCAAGGGAAAAGTGTGCTTTTCAAAAGGGAATAAAGGTGGGAGAAGGGGGGAAAAAAACACAGCACAAATTTACAGAGTTATGGTAAATGTCACAGAAAATTCAACAATTTTCTTTGCAGAACTTAGAATATGAGTGTGCATAATTCCAACTGGGTGATATCACAGGGAATTTGAAAAGCACCCTGAGGCGATTTAGAGAGTTGCTTTTACATTCAAGCTGAATGAAGGAAAACATTCATATTTCAACTAAACATACACATACACTCTGTCTCTCTCTCTCGATGGCTACATGCACAAAGCACTTAATCACAAAAATATATATATTGTTAGATTGAAAGTACAGCTGATAGAATTGCTTTCTGGATGCCCTCTATCTATCTACCCAGGCCTCAGAGTCAGTCCTCCAGAGGTTGAGCCAAAGTGATCAACCAGTTGCAATTCTACCTCAGACCTTTTTTCTGGGAAGCAAATAGATTAAAAAACAATATCTGTTTCTTGTTGTTCTGATTTAAAGCCTTAAAATGGCATCAGCATGGACTTCTGTAGTAGTTAGATGCTTATATGCAGAGGATTGCAGTGAGTCACAGCCTGTGATTTCCAGTAGCAGTGAGAGCAACACATAGTTTGAACTCCTTTGAACCAGTTCCTTGCCTACATCCATTTGCTAAATGCAAATCAGAAAGGAAAGGAAAGGAAAAGAGCCTGACAACACGTTTGAAAGATCACAGAGGGTTAAGTTAAGTAAACTAGCAGAAATGAGTGAATTGTCCATCACTTATTTCAACATAACGTTATAAAAGGGTACTATTTCTGAGGCAGAAAAATAAGCAGGTATATTTTCATGGCCATAGTGCTCCAGGCAACAGCTATAAAGAATGGCAAACAGAAGACCCAAAATGAAGCTCTAAGGAGTCACTCTTGGTCAAATTCATTGATTTATCTACCCATTCAGCTAACACTCACTTAGCCATTGCTTGTGTAACTCTCTTTGGTGGAGTACAAAGACCAACGTGACACAGTGCCTTCCACCAAGGTGCACACATTTCTGCAGGAGAGGCAGATATGTAAATAAACATCTGCAAAACAACATGTGTAAATGTAGACAGTAAGCATGCAAACTGTCATGGAAGCACTGGGAAGAAAACTGGAAAAACGTAGTACTTGAAACTATATGTGTATGTAACAGGGAAAAGAGAGCAAGGAAATTACCTAAGAATGCCTAAGGGGAAATTAGTGTGACTTTCTGGCCACTTTTAATGGAATATTGGGACTTGTTTAATATATTACCATTTAAATGTTATTCTAATTATCACACTGCTTTTAGCTGGAACATGAACTCTGAAAATGAAATAATCTTGCAGTAAGGCAGCTGGAATGACACATGTCCTGTCTTGTAACTACACACTACACTCAGGATGAAGTGGGGAATAAAAACAGGTAAGTGTGTGGTCAGAATCTTCATCTCTCTGAGTCAGGAATTTTTAGAAACTCAGATCATTTTCTTAATTGTATGGAATAAGCTCATGATCCTATCTCATTTCCTCACAGCCAAAGAGGTAAAGGATATTAGGGTAGATTCAGCTCAAACTAAGCCTTAAAATTAAGAACATATGACTTTTTTTGATGACTCAGAGAATAGTAGATGAACTGAAGAAACTGAAATTTATGGGGCACCTACTTTGCACCCAGATCTGTGTCCACAGCTTAATATAATGTATTTCTTATATTAGTGCTATGTAGGAGGGTTAAGGAAGTGACACTATTACATAGAAGTTCTAAACATAGAGATACCAAGATTCAAATTCCAGTTTCTGAATTTACAAGTTACATAATCTTGGGCAAGTTACTTAACTTCTCTGGGCCTCATATATTTCATCTTTAGGACATTATATTAATAGAGTCTACCTCAATGATTGTTATGGCTATTAAATAATTTAATATAAGTAAAATCTTTAGAGTAATACCTGGCTCAAAAAAAAAAAAAATAAAGAAACAATAAATGTCAGCTATCCTTACTGCTCTTAGTAGTATAGTAGTACATACTAATATTTTGTTCTTAACTGATCCTTTTAGGAAAATACTCATTTCTATTTTTATTTGTATTTTTTAACACTTAGCAAACTAGAAACAGAAAAAATATAATTTGATAAAGTCTAATGACAACAATCTTATAGTAAGCATTTTACTTAATGATGAACTGTGAAAAGCTTTCTCTCTAAGACCAGAAAACAAATGAGAATGTATTTTATCACCAATACTATTCAACAGTGTATTGAACATTCTAGAGATGGCAGTAAAACAGAAGGAGGAGGATGAGGAGAAAGAAGAAGAAAGATACAAGGAACAAAAACTAAGAAATCCAGCTTTCACTATTCATAATTAATTTGATGGTATATATGTGAAATACAAAAGAATTATTAGAATGACAGGTGAGTTTTTCTTTTTTCTTTTCTTTCTTTCTTTTTTTGTGGACATTGAGTTTCACTTTGTCACCCTTGGTAGAGTGCCATGGTGTCATAACTCACAGCAACCTCAAACTCTTGGGCGCAAGTGATTCGGTTACCTCAGCCTCATGAGTAGCTGGGACTACAGGCACCCATCACAATGCCCAGCTATTTTTAGAGATGAAGTCTTGCTTCAGCTCAGGCTGGTCTTGAACCTATAAGCTTAGGCAGTCCACCTGCCTTGGCCTCCCAGGGTGCTAGGATTACAGGTGTGAGCCACAGAGCCCAGCAACAGGTGAGTTTTTCAAGTCAGTTGGTTGCAAAGTCAATATACAAAAGTCAGTTGAATTTTTATATTCTGGAAACAAATGCAAAATAAACATTTTAAAAGATACTTTTTATAATAGCAAGAAAATGATGACTATCTAGGACAAATATGAAAACTGCTGTGCAAAAATCCATAAAAACAATAGTAAAAGAAATTAAATATTAGAAGACTCAGTAACAATGGATTAGAAAGCTTAATGTTTTAAATAAGTCAATTCTTTTTATAAAGTAATCTAATTATGATAGATGAAGGCTTCCCAGTGATTATTCTTCTTTAAGAGTGTGTTGTTTCTTTTTAATTTTTTCTATTGCTGTATTAATTTAAAAGCACCATGTCAAAGGAAGAAAAGTTATTTGGATAGTAATGGACTTTAGATTAATTTGAATAAGAAATGGGAAAATATTTCAGTGCATGACCAGCTTTCATACAGACATTACAAAGAATGTAAACACGTCCATAATGGTGAGATCCAGTTGCCAGACCCAAGATAGAAATAGAGCAAAGGGCAAAAGTGTTTAAAACAAACTTGTTTAGAATACTCGAAGAGATAAACAAAGAAATAGCATTATTAAAATGAGAACACTTTATTATATTGGAAAAGGCAGAGATAGATCAGAACCAAAATAACTGGAAATGAAAATTGTGTAAATAACAAAGCAGATGTATTAAATAGTAGACCCTACAAATTAAAAGAGAATTAGTATGTTGAGCAAAAACTAAAACAATGTGGTAGAATCTGGCTAGATACTTACCAATTGCATTTTCATTTCCTAGGCACACAAGAAAACTACATTTCCCGAATCCTCTTGTAGTAAAATTGGGGCCATATGTTTATATGTGAGAGTAGAAAGTTGTGCGTTAACTAATGTGTATCCCTTTGATGAATGTATCTTGGGTGGTTCTCTTTCCTTTTCTCTTTCCTTGGTGATCATGAAATCCTCATACTGACAATGACAGCAACACAATATCAATGGATCTCATATGTTTGAATCATTGGTTGGAGGGGACTTGTTCAAACAGCCACCCAGCATCACATCATCAACTTGTGACAAAAGCAAGAAATAAGGTTTTGTTATACTTTCTGAGTTTTATTTGTTGTGCAATATAGCCTAGTTGGTCCTGCATATATAGAAAATCACCCAGAATGTGGTAAAACAAGATAAATACA